>NW_019211455.1:58951151-59683348 GCF_002443255.2 Varroa destructor | reverse complement strand
CCTGATCTGCTCTCTAAAGTGTATGTATATATATATATATATATATATATATATATATATATATATATATATATATATATATATATCAATTTACACTGTGTAGTATGCACACCAATTTTGGCTCACCTCTAACAAGCAGGCGGAGTGGTGTGCAACAAAACTGCGTCTGACTCGATCAGGTGAATTTCTATTTCTTTGAACTTCAAACTGTGAGTTACAGAGATGGTTTCAAGTATAGAAGAAATAAATGTTAGGTATATGTACGAAAGTTTGGTTCATCTGTACAAGAGTGAGCAATGCGACCGCAGACTTCTAAAATCTGTATAAATGCGTCGCTTCTTTAATAACTATTAACATGGGGAAAATAAACCGCTATTCATGAAATTTAAATACAGTTTAAGGGACATTTTGAGTTGCTTTACAGTTTTTATTAACTTTTAGGGCCTAGAAATCAACGCGGTTAGATAAGAATCATTTTCGAGTAATTTGGTTCCAAACTTTGCGAATACTACCATTTTGACTTAAGACAAAAATGAAACGCGGTGAGAAAAAGGCGAGCAAGAACCCCCTCGCAGTCAAGTTTCTCACTACATAGTTGCTAAGTAGGCCAAAATATCTGAAATGACCAGGCGCTCGACTGCTCTTGAAAGACACGGTATGTGACGATAACTTTCGTTGCTATTAGATTATACGGTTGACTTGTACTACTGATATTACTGTAATCTAACCTCGCAATTCAAGAGGGAGTAGCACACACTAGTCGACATTTTTATTTTTATTTAATTTTGTGCTCGTCCTTATATATATATATATATATATATATATATATATATGAACTTAAAAATAGCTGACGGTACATGCCCCTATTCAATTAACGTAATAGAAAAGCTGAGGGATAACGCTCTTGCTAGGCACGCAACATTCGTGTGAGTTTATGTGTTCATGCTATCAAACTTACTGCAGACAAGAACTTTCAGTCTCAAACTCTTTTGTCCAAGCTGTTTCTATAACTATTCGCCACGCCAAACAATAAAAATACTCTCATAGTCTTTTGTGAACAGTATTTTGAACAATACAAACAGTATTTTGATTGAAGAGGGAGTAACATTATATTAAAGATGCATAAGTACTGTTGCGTTTTCATTGAATGTTTTCATCCCCTTCATACCTCCCCATTATTCGTTTGTTTTTATCTACTACTTAAAAGTGTTTTCTTTACTACATAAAGCCATTGAAGTGCCATTTTGCAGTTAATGGAATTTCAAGGTTACCATGATTTGCTAGTACACAACGTCTTATACATTGAGAGATGCTTAAGAGAGACAAGACACTCAACAATGAATTGTATGCTGCGCCGTTGCATCGGGTAAACGTGGCTATCAAAAAACAAATATTCCATAGGCAAGGCAAAGGCGTGTTTCTCCGTCACAATGTCAACCCATACGCGGTAAAGGTCATTAAATTTCTGCGACAACTTGAATAAGAGTTCTTCCGCACCCACTATATTCTCCAGACTTCACGCGGGATTTTTCAATTGCTGGTGAATAAAACAAATGATGGACATTAGCAATAAAAGGGGTCTCAAAAACTAGATGTGCGAGATCCTTAACACCAAATCTGAAAATAATTCCAGGCAACAATGGACAAATAAATTAACTGAAAAGGGAGATGGAAAAATCATAAAGAATAATAACAAATAGAAAATACATTAATATATTATTAAAATACGAATGAAACGCTGAGCTTTTTAATCTATCTATAAATCTAGTACATGTTAGATGGCCGTCGACATTTTGAATGTTTATTTAGGACAAGACCCATTAAAACGATCAGATCTTCAAAAATATGAATAGATAAGAACATTTAATTATCTCAGTCGTGTTCAAAACTTCATCGATAAAAAAAACTCGTTTTATTCTCGGCAAAAACAAAGGTTAGGTATTTGCCAAGTTGTCTATTAAAACACTACAAGGGAGGCCTCTAAAAACAATTTATATGTGAGTGAACGGTGATTCGAGTATTCAAGATTCGATTTTAAAGAGTTCTCTTGTTATCTCGATGCTTCCCGACTTTTTTATCGTCAATTTTTCACTTTTGTGACTAAAAAACTGTGTGGCTTCTGTATTCCAAATCTGCCTAAAAGAAATCCTCAGTAACATTGAGGATTGAAATTGCCCCTAGACGTTAAATATCATCTATCTTTTGTTAGTTACTTTCATAAATAGACGCCATTTTAATACATTTATGTCTTACATACTGTGTATGTAAAATATTGACACACATTATATGGCCTTTATCCTAAGGAAAGACACCATTCATAGCAAATTCACGCCTGTATATTTTACCTAAATTTCAAATGAGGTCTTCTGCAAGGAGGGCTGGACGAAACAACAAAGGTTGAACCAAAATAGTAAGGTTACACTTGCTTACCTTGTGGCAACTGTCTAGAGGCGTAATTCACCGGGAAACAACCTGGAAAGGAAAGCCCACGGATGGTAGGCGCAATATGTTAATAGCAGCCGGTTGTCAGTCACTGTTCAACCCTTTTGTCGCCATTACATAACTAGATTCTCATTATGGGTTAACAGTAACGCTATGTAAGTTAGTTCTTTCACAACCGTGAACGGTTAACTTAAAGCATATCATTTTCACGAGATTTATAACTGATGTTGAAAAAAGTTTACTTTTTTCGCCAGGAGGATATTTTGAAGATTAAATGATATTTCACAGCTCCAACAGACTTTGAATATAATGGGAGAATTATATTTTAAAACGTACAAGCAGGGCTACAAGATCGCTTTAAAACTTACCATTAAATATATTTACAAGTAAACCTAAGAGCGTTGTTCAATGCCTTAATTTTTGAAGCTCCAATAAACATTCATTTAAATGAGCCTTTTGAATGCATATTTTAAGGGTCACACATTCCTAGATACCCGTAACAACTTTTTTGCTAAGATCCAGCCTCAGTTTACAAATACATGGAGGAGATTATATGTCCATCTACCGATCTAGGCTGGAACGTTTTTTTACCATACTGGTCGATAGGCTTTAAGCAGCAAGCTCCGCTCTATAAAAATGGTATGCCAGAAATAAAAATAAGGTGTATTTCAATGCAACATACCATGGTATGCTATAAATAAACCCTGTAGATCTATTTTTTAGTGCCAGTTCAATACCATACTATTTTTTTTCATCATGATAGTTCTAATGTATTTAAATTTGCTACAATAAATTATACACTAGTGTAAGTGTATGTGCTCAAAGCGGATTAGCTATAAAAATGAAAACCAGTAAGGTACTCAAGGATCGGCATATATTCCTGAATACCTAGCGGGAGCTCCCTCATAGGCACGTGGTAAAGTCCTGTGAAACTGTTGTGACATGCTGGCTATCTTGAAAAATGTTCGCATATTTTCTTCTTATTATACCTTCTCAGTTGGTCAATCTATACACTATCGCTTTTCGCGCCTACAATATGCCATAGGTTCTACGTAGCTCTATGTGTTTACTTCCACAATTTACAGGGTTCAGTTATTTACTGATGTCAACTTATTTTACACCGATCTTTGAGTCGTGTCAGATTTAAGGTTTAGTAGACCTATGACAATGCAGGTAATAATATGATAGAACAGTCGATTCGCAACTAGATGGGCTTCCATTAAATTCGGTATTTAGTATTTCAATATACAGAAACGCGCCTAGATAATGGAAGTAGACGTGCTTCATCTAAACACACAGTGTCACAATAACAGCTTATAAGCTGGCAAAGTGGACTTTGCAGTAACTGATAAGACGCATTTTACATATAAGTATAACTATAGTGAATAAGCTCATCATCTTATAATTGACATAGCACCTGATTATTATATTTAACATGTATCTGCTGACATAAATTTTAAGGTGTATGCTGTAACAAGGGCATGTTCAATTCTCACGATTTTACTATGTTCTAAGCACATATGCGATCACTACTTCAGCAACTGCATCGTAACACTGGCTCCTAAAGTTCTGTAGGTAATTTACGGAAGATCTGTTATATCGACACCTTGTAATGTGTTACTCGTATAGGATTTAGGAACTATTTATATACGAGAACAACCTCAAAATTCATTGTCCATTGGTAGGGTACTGATGATACTAGGGTTAAGAGATAGCTTTATATTTGTTACTAACTCGAGAGTATACAGAATTCATTTCTAGGATATTATATGTGGATCGTAAACGGCTCCTTAACTGCTTAGCTTAATCATACATAAAATGCAGTATAATAAGTTATTTTATGTGCCAGTTTATATTATTCCTAAAGATGTCTACTTTTGTTTTATGTCGTCCTGCCATATTCTAATGTTATTTAAGCCATTTTATAACGAAAAAATTTTCCTCGATTGCCTGGTGGCGATAGGCTGCCAGTCACTGGGCGTTCTTCGTAGACTGCACGAAGAACTCCCAAGATAGAAACCGTAAGAACTACAACAAAAATTACCCGAAGGAGGCAAAACGGCATCATTTACAAAAGCGCAAAGATGCATACTGATAGTAGTAATACACACATGCAAAATTTAAGACCCTTTTTTAAAATCGACAATGTTGCACAGCTGATGAACGTCTGAGGAGAGTTTCTCTCTACTGTACTCTGTAATTTCAGTCCCTAGCGAAGACGGAATTGTCCATAACTTTAACAGTTTAAAATTAAATCAATTCTCTGTAATATGTCTGAGCGTAACTTAGCGAGTGTAGTATGTATTACTATTAATTTACTCACGGTTACTGTAAAGAACGATCCACAAATTTAGAGAAAGTATCTTCGGAGATCATTTCTCCTCCCCGAATCAAAAAAATCTTAAAGCGAATGGCAGCTATATCGATTAAACGCGTCCGCCAAAATCTTTTGATCAGCACACGCAAGCATATCATCGCAGTATGCTGCGATTTGTAAACGAAAACATCAATTTTGTCTCAGTTCTGGCGAATTATATATTATATAATCTATCATGTGGAGAACAGAGACACTCCTTATCCAGCTGCAACTCATTCTGGCAAAGCACTGCCATCTCAGTTACTCTTATGTGTGTGCGACCTCATACATGCCCGCCAGCTGTAGTCAATGGCATATTTGTTCACTGTCCGTTCAAGGACGTCTAAAACTTTGGCCCTAAAAATACTGTTCAATTCTAATTTGCACACATTAGAAATCTATAAGTAGGTAGCAAACCATAATTGGCGTACTTGGATTTCATACAAACAAAACCACATAGTCAGATTAAATCAGTTATGTCGAAATTTTTGTAAAAATCCCAAAAAAGCGCCCAAAATTAGTAAATATTTATCTAGACTTACCTTTAGATCAGCCCGTGTCGAAGTTCCACAATAGTTGGATGTGCCTGAAAACTCTAAGCGCATCTGCATAAACTGAACACACAGTACAACTTCGATGCTATTTAACTTGAGTAGCTTTGATACCGAAAGGCTTTTATGAGGGAAACCTCCGTTAGATCGTATCACTCACGAAGGTACTTTAGAAATGGAGGAAGCTTTAGTTCAAACTGATTCTTAAGTCCTGTGTAATCGTTCCGCGAAAATGTTTATACTACATGACGAAAGACATAGGCTTATATATGTTTCCAAAGGCTGCACATGAAAAATGCGTTCTTTATTATTTCAGTCAAAATGAAACAGAAGTACGTCCGATTAAGCTTCGTTCAATTTCTAAATTACAACAACTCTTTATACAACAATTTATTGGAGCACGCCCCAATAACATTAGGTTAGACATGGAAGTCTGCTTAATAGCTTAATGGTAAATTTAATCTCCTGCTAAGGACACGTTGTGGCCTAATTTCAAACTTGCGTATAGACACACTTCGTTTCGTGCCGGGAGCCAGCCGTCTGATGGAATACCTAACAGCGACCCTGGATATAGAACTCGACGCATAAAGAGATTAGCCATGGGACGGTTTGTGTAGATCATTGGATCTGGTCGACGCAGCCGGTTCAGTGCAAGGTAGGTTCTAAGCTAAAGTATTGACGACGACTGCCTTAAATATCAAAGGAATTTTTGCACAGCATATTAGCCAAAAATAAAACAGACACTTTTATTGATGGTTACATATGTATCATACTAACAAAGTCAATAATAAGGTAATAGCAGTCAACAGTACACAGTAAGTATGCCTAACGATAATACAAAATCTCATAGAATAGGTGAAATTAGCTATAACTTTTATTATTTGTTATCTGTTCTTTTGTTACCTGAATTGAAATTCGTAGTTGTTACCATGCGTTGAAAAGGCGATTGGTAACGTACATTATGCGTATTTTTTTTCGAGAAATAACAGATAACGAAATTAGGTGTAACAACGTAAACGTTGAATACACAGTTAATGAGAGAATTCCGGAGTGCCAAATCCAGGGTATAAGTAATTAGGGGGAATATATTCAGAAGCAAATTCCTGATGAAAAATGATTAAAAATTACGCATTAAATGCTTTGGGTTGTATTAACTTTGTATATTTATGTTCCATCAAGGAAGCAGCTATTCTCGTCAGTTATCATATGTTTGAATAATGTTGCTTCTCTAGCTAAATGATGTGTGCGGCCAGCAACTTATTGTCGTAAACTAAGCATAACATTATGTATTTCAGTTTCTCGGGAAACGGAACGTTCAAATACTAACCATGAGAAAAACAGATCTATACTTAAAATTGTTGCGATTATATTCCGTCGAGTTTACGAGCACTGGATAAATGCAGATATTATGAGGATCACTTACAGAAACGTAGGGAAAATTTCTCCCAGCGGTAGTCTTACCTAACGGCACGGGACCGAGTCTACTAAGGTGTGACGCCTGGAACATGGTTCTATTCCAATAGAAAAACCCAATACAGCGCCGGTGGTATTGTGCTGTGCATCTTATCGAGGATCTTAGGCAAGACTAGACGAAGGAAGATGCCAATAAATCTGGGTGCTTTCAAATTAATGGGTTACGAAGCGAATATTACAGATTAAAAGATGGTCAACTCTGGATAAGCATCGCATAGGAATACATGGAGCACTTTTGCCACCGATTCTCTTTCGAGATCATTCCAATTTGCATAATTTCCTAGTGGTTTTTATAAAAGCACTTTTTATTAGAACATAATACGGGCAAATCTACATGCGAATTTAAGACATTTGGGAGTATATCGGAGGCTGATCTTCATGAGGAATATATAATAACTGTACAGTATATGATTATTTTATCACAGTACCCAACAATATTAGAATATGTCTTAATGAGGGGCTAAAATAGTATGCACTAAAATAACCGAATACCGTCTGGCCAAGTTTCAAGAATCTATTACATGTGTCTTATGGTATGCATTATTTTTGCTGATGTGCCCCAATCAGTGCGTGATATGAGTTTCAAGCAAATGGTGCATTTACACCTTTTTTGATAAGGAAGAAGAGATGTTACAGGTGTAGGGCACCTTTGCATAGTTTTTGGAATTTCATTAGTACTTCTGTAGTCTGTAAAAGTACCTAGTTGAAATTTGTATCTTAACAGCTGATTAACAAGCTTGCAGACTCAAATAAAGCTTATGCCGCATCAAGATAAATTTTCATGCTAATGTATGTACATATATATATATATATATATATATATATTGGAATGAAAAAATCTAGGTAGCTTTACTAACAGATTTAAAATGCGTACCGTCCTATTGATGACAAAATATTCAGATCACCGTAAAATCCAAATGCGATTTTCCCCGATCAAGTCAAAGAAGAATATCACCTACTTTCACTCTTCCCGTAGTCGCAACAAAATGTCGACGTGTCGCAGGTAGACAACCACGCAAGCGAACGCAACAAGACCATATCAAAAACCATTGTGGGTTTTCGTCCAATTGATCTCCGCCTGTTAGAACCGCCAGTATCACAACGGCTGCTATTGTTGTAGCAGTTACTATGTAAACATCGCCGTCTTTTACGCTATGAACAATGTAGAAATATAAAAGTTCAAAACAGCGTCGGTCCAAGTGACGTCTTGAACTGATGGTTTCAGAAGAGACCGTAGAAGAAGCCACGAGGAACGGACAGGAAGCCACCTTCACCTTTGTTGTCTCGTGCCACCACCAATTCTCGATCAAACTGATCGAAGTGATCAATACTGTCGACTTTGCAACCTATATGAAATGAATGAACGAAATAAATAGCTGTCATAATGGTTGGCAAATTGCCGATTATCTTAAATCTTATAAGGTTCTCTATTGGCTATACTTGTATGTGAACTTAATCTACTTAATACTTACGACATATTGTTTAACATGATTAAGCTAGGCTCAGACGTATGATACATAAATAAGTTGGTTGGGTCGGAAGTCGACCCCATCAAAATTAAATAACAGGATAGTATAATCCGGGTGAGTTTTATCATAAGCCAAACAACATTCCTTACGTCCGATCCATGGTAGAAGAATTGGAACAGCAACCAAGCGTTTTTTCAAAAGTAACTTAGTTGACTTCGATAACCACACAAGATGAGAACTTCTAAAAATGCAAAAATGTCTCTCGTAATTCCTCTATGCTTATATACCTTTAAAAAAATATGTGGCCGTAAACTAAAATATGTATTTAGTTGACCCTCGGCTGTTAAAATCGTATGATGCATGTTCGGAATTATCTACCGCATTGCTTCAAAAACCTGTGAGATGAGCGTTATTAAAGTTCCTTGGATTATTCAACAATCGACATATTATCTAATAAGCGTGCTTGGAAACATACTAGCTACTGTAGTTTTTAAATATATTGCCGCACGGGTACCGTGGTAATGTGCTTTGTCTTAACCTGAAAAACACGGAAGTGGTCTAGGTTTGAATCTTGGCGTAAACACATTTCGATTCTTCAGTAAGAATGCGGGCAATGGGAAAGACGATTGATCTGGTATTCTCTTCTCCTGCTTAGTTACTTTAAATTACTTGTGTTAACCTCCATAAGTCAGTTCTCATAAAATCCAGATAGCTGTTCTTTATTTTGCTCTTTTAGATAATTTTTTGTTATTAAGCGTTTTTACGTCTCTGGAACTTGTGTAGGATTTATGCATTTGCCACTTCTCGATCGAAAAAAATCATTATTCGGAATATTTTAGTTAGCCTCGTTATATACAACATTTAATTTTGTTTAATATTGACATTTCTAGTATCGGAAGCATTTACATATACATGTATTGCTGAAACTTCGATCGAAACTGGTTCATGAAATAACATACTACGCAAAATTCTTTCGCGCCTTTAACTTTGGGGTCATTATGCGGTTTGCCAGAACAAAGCAAATTTATGTTTGGCTTTATTAATGCAGTCGTTAGAAACAATATCGATTGTACTAGGTGACCAGCCAAGCTTGTATAGACCCGACCCTATCAACACTTGATGAAAAAAAGACAAAGAGTAGGACTGTTTGCCGATAAGTCTGAATTGGCTGAATTAGATACTGAGTGTAGTAAGATACTAATATAGAATTCTTACGTGTTTAGATTAGACATATGATTGAGCCTTATTAAATGTGACGTTTGGTTATATTTACTATAATGCACTACAACTTAAAATCGGCAGAAATCCATAGAGAAACAGCTCCGATATGCAGTAGTTATTATTCTTCTCTTATTTATGGAAGGTTGGCACAACTTGATTGGGGTAGTGGTGGAGTTGCTGGACACCGGCCTATATATATTAGACAAAATAAAAATCCAGCTCGTGAAACTGTTCTATTTTCTCAATTCGTAAATCCAAGTTTGCACTTCTGCGAACGAAATGCGATATGAATAGTGAAAAAAAATAGATGACATGGTTTGATGAGTAACTTTTGCTGAAAACAGACAGCTTTTCTGTTTCCTATTTCTATTTAAAAGACATTTAAGCATAATAGATACTCAGTCTGAAATATCACTGAATGGTAATGTCGACTGCAAATTTCAAAACATCAAAAAGAGTTAGGTATCTTATATCCGTTACATACGTAATAAATCAGACCACTCCTATTAGATCAAGATAAAACGCTTGCCATGGATCTTATGGTCGTGAATAAAGCTGTATAAACTAGTACGAACCTATGAACTTCAAGCCCGTCCTGGATAATTTGTATCATTAATATTTGGTGTCTCTTCTTCTCTACCTCGAAATGGAAATCATTTTGCAGCTCAAAAATGATAAATAGGCAATTTTCTAAGTTATCCTGCCTCTAATTTTACTGTCGACTAAAGTAAGTGCTGGTCCTGGTTGTTTCGAAACAGTTCCTTTTGCATACCATGTGGGCACTTGTCATATCCTGGCTGCCATGCATTCGAAAGCCGTTGAGTCGTGCAGATCCTTGTATAAATAATCCAGACAACTTAAGAGCAAAACAATAACGAGCAAACTAAGGATTCGCTAATGCCCAACATATGGCCAAAAAAGACCCGAAAGAGCCAATTCAGGTAGTTATGGCAATCGAGTCGTCTTTACTGTAGTTTTATCGAAACCGAAACGATAGTGTCGGGTCACGACTCGACATAGAATAACTTGTACAGAAAGAGAGTATGAAAAAAATGTTAATGTCTGTGTGTATGTGCGCCTATGCAACTTATATAGCACAACGGTCGAAGCATAATACAGGAACGGGAATAACACCGAGGAGAAAAAAAGAAGGGCTTAATAAAAAGAGAGTGATTGGCAAGATCCCTTTCGCATCGTGTTACAAGTAAATTGAACCTTGTATAGAACGCAACCCTTTGACCTGTTGCTGCTTGTTATTTTGTTTGAGTGGGATTCGTGTGATTCATTTGATACTTAGTATATTTAATTCCGAAAGGCAGCCAAGGATTGTAACCGGGGCTGTCATCATATTTTCATTTTATTTATAATAAAGCCAAAGATGGCATTTGCTTACAGAAAAAGATATATATATATATATATATATATATATATATATCAGCAAAACTTCTATCATGTGCCTTGTTTGACCCTCGGCAGTTATGTGTCAACACGCAAGAGAGAGTGATATACTTGTATTGGACTCGATATTATTATTGTTCTTAATACTTAAAGTCGCCAAGCATCGCTAGTGCTTAAAACGTGATATTACATATTGTTTTCTTTCTCGTTTTCTTTTGCTTGCTCGTTTATTTGTTTCTCTTCTGAGATATAAATTATTTGTTTGATTGATTGCAAGGTGGTTCAAACTAGTTCTCATGTCGCAGCGGTTCATTACGATTATTATATAACTGCTATTAATTTATCTAGGTTTTCTATTTGACATATAGACTTATGCCTGTGGATTGAAAACAACAAGGAGCCATTTTTAGTGATTATTGCACAGTTTTTGATGTTACCGTGCCCTTGTGTCTAGCTTTGCACCAGACTTTCGCTGTTGTTCCATCACAGGCTTGGTTACAGAGTGACCTAAGTGACAATTCATGAGATATCTTGCTTGGAACCTCAAAAAAACAACCCATTATTTCGATACAATTTTCACACTTTTTCCCTTAAACAATGCAGTCACCAACAAACCGTTAACAAAAAGAAGAAATGCGATATATGTATCTAGTGCATGACAAACTTGAACTTGAATCGTAATTTAGTTTGAAGAGTAAGAATTTGCACCGTTTTCATCATGTGCAAAAAGAAGCTAATTTTTATGGTACTCTATATATTAGGCAGCCATTTTCGGCAATATACTAACCTGAGTAAAGCAAACTTGGCGTATTCCACAACTGAAACACTGAGTTATTACCTGTTTTTGTGAATACAATAAACGTAAACACCATTACGTTAAATCTTTTCTCCTAGTAATGCTTGCTTATATTAGGACACAGTGCTACTTTTTATAAGCTCTTTGGCAGTAATATGAGCCTTGATGTCCTAAAGCTAGGTTTTAGAGATATAAACAAGACGGCGTTTTCAGCGAAACACAATTAAGTACCGACGGTTTCTGGCATGAAAGTGCGTATTTTAAGATCGGCTAGCAGCCTTTCGTATTATTTGTCTGCATACTGATCGGCTTACAATCTTCACATATGGTAAGGTAAACGTAGCTGTGACTAATATATCGGTTCAAAGAAAAATAGATTATATAAAATGAAAGCTTAAAAATATTTTTAAATATTTGAATGATGTAATGTTTAGCCTAACTACTTTTAATGTTCATAGACATCGTTTAGAGGCGCTCTGCGGCCTTATCCCCGTTTGAAGATGGAAACGTTTTCCACACAAAAACTCTTAGTACTTCTTCGACACTATGTCTCAGCCTGTCACGTTAAGCAGATAAAATGTTGAAAGTCGAGTGTCGTTTTTACAGGAGAAAAGTTGTTTTCTTCAGATTGCGGTATTTGTTATTTATTTAGTTATATCTTTCAACATCCCACAACATTACGACTGCCTTAGATTCAAGGCAAGGCAAAAAACAAATGTAAAAAGTCATTTATTTATTCGAACAACGTTGTAGAGACATACTTGCAATCCTAACCCATAACTATTAATAACCTATAAGACTGCCCTTTAGTTAAACTTGATAGTATATTAGTGACATTGTGGTTAGTGTAATACAAACGTCATAAGGTGGGTGAAGGATATTATTAACACCGTGTGTTATGCTATTGTGTGTGGGTGTTTTGTTAGGTCCATTAAGCAGAATTGTGACGCTGATAGACAGGGAATTTTCTACTGTGTGACTTAATATTAGCAGAGTACACGGTAGAGAACGTAGTCAGCACTGAGCTCTTTTGCGTAAAATGTCAGGGTGGCTGCTTCACTAATAAGTGAACATTTATATGTTCTGTATATAGGGAAGTAAATGCTGAGGTCAAGTGTTTTTTCACTGAAAAAATGTAAACTCTAAATAACAAGTTGCTCACAGAATATTACACGCGATTATATTCAACTTTAACTTTATTAAACACCGCTAACAACATCATGATTTAGCGAGCGTATTTAATTAACCATTAACCATTACAAATTCTACGGTTCTGCCCTGATTTAATGCTTCCTCTCAAAGTTATCACTACTTTTATAATCAGCAATATCCTGCGATTGTGCATGTTTAGCTTCAACGTTTAGTTTTAGTTTCAACGGCAATGGTTTCCTCCTCGTGAACGGCATTATGTTGAACTAATTTGACAATGTTATGCAGTTAAAATGCATACATGGTATATACCGTTGAGACCTTTTTATGTTTAGCGCGCCACCTTCAAAAAAGAAATGCTCGCATTGTGTTCAGTTGTTCATTATACGAGTTATGTAGTTTTAACACATACCGCCGACTGCACCCCGAGTGAGTTTCCTCTTACAAAAAATACTACAAGCGTTATCGAGGTTGCCACAGCAGTTATATGTTGTAACACCTTACGACAGTGACACGGATGCGCTTTCGCGCCTGTCTTTTTTGTTTTTCAGCTTTGAAAGGTCAACGACAGGGGGTCGTTTGTGTTGTAGTCCGAATTGCATTTTTGGTACGGGCGGAGACCATGCTAACAAAGAAAGCGTTGACGACGAGGACGACTCTTATAGCATCTCGGACGAAGAGAAAATTTTTCCCCCTTAGTCAAACTCAGTAACCTCTTCTTCTTTATCTACTCCCTTTACACAGTGGTGTTAGTGCTGGCCGGATCGACTAGTGGTGGCATTGTGGCTATTTGCATAATACTACGCCAGCAGCAGCAGCAGACTCGTGTAGGGACTGCTTCTTGCTGCTGCCGGCTACCGGTTCTGCTATTGTACGGCTTTTCGGCGTTGCCGGTGGCAGAAACAGGCAAGGGGCCCAACTTGAATATCGGTAGTAAGGATCAGGAGTGGTGGAAGCAGGCGCGAATAAACCTTTCACACCGCCAGAAGAAAATCAAGCAGCGTAAAGCTTGAGCACAGCGCACAGCTGTACATACAGACTTTTCTGTGGCGGCTGATCCTTTCTAGATTCTCCGAGAGGGTAAGTGAGTCGGCAAGCCAAAAAATGTGAATACAAATTGTATATATGAATTTCACTTGAAACGCAGCGCACCTCGATCTGGACCTGAACCTGCTACGACGCTCCAAAAACGACCATTGAAGTAAGCCAATGCATATACATACATGACACATTTTACTACAAAAGCAAGATTACAAATGTACACCAATGAACGTGATGAGACGAAAAGTAAAAAAGACGTTTCAATTATCCCTGTTCATGAAAATTTATTTTACATGTATCCAGCTGCCCAGTGTTCTATAAATCAAGGCCTAATGTGCGTACACACTTACGCATAATTAGACAAGAATTAGGTACAGACAGGATAGTCGTGATCTTTGCTGGCACACTGCCTGTCAGACCTCCAACCAGTACAACACTGTGGATTTAGACTATAGCTAAAAGGTATTCGCTTTTACAAAAAAAAGTAATTTTCAAATCATTGCAGGTTTATTGGATCTTAACTTTTACTTAGTTTCCGTTCTCAGTAATGCACAAGCACACTAATATAAATGATAGCGGAGATTGCTCGAAGAGAATGTGGAAATTTACCATTTTAGTAAACTGAATCCAGTGAATGAATGAAAGAAAAAGGTATGTATTTAAGAGTAGGTTTTACCAAAATAATTTATAAATTAGTCAAAATGCACTTGATAGATGTCTGAAAATATCTGCTTTATTTAGCTTTACAATAGACATGTAAAACCATTTTCACTTTATTATATTAGTCCGCTACATATGTGTTAGTCCTTCGAAATTCGTACTCCTGTACGCGACAACTAGGCTTTAGTTTGGAAGCTTGTCTTGTTGAGCACACAATACGGTGTTCTAGAATATTACAGACTAGCATACAAAATAAGCTTATCACCATGATTATTATTCTATATCTGCCACTTGGACTTTCCGTTTAAGCAAATACTTTCCACGCAGTCAATCGCAAGTGAAAGAGTTGAAAATTTATAAACTTTCCAGGATGCCCCCTGTATTTTTAGGTGGTATACATACGTCGTCTACATGTTGCAGAGTTATGCTTCGTTTTACTTGTTATAGATTTCAAAGTACATAAACATTCGATGACACTATACGACCAGAAAGCGGTGACCAATAAAGATATACTTATCATTTAGTCGATTTGGCGAAGTTCAAAATATGCAGGTGTGTCTCAGTTAGCTCTTTATTTCGAGACTTCTAGCATCAGCGGAATACGGAATCATCGAGTCAGTCAGTTTTCGATATATGCTAGTTTTTTCGTATAATAAAAATATTGTATTATTGTGTAATAAATAATATTATTGCCAAAATTATTAAGTTATTAATTAGAAATTGGCAAACTTAATTAATCGAAAGATTGGCTTACATTACGCCGTTCCGTAAGTTCGCATCATAGTTTTTCTAATTTAGAATTAGAACGATTTTTTGTCCACATAATTTCAATTAGAGTTACATTGGCTGCTATTAGTGGTAACCTTTTCTACCTTTCAGGCAACTAAAGTGGGAGCTGTAAATCCAATTTTTCAAAAGTCAACACTTATTTGCGATAAACTGATCAATAAGGCACCTTTTTACACCTTAAAAAATACAAAAATCTTCCTATTAAAAGAGTTGTGCCAGGATCGGAAAAGGGGATATTTAAAAAAAAAAGTAAAGTCGGCACTATAAGGTAAGTGAGGCGAATTACCCGTATAAACTCTCACAATTTTTGGCAAGTCACTAAAATGTACGAGGCCGAGCGTGTGTCATGATGAAACATAGTTTCTCTTTTGTTGGCCATTGCTGTGCGCCTTTTTGAATGCATTGCCTTAGACTGAAAGTATATGTCTGGTACTCAGCTGAAATAACGGTTTGGTTATTTGAGAGAAGCTCATAGAAAAGCACTCCTTTGCAACCCCCTTCAATGAGCCTTATCACCTGCTTTGGATGCGGTCTGGCTGAATTCCGGGTTTATAAAATCTTGTTTAATATGTTTTAAGAACTACCACGTTTTATCATAATCTGGTCATATCATTATCGTAATCATTTTTCATCACCACAGTCGTCTTTCTAAGAAAATATTTGCCCTTATTCAATCGTGGAAAATATTTGGTTCTGCATACGCAGTTCATCAGATACAAGGATCAGTCAAATTATTACGAACTTATATGTCTACCCGATTGCCGTAACTGCTACTTATTAAATTTCTTGGAGCGGTCAATTTGGATGCTTCTATATTTCTCGCAATCTGGCGAAAGGTCATGGGTGAGTTCTAGCCGAGTGCAGTAGGAATTTCGATCAATCAAAGGCTTAACTTACGCGTGTCTTCAAAGTTAAAATCGCTCCTCGAAACGTATAGATCACTTCCTGAAATAATTATCTATACTATATGGTCCATATACCCCATTAGCTCCTCACGAATTTGAGTTACACTCAGCTCTTTCCGTAAGTTAAACTAAAAAATCAACCTTACACTTTGGATATTTTTATGGTTGGGGTCTTGTACAGCCTAACTGAAAGGTACAATTTAACTAACCACTGCACCAGAAAAAGCGGAAAACTACCTTATAAAGAAAGTATACAGCCAATTTTCTTGCTTTTCACAATCTTGCTTGTGGCGCAAAGTCTTAATCATTCAGAATCTCGCTACGAACGATGGGACAAGCGAATAATAGACCACGCAAAAAGCATTTGATCTGGGTTTGACATCGAACTTATAGACAACATTTTGGAAATAAATTCTCATATCTTAATTAATAAATTACCGGATTAAGAAGTTTTACACAAAGCTGCCTCCGCTGTCCATGTGTCCGTATTACTGTCATATCTATGAGGGTATCCATCACTATTATTTTATATTACATGTAGTGGTTCCAAGCGTTGACTTCAGCAATTAAAGAAATTTCAACAACTACTTTAAAAGACACCAAAAATCAATTTCGCACTGCTTTCAGTTAAGCTTTTTTCAGAATTCATCGGAACTTAACCCATTTTTTGTCTGAAAATCTTTTTTTGGGTCATGTAGTGTTAAAATATTATATTAAAACAATTTCTTTGGTTTTCATATAGAAACTGAACGGGTACGCAGTTGCTCTTGTAGCACAGAACTGATTCGCTAAAAGACTTACAAAACAACGGTTTGCCACATTTTGCACAAAAGCGTAGCTTTCACAGCGTAATGTTCCTTGATTGTAAGTATCCAATTTTGTTTAGATGCCTTATGATACAGACGAACGAACTTCTCTACTGTAGCAGTTTTTCAGAACATATTGTTACAAAACAACTAACGCAAATCGACTATTCGAAACCTATTTCTCAGACACAGCATGATCAAGATTTTGTGCCGTCGTGTTTTACCATGCGCTCATATGCCAGTTGCTTTGGTTCTTGTTGCCTCCATCTTCTTTTAGCAGTTGTGATTCTTCCTTAGCCATTCTCGCTACATGTCTTCAGGGGTGTTCCATTCGTCTTCTAATACTTTTTCTTTTTTCTTCTGCGTTTTCGTCCTCGGAGAACGATCGCAATAACAAATGGAGGAGTGTACGTTTTATGACGTGAGCATTCCAGGCTCGCGCATGGAGTTCCTTGGTTGTATATATATATATATATATATATATATATATATATATATATATATCCATATATATGGGTGTAATGCACAAAGGCAGAAACTGGCATGGAACACAGGCAACAGCAAAGGCGAACTAACGTCGTTGTAGCAGTCGACTAGAAGAAACAACAAAGAACCGATAGGAGAGCAGCAACAGGCAACGCTACGGCCTGTTGTCGTGCCGTGATCGCTTCCGCTGTCCCTGAACTATGAAATCCGCGCGTCAGCTTTTTGAGAGTTGCCGTGAGAAGACCCATGATAACAACGTCTACGGCAAAGTTGCTAGCAACTAAAATAACGAGGACGACAACTATTGTTACATTACGAAAACTCCACCAGTGGAGGGGCTGTACAACAACTATATCTGGTACTCCTTTCTTCTACTGATTCTTATTAAGACATCAGTAAATAAAGGCCTTGTTTGGAATTAACTAAGCGCCCCTTTACTTAAGCCGTGTATGTATATATGTGACAATTATATGAAAATTACTCAAAAATAATAAATATTCCAGTATCTTGGAAGAAATCAATGACAAATTTGTTTATCACAGTTCTCAAAATTCTTGTTTCGGAAATTCTAGGTTGAAGCCCCGTTATAGCCCGACCCAGCCCAGGCGTGTCAAGTAAATTTATATGTACATAACGTCAGCGAGAGATACACATGAATGTAAAGGGTAATGTAATCGCGAGCATGCACAATTGTTATATACCGACTGCAGTACATAACGAGAAGGGTACCGTAAAACAGTGGGACCTTCGGGTCTCGTAAAATGCGAAATCGAGAAAGGTAATGTGTTATTGTCTATGACTCGAAAAAGCGTCTGGTAAGCTGCCTGATGATGGTTTGATTGGAGATCATTCGTTCTTAAGAACAAAACACGATAAGCACAGTAGTACATAAGCTGTCACTTCTTAGACTGTGCCTGTCCCAGCACGCACTATACATATCGCATATTCTGCGATAATAATAAAATAAAAAATGTGGGACGCCAGCGTCATTCAGTATTATTCTGGAAAACTCAAGCAAATCGAGGCAGTTTCTAGAAAATTAAGTTGAGACAATTACATTTTTTTTATAATAAACATTGTTTTTTACAAAAGTTGTTCTTATTCTAGGGATAATCAGGGAAAATACAACTAGCACTGCTAGGTCGAAATAAGGTTGATCATTTTTAGATTAAAACGGCAACTGCTAGATAACGCTATTAAAAAAGGCTCAACTTCAAAATCTTGAAATTACTTTCGCTTCGGATACGAATCGAAGAAATTGTTAAAATGAAGAGCAGTGATATTAATTTCAATCGTTTTTGATCAATCGGAAATATGAATCAAAAAATGGTTATGTCTTATTAGATTAGTACTTATGAGGACTGATAATGTGTTTTCACCATTTAGCCTGTGTGCCCGGTATATATGCTTGTCGTTAATAAGACCTACACCGAGGCAGCTAACTGACGCTTGCAAAAGACGATTGGTTGTCTCGACAAATTATTTAGTGCTGTGTTTGGTGTGAATTCTTTTTTGATTCTATGTGGACTTTAGTTTGCATCGAATATTCAATAGAAGATGCTCAAAACGATTTAGATAATGTCATTGAACCTTTGGTTTTCTTTCCTGACCCTCTCTTTATCAAATCTACTGCCATATGAAAAGAGTAGTTATACTATGGAGAGTTTCAGAGGCTAGAGCGGCCGGCAACCTTTTTGCAATTACAGATGTGCGCATGTAATAGTTTTCGGATTAGCTCGTGTTACCTTGAATATAATGACTTTCCGCGTTACAAGGATCTAAATAAACTAAATTACGTTCGGTTAGACTATACCCTGAGAACAGCTCATTTGTGCGCATTACAAAGGTGTAATTTTTGCACTGCTAGTTCTTCAAGTTCTAAGACTTTAGAATGACTGACCTTTGAACCTAGCTACATGCATGAAAAAGGACTAACCGGCGCATTTCAGCCAGAGGTTAAATAATTACTATTTTGAGCTTCATTTCAGTTGACTATCTAATTTGTCGTGTACACTTCCATTTTGAAGTACGTTTTGTTACTAAAAGCAAATTTACGCTTTTCTTTTTATTTCGAAATATATTGATTTGTTATGATAACTCGAAGCACAGTAACGTTTCACCCTAAGTGTGTCGGATATAAACACGAAATTTCTGTATGAGCATAGTCAGTGGTTTGAACCTCATATCCGCCTACATAATGTTATACGCATATGAAGGTGCATTATACAGCTGGAACAAGCATGGAGTCATAACAAAGGTCCTTTCACCAGCCAACATCAGCTGAGTACCATACAGGCAGAATATATGATGAAACGTCATTTGTTTTAAACAATAAACGTTATAAAGTCGTTCATGTGTTACTACTGTCTTAAGAACGCGAATACGTGGTAAGCAATTCGAAGGAATAATCGTGGAATTTTTTTTTCTCTATTCATCAAAAAAACTCGCCTTATTTTCCGTCCGTGTTTAGCAATTTAATAAATTACTAATGATTTGGATAATATGTTTCAAGTTAAGCTTATGATACATAGTGATAAATTATTTACATCGACTTATGCTAGACTACTACGTGTAGTAACAACTACAGCAGATCGCTGTAGTGGTTACAATGGTGCATTTCCACGCTAGTAATTATTCATCATTTTCCTTTTCTTCTCATATATTATAAAGTGCTAAAATTATAGGGTTTTACCAGCAAGCAGACTTGGGATCCTTTTCACTGCCTTGCAACAACAGCTGCACAAATGATCAACTAGACAAATTTCTCTACATCTGTGTCTAAGGCGAGTGTTGTTAGAGGTCTTTAATTAGTAATCGCCGCTACGTTCACAAAACAATAATGCGTTGATACTCATTATTTGATGTAAAGGTTTTCCACCACTCCCACCATCTGCTCGTAAAAACATCAACTCAAAATGTCTTTATTGAATAAAGGAACACCAGCTGGTTTCTTTTTTATATGCTTAAAATGAACTTTTTCTAAGTTCGTTTAAATATTACGCCGTCATCTGAGCATATATTAGCTATTTAGGGAAATTTGTTACGTACCCTCACGTATAAATTTGTAAGTTGGAGGATTTGGAACTGATGCAAAATAAACCGCTCCTATGACAGAACAGGTACATAGGAGAAAGTAAATACTCCCTTATGTCGGGTCCAGCGAAATGTACTCCAGTATGAGCCGACAGGACACCGTTCAATTTTAAAACCTTATAATAAGTATTACTTCCGAATTTAGTTCTAAAACCAGATAGTGTAAGAATTTTACCTTAAATTGCATGCATACATTGCACGTTTTACTTACTTTTTTTTAGTAAGTTTTCAGTTTCAGTTCAGGAATTTTGATCGAATCTTATGTAATGTGGATGTAGTACCATCTACATAAAGACGTTTATCTACGTGGATCCAACTCATTCATAATTTGAGAAAATCGTCTTGACCTAAGAAAATTATTGGATTCTGTTTGTATGAAAATTTATTGTACATATACATGTATATACGAAAATTGTCATCTATCCGTAGTCTTTAGTCTTTATGCGACTAACAGCTAAAATGCTCTCGTTGTATATTAGCGTTGTTTCAGCCTCAAAATTTTGTTGACGATATTTGTTCTTCAGTCGTTTGAAAACATCCTTCGCATAAGTGCCAATGTGCGAACGACTTTAGTGCAGTTGGAGAAGTTGCTCGGAGGGTCCAACGTCGAAATTATATCTGCAGAAATTGTTAAAATCGGCAGTTACAGAATGCTTAGGAATAAAAGCGATGATGTGGGAACTAACCAAATTGTTTAATTATAGATTACTTTAATTAAATATTAAATTAATTCATTAAGAAAAAATTAAATTAATTAGTTTAATTAAAGATTTTTTACGATTTTCTACAACAACTTTTTAAAGATTACAATTCTTTTGATTGAAAACATTTTTTTCTCTTGTTGTCAGGTGCACACGACTATTCAAAAAGCAAAGATCATGTGAGTCTTTCTAATTTTTTTTTTTTATTATTATGTTAGTTTTTAATAAAATAAACTGTAAACGATATCGGGACTTTCAAAAAACTGTCACCAAACCTGGAAGACTGGTTGCACCATTTTGTGATATACCTCCTGCGCCTGCAATTAGCTCCGTAATATCTTCTGCCTTTTGTTTTAAGTAAGAGGCATACATAAAATTGCTTTTCCGTTTAGGGCACAGAGAACCGACAGTGAGTCCTGTAGTGTCTCCTACCAATTCTCAGGCAGCAGTCGTTCCTAGGTTTTCGAAATATTTCGATGTTGCCTTTCACACATTGGACGCGCTACCCACTACTGCATTGTTTCTGCATTGTCCTTCCGTCTGCTGCATTGTGATCGTATACACGCATAGCGCATACCATTCCGACTATGCCGTTTCAACCTTACCTGGCTGTTTGACGTATAACTTCCCTTACATGAAATTGCTCCACAGCGACCACATAAATAGTTTTTGTATCCTATATACAGCAAATACTTTACTATGAAGTTTGTAATTTTGCAGTTGTAACTAAAGAGCTATGCAATTCTGACCGGAACTTATTAAAACGAGTTCCAAGCCAAAATGGTTGAAATTTTATTCAACATTTTACCATTACCCTGATTACTGTGCATCAGTTATTGCATAAATGAGCAACTACATAATCACGCGTGCTAAACGGTAAGTGCTAGGCGGTCGAGTAGCGGATCTTTTTCGCGGGGAAGTACTAAAAACTCATGAGAGGTAAATACGTCATATCGCAGAGACGTTTGAAAGAGTGCTCATCTAGAGATAAGGTCATAAGGGTCGTAGAAAGATGTGAGTGTATAATACAAATCATTATAGTTATTTGATTAATTGCGTTGGAACATATACAAGTTTTTTTTTTACTTAACTAACCTAAATGTTTGACTCGAATCTTGGCAATGATTTTATTATATATTCGCAGTCACTTTCCACGGTTTTCTCTTATCTGTTAACCAATAACTCCTTCTCGCCAGAATTTTTCAGGTTTGGTATTGAAGAATTGGCTCAGCTGCTTTCTCAGACTCCGTTCACTAAATGCACGACCACTAAGTTCATTAGCCAGTAATCTGAAGAAATGATAACCCGTTGAAGCGAGATCTGGCAAATATTGTAGGTACAAAAGACCTTTCTCGTACAGGAAAAGCTCGTACAGGGCGGCTTTTACAGCCGTTGGCATATGCAACCTGAAGTTGTTGTATAGAAGGATAAAGTTGCTTCATCCTTTTCTGTTGGGTGTAGACATTTTGTCGATGGCACTGGTTCATATACAGATTTTTGTTGTCCGTCTTGCTCTGCTCAAACATTTATCGTGTATAAGGCATTTTCAGTTCCATTAATCGCAAATGATCGTCTTTTCAATATGGAGATTCGGAACAACTTTACACCAGAGTTCTTTAATCTCTCCCTTTCTAAACTTCGTGTAGACGTGGAGACACCACTTTTCGTCACCACTGACATCCCTGTGTATCAACCTGTCGTTATGCTGTATGTCGCTCTGAGCCAGGCGCGATGTTGAGAGGCATTGAGAAGTGGTGCTTCTTTGTGATATAGACGTAGTTTATGAAGCATCCAAATTTAGACTATTGAAGTACCATATACCTAAGATGTCTGTTAATAGCTTATGACAACAGTTTATTTTCTTACGAAGCTTATTTATGAACTGATCAGCCCCGTCTTCCTTCAAAAGTGCTTTCAATCGACTCTCGAGTTCAGATGACTGACCGGGGCAGAATGCATCATCTAGCTCTGAAATACCATTTTAGAACTTCGATAAAAAAAAATTTGCCCAGTAAACTGCCAACCTTGGTAGTTGTACTTTTTTTTTCGTGTACTTTTTGGTGAATTTCGATCAAACAATTTGGTTAAAAACATAAACAAGAAAAAGATGTCATGAAAACTAGTACGCCAATCGAACCAACAGGATGGCATGACATATACAGACAACATTCAAAAAAGACAAAGAGCCGTGTTGATGATCCTTTAACTACTCGTAACTACTTCGGTTGCCCGCATAATAATTTTTTTCTTTGCACAATTTCTCAATTTCCAGAAGATTTGATTGGTGCTTCAGATGCTTGTCACTTGTGAATCTTTCACTCAGTATTAGCCACTGAAAATTGTGTACTCTTTGTATAACATTTTGGGTTCGTTGAGATGCTTTATTTCACCAAATTACTTCGATTCGTTACAACGATGAGCCACAAGTATACATAATAGTGTAAAAAGCAAAATATTCAGGGTAGGTAAATAGGTAAACCAACCCATTCTTCGTTCCAACGCATTGAGCTCGAACCCAAAAATGTATCAATTATATTTTATTTACGTAATTACTTTGTTTTCGACTAAATAAAAATTCAATAAATTCGAGGCCACAGCACAAAAAGTAATTTGGAATGGATGAAGTACAAATATGCCATATCTACCGTTCGAACACTGACTCAAAATCGACATAAACCGATTTTGAATCAGGATCTCCCATTAGCAAAAAGTATACTTTACCATATATATGAAGCCTATGAGTGTGCTTTTACCGCCGGTGGAGTTTAAGATTGATTCATGATACATGATTCTATTGGTGGCGTTTGTATTTAATTTCACAATCAGGCCTAGCGTAATAGACACCATTCCTTGTGGAATATGATTATATATATGATATGATTACTAGGCAATTACAGCTTTTTTCATGTGTATTTTACGCACCTAAGTCCCCTGCTTATCTAAATGCAGTAGCATTAACCGGCGAAAGCAAAACGGAGGCTATATATATGTATATTTTTTTGCTTTCGCTTGCATATAACGTATAATACGAAGCATGTCGCTACAGAGGTTGTTAAAATCTAGCAGTCATGTTAGCCAAATTACCTTGATTTAAGAGGTTCCGAGAATCATATATTCATTGTTTGCTTAGTCTTGCTATGGATTTCACTCCTTGTTCAGGGCACCATAGTTCATGCACCCATCTCTTTATGTTATGTGGGTCCATTTATCAACGAGGCATCACATAGAGTTTCTGACATGAAAGATTGTTCAATACTACTAAGTTTTCCACAGGTTCAAGCACTCACAATAACTTACTACAATAAAATATAACATCTCCTTCGTAAAATCGTTATGTAAGTACTATAGAAAACAGTACCCAGAATCTATATAAATATGCAAACCGTGTTTGTAAAATAAATATCTTGTTGCTCAAAACTAGGATTATTGTACTTTAGACTTGATTATCTATGGTGAAACCCGATTGATGTAGTCAAGAAGTGTGAAGAAAGAAATATACCAAGGATCTTCACTGCAACCGTCAAGGATATGTGCTCGAACGTTGTCCTACAAAAGAATATCGTCTTCTTTCTTGTTAGATGACTAGTTTGCTTCCCGAATAGCTTCATCTTTTTTCCATTTTTTCAATGTTAAATTTCTAAAACTTATGTGAATGATACTTGTACGAATCTGTTAAATTAATTAACCTAATTAGCGCTGTGTTCATTTTTCGCTTTTAATGCTCCGATGTACGCTCACCTTTTATAATGCTACTTGGTATCGTTGCCTTATTTATTATATTATGGTATTAAATGTACGATATGGCAATATCATATATGACAATTTCGTTAAAACACACCAGGACTATCCGAGAAATAGAGGAAAGCAAGCTGTTTTTCGCGTATCGGTCTTGTAATACTTACGGCAAAGCCACTTTGCAACTTCGTATACTTCCCCCATGAAATCCAAATTATTTTTTGTAAAATGCAATTAAATATACTAACTGTCGAGGTAAAATAGCAGCGCTAATTGAAGAATGTTCAGTCATTGACTCCGTTTCATCCTTATTTAGCAAGGAGGTCGTTCTAAACGAGAAGCATCCTTTCAGTAAAAATGTCCTACACTGTAGTTTCCTGTAGTAAGATCACACCGTAAATCACGTGTAAGTCAAAACAGCCCTGCTATCAAGA
This sequence comes from Varroa destructor, assembly GCF_002443255.2. Classification (NCBI taxonomy): domain Eukaryota; kingdom Metazoa; phylum Arthropoda; class Arachnida; order Mesostigmata; family Varroidae; genus Varroa; species Varroa destructor. The sequence goes on along the minus strand of NW_019211455.1, from coordinate 59,657,843 downwards.
GCTGCACATATTCCGACAAAAAATATTCTTCGCAATGTCTCCAAGATTGAAGTAGAAGAAGAAAATTTCACAAAATTTGCTGACGAGAGCCATCTATTTGAAATACATGATTTTTTAACATGGAAAATAGGTTACTTGTGGTGCAATGTTCGGTTACAACATATAGCAGCCACCCGAGCAGCCCGTATCGCTAAAGGCCTTCCGGTGAGGACAACATTTCGGGGTAGAAAAAGCAAAACGAACATTTTGCGGTACCTCCAATAACAACCAAGTTAATCGTTGTATGGAAGATGCTATGTGTGTTATTTGTGAACACTGTGTATTATAAAATAGCGAGATCTTAGAATATTCCAGAAGACACAGAATCTGAGTCAAATATTTTAATGTCTAGGGCCGACAAAAAATTTATAAAAAGTATCCCAAAATCAATAGAGGTCAACATTGTGAGTATAAAAACATGACTACTAATTATCTCTGACAGCAGCTCCCCTAAGCCCTGTATGAAAAAACGATTCTTGATTTGCTTTATAAACAAGTAATATGCTGCTGCTAACGTTCTGTGGACGTAGATATTTAGACCACGACAGAAGATAAATTCTGTGGTATGGTTAAACGGTCTTGATTTGGTAAAACTTGACTCAATTTATGGCTGAGTTGAGCAGTGCATACGTAAAGTGTGTTTGCAATGTATTGAAAAGACACATTTATTAAAGATATCAGCAGTAAACACTGATTGGCACAGCTGTTAGTACTAAAGCGATCTTAAGAGTATATGAAATTGTCTATGCATAAAGGCCAACAAAATCCAGTAAAATCTTGAAGACCGTGGCGACCGTCGAGAACCGAAAGGTTAGGTGTTTGCGTACACTGATATGGCAAAACTTACGAAGGATTAACTATTTCGTAAATTGCTAATTCACTAGATAACTATTTACTATGGGCACAGAAAACAGAAAATAATTAATGATAGGCGCTTGGTGTTAGTTTTTAGGCTGTATTTTGACAGGCCAAACGATTTTAGTATTTCTGCTATTTCTTTAATTTCTAAAGTAGCCTTGCAGTAAATAATTTGATTAAAAGTCAATTTCCGTTTAGACTTCGATTGAAATGTTACTCGAATATGTATTGCACACGAGCATCGTTCCTAGTATATACCTACTCCACTACATGACTATTTGTGTGTGTATGTGCGTGTTTGCTTGCGAAGTTGCGAATCATCCTCGTGAATGGTTGCCTTAAGTTCATTTTTTGTAATGTAATTGCATCCTGAGTGAATCGCTTGCGATGCGAAAAATTCCTCAAGAATTTGTATTACTATTAAAAAATTAGTCAAATTTTTAGTAAAAAAAATCAGCTTTGCGATTTTTACCGATATGATTGGAAATTAATAAAGTACGTCGATCTGAAACTCACGGAATGCACTAAATAAATTTAAGAAACACTTAAATGTACTGATATAAAGGAAAAAGAAGGTTTTCATGGTAGAGTAGGGTTACTGTGTTAACAGGAATATTGGTATTTTTGCCTCCTAACTTTAAAATCCTTTCGTCCAAATTCCAGTTGCCCCGTTCATAATAAGTGTACTACAATTTTGTTCAGTCTTCAAAATAGTTTCCAAGCTTAGTCGAAAGAAAAAACGTCAGCTTTGTACTCGTTTCCGTTAAATTTTCTCGATTGTCTCAAATCATTTTCTTTTTTTCATGATAAGAGCTTGCAAAATACTAACTAATTTAGCTGGTGAATGGCCGACAGATAAGCTTATTTTAGGCAAGTTCATCTTTTTTAGCAATTTATTATTTAATAAAGAGTTTATACGGAGTTTATGTTGAGCATTTTAATTTCCTTTCTACGGTTTTACAAAGGTAACGGCCATCAACCCATTATCTTGCATTAAGAAGCTGATGGCAGCTCACTAGATTTTGGATTCGGAGTTGATATAATGTCGACAACAGTTTGGAAGTAACTATGTATAGATGGAACGGAATGTATTTGAATTTATATTGGTTACCTTGTTATTGTTATATTTATATTGTTACCTTGATAATCCAATTATTTCCTTGTAAATCAAAATAAATGCAGTGTGGTGACAAATTAATCGCAACGGGAGGACGGGATAATTTTGGTAGGTTACGGTTTGTGGTGAGTGGGAAGTGACATTATTGATTCATTTTAATTAAAATAGATGGGCTGAGGGGGAAGCCGTGGTTCAGTCTAACGTATATAAACTCAAATGTTGCTCTACTACTGGGCGTCCTTGCGAACCTGATTAAAACTATATTTCGTAAGTATAAGACTTATATTCTTTATCTTATATATAGATATTTAGGGTACACACATGAAATATCACCGTATCACTGCAAGGCCAGCGTTGTAGCCAGTTTTTAAGTTATTCAGTTATTCACCAAAATGCGTGCTCGATCTGTAAGCCTGTAAGTAAGGTGCCTGTGAAACGCAGTTTTGACTATTTTTCACTGAATGCCAATGACATAATAATCTCAAAAGCTTGGCCCCATTGCCCAGTTTTACTATCTATTCTTAAATCATAATTAAGATATGCACCGCCGGAAACCTAAGAGATGGGGGAGTTCTTATACTTGCAAAAAAAAAAACTATCCCATGTTATTCATCTCTCCCAAGTGGATATCTAAACGTTAGTAGATGTCGTTAAGGTTGTTATGCACTTTTCGCCGATGCCTAGGCACGTCTTGCACCATCATTTCAATCATTTTTATGAAAAGAAGGTTGCAAATGTAGTTGGTGTAGGCTCAAATACCACCCTTATTGTGATACCAGGGGACTTAAACGTATCTGAGATGGATCAAGATAGTAATGTAATGACTGAAGAGTATTATTGAAGCTTGCTTAATAGTCAAACACAGCGCGGTGACAGACGTAATCATAGTCACAGACATTAGTTCGTTTATTAATGAGTCAAGATAGACAGCGTTTTCTAACTGCAGCACCCACTAAATTAACTTATTCCTTACCCCTGTTCCTGTGCCAGTATTTCTTTACATACTATTTCGAAAGCCTATTTACCCCATTTTCCTTACTAATCACAAAGCCATAAGATTTTAAGTGCTTGTCGAATAACATATTTAGTGCAATTTTTTAGAAGAAAGATTATGCAGGTAAATTTTCTAAGAGTCAATTGTCACTTTTTCATCAGCTCCTCTCTGAATCAAGGTGAAATGTACAACTCCAATATCTACAGCACCCTACCTCATACCTTTGTCCAAATGCAGTAACACTATGCAAAACCAAGAAGCATATAGACACTATACTCAAATTGACACAGAACGAGCCATTTTTGCGGTTTCAAATCATAACTATTTGGAGGGGTTCATATTTTATCTTTAAGATCTTAAAAAGTTTTTTCAAATATGCAAATAAACAAATCGGTGGCTTTGAAAAATAGGTGGAGAATCGAGTTAATTAGCTATAATTAATGATACCGAAAAAAATGAGATTTTTAAACATGTGTCAGTGTCCTTATTTCTGCTGATCTAAATTAAGGCAAATGGGTAAGAATAAACTAAGTCAAACAACCCTTTGATATGCATTACAACGGACAAATTAAATTCTCTAAGATGCAACCTCAGTGGTGATGGTATTCCTTTGATTATCCAAACAGGCTTGTGATAGGTTCGAAGTTTTTTAATGCATGCTATGCCGCTGTTATGAGATGTATTTGTTATTCAATGTTTCCATTGCACGCTTGGTATACTAATAAGGGTATAACTGCGGTTTGACTATGCCTCGATTCACGCTACAGCTAAGTAAATTACAATCAAAACTAAGACTTTTTTTCCGAAGAGCATTCTTGGTCCTGATGCTACCTTTCTAATTATTTACAAAAAGTTCCCAACACCCCCGCCTTAGTTCATATTGTGATACACACACAAAGATAGGATTACAGCGTGATGTTTCTGCCACCCTTTTATTACATAAGTCTATAAGAAAAACCTTGAATTGGATGCTTTCAACTACAAGGATACAAAAAGTTTAATGTTTAGAGTTTTACGTCTGGTATCGCCGTTGGGCAATCTGATTATCAGACTGGTAATTATCGGCACGAAACGAACTACAGTAATCGAATTCGAGCCCGGATCACGTGTTCCCTAAGTTAATCAGGCAAGCACGCTATCCATTATGCCATTATTGGCAAATAACTGTGCAACTAAACGCAAGCATTGTCGCAAGGAAATGCGTGCTTAATAGGTATCTCTTATATTAAAGTAGTGTTACAAAAGGCGTAGCTTATAAACAATATATGCTGATTTTATTATCTCCTTCAATTGTTGACAATACACATGCGCCGTAATCGACATACTGGGACTTGCAATGGATAGTACTTTAATTAAATTAGTACACTGACACCATATGATTTTGTAGCTGTACATTTGCCTTAGAGTGATCTTTTGGCACTTCAATTGCATGCACTGACTGATGCGGTCGTTTGCGATTATTATAAAATTTTTTTTTATTATAAGTCATAATTCGGTGCAAAAATAGATCAGTCCTGTAACGTGAGGTCAAAGGGAAGCAAACGTCTTTAGGTCTGTTGTTAATCTAAGTGAAGAGGTATAATATTTTTACTTAGAACTTTGAAATGGATGGACTTCCGCAACAGCTCTGAACTTTTCGTTAATTATCTTTGCTGGAGGTTTTCCACGAGATCCATGTTCGTGTAGTCCTATCAAAAATGTTTCTACTGGGAACGCGAGCGGAACGAGCGTTTTCCTGTGCGTGTTGGTGTTTACAATAGGTACAAGGGTGATATTAGTTACAGCCGTTGGTATCAAGGTTACCAAGAGTGAAATCAAAGGGAGTACGGAGAAGACTTGTTAAGCAGCAAACAATACAAGACGTTATTAAGTACGGTGGACCAGGGGTTTTCGTATGGCGTCTCGTCGACCAAATGTTAAAACCATTAGGAGGCGATGTATCAAGTCTCGTTATAAATATCGTTACTTTAGGAATAAGAGGAAGTATCGAAGGGGGAAGATATGTAATCGGAAGATTGTCACAAGGGTCATTCAAGAATATGACGGATCTGTTGGGAGTCCAGTGACGTCTGGATTTATGAATACTTATCAGGAGGAATACATAAATTTGTATTTTCCACTAGTTTATTACCGGATATACGTGATGAAATTGGACAACAACTCACTCGTTTCAAAGTATTGAAATATATTTTGAGAATTATACCTGAAGGTTTTGCACATCCAGCATTAGATGAGGTTGCTAAAAATAATGATAGATCAGTTCCTACAGCTTTTAAGAGTTATCATATTGGAAGTACTGTACCTACACAATTAGCTAAATCGTTAAATGAGCAAAAAGTAAAACCGTATAATATATTTCATAATCAAGTATTTAAATATACACCGAAGTTTATGTATAAGGTACTAAGTTCGGCTTATTATGTGAATAAGCCTCGATCTTTATGGTTTCCTATTGGTACTAATGTAACAGTTATTAATGGACCAATAGACAACTACAACGACCACGATATTCTAAAACTAGTAAATCTCGGACACTCAATTGAACAAAATGGCTGCCTCATCATCGGTTTTGAACGTGCGCCTTCGACTGGTACTCCTCATATCCAAAGGTATATTCGGTTTAGTACATCCAGACATTTTGACTCTGTCAAACTTCTATTACCAAGTAACTTCCACTTTGAACAAGCTAAAGGAACTGAGACTACAAATAAACGGTATTGCTCAAAGTCTGGATCCTTTCAAGAACTTAAGAAGAAACTTTTTTTCAATTTATTGAACCAACGACTTGTAGCGGTTTAGTAGTAAATCTTTCACAGAATATAAGGCTTATGCAGCGAGTTATCTTCGCCGCTACAGCTCCAAAATACAAGTTATGTTAGTAAACCACCTAAATATTCCAATTTTCCAGGGTTCACTACGACACGCCTCATGTCGTATTCTAGTAGAAATATTTGAGTGAACGGTTTTAGATTCCAAATTAATACAAATCAATGACAATTACAGGTCCCCGCAACTCGCATGTATGTGTAATGTATTTTCTTAAAATTGGCTCCTTTGGTTGAAAATGATACCGTCTTTCTATTGTAGTTCTTAGTCAAAATAAACTGATTACTAAATAGGTTACAGAAGATAAAAATGATATTTCTTTTTTTAACCTTGTTATGTAATGTATTAGACGAAAGATGGTTTTTTAAATGTCAAAATTAAGCCTTAAATTTTTATGCTGTATGTTCACTATTATTTTGCTGCTTTCTTTGTTTAATTCTGATATTGCAATTCCACTAATTGCTACAATCATCTGCAAAATTTGATCTTCTAGAATCAAAAAGAATTTTGTACTTTTAGAATGTGCTCTATCAATGGTTCCTGGTGTTTAATTATAAAGATGTGAAGAACTACCCCATACCGGTTCTCTATTTCTCAACTGGGTGCCCCAGTAATCTCAAAGTAATAGAATAATATTATTTGCGATAGCTCATACCAGCACGTGTTGTTCTGACACGCCTAGATGTTACTCTTCTATGTGACGATATTTATGGTGCCCTAAGTATTTTACATATTATAATGTAAGGAACTTTAGATATTTTATGTATGATATATTGCAACTGTTGGAACTATACAAAAGAGTGTTTAATATAGCTTCTTTAATAATATCATTGCCAACTGCAATAAATTTTTTGCTTTAAGCGTATCTTTACCTTCGTGAGTGCATTTTCAACACGGACGTGAATGGATAATTGAATGAATAAATGCTCAACTATGCACTTACAGAATTACTGTACTATAATATTTCTCGCTGCGCTGGTTTCTTTGAATAGCCAGTAAGCGAGCGGCCAAGTGACTGACTGCTTGTATCGACATGCTAGGCTATCATGGCGAGCAGCTAAGCGAACCGACGAATAATCCTATTATTATGTGTGTATACCCTTCTATATACCGGAATGTTCGTAGTCTTCTGAAGAGAATAATGATAGATGGCTATTTGGGTTTAGGATCGAGTGAGGACAATTTCGCTGTGAGGGTATTGTGTGTGGCCTTGCCACTTGTAATAGCTTACACGTTTTCTATTGGTACGTGAGGTTAGCGTCCGGTAGTGCGTGTTCGCAGACAATATAAAGGTGATTTACCTAAATTTAAGGCATCATTAGAAATCAATACGCTTTGTCACGGTAAACAATAGCTGGTCAGACATTAAATAGTACCCAATCCAATACGTAAATACAAATATAAATCATATAACCAAATAGCATACATGAATACTATAAGTTATTAACGTCTGGTACACTCTGGCATTAACTCTCATGTGCTATACGTATCATTGAACGCTCTTCTTTAACCATGTTCGTTTTAATTAGCACTAAACTACTGGTAGAATATAAGCTTAGGATGCAAAAAGTAACACAGCTGCATTATCGTTAGTGCCTCATAGTCCATATTGTGCAACAGATCCTGTATACTTTCTTCACAAAAGATTATATATTTTTGCTGAATGTATTGTTTATTACAGTTCTAAATTTGGTTAAGTACGGCCTAACAACCAAAAATGCTGAGTACAATGCACTCATGAGGTCAGCGTTCTTACACGTCGTTTAAATTCCTGGCAGTTATTTTTCATTACTCAGGTTAAGTACCATTACGTACCTACAATAATTATATGTTTTTATTAAAATTAGTACCGACCGCGCCAAAGGCAATAGGGGGTGTCCTGCTAATAGGATTTAGCTTAGAAATATCCTCGTACTTTTACTGCACTGTATTTGCGGAGAAATCTTCCAACATACTTCCTTCATACATGGGGAAGATATATTCATATGGAAACAGAAGTTTTTTAAAAGATCGATAACTTATATATTATTATATTTACTGCCCGGCAAGGAATTCGAAGATTGGTGATGTTTGACACTAATTTAATCCTTTTTAGAATGAAGTTGATCTCCATTTGGGCTGTACAATAGCATTACCAATCTGCGCAATAAGTAACGTGTAAATTATGGCTCTTTGAAAGCTGTTTCTGTATGAATATATTGTAGTTGTATATGCAACGAGGATATCTCCAAGCTCCCATCAGTCAGACACTATTAATTGCCTTTGGCGCGGTCGGTACCTATTTTAATAGAAATATATAATTATTATAGGTACGTAATGGTAATCAAGTTATATAATGAAACCACTTCGCCTAAAATGCGTTGACCTGAGCATCCCCTTTTCCCTTTTTCTATCGGTTCTAAACTCCTTTAATATTCACGAGAATATTTCAAAAACCGTTGATTCGTGGCGTCTCGCTGTTTGTACAATTTTCAGGGCCGTATAAGAGCTCATTTAAGTTGTAGGGTTACTAACTCGTCCGTTTTATACATATTCTTATATACATAAGTACGAATTTTATAATCTCTGATAAGAGAAGTAGCACAATCTTTTTATTCTAAAGTACAACAAATATGCCTATAAGCTAGTTAGGATGTAGTGTCAAATAATGGGTTCAAGGCAGCTATGCAAACGGAGCTGTAACCAAAAAAAAGAATACCATTTTAACAAGTCAAATCATGGAACAAGTCTCATTTCGTAAACTTCTGAAGGCTATTAGCGGAACAAACGAACTGTATTAAAGTCAAGATAAAAGATTGGAAGCTATAAACGAATTTCAATGAGGCTCAAAGGCAAAAAGTCCATATGCAGTTTGCCATTGGTCAACTTCTCGAGGTTCATTTCGTTCCGACTGAATCTTCAAATAAATATCAGAAACATTGTAAAATGGTACTTACACACGCTACTAAACGCTGTATTATATATAACACTGAGACTCCTGGCCTGACATTTTTGACTTGTTATGGGTATCGCATCTAAATTGCAGTGCTGGATAAATGGACAGAGCACCAGATATACTCGCCTTACTAAAATAAGTTGTTTGACTCGATTTAGAACTTTTAATATTTTGAATTTCCCATTTTAATTTATCGGCAGTGATACGTGTGACTATAGTGAACTTCCTATCGATGGCATGTTGAAATTAATTACCACCCCATTACTAGCGATAAAGCTTGCAGCGAGCTTCGCAGCTAATATGTATGTATTGTATATAACTAACTCTCATTATAACCGTATGCTTTTTGATATTATGTATTTTCATTTGATACTATTTTTTTAAATACTTGATTTTGACAGGTATGTTGATGGAATCTAATGAATACTTTAGAAAGTATCGCATTAATGCTAGGTTACAGCAAGTAGAACTATATGAACTATGCGAGTTTTTTCGGAAAGCAGACCCCGCCTTTTGAGCTTTAAGAAATAAACGTAAATGAAATCATTTTGGACAATTCTGGTTTGAATTTTTAGAGGGCCATTTCTAGTATACACAATATTATGATTTCAGATTAAGGAACTGCCTAAGCCGATGGTATGTACTTCCTGTCAGACGACAGAAATGTTTAATTTTGTTCCTTTTAAATCTATGGATTTTTAAAGTTGAGCCAAAACACAAATTTGTTGCATTTAATGTGCTCGGCGTTTAAACGGAACTTCAATAGATCAAAGTAAGCGAATACCATGTTACTAAAACCGGAATTAAAACGTTGTTTGTTAATTTTTTCCTATAAATTTTGTGATATTTATTTTCAGATCGAAATAATCAGCATCGCATATAGAAGGACTCTTTTTCTTGATATATATCTTTACAATTGTAATATGAAGTCCTTTTAGTAAATATCAGCTTTGCCCATTCTTTGTATTTTAATAACGCGGAACAGGTCACTTGAGGAGCTAATTTAAACGTAAAATTAACAATGGCGCTAATGTTAATGTACTCTTTTTTCAAATATAGCACCTAACACATGCTCTTATTAACTAAAGATGCTTTTGTTTTTTTATAGATACAGAAATAAGCATTGACGATCAACATGGCATACCTGTCCTCCTACATAACCCTAATTTTGCCCATAAATGCAATACATTCACTAATGCCGTCAAAGACTTATATATAATCGTTTGTCGCGTTCTTGTTATCGTACTAAAAGAGTCTTTCTTGTCACGAGGTGCACTTCTCTGCTGGTTTATCGCTTACTGCGGGTAACCGTTACCCTGCTAGAACAGAAAATAAGGATTTCGTAGGGGCATTTGATCCTCGGGAAGCTCACCTTAGTGAGCACTTCTCTAACACCAAGGGAGATCCAAAGATAGCGCTACAAGTGAGCGTTGTTATGGGACATTCAGCGATGTTTTTCGCAGTTTGTCGTACCATTGTCCTATATAATGTCTATAAACCACATATCATACGAAGGACTAGTAGTTAGTAATGAGATTTTGTGATATAACGAGTGTCTCTTGTAAATCAACGCACAACATAACATCTCACTCATACTTAATGCTCCAGTTGCTTATATATATATAAAGGGAGACTAGAGCGGAGTGGAGTGTATCTAAAGAAATTGAAAAAAGTGTTTGCGCAAAAAAGATGCAATTATGTTAACTGTACAGCTGAATGAAAGTATTATATAAATGCTTGACAAATTTGGCATAATTACCGTAATTTTAATTTCAATTACCAACACCTTAGACACGTTAGACAAGGATCCCTAAGTACATTCTGTGTCTGTGCTCCAAAAAAGATTTTAATAAAAATTACACAAACTATGGGAGAGTAGAATTAGGTAACAAACTTTAAAATTGTAATAATAATATATAATGTTCTATGGTTAATAAAAATTATATTAATAAGATTGTATTCATAGATATGTGGTGTATACAATGCCACGTTACAGTCTGGAAACTGTTGTAGACTATGACCAGCGCCAATGAGAACCAATAGGAAACAATTTCAGGTTCAACATTTATGTGTAAAGTAAATTACATGCCGCCAATCCATATGTCTTGATAAGCGATAGAAAACAATTTTCATGCAGGCCTTTCTGCCTTGCATGGCCTCATTCGTATAAAATAGAAATGATTGCATTGCAAGTGCAATGATTTTAAAGTTTGTCAGGTCATTTCAGTCATTTAGATGTTATGGTTGTAGTATCAATTTTGTTGGTCAGCAGCTACGTCGACTGGAATTCAAGTTACAAACCACAAACCGAAAGTTTAACATAGAATGGCATTGCACTGTAGACAAGGTCTGTGTGTTCGTACACGACTAATGCTTTATGGAGTATTTTAGGTGATGTCTTTAGTGATGACATGCTCACAGAGATAAAGGAACATCAATATTCATGCGATGTGAATTCCTTCTTTGCCGGTCGAATATGGAGCTTCCTCTAACAAGCAGTAAGAGTTGGAAAGAATTTGTATCATTTGGTTAAATTTCTGCTTTAGTAGTCCTATATTTGCATGTAACTTTGAAATTTGAAGTGGGCTTCACCTTGAAATCGATGAATATTAGAGAAACGAGTTAGAAGTAGCGAAGTGCCGTTTTCATTGAAATGGTAGCAAGGGTTATTTGAGATTAGGGCATAGAATCTTTGGTATAGAATCACAAGACGACTGCGGCACGGTAGTAGAATGTGTGAGTCTCGGGCTAACTAAGCAATCGAAACCAGTGAAAACAATCTGACCCAATCGCTAAAGCGGTGTAATGGGATAATAATAAACTAATGGAATGAACCCACAACGGGTTTACAATTATAGTGAGTTTACTTAAACTAGATGAGGAAAGAACTGCAGTGTAACAGCGGCGGTAGTGTAACAGGTCGAAGGACAACTCCTATGAGTCTGAAGCCAGGTTTAGACTGAGCAGGTTTGAAGTCGCTTTAGGTTAGATTGGGAAAGCTATTGACTTACTTATTGCAGTAACAGAATGGTGCTGGGTAACATCACAAAGAGGAAGGAGGTGTAGTGCGAGTCATGCACGGACTGAAATAGATAAACGCACGAACCTCGGTGTTTAGAGCTCAAAGCGGGTGGGTGTTATAGGTAACGCTGCTTGTTACCATACAGGTTGGGTATAGAGAGCCACGCGGTTTCGATATTAATGATATTGAATAAATCATGTGATAATTGTATTGTAATAATTATCTGTAGAATCTGTATTGTATCACCAGAAAATTTATGCGTGGATTGCGACTGGTGTGTCGATGACATATCGCATGCCCTATAGTATGTGAACATTTTCAAATAATGACGATAATTATCTCGCAAATATAGCATAAGATACAGAAGAGCAGAGTGGGCACTACGAGAAGAAGAATGTGCGAATGTACTCATTTAACTAGATACTCAACTAGTTTAAAGGAATTTAAAGCCATCTTACGTTGTAAAGCTGCATTAACTACACAGATAATAAGAATGAGAGGTATTTCACTGCGCATCTACTTAGATTTTGATTTCGACAAATATTTTAAGTCATTGCCTTGACATTTCTATTATAAAAGCTGTGTGTGTGTAGAATAGTAAATAATAGATTTATTTTTTTGACGACTGCCTGATAACGTCTGTCAGCAACTGTCGGAGTTCCTTTAGAAGAAGTGTGTTTTCAAAACTTCGTTTCCATCATAAAAACGTATTTGTTACTACAAGCAGAATGTAAACCTTATGGACTTCAAAATGATTCAATGCCTTGAACTTTTATTTACGTTCTTCAGGTTAGCATAGTTATATTTGTGATATATTACGAAAAATTTCGGTTAGATATGACGGGGTCATGCTGTATTACTTATCTAAGAAAAAAATGCCAATAAGATATTTCTTATCTGCATTTCAATTATGTTTCGGTGCAAATTATACGTTCAAGATAAATTGATTATATTTACACTCCATGTTGTACTCAGGCAAATAAAAGTTTGATGCTAGTGGTTAATTTTATGCTACGCATTGCCAGTATTCCATTGCGACTCTAGTGTAATGGCAGAATTGAAATTAATCTTTTAAACAGCCAGTTGATATATATGATGCTACGAGACTGCACTGTTGACATAGGTTGCGAAGGCAGGGCGATACCGGAAACACGATTGGAAAACGTAATGTCAATCGTAAAGAAAATCAATAATGTGTCGGAAGAGATGACACGCCGTATGCTGGACTCGAAAGGAATCCGAGGAAAACTCACTAGTTCGACACTAGGATTATTGTAAACTGGCAAACGAGACAGGCAGAAACCGTTGAAACTGACATTACATTATTTAGAGGCATATATATAGCTGCAACAAATGTATAGTAGTATTTAACGGGTCATAATTTTCTATATTTTCCTTTATTTTCACAGTATATACATACATGCTCATTTTTATTCGTGTGGGTTTACTCATACGCCGTCATAGAACTCAGGATGTGCTGCTGATCTAACCGCCTGGTAGGAAGACACACAGTCAATGGGACAAGCTATTTATATAAATGGCTCAACCTTTCTGCCGATTTGGAGAGGATAGCACCAACTTATCAAATCCTAGAAACATAGTCTAATAAACTTGACATGTATTATGTATATTTAGCCTTACCAGGCTGAGTTAAAGTGTAACTATTAATTAACACGTCGGTAGGTTAAAATTGTTATCACGTACGAGCAACGGTTTAAAACTGAAATCAAGAAGGGATCCTGTAATATAGCAATACAGAGACTAGTTTTTTTGAGTGACGTATGTTCAAAGGGACTTAGTAAACAGAATCAGTGGCAGAAACAGAGACACCGCGTAATCGCATCAAAGTCAGTCAATACGGTCAATGAAGTCCAATTGCCGATAATAGTGTGATAAATTAATCTGAAGATCAAAAATCAGCGAAACAACGATATTGCCATGTGGTTAATAGAATATATCAACATAATATTAAAACGTTTTAGAATGTCGAAATGGAATCCAGAAGCTACGGTCGCAGATAGCGATCGTTTTTTTTAAAGCAAATGACGGGAAGAAAACCGATCTACACCTGATTTGTCGAAAATTAGTCGGTAGCTTGCTATACTTATCCACAATGTGTAGACCTGCCATAAGTTTTATAGTGGAATTCTTATGCTTATACGTAAGTAAATGCATAGAACATCATTTCTGAATTCCTAAATCGTTAATATCGGCGCGTCAATTTCTGGCAGAATTGGGATAGCAGGCCATCAAGCATCTGCATTAACAACCAAGCCACGCTAAACATCATCCGCTCTAAACAGCTCAGACCAGATAGCTGAGACTAACGAACAAAATCAAGAAAATCAAGGCGGCCATAACGAACGCACAGCTCCAGGATTTACTGCCTTGACAAGAGGGACAAGGGCCGCTTCATGCGCTGTAAAGGACCTATCATCACCAGCAGCATCATCAACAGTAAACGCGTCAGCCAAGGCTGACTATTTCGACTGTTGTGACTACAAAAATAACTGCCAGCTTCAAAAAAAAGCATGCACAATCATATATGTTTAGAGAAACTATGTTCTGAAGATATGCCACAATACCTCATTCTGAATGCGAAGAGAAAGCATCGAATGACCTCGCGCTTGTCCTTAAAAACGCGCTTATAAGTACCTCAAAAGAACGCAGAAGGAAGAAGTGGTGCAGAAGTACTAACCCACCCGAATGCAGCACACACCATTTAAAACAGTTCTCATGTGTTATACATATTTATATACCCTAATCAACAGAGCGAAACACTCCAAGAACCTCTAAAATAATGAAGTAGCATTAGTATTTTGACTCTGGTATCGACAAGCCAAGTATCTAAGATGTTGTTAGTGAAAAGGCTACTTCCACCAGTGGCACACGCGATTAATACAGTTTTTAGAATTAATAGATAAGTGAATTAATCGAAGATTTACCGTAATCGGCACTACGGTGATCAAAACGCTAAATAATCTGGTAGGTTTCCTTGGCTTTCTTTATAACAATGATTCGCTTCACCAAGCTTTTTACTACTTCTTCGCCAACATCTCGCCATGCTTTTGAAATGGCGCTACCGATATTTTCTTTACATTTCCTTAGCGTCCGTGGATTCTTGTCGACTAAGATTAACCGAAATGACTATGAGAACGGCTTGCATTCTAAAAAGTTGTTTAGGTAAGGCATGTGGCTTTTTTCGATGAAATTGTTACACTCAAAATCACACAGCAAGGTAACTCACCTCTTCACGCCATTGACAATGTAATCGCGTTACTAGCAGACCACTTCGGCGAGCGGCTGATTTTCAAACAGGGTGACGTTGGATAGCTCCCCAAATAGCTTCGCTTGGCTTCTTTTTTTTAGAGGTAACTAAAATGCGAGGTGCACTATGACAATCTACATGCATTGACTTAACGATATATTCGTGTCGTCGTTTTAACAATAAGGCCATATGCACACGAAAAAGCGAGCAAAGACTAAAGCAACCAACAGCTTTAAATAAAACCAGAATAGCTTACTTTATTGATGTTATATTTAGGCAAAATCTTGAGCAAAGAAGGTTTTACGTAAATTCACACAGTTTTTCAGATCGGCAACTTGGCATATATATAGTACAATATATTGATGTTATTAGTTCGCAACAAGTGATCCAAAGCATTGGCCAAAGGAAAAGTGGTGCATTTTCGCATCAGGTATTTAGAGGCGTGTAATTTCGCCGTTTACAATTGGAATTTTAAAAGCTAAGGTAAAGCATGCTTGAAAGTGGACTTGCACCTGCAGTGATCTATACCCTAGTAGATAATTATTATTTTATATATATATATATATACATTACACGCCTCTAATTACCTGATGCGAAAATGCACCACTTTTTCATTTGGCCAATATAAATAGCGAGTAATATATATATATATATATATATATATATATATATATATATATATTACTCGCTGCCAGCGTAACTCGATCAAAAAAACAAATGCAGGCGGTTATAATATAATAATTTTAATAGCTACTATTGCAATAGTGGAAATGAAAAAACATGTTTCATGGATCTATGCTCGTATTTATCGTCTAATAATTAAAACTAGTATCGTCATTACATTTCTCTATAATACTAATTCCTAAACATGACACAGTGCCAGAATGGCACGACAGCTGTGGTGTTAATGTCAATATAGCATATTAAGCACTTATCAACTAAAAACATCAACGGCAATCAAAAGAGTACGTGTCTAATAAGACATACGTAGTACTCGTTATAGGTTAAAATTTGTTAAAAATATCAATGAATTGTTTATAGTCATTATATACGATATAAAACAAAAAGCCCTAAAAAAGTGGTTTTAAATTTAGTCACAAAACATACTTGCTTAAGAGCCTAAATAAAGTTTGAAATTTAAATATTGGGTTGGTCGTTTGGGTGAGTCTAAGCAAACGTAATGCGAAAAGGAAGAATAACCGTATAATGATGTATGAATATATTGTATCGTCTTGTACATGCCTTACAAAATCTCCTTAGGGTGAATATTTGCTTTTTCATCATTACCCGAACACGTTTTAAATATTTAGCACCTTCCAAAGGTTTAATTTTCAGTATTAGCGCTTTCATCTGTTGCAGTGGTGTAAGACTTATTCATCAGAGGGGCAATTAAAAATACGTTTACTATGAGTTCATCATATAGGTATTGCCTTCATTGATTTATATCCATGCGTGACTTGGTCCTTCGAGGTTTGAAAAACAAACGTTGAAATAATTTTGCATATTTTACTTACTAAATCCAATAGCAGCAGTAATCTATTCACTCCATAATAGAATAGACCGTTAATGAATAATGCTATAATGCATTAAATATTCTTAAAATAATGCATAAAAACCGCAGAATGCTATACGCCGTTCAAAATGATAAGAAATCTTAAAGATTATGGTTAACCCTATTCACCTTGATGAAACACTGGTGCAAGTATGAAATTAATTTTTTTGTATGTAGCGGTTTTATCTCTCACAATGATAGCAACTTTCGTGTACTAATATTCGGTTTCATGATCTTTCGTGAGACTATGTTTTAATCGCAGTGCCTTCCTAGTCAACGTGTCCTACTGCTTAATTGAGAATTGCACGAATTATAATATCAAATTCTAGATCGTGACGATGATCTATAATCACAATTTCTAAACATTAGCCGGTGACTGAGTTTCCATTAAAATAAATCTGCCTCCGCTTAGCCCTCGTCTGTACATTAGATCCTGTGCATTAAAGGTTTAATCGTGCCTACTCTAGTTAAGCGCACATTTAATGAAGCTCGTCCACGTCGATTACAGTGAAGCGAGGCCGAGTCATTTAAAGTGAAACTCTTAACGGGATTCAGTTATCCGACGACTGTAAATAGATTCGAGGCGAAGCCGATGGTGGACAAGAAGACTATTCAGCTAACGTTCAAGTTAAACAATTACAATTCCTTTGCTAAATGACGAAGGCGAGGAAAAGTACACATGATATTTCTAACTAATTGTTTGTTAAAGTACAGTTTAATGTTTTTTTTCATAAACTTGGATGGCACAATGCAAAATAGTTCTCGTTTGCCATAATCATATATCTTCTACGTTGGATAATAAGTTTTCGCAGTCTTTTACTGAATCTGAAACACCCTTTTTTAATATTATGTGCGCCGGCTCGCCAGAGAGTAGCGGGATTCGTTTCGAAAAAGTTTTCCAATACGTTTTAAGTTATTGATCTTTGTCGAAGGTATGGCTACGCGATTGAGTGCCCAGTGAACAGAGTAACAAGGTACAGAGAACAGGTAAGAATCCGTCTATGGAGAATATGAAGGGTGCGATAAAACCTTCCAGTCGCAGTCCAGGAGGGCAATTTTAATTATTTTCCCGTGTATGGCTTAGTGTTATCAGTGAGCAGGATGACCTGACCTCGTCTGTCAGATTTTTTTGTCTTTAAAAAGTTTAGTTGACTCAAATCAACCGTCTGGTTCGTAGGAAGCAATTCCCACTGAGTCAGGCCCTCGCAATATCACGGAACGTGAAGCATAATCTTCTTTGGATGAAGATCTGGTTTATCCCTGAGTTTTGCCTTCTTTCTTAAAGCCAGCCGTTTCGATCTCTGGTTCATGTTATTTTTTTGTCACTTTTTATTACCGGCGATAGTTTTGCGCAAAGATCGTTTATTGAGGCCGCATAAGGCTCAACACCAGGTAAGATGTTCAGATACAACGTTAATTCATAGCCCCCTATTCTATACAAAAAGCTCATGGACAGTGTCATGACTAGAATTCAAGATTTTCACGAAATACATAGTAATAAGTTGTCAAAAATGCACTGCTTTCCATCTCAACATCAATTATTCCGAATGAAATTGCACCCACAACACAATTCCGTTACAGTATGTTAATAGAAGAGGAGAAGTACCTTGGAAAGATGTATCAAGTAAGGGAAAGTGGAAAAGAGAAGCTTTCGAAAAAACTGCGGGAACATATACCTTCAACTTAATAGATATAATATATATCACATATAAATATATTGAGAACAAAAAGCTACAAAATCGGCGGAATACAGTGCCATAGTGAAAGACACTCAATAAAAAAGTATACTGGCTGACAGTAGGTTGTATTCGCAGAAAACAGTGTGTCCAAGGTGGTTTGGTCTTCAAGTATCACGAAAGGAAACGTTTTGTAATTCTGTATTCGACGAATGGATTAGACTAACAATGCTTTATTTTTCAATTTTTAGTAAGGAGAGGGAGCTGCTGGTTGTAAAATAAACCCACACAACGTTACATAATCAGTTCCATGTGATATTATTTTCGGTGAACACTACCACCTCTGTGTATACCTAGTTACATGCATATAACGAATGTGTAAAATATACATCTTATATCAGAGTGCTGGTTATTGGTGATAAGTACGTTTCATTACAATGATAACCCATGCATATCCATCGTCTGGGGGAAGGAACATCTATCCATATCGCTGTTCCTTGGTCTGTGATGACATCGAAGCTCTATATTAGCCTGAGGCAGTCTAGTAGAGTCCAGCTGGCCAGAACGCAGCAAACAGGCAAATGTAGTCCCTTGGGACCACTAGAAGGTCGTTGCGTCAAAGACAGCCAACAGTTCTTAAGCAACAGACAGATGCTCGTTCAGCCAGGACAGGCGAAGCTCTCCACGGATTACCAAGACGCCTTAGGCAGAACTCAGCTGTAACACACAACAAGAGTGGATCCTTCTTGCAAGGCGCATATGTTCACCTGAACCAGCGCATGGGTTGTCTGAAGCATCATCAAGTTTACGCATATACATGCTTTTATTACTTGTTTTACCCACTAAAAGAATGTTTCATCCGTGGCTTTTCTATGCTACTCTGGATTGTCCTTTCCACCAACTAAGCGTTCTCGCATATTTCGTCACCTTAAAAACCATTTTTTGGCATTCTTGCGCACTGAATAGCTTGTACACAAGTTTATTTGTGCCTCAGCCACACCTTTCCACAGTCGAATGTAGTTATTTGGAGAAAGTCGTGTTTGAAGTTAACGGTTTAATGCAACTGATTATAAATTGTATTTAAGTGTAAAACTGAAATTATGGCCAAAATATATTACCTTTTATTTAAATGAAACACATGCGAGCCCTTTCTAAGGGTACACTTTTTCCGATTCTCCTATAGTTTTGGTGTTCTGAAAGGGGAATAATGTTCTATAAACGAGAACACCACGAAGTGGGCATCTTCATAGACATTTTATTCTCCATAAACTCGAAAAAGTAATTTGGATCATGTTATTATAAAAATCACGTTTTGTCTATGTTTTTAGTCCTTACTGTATAGCGTATTGCGATTTAGTTATTTATTTTAAAAAAGCAAACATTTGAATTATGCACTGTATTGAGACTTTAAATTAATGTCGAATTAACCAAGACTTAATCATCGTCTTTTATGTACCAATATAAGTAATACTTAATGAAGTGCTTACCAAACAATGCTTAGATTTCTCTTTATATTAAACATAAATATATATTTATTCTGTAAATATTTCTTTAACAGAGACAATGCTAATACATTGCGAAACAAAAAAAGCAATCGATTATATTTATTCTTGTACTATATTTGAGCTGAGGAAATTTCCTAGACCAGGTATATTGCTCTGCTTGTATACCCGCAATATAATCATTGCAAATACAAATGGAGTGATGGTATGATGTTTCTGACAGTATCTTCTTTGGATAGTAGGATTTATATGCTGTTTAGAGAGACAATATGTCTCTGTCCATAAATATGAGTCCATCATTCACATAACAAGCAACTGGTAGCAAACATTCACTCAGAACTTCGTTTCGCAACCTGTTGACAAGTAGATGACTCAGTGCTTGAATGCTTTACATTGTTTCCATCAAATATGGTGCATTCCTCACTTAGATAAGTCATAGAGTAAAAATATTGTCTAGGATCGACATTATCTGTATTCAACGTTACGGAAAAGAGTGCATACATCAGTTAAAAACTATCAGTTTATGTTTCGCTGTATATGTGGTAAAACCTTGGTTTCGCATAATATGCAAACACATCAAATGACGTCACTTATTAAATGGTAAACTTATAATGGTGGGAGAAGAAAACTCTTAAAACCAGGCGGCTTTCCCGATGTCAAAGGTCCAAAGTTAACAACAAAACACACCGATTCCCTCCCCTCTTGCATTACGTCACAGACCGCCTCGTTTAACGTCCTCAAACTCAATGCTATTGGAGTGTTTTAATCTATTTCGCTACAGTGTTTTGTGAGTTTGCACTAATGGTTGTTTGATGCGAGTATATCGAAATATCGTATAACGATTTAAGCTAAACAAGCCTTATATTCGGTGGGCAATACCTTCGCCTCAACGTACAGTTAATTTGTGTATAACGCTCTATTGAAATATATGTCACGTAAAGTACACTGGCAATCACCAATTCGCCTATTAAAAACAAAATCAGTTAATTTGCTAGTTTACTAGTGTACGAATTTAGTGATACAATCACTAAGACTTAAATAATCTTTGTACCAATTGTCTGAGAGGCGGTGTGACTCTATAATTAGGTGGATTTGGAAGAATAGAGTGCATTATTTTTATATGTTTATGGCAAGAACTATTGGCATCTATTGAGATAACCAAAATAATTATACGCTCTTTTGTAACATTTGAACGTTGAATGTAGAAACATTTAAGATGAATAGAATCAACTCTAACTTTGACCATTGAAGGATCTGTATTCACTCTAGATCAATTGCTCTTTTAGATTTTACGTAGTGCACTGCAATGTTAGCCCCAATTGTCAAACGTATGTGGTACTCAAGCTAGGATAAGAAGAAAGGATTGACGTAGTAAGCTATAATGAAAAGGTCATAGGGCATATTGCCATTGTTGTTACCTCAAAACCTGACACGCCATGCTTAACTAATACCACCTTTGTTATAGACTGGTGCCTACTGGATATATTGATTTCTACGCCTTGATTTCGTAAAAACATATAGATTTGGTATTTAAGGGACATAGTGGCCTGTAATTAATCTTCATACTCGGGACGGGGTAAAGATTACCTCGATTGGCCAGCTTGGTGGGTCGAGATTGAAATCGCATATATGCCACGGTACCAGTTTTAAAAGTAGATTGCTCGATGGTTAAGCAATTGTCATATATTGGAGTGACGCTTCTGTTTACAGGTAAAATTATTGCTTATTATACGAATCGTCAGAAGAATCGTAGATTACATAAGAAACTGAGTTTCTCACAATACTAGTTCATACTGAATTACAATCATATGCCTTATTTTACAATATATGAAGCCAAAAAATCATTGCTTCGGTCTCAACAACCATTCTGGAACTCGGCATATAATACTTGGCATCAATTCAACGTTTATAGATTTTCGTACATTTCCTACAATTTCCACTACAAAGAATTGCTAACTGTTACTGGTTCTGGTTAAACTCTATTATGGCAAAATATATTAAGATGTTCCTAATATAGCGGATAACCTGTCAATCAGAGCCCTTACTGATGCGCCATTTCTGACGTCCGATGCGGCATATTCCTATTCTTTAGTGCATAAGGATCTATTCTTTAACAGTTAAGTCAGTATGATTGAATTTGGCATAGCCGTGGCAGCGTTTAACAGCTAGTATATATTGAAATATACGTTTTTGAAGTGAACGGATGTTAAAATTGAATGACTCTACTAGATTATTCGTTAATTGTACATCAACAAAGGCTAACTCTGCCTGAATTAATGCTAAGCTACCATTAGTTATGAAAAAAAGATCAATACGCACTTACTTATGGTCGCGCAAAAAAGTATTCATTTCACTAAAATATTGTCCGTATAAGCAGCGTAAAAGTGAATGATTAAAAATAATATTATTCTGAATAGTAAAGGCAGTACATAGTAGTAGTAGTATAAAGTAGTATATAGTAAAGGCCTAAATGAAGCGGGGTTTTCGAGTATTTGCTATAGGAATAGTAACGTTGTGAAGGAACTCCAAGTGACAAAAACCATGGTGTATACCATATTCTATCTTTTGACTTGAAAACCGAGGTTTTCAGAGCCGCTGAAAGGGGAGGTATCGTAGCAGAAGAGACTAATGTGGACTCAAGTACCCAAATTAAAGACATGATATATTGAGGCCTTCTTTCGCTGACAGCTTTCTGAGCCTTTCGGATTCGTTGCGTAAAAAGCAGAACTGTGTTGTATGTCTTATCAAGACGATACAAACTGTACAGAGTATGAAAAAAAGCATAATTTTTATTAAACTAAACCTCAATGCGATTATGCAGCTCAACGTCAAACAAAATTAACATAACCGTGTCGCAGTACGAGTGAGTAAGGTACTTCGAATTTATTTTTATCTATTTATTTCAAAAGTATTTTGCGCTCATAGTTCGTGTAAATAGGTGCTTATAATCATTTATATTTTATATTATTATTATATTTCAATATTTTTGGTAGCCCCTTTGATGATACTGGTGTGGTCAACAGGATTCAAAAATGCTTGTTGCATTTTAAAATGAGTTTTAAGGTTGTAAAATAGTATCAGGCATTTAACATGAGGTTGGTAGATATTGCAAGTGATTTCCTTTGCATTGCAAAATTGCGAATGTTATAGAAAAACAATGATGGCATTATTGCATATTAGGTCATTGCACTGAGCTACACCAACATACCAGGTCGCTAGTTGTTACCTTTGTTTGATGCTGATTGCCTTATTACTCGATGTGTATCGGTTACACACAATTAGACTGTTAATCGATATCTAGAAACCACCAAGAGGATTAGTGCAGCGGTTAAATTAAGCCAGGCGGCCTACAGCGGTTTTTATTTAGCTGAGACAGGAACCAACATCAACATTGCGTTCGACAAGGCTCATCTAATACCCTTCTTAAACGCATGTACACGCCGGATGTTTCTAAGAACTTACTGCATTTACAAAAGCGGAACAAATCGCGTTCCTATTAAAGTTTTTGAGTTTATAGATTGCTTTGAACCGGATCCTCTCGCCCTGTTGTGAGAAGCGTATTTGTGTCTTTTATCCTCAATGCGTTCCGGCTCGTAACGCCTGCCTTTTGCCATTTGCTCGCCATGCACGTATAGAGCGAAATGACCTCTTGATCGCGTTGAGGTGGATCCTTTCTAGGGCGCTTCGAATAGATCACAGAAACGGGCTAGTGAAGAAGAGCACACAAAGGAAACACCACATCGGAAAGAAGCATAAAAAGCAGGAGAGCATGCACCTTAAGAAGGACGGAAGGATGAGCAAGAAATATAGTGGCATAAAGAGGATAGAAACCTCAAAGCTTCATGATCCCTTACTTGAAATGCAGGCGTTTGCAGGCCAATGCTCCCCCCCCCCAAAATTAGGTGAGGTCTTCAGGAGTTTGTGGGTGTGCGTAAGCATAGCCTTGACTAAATGCGTCTGTGTTGAAAATTTAGTTGATCTACCGTGTCCGTGTCTTTCACCACTATCCTATTAAACAAACATATTAAAAAAAAATATTTGTCGTATAAAAGGCATAACACCGCAAGCAGCAGTAGCAGGGGACTAACCTTGACAAGACACCGAAAAGCATTGCGGAAAGTTTATTCCAAACCATATAAAAAATCACGTTTCCATAGGTATAAAACCTCGTATCCGAATTATCGTTACTATACTACAGAGTATCTAGTCAAGCACCGCAAGGTGTTCATTTACATACGCATTTGAAGCATTACTCACGATTCGTCTCTGTATCTCAATTAGCCATTATATATAATGGCTGTACGGAGTCATTACATAGATCTATATATCAGCTGGCAGTTGGGCTTATCTAGGCCGTAGCCCAAGAAAGTGGAAGGAACTCTTTAAGTTTGGCATCAGTATATCCATTGCCCTAACCGCCGTCCCGACTCCCTATGAAGAAGCTTCATGGGACGAAGATTCATAGCGAGGAGCCAAAGGCGGCAATGGCGACGGCGGGCGCGACTAAGTGAATGGTTGTCCTCCGCTCATTTTCAGTCTCAAAGCGTGACAGCCTCTTCCTGTGGATATGAATGTTCCTCGTGCAGCGTCGAGCCCCCGGGGCCCTGATGAATTGCAAGCACTTGCGCATTCACTGTCCTGTGGCTACGTCCATGCTTCCTGATCCGCCATTGAATGATTTCTCGTAGCGCCTCAGTAACGTATATTTCACCTCCGACAGTCCTCGCTGAGATGTGCTCCATCCTGAAGTACTCTAAAGCTTCTGTTCATTAAACCTGGAAGCTGCGGTTCAGAGTTCAGGGCCTCACTATCGTTGTAGCCACTGCTATATCTATTTAGGTACGACATGTTAACTTTTAAAAAAATATGTGTACGTAGTCTTCTTTTCATACCCAAAAAGTTTCGGTAGATCAATAGATAGTACTAATGTCGAAGGTTTACAATAGATGTGACGATAAGGAAGATCTTGTAAAAAAAAATAACGTTACTCTATTTAAACGTAACCCGTTGTATTCACAAAGAGTACATAGCATTAGTTTTAGCATTGTCACTTACGAGATAATATAATCCAGTGAATATGCTCGTCAAGAGTGTACATACTCGTGGAGCTGTTTTGAATTAGGTGTTTGCTTCGTACAGTGTTGCCGCTGTTATCATCCTTATGAGGTGTCCATTAGGGTAATTAACGAACAGAAACAACCAAGGCTTATTTGACTGAATTAGAAATAAATCTTATGATATTTTATTTTTGGAATCAAGTCAAATAAGATTAATAACTTCTGATATAACAATATTTTTAGAATTAATACTAAAGTAAATATATATACAGCGTTCTTTAACTCAACTAAGTTTAGATTTGTGTTCGTATATTAAATCGTGATTAATCAGAATCGTAATTTATATATTAAGAATGCCATCCCTTTGTACTGCTTACTTGCGTCGATGAGCAGCATGCATAAACTAAAATAGGCAACCCTATTGAGCTGCCCATCCAGTATGTTGTCACACATATGTATTAGCAGTACCTGATAAGTGTCTAATGGTCCTATCAACGAGATTATCCAAATTTGCATTCAGTTTTGTTTTCTATTCCGTCAAATCTATTGACAGGTGAATGTTGTACCATGTGCTTCGAAACACGAACGCTAAATGAGTTTCACTTTACAAAGGCCTTACAATTTTATTGTTATTGTCATTACACTATTATTACTATTATTTTATTCAAAGGGGCACAACATGGCCGTCATTACAGAATACTTGTATTACGTACGCGGATTCTAAAATTCAGTGTATTTCTTTTTCGACAAGCCAATATTAAGCATTGCAGTATAGGTACGTGCTTTATATCGGGTTAACCTATAGCGACGATACGTATTATTGTCATTGAGTTTGATCTATTTCTTGTGCTGCTTTCCGTAGAAACAAACGGCACACGAAGCCCTACAAATAACCTAACATGTATATGATTACACCTTCCGTTTGATGAAAACTATCTAAAGCCAAGGCTCATAGAGACAGTGACTTCCGCACTAGAGAAGCGTGCAAGAAAGTTTGACTGGGTCTCGGGAGAGTGGCTATTAAGGTTCTGCTGCTTTTTCAGATCGAGGAATAATTACGTCATGCTCCTGCCGCTTGCTTTCCGTTCATAGGGCTGCCCTTCTCTTAAATATTGAATCCATATGTCTTAATTATGTAGTTCCCCCAATTTCAATGTATACAGTATCGTATCCATATGTTTACATGAGGGGAATATACTCAACTAAGTAGAACTAAGAAAGCTTGTGGTATATAAGATATAGGTTTTGTATATGTTGGAGGATACATGAATGATATGTATTTTTTTTTGTTATAATACGGATGGGATTTTGCGCTGGGTCGCATTGCTCCTTGCTGCTGTTCCATATTACTACCGCATAACCAAAATTACTTTTAAGAGTTTACTTTGATTACAATAAGCTTATATTCACATGATGTCAAAGGTACGCAAACTTGTTTAGACATCTAGAATAGTTTCTGCGCAACAGAGAGGTAATTAAATCGTTTCTTTGGTTTGATTCAAAAAAGGTTTGGTTCAAAAATGTGCTCTTTTCTACCTAAAAGAACCTTTAAGTTCGTAGTACCCGTATGCTAATAAATGTCCTGCACTTTATTTAAATCTAAATCGGTGCTAAATATTAAGAATAACAAAAAAGTGATATCGAGACCTTGTTACTCATAAAAGTTAGATTAGGGGACTCTTTTGGCTCGGATCTGAACGACTCTGTCTGCCTGTTATTTGAGACAGTGTCAAATGTTTCCATTGGCCTTTTGATTAGGCGTTGACTGGGCGCCTTCCCTTTAATACTTCTATATAGAACTCTAACATACGTTTTCCTGGCGTTTCTGCTTCTCCATAACTCCAACATGAAAAAATAAATAGCTGAGGTTTACCGAGTGCTTTTGAGATACCTCTGCTGATTTTTTTTCCATAGTGCAACGAATTTTTGCGGATCATACCGGACATATATTTTTATTTAGCGAGGTTTTAAGAGTTACGTGTATTATATTTTGCCAAAAGTTAAAGCAGTGAACTCTGCATACTGTCGACAACATCTAAGTCATTTAATTTTCTTCGCATGAAGACAATCAACAGGTGCACCAAATAGTTGACATGTGATCTTTTTTACCTTGGTTTTTCTTGGAATGATTTTGATGCAATTATGATATAAATAATGAGAGGGCTCGATTGCGGTTTTTAGCATGCGGTGCTTTAGGCATAAGAGCGGTGCTTTTGTTTGATTCTTTTAAAGCCTTATCAAGATCGGGTTGACAGTTTCTACCTATTTCTTTTAGCGAACTACGCTGAACAATAAATCTTTATAAACTGTGTCTAAATCATACTAATTAAGTCATGCTAAATATTACACCTTACATGGTCTGTAAACGCAAACTATGTTTCTCACAAAATGTACTCAGATGACAATCAATGGTACTATTTTATACTCTTATTTGCACAAATATTTCTTTATATCCGTTTTAGTCGCAAGTTAAATTGAGTCGATAAATGACATTTATGTATGTACATAAGATATGCAATATACTTGTTGCCCGCCTAAAAAAGAAAACATATATAGAGATGCTCTTTGGAAAGGTCATGCAATTTCGACGATTATGGCTAGGTTGACAATATTCATGAAGTTTAACTGAAGTTGTGCCGGTTTCGTGATCCCTTGAAAGAGACATCTTGAGTAAACGTCCATTTGAGTATGCAAATACGGCAGCCTCCACTCGATACTGAGTTCTGTGATCGCGTGATAGTTTGCTTTGCATAACTCATTAAGCCTAAGAGAGTACGTGGAAGTTCTAGCAATAGCACATGCTTACGTACCGATACTGTGCGAATTGGCGGGTTGTAATGAAGCACGCAGCTCGTTCAAATGGTTAGATTTTTGCTAGTGCATTCCATCCACGTGTCCAATGCTAGGACGAGAAAAATCACAATATGCATATTGGAAAGGTTATGAAGCTGAAAAAAAAATTGGACGGATGCAGTACAGTCATGAAAAGCTTTAACAATAGTTCAGGTATTTACTGACTGATGTTGAACAGAGGCTTATGTTTTTATCGAACTGGGAAGTTAAACTGCTTTTTTGCGACTACTTATAACTCGATGGAAGTCATGCGCTTGTGATGACTATTTCTGGAAAAACGCTTTGCACATTAATATCAAACTTACTCAAAAGTACTTTTTAAAATCTGGTAAGTTGCTGCAAAATTAATACCTTACTTGTTACTACAAAGATGCAAGACTGCTCGCTTCAATGATAATCACTTGAAAATATGAGTTAGATGAATACTGTCATTTTGAGAAATCTTGGCTCAAATTATTGTGTTCAACTGAATTGTATTTAGCAGATCAAAATTTTTTTCAACTAAGCGTCGCTAACAAATGAAATTTAGTCTATATTTACGTAGATTTACATTTATAGAGATTTGGCTATTTGCCAATAATACATATAAATGTAGTGCAATTACAAAACAATAAGATTAAAGGCAAACTTGTCGTCTAATGTTGAAAATCAACGCTTTGTGATTAAACTTTTATTGTTTGAGGACTAAGCAATTACACCTCAGGAATTCAAACGAAAGAATGAGTTACTATGATCGCGAAAGCTTATAACAGAATAAAATATTGATGATGCGTTTCGTGTGGGAGTTTAATGTGGAATCCGCCGAGCTACGTGTTATAAAACTATAGTAAAAACACTGAAGATAAAAATGAAAAGTGAAGAATCGGTTCTTCACGAAACGAGTCTAGGACAGACGGAAACATGTATAGTGCGTTCTAGAAACAAGTTATACACTTAATATAGCTTATAGTATAGTATAGTTGTGGATGGGGTTGAGTATTTACTAAACTGTATCTGCTAGCGATGCGCAAACCTAAATGTTATTTTAATTTTCAAAATTACTACATAGGTCCACACAGTTTCATTTCTTATTATACTAATATCAGCGAAGTCGCATTGCCGAAAATGTATGTACCACATGCACATGAAGCTTCCCAATGCTTTATTTACGCAAAGTTTGATCACTGCCTTGATAATGGGTGTTTAAACATGCGATGGGCATAGTTTTCTTCTTTTATATTCGGTTTCTAGTTATATGTGTCTGAAAACCTTTTGTAGATACTGTTTACAAATTTCAGATATATTTTGATTAGCTTTGTTAATAACTCAATGCGATAGCGCAGTTTATTTATGCGCATATCCCCGCCCATTTACATGTAACTCGTACATTCAGTGCTCCTTGGGTATCCACCACATTCAATAACTCGAACAGATCTATCGACACTTTGGTCTTCTTAGCCCTACATCAATATGCGTGCGCCTCAGCCAACTGAACGAGTTTGAAGATACAAAAAAAAAACAGCTATGCTCGTTTGAGTCAAATATGTTGACGCTTCCGAAGCGTCTACCGTTTCCTAGGTCACGTCGTTCTATCTCAATGCAATAAGCCGCTCAGACTTCTCAGGTTCATGCCAAGAGATCTGCTTGCAATATCTCCAGGTCTGCCTTGTCTACTTTCTGTAGCTGCAAAGCCTTGTTGACACATGCCCTAGCGCGTCGTGTACATTCCTTATGAGCTCTAAACTATGAATTCCTGTGTTTTTATCTTCCTCCATGAGATTATTGTTGCGAGACAACAACTCATCAGAAACCGCAAAGACACTTCTACACATAACCGCATTCGATAAATGAAACAATCGTTTATAGTAGATAAACATTTAAGCCAAACACACATCTGTGCGCTAGAATTGGTTGAACCTTTACCACAAATAAATGTATGGTTAAAGATGCAACATAAGTGCGACCTTTGTCTTTATTTCTGTTCGCTTTTGTGTATGTAAAAATTGATTCGCATTTTCGCCTTTTTATCATATAGAGACGGATGTAATTTTCTGAATATTTATAAGACAGCTTTTAGGCTAAGGACGACTTGGAATAAAATTACTTTCTAAACTCAAAATTTTTATCTATATTTAAAGAAGCTTTAGTAGGAACAGGATTACAGTATTACATTTCACAAATTTGGAGCGAGGCAAACTATAAGACTTGATGATTGTGTTTTAGATTTTTTTTTAGAAATGTATTTTGCGTGTTTTATTTTTAATCATATTATTTTTAATGGGTATATTAATAGGATGAAATGTCAATAAATAATGTTATTCAAAAACATTATTGAAAACCCTGCCAATCATATATCTAGATGCAAATATATGAACATGTTTATTACGAACAACATGAAACTTAAGCATGTCCAGATTCGACTAATCTATACCTTAGTTCGAGAAATACTTTTTGTTAATTCATAGAGCTGTTAACGATACACCGTACCAGCCTACAAATAATTCTCAGTATACAGTCTTTCATGGCAAAAAAGGCAGTATTGGCGTATGACTCTGAGCTGCGTCACTATATAATTATGTTACGATTAATTATGTGCCCTAGCTTTTTTCGAATAGTACTAACAGTATTGTCTGAAGTTTTGTAATTCCATTTGTGTAACCTTGAAACCTATTTGTCTATAATTATTTTCACATCAAAGCGTGATTTCACGAAAGACTGTCAAATTTTTGCGGTTACAACAGCAGCTAGGTATATAAGCAGCTATGTTATAATTTATTTCTGTGGAGTATATTATCAACAGTTGTACTCTGGCTTTAGATGGAATTGTACTCATCACCTCCTGGTTCCCCCAACGAACCCATTCACAAGCATTGATTTTACGCTGTTAAGAGAAATTACTAGAGATAGTAACTACTCTTATCATCCCTTCAATATTCCATATACAAGAGCTGGATATATAATTAGGAAGGAGGTCAAGAAAGTCGTTACCATTAACAAGAATATTTAAGAAATCTGTGATAAGTTACTATATCATTTGTTCGTCCGTTGAGCAATACCTTCTTTATTTGGAATAAATTACAACATTTTTTCTCATTCAATAAATTCTAAATTTTTCATCGTTTTCTTTATTATTCTATGATCGATAAAAACCTAACGCTGGCATAAAGCCATAAACAAATATTCCAGCACTCATCTTTCTAAGAGTATAAAATACGGTCAGTAAAATCAGTACTTAATTTTGCTTAGGTTTTTGGTAATGCTAAAATACTAAAACAACATTTAATAAAGACTAGTGGATTTACTTGTATACAATTTATTGCTGTAGAAAAATTATTGGATTCCGCTTAGTTAACATAACATGATTATGGCATAAGATGGCTGCCAAGTTCCTCTAAATCCTTTAGCATTAAGTAACACGTGTTCCTGAAGTATGGAAGTATATATCGCATCTATATTCAAACAAGGACGAGATCTACATGAATTGAGGTCTCAACTTCTTGCTACATGTTCATGTGTACTTATATTAAAAACTACGATACGGTAACTTTACGCTTTTCAGATTAATGATAACGCATGGCGTGTATCACGCAAACGTCGCCTTTCATTGCAAAGCTGAACTTCAACACAGCGATTACCCTTGAACTGAAAGCGTATTCGATCTTAAAATTACTTTGCGAATCAACTGCTGTACGTGAGCTAAAAAGAAGTGAAAAGTGGTTCCCTCTTCCTATAAGCGGTAATCGTTTCCACCTATCGTTTCCATCGTGCCGCAAAATGACGGATCTTGCAATATTCTCCTATATTCAAACATAACTCACGAAATTATAATAAGGTTTCTCAGTAAAAAAAAAAATTAGAAAAATGTAGAGTCGTGGGCCATGTCAGATGTCATCTAAATTGTTCAGTCACTTATTTTTATTATTAGACGTCGCAGCTGTCGCTTTATAAACTAAAACATAAGCTAAAAATAAAAAAGACAAGCACACCGTTACACATATATTTAACCTTAAATCCAATGTCGTAAGAAGATTGGAAGGTCGCTGTAAAGCTGGTTTTTTGTCGGTGGGCAAAAATGTTATGTACTCGTTTATCCGGTTATGAGTAGTCAAATGTATATAATGCTATTCGCTGGAAGTCATTGGAGTTATCAAGGGCACACACAAACGTTTAATTCACACATCCAAATTCACCTGTGCAGTGGCCTTTTGATCTGAATTTGGTGATATTATAGTAAATATATGTAATTCCGTGCCCATCAGCCAAACATTTAACTGTCAAAGCATCATAAAGAGCAACATAAATATAATTCAAAATCAAATATGTTATGTATATTCTACGTCAAATATATACTGTTAAACATAATGGTGCTGTTTTAATGCACTAGGCTAAATTACTACGAAACTGAATATAATACAAAAAATACGTGTTATCTCGATGGCAAAGAGCATAGTAAAAAAAAAAAAAGTAGATTAGTAATACATTCAAATTGGGATACAATCCTGTTGATCCCTATCTGTAACATGACAGTTTAAATAGGGATTAAATCATTAATGTATTTTCATATATTCCAGCAGCATTACGGAAATGAATCTGGACTGACAGCCTTTTGTGCATTGAATTGCTTTCGTTAATACTAGAAGGAAAGCTTCATTTGCAGATACTAGAGATTACGTATCTCTAAGGATAGTGCTTTTACAGTAAATTTGTTTAAAAAATTCGTACATATGTAGCCATCTTACCATTTGTTCGCTCGTGGCATAGTTTCTGTTTCAAGCATTGCTTTTACAACAGTACGGCATCTATCGCGAACCATGCAGTATTGCATTAGCCGGAATACTAGTTCTACGTTAAATAAGCCATACCTGTTAATGAGTTATTTTACATGTATGTAAGGACAAACCCCCTTAACACCGATACTGTGTTAATGATCAATCTTCTCTGTGGGAATCCGCGGGCCAATATGAGTATATATCAAAGGCGGCGAGTAAAGCGGTTGCTTCCGATCGAGGTTTTAGTCATGGACAGTCCCAAATAACTCTGATTCGTACCGTGCCGCCTTTCAGTATCACATCCGCTGAAACACATACCACGCATAACGCTGGCAAAGTTAAAGAACGTGATCAATGTATTCAAATAGGAGGCACTTACTTTATGTCCACAGACTAATGATGCTGCTTAATAAACAACTTCAATAGATGCGCTAATGCGTTTCTTAATTTCTATACACTATAAAATAATGGGTTTTAAGTTGCTTGCGACTTACGGTCACTGAGGTCGTATGATGTATTCGTCACTCGGACGAGTTCCTACGTTATTTTTGGCGACTCGAAGTCATTAAAGGGTTCGGCATTACGAGGCGTTTCACATTCATTATACACATAAACGCGTAAAAGCTCTCTCGTCAGAAAACAGTTAAACCGCTTAATTATTGCAACTGCTGCTTAATCCGAAATATCCTTCGTTATTAATTTCGAAATTTACAATTATTCTGTCACGCAGTACTTCCATTTTTTCTTGGACAGAATAAACCGTCTAAGTGCGATGACAACTAGAGATAGTCAAAGATAGGCACACCAGGACAGCTACTATTTTTTAATTATGTCGACACCCTAAAAATATATAAGTGCTTTAGTATAAAGTGGTCGAAAAAGTATTGACGGCTTTTAGGGCGTAAATAAAGAAAATGCTTTAAAACAAGATTACTCTGCTAAATATGCATCATTTTGATCGATGACCCTTAACTATTTTTCTTGTAACACCGTAATCCCATTGTTATAGAACTTTCGTGGTCACTAGATGAAAATTTGTGGAAAATTATTTGTGCGTTCCTCCATTAAAGTATAAATTAATGCTAATAAAGGGATTTTGCAGAAAGCGAAACAATCTGACGGCTATATAGCCTATGTATTAAAATTTCCCAAATAAGTTTTCATTCCCGTATGTAACGTAAAAATGTATTAAACTCGGCATTGTCACGAAGGGAGACAACACCGCTTCTATTCACGATTTCTGCTCGATTTTTTTTCAAAGACTTGTTGTAATCTTGTAAGTTGTTAATAGTAGAGATTCGAATCAATCGCTTTGCTAGCCGAGCGCAGCTCATATGCTCGATACCTTTCTAATACTATATATGATATATAGATATATATATATCTAATAATATATATGATATATAGCATCACCTTCTTGGCGTCAGTCCGGGCTTTATCATGGACTGCGGAACTTTTCCTCGCATTGACCATGATCTTTTTCGAGCATTCTCGAATGTGATCCACTTTTTGTCACCTGTGATCGATCGTTTTACGTCGTCGAGGTACTTTTTATAGCCAGCCTTTCATGAATGATTTGAAACTATCGTTGGTGGACGTTTAGTTTCTTGTCTATACCATGGCTGCTTTCACGTTGGTGCTGCTTAGCTTTCGCAGCCATTTCATCAAGTTTTTTTTTTTTCATCAAATCATCTCTCACGACGGAGAGCATCTTCCATATCAAACTTACATACCATACTTCCATACCAGAAACGCATCTTAGCCATAAACGGTACACATTTTTATAAAATTATACAGTATTTGTATATATATAAAATATAGCGAATTTTCGCAGAAACTTTTGCGCTTCATTTTAAATTTGAATAAACGTATTTTAATAATTGTCGCACATCTAGCGTCAGATCTCAGTTTTCAAATGACGCCAAC
Organism: Varroa destructor; assembly: GCF_002443255.2. Lineage (NCBI taxonomy): Eukaryota > Metazoa > Arthropoda > Arachnida > Mesostigmata > Varroidae > Varroa > Varroa destructor. The sequence continues at coordinate 59,623,470 of NW_019211455.1, read as the reverse complement.
GTCAACCCTACGCGACTCATATTGTCAGAGATATAACCCAAAGCTGTCTAGTTAGAAAAATCGTCAATGATTTTTGACCACCCAATATATACTTGAGAAGCAAAGATATTTACCGATTACACTTTCCTTACGATCCAATGAATGTTTACGAAAGAGCATTATACAATACAACAATCATGCCGATAATAAAAAAAATTCTGAAAGACGTTCTAAATACCGTAAGCCAATATATTTACCTAATAATAACTAATAATGATAGTAATACCATTTGTTGAATCGCGTAATCGCTAAAAAAGGAAAAAAATCCTATTCTATTAAACGACTCCTTGCCATACGATTAGTTAGAATAGCTCAAAAAGGACGCTAAGCATGTGTTATCGCACTAAGATGTTTTAAGTGGATTCCTGTATCTGCCTTTCCATTCAAAAAGCTTCCACTTTTATTTTCCGTAAAAAATAAATGTGGCGAACCAAGTAAAATAATTTGTCCATAAAGTGTGTAATTGGGTTTTAGCTCGGCGCTATGAAATATACCACGACCGTCCTGTAACCTGTTATGAATTTACGGTTAGTCGACTCCAAATAATGCTTACCTGTGAATAATCGAAATCACCAGGTACCTCACGTTCCATTGCAGCGTTGAAAGCTTTTTTTGTATATTGTCTCGTATTCCACCAAGTAGAGGCTGCGTCGATTTTATGGACATTATGACCTACACCGGGCTTTTATTGTCAATATCATCAATTCCGTTCATTAATCGTTTGGCGAATTAAAGAGGTGTTAAAATGGCGATCAGAACGATGCGAAATAAATCCCTGAAATCCTTATCTTATGAAAACCTTATAAAGTCTTCAACATCATGACCTACCAGATTTTCATACTAGTGAAAATAGCATTTAACTGCTCATAGCTATTATTAGCTTCGGTGTCTACCAGCTCAATAGCATCCCTTCACGCGTGTGCGACCTTCCCATTTGTGTTCTCGGACCGCTTTACTTTCATAAAGGGCACCATCACGCTTTAGTCCACTTAGAAGTCAGCCGCATCTCGTGCCATGGAAGTGCAGTAAAATCGTGTATACGCACCTTTAACCACCTTCATTTCAGTGTTGATTAGAGTACAGAATACGTCAAGATAATATTGTCATAGATACTGCCCTATTCAGTGCTTTGCTAATTTGCTGAGTGATATGCTCGTAAACAGGAATCATTAAATCGATGGTAACATTTTCAAATTAGCCTGACAGTCGATTTTTTATATCTTTAATTAGGTCCTGCCCCCTGAAGTTGTTTATATGTAGGAAGACATTTTTTTCTTTGAAAATCCTTCGTGCAGATGATTGCAATTATAACTGGTGCATGCGTTTCGAAATCTCGTATAGCCTTGCGCAAACACTTCACATCTTTTTCAGGATTGACTCAACTTTTTAATTAAATTGTTGCTATTTTGATATGAACGTAGATTAATATATTATATTAGGTTGGTGCCGCATTGACTGCAGTCTGTTAGTGACAATCCGTGATCGCCCACTTTTCAACAACTGATGCTTTTCCTCGTTGCTCGTCCACTGATTATGCATTAAACTCGTGCTTCGCACGCATTGTTTGCCATTGTTATAACAAAAACAATTTCCTTTTAAGGAAACTGCAGCATTTGTAACTATCACCCAGATCCTACCTTTTGCTACTAGACAACCGAATACTTCTTATTTATTTTCATAATATGTGAGATAAACCTTATTCTAAAAATCGGTAAGAAGATTAAACAAATGATTAAGACGTTATATTTCGGTCTTTATCCTGTTGAGTATGTCCATTTTTTTGTAGGAGAGGTACCACATTATAACGATACGAAGTTGTGTATACAATACTATTTTTATACCAGAGAGATTGAGCGCTGTAAAGTTTGAAAGGGCTTCGGTACCCCAAAAAATAGTATTAAATTGCGAAGATCTGTTACTTTCAAATGTTCAAATTATTTGCACATTCGAATTCACTCAAATGGGATCAAATATTGTCTGTAGCACCGATATGATCCTTCCTCGAGGTTTCACTTTCTTTTCTTCAAGTTGATCTTCACTCTTTCATTTCATAACTGACTCTTAGCTCCTCCATACACTATTTCCGTTTGGTATTTGGACATTAAATCTTTGTTCTGCTAGATCAAAATTATTATACACAATTGGTTGGGTAACACTTGCTCCTAAAATGTTTATACTTATGAGAAAAAGCCGTTATTGACATAATATATATTAAGATTCTATACTGTTCTGAACTAAAAGACATAGAATCCATACAATCGGAATTTTTAAGATGATCAACATGTTCGATTAGGTCCACTGCATTTATAGGGTAAAGTTGTTCTTTGGAATACATCAGCGCATACCATGTTAATATTTCGGTTCCTAGTTAAAAGAACAGCCAATTATCGAAGTTGATTACTATGGATGCCTGGGGAATTATGGCTGAAGTAGCATTTGGTTGCGCATTTTACGATGTGAATTAAGCGAATTTATTCTATATTCAACATAACCAGTTGGCATAGTTGACAATAAAATTTATGAGGTTCTACCAAGGTGCAGCAGAGAATGCGTGCTTTGTATGGATCGTTATACTGTCTCTACAGCCGAAAAGGCCACTCAGTGCCTAATGGGCACTTCATTACAGAGATGGAATTTATGTTTTAGATCGAAAAATTTTACAGTTAAAACGTTAGACATCAATAATAATCCTCAGCACTGAGTAAATTGAAGAAAAGTTACGCTAAAACATCTCCGATCCGTTCTTAGCTCCTAAAAGACACCGCTACAGTCACGGTACTAATTGAGTACCTCTAGTATATAAAAGCTAACTTTTCCGGAGGAATACACTATAATTATCACTGCTATTGAAATGTTCAGAACATGTTGTTTATTAGTGCTGTAATTAGCCATGATAAAGTAGCTTCCCAAATGGTAAGGGCTTACTTAGGGCAGTCAGACGCTTAATCGGCGGACACACAACTTAGAGAGCAGTGATGTTTAATATTTTGATAAATGTTTACGGCGTTAATCGCCTCAAATAATATACGAAATATATATATCCATGAACAACTTTTCATGGATCATTCTTCTATCGTGACAGGCAGGGCGAAAAATACATAGCTGTAAAGATTACATGCCAGGCCGTTAAACAAAAAGCTATCACCAAGTATGATAACAAAACCAGCATGATCTCAAAGAGTTCATACTAGGATATAGACTGAAGATAGAAGAGGGTCCTTTTAGAAACAAAAAATACTACCTGCTCCTTACACTGGTGTATTTTTATGAGGGCATAATATTGATCTATTTGGACCTAAAGACAAAGAAAAGGTGTAGCTGCACCATGACGATATTTTACAAGCACGGAATTAGAATTTTGATTTTTGCCATGCTTAATGTTGCAGTCACCATTCTTACGCGTATTATTATTATTATCATTCGTACTTTGTATACAAATACTTTTTCTTTGTAGTGAAGTATAGATTTGTATGAATCATCAAACTAAGTATTTTGTTCAAGTTGTTTTTCACGGTTTCAAAATAATTATGAGACTTTATGGGAAATTCCTAGTGTGAACCTGTTTTGCTGTCTCCTTATGCATTGGCTTGCATCTAACTACATGTTAGGTGGAATAATAATGTTAATACGACATTGATTAATTCGTTAATTTTAAAATACCTAATAATTTTTTCTCATAAATAATTTCCCAAACTTACATACAGGTGCTTCATAGAATACAATAACAACATACAATAACTAATAACAAAAAACAAATTATACCTTACCGACCTCAAAAAGAACCTTTTATAGAAAATGGTGCAATTTTATGGGAAGACAAATATATTATTCCAATCGAATTCAGTTAAATCGTTGAATCAAATGGTGTGAATTACATAAATGAAAGGAACAAGTTGCTTTATGCATCAATCAAACTCCCTCTTATATCATTTTCTGACGACGAAAAATTCAGAATTATATTTACTGTTATCACAATATCTTACCGAACAATTTATAGATAATAAAAACATCTCTGTTATTGTAGGCAAAACACGGATTATCTGCTGGGCGTTGGCTTAATTACGATTCGTACACTGCCGAAACTAACTCTACTCTGGCTCACTTTTGCATTTCGAATACTTTTCGTAGAATTTTATAGGTTTCATACACTGCCTATATATCTGAGCATATGAATCCGTGGGGTTATAGGGAAAAACTGCTTTACGGGTTGTCTTATGGGGCTTTCCAAGGAATAACCATCTGTCTAATACATTTCAATACCCATTCTAGTCACCACAATGAGAACTCATATAAGAAGAACTACGCTGCACATATACACTAGCCTTTCAGAGCTTGCAGGACCTTTGGGAACTCAAAAGCAAACTATGCTTGCTCATATAGAAAACATATGCAGCTACGAGGAAAATAGGCCCATGTTGTCAACTTCATGGCTATCTGCAGTCAATTTATATTGGGTAAAGCCTTCGTATCTTTATTGAACACTGGATTCACCTAATCGAACCTCAAGCATCTCCGAGACCCAGTTCAAACTTGCTAGAGCCGTTTTTCATACTTTCTCTGCTTATTCGTTTCTCCTACTATTTTCGCATAAATGTAGAGCGAGGGAGAAAAGAGAGGTTAACAGTGCAACCAAAAGCAGGTTTACAGTCGAAAAAAGTAGGCATACCATAGCTGAAGGTGTAGTTGGGGGATATTATATTATCAAGTGTTGTTTATATGAACAAAAGAATCTGCCAAAAACAATTATTTAGATGTAGTTATTAGCCTATATTGATGACATTGTAACACAAAGCTGTATCTTTTTCTTTTTAGAGAACCGGATTTAAACTTTGCTTTGAAATTAATATTGAGACTTACAAATTCTACTACCAAACTACGTGGATACATGTGCAACACTTTGATGCAGAAGTAGCACGTTCTGCCCCAGGTAATTCTGTCCTATATTAAAAGATTTTCATAAGTTGTTAAATTGACCACTCTACTTACAGACCCTGCCAATACTTAATTTTATAATCACAATTATCATTTTAAGATAAATAAATATTTTAATTTCTGGAGTATAATCTGTTTGCCCTCTAGGAACTGTCGTTGATAACTAGTTAACTACGAATGCACACAACCGCGTATTTAGCCAGAAGCTAACCATAATCATAACGGGTATTTCTGCAACAGTTTTAGATAATACATCCATGTAATAGCCGAATACCACGAAACTAAACCTGTATCGTGGACCAAGTGTGAAACTTAGCCCAGAAAGCTGAACTTGATTTCGCTGAGACAACTGCGCAATTATTTCAATTTCTCTGTCATACTCTACCCAGAAATAACTTGGATTTTCGTTTAATAGAGTGCTAAAAACGAGTAGAAGAGATTACCGAACCAACTGGCCGGAATCATTCTAGTTCGGTTACGTAACACCATATTACCAGACAAACTTGGAAAAGCTAAAATGTATCGGGGTTTAGTAACTGCCTCCTGTTTAGTTGTGCTTTCTTTAGCTTAGTAATGTGCAACCCCGGCATGTTGAACCTGATTTTCTCTAGGCAAATCGCATTCATTTCTATTCTGTAAAAAAGGAGTCTCTGTATATCCATTTCAAGAGTCGACTTAATGACCATTCAAGCTTCGCTGGTATAAAGGCAGCTAGACAATTTTCATGTTCATGATATTCATGGTAGTTGACTACTTATGAGGCCTGTGATTCATAAAAGTAACTGTTGAAAGAGAGGCACCTTGTGCGCATGATAGTAAATGTCTAAACGCAATATTCATTACAAATTTTAACAAAGAGCTATAATTCTTGCGGACGACGTCGAATCGAGGTGTTTGGCTTGTGACTTAGATTTTTGAACAGCTTTAATGTTTGATTTTACTTGAACTGCCGTAGACACTTTTAAACGCAATCTATTTTTTTTATAGGTCCACTGTGAAGACAAACGATAATCTTCGTTTAAACGAAAACAAATCTATGATTGGCGGTGTATCACTTTTTACTTATGATATCAGTAGATTTATGAGTTGCATCCAAAGAGGAGGTTGTCCAGCTTATGTTGAAAGCCTTTGCAAAAACATAGAGCTTAACAAAAGTTCTATTTAAGGCTAGTACAGAACTAAATGTAAATTTACTTGCAAGTCATTAGCATTTTTCTAATGTCACACAGAATTTTTAAAGAAAGAATTAAACTCTAAGTCACGTTAATCTTTTAAGTAAGGCCGTAGTCTTGCCGTGAATAATGATCAGGCTACAATTTCAATTCAAATGTGCTCTTGTATATGTGCAGGCGTTACACGTAGTACTTTAGTACGTTTTTAAGGAATGTGTTAGTCGTCCCTAAGATATGATCTTATTGCACATGATACTTCTGTTCTCAAAAAACTTTTTTCATACGATGCACTAGACCAAATAAGGCAATAAGCCAAATACTGGACTGTCAGCTTTGTCAGCCTTACCAAGTTGTTTCCACTCAGGTCGTGAGAGCAATTCTGTACTGAGGTAAGCCTTGTTAACAAAAACGATTGTTAAAAAAATTGAAGTAGCGCGGTCTGAATTACAACGATTTGATGCTATGCCGTACCAAAAGTTTCAGTAAGTTAAGTGAGTTTAATATTATAAACGACAGTAACGTATGAAAGATTATGTATTCAAGAGTTGCTATGAATGCGATGTGCCAGCTTTATGTTAATTTTAAACAAACATTCGATAAACATAGACAAATTTCATAATTTAGACAAAACAGTATTCTTTGTGGTAAGCTGGCGAGAATTTATGAAAAATTAAGTTATTTGCGTAGCAAGTATCCACAGCAGATGTTGGATAGCGGGGATTAACCGACCAGTTTTTGTTCCTTTCTTATTGAGCCGTGAGGAAAAGATCTGCCTGCTCCCATTCAAGCAAAAGTGTAGCAAACGAAATCAATACTTCTTATATAAAAACACGTAACGTTTACATATATCATGTTTTTAATTTCTCATTATAAATAAAGAAGCAGTCACCTTCTAAGCAGCGCGCGAGTGATTAATTTTGTATTTCAATGCCCTTAGAGTGTTATAAAAATTTTAAAACAAGAAAATTTAAAAAAATATGTATTTTTAATAAAATATTTGAAAAGCAAAACCTCTTAAAAGTTAAAAAACGAAAGCATAAAGGGTAGAGAGCCTAACCAAAAATCACAGTTTAGAATTTTATATAGGAAAATAATAATTGTAAAATTATAATACTAACTTAAAATAGAAGAAGCAGAATTAATATACCACATAGAATATGCTCTCTACAAGAATCAGACAAATGTCACTCCTAGAACAATCACTAGCCGAAACGGCTTTTATATGATTTTTTGACATATTATTGATTCTACAACGCGAATGAGATAAAGCAAATTAAAAAAACTTTATACGCAATTATTACTAATTACTCCTAATTACTACATGTCACTATTCGTGCAACCCAGAATAGAAAACTGTTTGCATACAGTCTTAAATTAACAACTCTCTCTAAACGTGCTTAAATGCAAAATTGGAAATCAGCTGCTCTGCAATCTGCAACAGAAACCACTGCATCTTGTACCCAGAAAATGAGTTGTTAGTTAACCAACTTGTATTTCATGACCCTCCTTTAAGTCTGTGCTGCCATTAATCAGTGGTTTGTTAGTGAAAAAATTTATGGACAAATATATATTTTTGAACTGGAAAAAATGCGATATTTTTTACACCATTTACTCGAATTTTTTTAATTCAGAATTTTTGGGCGTTTGCTATTGAATGGTAGGCTAATTAATAGAATTATATGTACTGTATATTGTTTTGAAACAGTATGCTTCAATTCAGATAACCTTAAAGCGTCTAGAAAAATGACGCAAACCGCTAAAAGGGTCTCATGTAATTTTATGGAGAAAACCGGACGTTGAGTTTTGCTCAATGCATATATATAATTACGTAACCCCGCAAAGTTGAGCAGTTTTTTGAACGTCCTACATGGTACATTTCTAGAAGATTGCATTAGTGTAACGCTACAGGGCTGCGTGTCTTTCCGACTATTCTTAGACAGTTGGCTGAGTACATAGAAATACGGCAATATATAACTTAATTATTGTTCATAATTCATTGTCTCTTGTTATGTTAATTAAATAAGATATTTAAGTAACCAATCACGCAAAGGCTTAATTGATAATTAATGATTATCCAGCACAATACATTAAATTTGCAGAAACGATCTACGTGTTCTGTTATGGAAAATCAACAGTATTTCACTTTATAAGCTTTCTTTAGCGCATTTTCTTGAATGTACACGATGATAGCAGAAACTATTTGGGTACAAGAAACTCTTTCAAAAAATCTATTAATTGAGTCAAACGAATGCCGAAAACATCTATTTTGCAAAAGGTTGATGGTTAATTATTTAAACTAATTGTATGCCCACGGAATTCAATAATTAAATTAATTAACAATGATTTTAAGACTCTGTTTTTAAATTCCTAAAATCGCTAGGTCATTCGTAAATACGTTTAATTCTCGTGACTTTGCAGAGATACTCGCTAGCATTAAAATCCTATAGGTTTTAATCAAGAAAGTAACCTTATTGATAAGGATTTCACTCACTGTCTATTAGAGGTGAGTATATAGCCATGGGGAGGCTGGAAAATAATCACATCTGCATCGAGACCCAAAAAGCCCTGTCTATCAAGGTATTTTATGCCCGCCACTTTTTTCAATATGCCGCGATATACTTAAAAATATATTTAAATCGATAAATAAATATACTAAGCTGGTCAAAAAATCTCAAACTGACATTCGCCTAAAGTGTTAACCTAAAAATTTGTGTTTTAATACTAATTTATTCTTATTTTATTATTAGTGCATAACTTTCAACAGCTACCCAACTCTTTCACGTCAGATTATTTATTATTATTACTTTTCTATTCTTTTGTACGAAACCACTGGATGATTTACATTATTTAGATCATAACTGCGACTATCTGAAGGTAAGTAGCATGACTGCCACAAAAACCATTTTCAGCTCATCATTGCTTCTTTGAAATGAACTTTAGCAATGTACATTCATTTCACCCCTGGTTGCTTACCAAACACATGTTATATTTTAAAAAAAGTACATGGATATGATTTTAAAGATACACCATTATATATGTCGGAATGAACTTAATATTATTTTTATTATACTTGTGGTAAGACATTAAAGACCATATGACTAATAGTAGACTGCTGTTGATCCGATAAAACTTAAGGCTCTTGTTTTAACTTTTGTATTTCCGTTTGACTAATGCTAGTCCTTTTGAGACTCACTATAGTAAGTATTTCTCATACGCCTTTTATCAGTTAAAATCAACAAATATTTATCTCTATTTCTATCTACAGGTGCCTTTAAATTGCGATTTAAGTCTTTGTTGATACAAAAAATATACAAAAATATTGCAGCACAAAATCAGATCTCAACGAGTAAGTTGCAGTCTTTAAAGAGTACGTATTTCTCTAATTCAGAGGGGTATATGTGTATATAGGTGTATATGTGACGCACATATACACATATAAAGAAACACGATATAAGACTCAAAATTTTTAGCCAGAATGTATGCATATCTTTCAATAGAATTACTGTCGCTGACACAAAAAGCAGTACCGTTTATGGATCTATTAAAATAGTCGACGGTTGAACAATTTTTGTAATACGCAATTTTAGTTCTCAGCGTTCAAGGCGATACAGTTGTAAGTAACACGTTCCATAACTTTAGGTAGGGTAGGACATATAACCTTTGTTAGTTAAGTCCGCTCGTTGTGTGCTAGAACGATTTATGTCATCTGTACAGCGTGGAGCCTCTCTTCTAGAAGCTCTAGAAAATGTAATATAAAGATCTGACTAGGCCGAATCGAGGTTTTGAAAATAAAATCACAGGCAACAGCTTAGAATTGCGATTCTTGTTGGGATTATAGGCCTTTGGTTTATTGAACGTGACAACTTCGGAATGGTCAACTATAATGGCCGATACTCTTTCATATCAAACATGTATGTACATGTTTTGCACATTAAACTAATATCAAGCCAGCTAACAAGCAAGTAACTAAAGCCTCTGTCATGCAGTACCATCGTCGGTACCATCATGTTTTGCGTTCTTCCAGCTAGTTCGATTTGAGACACCTTTAGTAGATGTCAACCGGAAAAGTACAAATCATGATTTCTACGGAAAATAAAAGAATACAAACATTTTCAGCACACATGGGTTTATCAGAGTATAGAATTAGCTCATGGAGTTTGAGGAATCACATTTCTGTTTGAAAGAATAGTGTTAGTGATTAGACTGGGGACCAAGGGTAACAAAATGCAGAGTTTGTTTCTTAAATTACATGCTAATTAAACGGGTTTTAGTTGCACACCACTTCACTGTACGTGTATCAATTTTATACAACTCTTCTAGATTACAAATAAGATTTTGTATTCTTATAAAAGTACATTCCCGCCTTTCGGTAGTATACGGCCAAATGAAAAATTTTGTTGAATATGTTTTTAATATAAATAGGTTTTTTTTTTTTTAATATAGTTCAAGAGGACACGGCGTAATTTTAGGCTTTGGGGAAAGAATATATCTTTACTTTTCCGTCTCATCCTTTTGACAGACAGCAAATGCACCATCATATGTATGAGAAAAGGATACCTCGAGGACTCGCTTACACAGTAGATATAGTCAAAGGTGCTAAACAAACATCAGTAATATCCTTACTGCATAGAATGTCCAGTAATTCACCTTTGTAACGAAACTGCTTAATATGTCGCGCAGACAGTGTTGTTAGACATGATGTGTACAGACGTGTACAGATGATAGATGTGTACAGACAATTGTTATATTACAATATAAATCAATGATCATGTATTTTTTGAGTAACACTCTCTTTTGTGTTTGTGTGTGATTGTGTGCGCAGATCTTCTGCTTCCCGAATTTCCCTATCAAAATTGTCGAAGTCAAACACACAAAAGAAAGGAAAACGGTTTGTTTTTGTAGGCAACCGATCAACTTTTACATCTGAACCCAAAATATCCAATGATATACCTGGTTTAATTAGAGTCTTGATCGAAAAGTCATATAGTATTTCCGTAAGAAGCGTTTGCGAAAAGGTGATATATGGGAAAAGCTATAAAACTGCAATAAGCATTAGTGCCGTGTGTGCACCTGGTCAGCGCAGACTGTGTTCTTTTCATCAAATATGCTCTTAAGAACTAATGCCAAAAAACATAAAATCAACAGACAACAGCAAAAATAGAGCATCGTTTCCTGTAACCTTCGCTAGAGGCTAGACGTTTGTTGAAAACGCCGCTTCAAAGTGCTGCTAGAGCTATCCGAATACGAATAAGGCAACAGCAAGGATCACATTTTATATGTGTTTGGAAGTTGCTTTAGGTAAGTTATGTAAGATCCTTTTTCTTATCGGATCTCAAATAATCAGCAACAACGCATTTATAATTGCTTGGAGACAAAAGTATCATTAAATTTAGTAAATGGACGACATTTCAGCTGAAATCTATATTGCAAATATTTTATTTGATACATATATTAGCACTCCATAAATGTGCTAGTTAAAACGTTGAAAAAGAGAACACTGCTTCTCAAATTACGTTCAGACTCCCAGGCGCTTTTCGTCTAAAAATCTATCTACAACGCCCATCTACAATACGATACAAGGCTTTATTTGCAGAATGTTTCCAGCCCAAATAGTTTGTTTCTCAAATTTCACAGAGTTACATCTTCCAATTCCTTTTAATGATATTATTCCAAAATATCAGTAAAAAGTGCTGAACATTAATGGTGACGTTGTAACATCGTGCATAGCCGCTACAAATTATGCATATATAAGTTTCCACTGGCTTCAGTGCTTGCTCATCCATACTCCGCTATCACCGTGAAAGCTATCTTTCGTTTGTCCAGTAACTTCTGCGTTGAGCGGAAATCGTGCTCTAAAATTGGTATTTGTATTTGTAGTTGTGAAAGACTGTCATTCAGTGGAGTTCTAATGTGATTCGTTGTAAAGTTATACTTATGGAAATTACTGCAGACTATACTATACGCAGTGAAGGTTAATAAGGTATTCCATTGTTAAGACATTTTCTCTTTTGTATAAGGCATTAGCAAAGTCAACGCTATGATTGCTCCTTCAATAATAATTCACCGGCCCATCTAATATGATAAGGATCGTATCATTAAAATCATTAATCGTATCATCATCATAAAAATTTATAATCGATTTTTAAGTAGACACACAGAAAACGAGGCGATCAGGCGCATGGATGGTAGTATAATATGCCAAACTGAACCGGGTTGTTGCCCTTTGTAATGCTTCGCTTGTATTAAGTATTTGGTAGTACACAAGCAGCACGTAAAAACGTTTTAATGTAGAGACCATGTATTTGCTATCGCTCTACGTAACATCAGAGAATATTCACCGGCTACGAAAAAATGCAACAATAAGCTTTCTTTCTGTTGCTGAAATGCTGGTGACACCATCCGACATCAAAGATCCCAGAGGTAAAGCTACGATCGGAAGAACATTTTTTCATTATTCTCGTATCACATCCTTCACTTATATTAACAGTAATCTTTCCGCAATTGCAATTCTTCTCTTCTCATGTAAATTTATGCTATTTATACACCCACGGTGATGAAATACTTACTTCGTTCATAAGTTCGTGTTTGTCAAATTCGCTTTGCATTTATAACTTTTAGTGAAGGTTGACTGGGTTAATAATAGGTGATTGTATGAGAATTAATTTATTCAATACTATCCTCACTAAACATAAAATAATACATAACGAAGACTAAGCAATCCGTGCTGGGAAATTATATACCAAGCAAATTTGATGATTTAGTAAAATACAGATATTACGTAACCCACGGATGATTAGAAAAGTCTGGCTTCCAGTAGAAGAATTCCCAGTATTCCCTCAAGTTTGACTGTCACTGCCACAACAACTGCTATTTTCGATCAGGAAACAGAGATCGCGTCTATCCGTCTTTTATATCTTTTATGTGTTGGTGTCTGAAAAATGGGTTTAAAGTTTATTTGAACAAGTTTCACAGCGATTGTGTGGCACCTACCTTATAGTGATGGAATTTCAATAAGTTAAAGACTTCATTGCCAGAGCTGAATGCTTTCAAGTGAAAAAATGAAGATTATTGACTTCGCCAGTATACCTGTATAAGTTCTTTTTGAAAGAGTCTATACGAAGTGTCGGTATTGTTGGGCCCCAAACTTAACGGAATTTGCCAATAGCTATTTATTAATCTTTCCCTACTTTTTTTTTTAGAAATAAGGTAGTACATTTGGGTTGGAAAAATCGAAAGCCAAACTATTTGAATTCAGCGTATGCATACACCATTGTATTTGTTGGAAAGGATCATTAGCTAAAAATTATCTAGAACATTTGTTCAAGATCATCGCAGATATAATCGCGGGATGTTGTCGATATCTGACGTAATCATACTTAGTCGACTAGTAGTACTCAAGATAACTCTGTGCTCAACTATTTGATGTTATTCCTCAGCGCAAAGTTTTTTTTTTCTCTAAACGTGTTTATACGGAACCGCTGCTTCTTCGCTATCGGGTCCTAGTTTTCTCCTTCTCTTCCATCTCAAACCGAATATTATGCACTTTATATCACTCACAATTGCTCAGGTACACACTCAAAGCAGTGTAGACCTGAGCTAAATAATTTCTGACGAACTTAGACAATAAGCATATAATAAAAAGTGGCCCAAAGGATTTACTGACATTTCTTGTTCCCTAGCGGTCTAAAAAAAAACAATACGCTAGTAGTAATAATGATCAACTAAAACAATATGATTAGCGGTGTGTCAGTATGCCTTTCTTACGTATTTCTACCTGCCGTTTTGGGTAATCAATAGGTAGCGACGTAAAACGTAAACCCAAAGTTTATTAAAACTATCTTATTTTCAAAATCACAGAAACTAAACTCGAGATAACTAGAAGGCGCCATAAGCAGGGTGTTTCAAGATTGGCCATTCTGTGAGCGACTATTGAACAAACCATTTTTACTAATATTATTATAAAAGAGACCTTCATTCAAAAACTTAATATAGCAAATCATATTTCTGCTGGGCTAACTATAAAATAGTAAACGTAATTTAATCCTACCGGAGTGATATTATGCGTCGTAACATAATATGTTTTCGTAAAAGATATTTCTTAACTTTGTTTTTAAATCCTACTAAAAAGAGTCTCCTTTTAGGTCCTCTTATTGAGGTTAAAATTCTTTGACCTTGTCGAACCTAAACCACATTTTCGTGCGAAATAAAGATCTCGCGTTCATTGTCTCGTAACGCTTTGAACAGAAGTATCAAGAAAGTACCAGTTTAGTGATTCACATGTCAAATCACCGGTAAGTAGTTTAAACATAAAAGTAGTTGTTTTATGAATACACTCCTTTAAAAAAATCTCATGCACCAGTGAAGAATGATGCACGCAATTCGACCATCTTATGCCAAACATAGCTCTAAATGCATAGTTCTGAACAACTTTTTAATTTTTGGCTGTACTTTTTTTGTAGTTCCAAGCAGAACCGCCTATGCAATAGCTTAAAAGCAAGTTCATAAGTGTGCCATAGACAAGGAAAAATAAAACGAAAAATAATGTGAGAAAATATGTTGTAAAAAAGTTATGCAATTGCTATATGTCCTTTAATTGTTATCTAGGCCTTTCGATGGAAATTATTAACTGAAAGCGGAAATCATTCCAACTAATTCTAAGTGGGATCACAAAAATTTAATCTACCTAACTGAAAAATAAAACGTAGATTTAGTTTCAAATTTATTTCATCATTTAGCTTCACATTTTCATAGGTATCTTATATATTTACAATAAACACATGAGATTTTATACAAAATAATAGTAAAATGACATTTAACATGTAATATAGAGCTCTATCATTGCGCTGTTTTTTTTGCGCCATACTATTCAAGAAAAGTATTTCTAAGCACTAGTCCACGTAATATCATTCACAAAAGTTTTCCCCATTTTCCCCCCCCGGACCCATTTTCTTTGTACTCATCGTACTATTCTTTACCACATGTATTATGGTGGAAATTATACACTGAGTAACGTGTTACCGTGTATCGATTCCTGCTGGGTGATTTTTTATATTCTGTCTACCATAGGGCCAGTAGTAAAAAATTTGGAAGACCTGGGTTGTTCGTTCTCCCTATTGTCGGAAAAATTCCAACTAGGCAGGCCTCTTTAGTAGGTTAAACAAACGTTAGAGATGATCAACAATAAGAAGCATAAACTTTAGTAAATATATGTAGAGGTTATGCCAGGATATATATGCAGACTCAGTGCTCTCAGTGCTCTGAGCTTTTCAGATGAATTATGAGGCCATTGGTTTGAGCTTGATATTAAGGAGGTGTATCGCCGTATTGAACGAGAGAGATGAGCTTCGTACCGGGATTTTTCTAACGCGTTCGATTACCGGTTCGGTTACACAAGCCCTAAAGCAAGATGGAATCTGATTTAGATAACAAAAAGCTTTACGTATTCCAGGGCGAAAAATACTGTCATTAGTTGCTATGAAGTTCTAAAAAGCAGGATTGTAGCTTCGGTCTTATTTAAGTTGATATCTAGCCCACAGTTACGTATTGTTGAGGACGGGTTAATGCCTCCTGAACCTTAAAACGAATAGTCCCGTGAATCACAAGATTTTTGTCATATACTAGAACATCTGCTGTCGTGTTTAGCGATTACGATGCTTGAAAAATTGTTCAGGAGGGTTGAGAAGAGTTTAAAAAAAGTTGAAAAGGCTCAGATTCAGCTATATCATCTTTTAATGTTATTTTTATTATTATTACTGATCATTTAGCTCATTTAGATCATTATTAGAATCAATAATAATCTAAATAAGCTTGTGGGGAATTCCTGCCTCAGCGAACAAAAACACCGATGAATCAAATTTTGTTTGAAATTCGATCCCTCGGTGTTGTGTTGAGAGCTTTAACATCGATGAAAACAACATAGATAACTGTTTGGTGCCCACTGAGCTTATAATGGCTCTTATTGTGGCAAGCAGCCACTATTGACTTTTTCTACAGAAGTTATGTTATTTTTCCAGGAAACTTTCATGAAAAAGGAGACATACGAGGAGACTATAGCTGAAAACACCTTGTAGCAGTTCTGTTTAATAGTTTCAGTCCACGAACTTGATTTTCTAAGATCACCTTTGCTTTTTGAGACAACGGCAAATAGTGCTTTCTGCGGGTCGTTCAGTCTCCTTTCGTCATATAGACAGGCGTTGTAAAGAGTAGACCAGCATAAGGCTAGTACTACTGCTTCTTAAGGTGTTTAAGCCTGATCTGATCTAGACCGGCTGCTATATCCGACTTGAGCTGCCGAAGTGCTGCTGCCACCTTATCCATTGTGATTTCGGCGGCTATCGCAATGTTTGTCCCTCTTATGCCGCGTCATACCACAGTGGCTCGCTCGGGACGGCGCACGTATATTTGCCGAAAATGAGAGGATATCTGACCTGATGAGGGTACCGACCGTCGTAGCCGTGCATAAAAATGCTGTTTCACCTCAGGCAAAGGAGCAGCTTCCGTATCAATGTGCCTCCTTTACTCAGTACGATAGATTTGTTTACACAGTTTTCGTAGAATAATGAAAAAGGGGCACACTGCAGAGTAAATTACGGCCAATAGGCGGCCAGGCATCTGGGATTGGTAAGCACTTGTGCATATATGGTTGAACCACGGGCCATTGCAAAGAAATTTGACCTCATCAGTTATGAACTTTAGTTTTTCAAATTTTACAAATACTATAACTACATCGCATGACATTTCGAGCTTTTTGCGTGACAGGTTAGAACCGTGCGATGCGGACTACCTCATAAAATGTACGTAAAGCTTAATTCTTGTAGGAGAAATCCTAGTTAGCCTACCCTAGAAGCCATCGCTAGAAGTATCGATCGCTATAGCACACTGCGTGCGTGCATGTATGTTGCTACCAAGCTCCTTAAATCTTCAGTGTTCGGAACTCAGTGGCCTAATTTATAATTAATTTTTGCAAGGTACACTGCTGTATGAAAAAGGACTTCCTCCCGAGGCTACAGCCAATAGAAATAAGTTTCGGATACAATATGGAAGTCACTTTCCAAGATATTGTTGCAATTAATATTGTATCGATTTACCATGCTTATTACATTTGTGCGCTGACAATTACATACATATTACGATAGCGTTAATTATGTACTTTAACATCAACGCCCGTGATTATTTGTTGACAAATAATTGTCACAACTTTCGAAGAAAATTTTATAGTTTTAGGGTCACAGTCATACAGCCTGTTACCTTAGATCCTTGTACCATATCAAGTCGCAACATCCTATAAGCCTATATATATCATGAGTAAGTACTTGAATTCATTACATGTACATTGATTATTGCATTATAATATTAAATCATATATATTCGATTATACCAATCAATCTGATATTTCAGTTTTATTAATAATGTAATTTTATTTTTATTAGCTTCTTAAGAAAGTAATGAAAGTTCCTGTCTATTGTTTTCCTCGTTTGGTAATGGTCAAGTGTTATTTTTGCGAGACCTTTTAACGATTTGAAAAATGCGGAAGCAACCCAGTGAATTGATTCTGCATATAAAGTGGACCAGTTGAGAGATACAGACTTATTTGAAAGTCCTTTGTTTAAAGTGGCTCAAGACGGTCCTCTATACACCACCCCACTTAACCAACGTTGGCCAATTAACCATTTGATCTTAGTCAAGGATGATCAATAAATGTAAACAATGGTGTTTTTTTGGTCATTTGGCATACCCATCCCTAAAATTCGAACTCAAAGCACAAAAAATCAAATAGTGGCTATGACAACCCTGTAGAACAAAATAAACAATTCCCAACGGTACATAAGATTTGAGCACAAGCAAAAAAAAAGACCGCTACTTGTTATTTCGAATGATTATCAGTACATACCATTAGTTCTAGACGAATTTTGTACTGCTTATTTTTAACTATCTTTTATTTTTAATTTAGCAACATTTATTTTGTTAAAGAACCATTACTTTTAAACCTCCATGATGAGGTTTTTACTTATAGTAATTCATACCTATGCCTTTGGACGCGTATGTCGTTACTCGATTTTATTAATAAGCTGCCACGACATTATGCAATTGTGCTTTTTGATTATTGTGCTTCATATTACAATTTAGTAATTCTTCTAAAACGCTTGACTGTATTGCTCACAGCCAATAAAATATTTTTCATTGTCATTGAATTTTTATGCTTCACTATTAGTCGTGAATATTTACGGAATTTCTGATAATTCGTGACGTACGAGGGCCGTCCGTCTTATACCGACCTCGATTTTGTCGTAAGAATGATATAACCTTCAATTATTTGATCGAATGCATATGTTGTAGGTGATAGTCTAGAAATCATATTAAAAAAATACCAAACGTAAGTATACTCCTGCATAATGCACAACATAAAATTATGGAATTGGTACGAATGAGATATGAGGAGAAAGAAACGACGCGGCCATTAGTGAAAAGCTACAAGAAGATAACGGTACTCTGGCCTATCAGCAAGGAAAATTATTGGCACTGGATATGAAAGTCGAATTCATAAAGTATACAATCTGAGGTTATATTGATACATATACGATACATTCATTAACTTTTGCTGTTGTTATTAATAACAAACCAACAGTTCCGGTCGTTCTGTTTCCCGAAAACTTCAACAGTTGAATTACCTAACTCTTCTGCCATCGTTAAAACGCAGCAGCTTACTCAAGAGAAAGTAGTTATTTAACAAAACGAGGGTAATGTGCCGAAATTTGCCTCAGGCACCTAAGAAGTTTAGGGAATGGTATTAGCAATTCGATTTGTACGCACTAAGCAAAGAGTACTTCAAGCGGATTGAAAAGTTTATTTGCTTTGTTAGAAAGTCTAGTTGGAACCACAATTCGAGGGATCCCACGTCTAAACAAGCCAGAACAGTTCGACGTACCCTCAGAATTTGTTAAGAAAAGGTTTAGATTCGATAAGGTCGCCGAAGACGAACATACAAAGAAGCTTCGGAAATTGTGCACCCATCGTGATCTACATCGGACAAGAAAGTTGCAACAGGTTGTGCCTGCGTTGTACTAGAACATTCAAGCTCTAATAGCATCAGGTTATACAGAAGAAGAACTTTCATCTTTATTACGTTTTATGATACAAGAATTTTTATTAGAAAGTATTATGGAGAGTTTCGAATGGTTGGTTAAAGTATGAAAAGTTTAAGCTGAATATTTTGTTTTAACTTTCTATAGAACTTGCAGGTATAAAACGTGTAAATTGGTGTACGCTATATCAAATAAAGTATAATATAAATAATATAATAAATAACGCTATATAAAGCTCATCATCTCAAGTACTTAACAATGTTAACCAGCCATGAGTAAATAGGGAGACATCATCAAATCAACCCATAGAGGATCAAAGATACATATTTTACAGTAGTACAGATCAAACAATGTTCTACAATCATATTAAGAACAAATGAGAAAAAAGATGAAGCAAACAATTAAATGATTGACAAAATGTGCCCTTCAAATGTCTAAAAAGGAACCATTTTGTTAATAATTGTTGAGTTAAGGTATTTACAGGTAATACATGTAAGGTTTATTATATAAAGGTAATTTACCTAAGAAATACTAATTTAAACATACTTGTCTTTAACGTTGGCAGCAGTAACGAGAACTGCAATAAAAGTAAGAATAACAAAATTAATCATCTGTCGTTGCAGATTTCGCTTGGCTTGCCAATAACAATAAGCGAATGATTTGCAGAGTCATGTTCGAAGAAGTACAAAGTTCACTTTGCTCGTCATTTCTCATCCGTAAAATGGGTTTTAAATCAATAACTGGTTAAGTCCACAACTAACTATGCGTTTAGAGGCAATATATGCTGGGCAGACAAGCACGACATTCGCAACGTTTGTATTCAAAGCAAATCTGACGGTGAAGCTACAGTAAATATCAGATGTTTGGAAGTTCCGGAGAAAACTTCAAGTGTTCTGTCCTCTATCACCGACACACTGGGCGTTTAACCCGCCGCTGATCATACTGAAACTGATTATCGACTCAAGAATGACATTCTAATCAATACGAGTTTTGTCTTCGTTCCGCACCAATGACGAACAACAGCGGGGTAATAGAGTCGCAAAGAGAATAGCCATTAAATAAGTATTCTATGGTAGCGAAAAATATTGTATGATCACACCATTATTGGCATTAACTACCATAGTCGTTACGCGATCTGCTAGTATCATAGACATTCCATTAACATGTACCGATGTCCAATTGATTATCGAATCTAAGCAGCAACTTACATCAGACATTGATTCTATTCAGACATTTTAGATATATATCCAGTTAAAGCAAAAGGATCACAAGTATCAGCAGACCCAATTCTGTAAACTGTTATCAAGTCGTTATTACTGAGCCTCCCTCTCAGGGAAGGAATTAGGTTTTTAAGAGGTAACTAAAATATTGCACTGAAAGGGTTAGAGCGCTACTATTCTACCACAAGCAGAAACAAGGTGTCCTTGAAAACAATAGACACTGAACTCCAGGAATATGTAGGAAATGGATTTGCTAAGTTAGCTATCCGAAAAAGAGAAGATCAACTTACTTACTATTTATTTATTCAGGTTGCTACGGAAAATTAAGTAACTTTTTCATTTTGAAGATGCACATCATCCGGGATGCGGGAGCTACGCACAGCGACGAATCTGTCTTAAAGTTATTTTACATGAAAACGATAATTTATTCTCTTACATAACAAAAATGTTAATTCACTTTCGAACGTATAAGATTGCAATCGTCTCTGGTATAGGAAAAGCCATTTTCCTGTTTGTTATCAACTCAGCCTAATACACTTTTTTTATATTTTTTAGTGTTAGGCATTACCGATTTTGGAATGGTGGGGAAATTGTTCAGATGTTGGCTTAATTTAGAGATCGTGTATTCACTGCAAAATGTTAGGTTTTAAGTAAGCAAATGTGAAAAAAAAGAACGCCGAATTTATTCAAGACGTAATGGATCACACATATATAAATGATATTGCCTATGGGGCAGGTAACTGTGATCAGGCTAAACAATGCTCTTCTTTAACGAATAAAACATTCAGTGTAGGTTGTTGTGGAAAAATGGTCTACTTATTTATTGGAGTCCACATCTCACAGGTAGCATCATTTTTCATTGTAGCGGTTTTACTTATGAATGTACTCGCCTTAAGCTATTATATGTTTATTGAAATCAATTATCTGGTTCGATGGAAACCCTTGTGGACAAAGCGTTCACAAAGCCTCCTCGTGACATTCCTTCTAAGAGGTTCCTACTAAGGTATCTCGTATTTTTGACCTCATCAGCCTATTATTGCTTGTTACGATTAAAACAAAAATTTGGGTCCAAAAGTATGGTAACAGCATATCGATCGGGACTCCCCTTTGAAAGTTGGCAGCCTGGACCGTTTCAGTGAGCCTGTTACTCATATTCATTTTGCTCAAATCCATATCTATTAAGAGAACATTCGATAATACACATAATGTGCATGCTGTGTGACGGCTTGTCGTAAAGGCACAGCTAAGGGACAACTATGGATGAAATTTTTGACCGAATTTGCCGGCGGTGCATAACTAAGGCTTCCTTCTAAGGTCGAGAGTTGAAGCAATAAAGAGCTTGAACAGCTGTGGGTGTTATTGACCCGTATATATTGAACCTATTTGCGGTTCGCTTATATAAATTGATTTTTTTGCAACAATCGCTTAGACTTTGTATACTAGACGTTGAAATGAAGTGTTATGCTACTGGCTACTCTAGTTAGATGTTCATCTTATATAGTCACAAACAATGTATTGCTTTCAGCGGTAGGGCAAACATCTACTGTTATTATTATCCAAAATCTGGATACGAACGTGCCCATTATGGTACCGGAAACATCCTCTATCGGATCTTCTATATCACCAGCGACCCGGGAATTTTACAAAATGTTCGTTTCGACTAAAATGTACATTTGCTATTCAAGTATCCGTGATGCGCATATATACCATATCCACTCATTTCAGCAGACAAGTGACTCTCATAACTATTGTCTGAGCATGAACCGTATCCCATACATTCCATCGAAACATAAACAGTAACCCATGAGATTCGTCATCTACTTTTCTAGTCCTATTCACTGATTTGAATAGGTTATTGAATGGTTATCAGAAGCTGACGAACAGAACGCCAGGATCTCTGTTTTAAATTGACTAATAACCGATAATTATATCGCATAATAATCCGATCCGCCTTGTTAAACAGGTTACAACCATACAGTACACATCACTCCATCCATCTGTTTTATTTGAAAATACATGCATACTAAAACACATACCTGCTTGAAAAACACTCTTGCCAGTCCATTTCAGATACCTTGTCCCACAAGTAGATCGTTACGGTAAATCTCACCAAACACCTTCAGTTTTTATTGCCTAAAGCATTGTGCTGTACACTACAATGTACACTAATAACTGCACATTTTAACCTCAAGTCACTTCGGATAAGAATAACTAATTGGAAGACTACGATTTCATGTTACCTTACTTATATGATTTAGGATAAATATATATATTTTATAGTACACTTAGAATGTTGATAAGTTATCAATACCGCACCATCACCTTCTTCTAATCTCTTAGCTGCGCCGGCGAGTGGGCCTTGTGACGGGCTGTAGTTCGATTATGACAGTTCGCTATTGCTCGGTAAGCCAGCCCTTATAGGAAATAGTTTTCTAGGCATAAATCGCCTGATTGGTTCTTTGTTTACAAGTGCAAAATTCAAAACTCTACTTCGTTGCAGGCAGTATTAGCTTAAAGATGTAACAACACTTGCAATAACACAAAAATGAATAGACCTTTATGTCGGAAAACAAATATGAGGGCTGGCGTTACGGTTGTCCTGTTTTTAATCTTTGAGCAGATCATGAATGAGCAATTTTTCTGAACAGATTCATGCTTCAGAACCACGAATGGTACTCAAGAGCGCTGTTATACGTTTTGGTTTCAGTTGCCCTGCGGTTAGTTATAATTGTTCTATGATCTCATTGAATGCAAATATAGGTGATATAAATATGAAACAAAACGCATGTTCACCTCATCATAGTCAGCCGTCACCGTTAGTTCCTTCACATGTTTTCTGATATTCGGAGCCGCAGTCAATACCCATAGTAGGGTTTAAATGAAGCGACGATTTGAAGGTTGATTTAAGGGTTGGATCGAGTAGCCTCGTGAGAGGGGGCAGCCAGAGTGAAAGTTTGATATAAGGACAACTACCTCTGTCTGCGTGATAACTGTGGAACGAAGCTCATCAAGGCTTTTTACTGCTCGGTGGCCAGGCCGGTCGGCCTTTGCCGCTGTTCGGCGTCGCGCAACGCCGTGTCGCCTCAGCGACCTTTTCGCATACAGCAGCCCAACGTATTCCATCATGGCTAAACTTCGGTATGTGTCGTGGCGATCGTCCTCTTTCTCTTTTCGATTTTTCTTGTCTTCCGTTTTCTATGTATTTGTATGAAGAGCACGTAGCCATTGGCTGGCTAGTCCGGCGACTCTATTCGAAGAAAGAAGAAAACAGCGGCAGAACCGCAGCAGCCGCTATACGACATCAAAGCGTAATTTCTGTGCACTAAAATCTATTCAGCTGTCATCATCGTTAAGAAAAAGGAGAGAAAAGAGGTGAGAAAGGGAGACTACACATAACTATGTCAGTATATAACGCCTCTGTAGAATATATAACATATAAAGGAAGCGGATAGACGAAATAATTAAGTCAAAGAAACCATTAAGTTCAATATACATTTATATTTTTGTATAACTACTATTTAAAAATCCGTACTTTCTAGGAACTAGTTGAAAAGGGGGTTATTTTTTAAAATGGGGGGCATTATGGCCACTTGATCTTGTTTCCTATCCCAGTCGATGAACTGTGAACTCAAATGTGGCATTTTGAGTAATTATAATGTCTACATACGAATTTTTATCGAATGACTCATTTCTGTCACCTCAAACGGCTCTGGAAAGACATCTATTACCAATTAGAGTGAATCTATTCCTAAGCCAGAGGTCATCAGTAATTTGAACAAACTACGGTTATTTTCTAAAAGTTACTTCATTACAAGAAGGTAAATAGGCGTTTTGGTAAACTTATTTACCGCTGGCTTCATAGTAACTTCTTTTGTATGCTAAAGAATCAGTTGGTACCTGACTTGTTATAGACAGAACGGTTCGTATATGGATACGTGTAGAATCTTCGTCAATACCTAAATAGTTGTCTGATGAAATTCTTTCACTATGTAAAAAAAAGTATCTAATGTAACAATATATATTCACCAAGTTACGTTAGCCACCTAGGATGTATCCTCAACCAAAGCAAGAGAAATTACTGTTTTAAACTGTAAATGAAGTTAGCGTTACATGCAGAACTGAGTATCGAACTTGTTCATCTAGTATAAGTTACTGGATATTGGCAATAGGCTTCTGTAAAAAAAATGCAAGTTTCATACTAAGCGATACAGCACTGCTACTTAGTATAGATACATTACCAGCGGCCCATGTGTTTCATGTTTTTCAATGTCCGTCAGATTTAAACAAGTTTTAACAATTAACCTGACAAAGGTACGAATAGATTAATAATAAACCGTCTTTGAGAGTACATCTGATAGGGGCAGCTGCATTTCAAGGCAGAAAGGAGGCGTTTTTCAAATTTGCTTAAGTCCACACAGAACATTGATAGATAGCCTGGTCATGAAGAGGTATACAACATTAACGGTATTTGCTTTCATTCCGACTGTTTGCTCATGCTCTCCCGATTCGTTTACGCAGCTTCCTTGAATTCGGATCAACTCAGTCTTCTGCGTTATACGGTAACCAATTTGAGAAACTAATCAGCTGACAAGCGATTTAGTATGCCTTTAAAACCATCTTATGATTATAAATGTTAGCAAAGAAATGCTTATACTTCTTAGCATTGATGTCGAAACAAGAATAAGATAGCACAGGAAGAACAATACTACTTAAAAAAACTGTTTAAGATCCTGTTAAATATTTCTGCAAGCCTGTTCGCCATAAAACCGTATATCAGAGGTATATTCTATCCCGTATTTTATAAGTGAATCTTGAAGTCCCTGCATGTAAACTAAATGTCACTACCGCTCATTGAAGGTACCACCCTTTTACCTCGCATTACAATTCAACCGAATCTAGAGAGCTTGTGTTTCGCTGTGTCATCTTATCTAATCAGACGCATCGCTGCAGTAACGAGTACCTTTACTAACCGTGTACGATCGAAGGATTGATTGTCTCGAAAACATGTGTGTTGTTGGGAACCCAGACATTTTTTCGTCCATGTGTTTTCAACGCAGAGTTATCCTTCTGTAATTTCTCAAGTCATCTAATCTCATCTTTCACAGCAGGGCTACCGGAGTTTTACGGTTTGTCTTTTGTGTGAATCTTCTTTTTTTTTTTTAGCTATAAACGCCATTCTTTTAAAGTGAAGATTCATACTAATGTTTCCCTTTTTCGTTCTGAGTACTTTCATTCTGCCGGATTGAATGCAGCTAACGATTATGTAATGAGCCTTTTGATGTCTTCGTGCGTTCCTAACAGCACAGCACCTAATTGCAGAGTTAAGACAACCGTCGCGGGGTTATAGACAGAGAAGAATTAAATATTGCTGATGGACCTGTTTCCATAATCCATGTCTTCATTTCTTTGCGTCCCATAGGAAACATTCGCGCTTCTCAATTGCTGGCCTTCGCCCAATCTAAGAAGCCCTTAAAACAAGCTCGCAGTTCCCTGTATCGAGTTCAGCGCGATTTTGGGATATGTTTCACTTAATTTTAAAAGTTAATGGCTTCCAGACTACGATTCAAGATTTTACGCTATTTGAATTCATTTCGTAGCCCAGGTTTATTAAACATTTTTCTTGTAATCACAGCATCATTTAAGCAGATCACCACACCCTATAGATATCCGAGGAGTTTAGCATTTGTTAAGGCGCCGCTGGTGCCGAAATAAACACAAAATAATAATTTGCAGGGAAAGAGGCCCCATGGCATAATTAATTTAGTAAGGTCTTAAAATTTCTCTGCTTGTATAGTTTTGCAATATGCTGAACTTGTATCCAACCTAAAGCACCTGGCTATTTAAAGCTCTATCATCAGGTTCTTTGTATGGGGCAGAAAAAATATTACATATCAGTACCTTTGCTTTATTTGTCTTAGATTTACAGACAATTAGAGTCGGTCGTCTTTTTTAACTGCCACTGTACTTCGAGACGTCCACTAGCAACATACCTTCTCGTTGCGTTTGCCCACCTATTCTCCGTTTCGTGTTATATTGATTCCCTAACCCTTAGTGACACCCTTTAATCACACTTTGACACACAATAGCTTCCTAAAAAAGAAGAATTCAAACCTTGCATTCCAACTGTGCTTAAGTTTGTGTACCGTCTTTGTTACTACGTGCACAATCACTTCAAGAAGTTAACGTTTTGTACCATCCCTTTTAACGAGATTGGATTTACCGCGGTCTTCGGCTGAAACTCTAGCGCCCATCTGCTTATGCCAAGTACCACGATTCTAATTAGCCCAAGGTCCACCTGTATCGTCAGCGTAATTTAAGGTAGGACTTGCTCCCGTATCAATCACAAACTATGCCACGGTTCTATTAAGTACTAGGAAACACGGAAAAGAGAGTGAATCAATGCTTCTAGCTTTATTACTGATGTTAGTTTTAGAAGACTCCGAACCTATTCTATCTCACTCCGCAATCGCATGCGGCTTTTTTCTTACTTCCATTTTGCATTACCTGGTGTCACTTGCGATCCCGGCGATAGGAATCATTTGTCTAGGTGATGTTCCTCCCAATTCAAAGACCTAATTTTTGTGCCTTTTGAGCGGTTATATGATTTTCTTTCAATAGAATTAGCTTACGTATTTGTAACAGCGACAGTCTCAAGACCATTAACGACATCGCGGCTTGTTCTGGCCAGTCTGGTGAAAAGCATATTGCAAAATCAAACGGCGGAGGGACAAATAAATCCGCTAGGAATTAATCCGGTAATTTTTGTCTACAGTCAAGCGCAGCCGCCAAGCCACGGACTGTAAACATTGCTTACATTGAATCTCGCATATATGTCATATGAGGTGCCTTGATTGATGTCCTTACTGTTGTTCACAAATACTGCTTTAAAGACAGGTATATCGGAATCAAGCTTCGAACTTTAAGTGACAAATAAAGCCTGAACATTTTCTAACATTGTCAGGGTCATTCTTTCCCAACGCCGATAGAGGAGTCTCAAAAACCGCATGTCACTTCTTTTATGAAATTATACCGTTGTGGCTAATAAACATTTCGAGTTTTACGTCCACTACTCATGTTAAGTATGGTTTCAGATGGCTGGTTCTTAGCTTGAAACTCAGATTTCGAGCCCGGCTCATCTCGCATGTCTCTAGGTCTAGGAAGTGAGCACGTTACCACTGTATCATGATAGGGACGGATGTTGCTAAAACTCTCATAGCGCTATTTTATCTGTTTCACGATCCTTTCAGTACACACATAACTTTGTGGGCTAAGTCAATGTAACGTGGTATTCATAAAGAAAATCACGTCTGCTAGCAGTTCTAGACTGAAAAATCTTCTGGTGTTGGTGTTTAACGTCTTTGCATACTTACTTGTATCATAAAATTCCACTCTTCTTTTCACTAGCGCTCGGAGACTTTATTTAAATAGAGCTGCCGTACCACGCTTTATTCAAATGCATTGAATATGCCATAGCACTGAATAATATTGCATGCACCCTTTATAAGTCACACCTTACACCTAATATCCAATCGACGCTTCTCGTAACAAAGATTTTTGAATAATCTTTTAAGATAATACATATGTGTTTTAATATTACATATGATGAAGCTTTGAGAAACCTGCATTCCTTAATTCCGGAACCTCCAGGTTAGGCCACAAATTTCCAATTTTATTTGACATATGCAGCAATGTGTTTATTATTTTTTTTCACGCTGTCCATGTCATTAAACATTCGTCTATGAACTAGATAGAGGAAAGTCCTTCAAGTATTTTTTGCTACTAAGCGTGCTAATAATGACAATCAGGCGAGCTTGATAAGAACATAATTACTAGTGTTATTGTACGAACTTGAGGTCAGTGGCTAACCGTCAGTACAATATGAACGACCTTAAAGGAACACAGACGCTAATTATCTTAGAAAACCTAAGGAATTTTCGCATTCATAGTGATACAGGCGTATAAAAAGCGTAAAAAAAAGGTCAGCGTTTTGGAGAATCCAGTACTAGCGGGCACCATTCTACGAAACCCCAAAGCAGATAAGTGGAAGCAACATTGATCTAATTGACGGGAAACAACAATGTCGAGGTGCCAAACACAATGGGACCCGATTGTCGCAGGCAACACCCGGGCTGCTCCACGGGGCATAATCTTGAACATTAAGAGATAGATAGATAGGCCGTGGGAAAAACTCACATCCATGCTTGGTCGATTCCTCACTGGATATGGAAATGCTTAGACATACTCAGTAAATAGAGGAAAAGTACCATTAGTGTACTCTACTGGGTCCGAAGTAAGAACAGAAGACAAAGCTTGACGTACATTAGTATCTTGCGCAGCTATGAAACCAACTAAAAATGGAGACGGAAACAGGACAACAAACATTGCATTAAATGGAGGGCTTCACGGTTCTGTGAAAAGTCGATTGCTAACCTAGCCTGCTGTTTTTTTTTTGTCAATCCTGTGCCCGAGGTACTTTAGAAATCTCAGCTTTAGGGTCCCTTTTAGCACTACAAAAAATCAGTGAGGTGACCACTCTACGTATCTAATTGGCTTCGATTGCGCAGCAATAAATATGAGTAAATATGTTCAATAAAGCAATTTCACCTTAGCGGAAGCTATCGACCACCTTAACCAATTTAGGCTTGGTTTTTGGCCCTTGTGTTTTCGGGACTTTTGGCCTGGCGCCAGCCCAAGGTCCAATTCTGCTGACATGTTTTGTATGCAGCGTGCTCGAGCAGCACTACAGGATTTACAACTACTAATGTAGTCTACATAGGGTTATTATATTTTTAAGATATAATTGATGGATTAAAGAGAGTGCTTTGAAAAAACTAATGAGTAATCCAGGTCCCTAATAAAAATTATAATTTCAGTAGGTGGTGGTTACATTAAACGAGTATGACCGTTGGAAATAAGTTATCTAGCACACGCAAAAAATTATATTGAAATAACTGTTTTTATTTAGATGCAATTTTAAAAATCTGAATTTAAATGTCCAAGCTTGCACATATAATTAACGTGCGCAATTTTTGTTTTTGCGCTCGCCATTTATTACAATTTCTATGGGTAGGAGCAGTCTTTTTTTACTATGTTATACATAGAAGTAGAAGTGACCCGAGCAGCATCACAACAAGAGACAGGTTTTATGAAAGGTTTCTTTACACGCTGCAGAAATGACATGTCTGTTTTTTTTAAAAAAAATACTGTGCATGGACATAAGATTTATATATGTATACATATTATTGAATTAAAAAATATATGTATATATAATTTGATTTACTTTCAAAAACTGAGCACACCTGTCAACTCAATCAGACGAAGATAATGTATTGCAAACTTCAATGCGAGCAACGTTTGGAAGTATAAACTATTCGTGATACCAGGTGTCAATCCACTGACAGCAGACGATACTTTTTTTATAGTATGTATATTTATTTATTTACTTATGTATATTAAAAGATTTCGTAGGCGTTGTACATAAAATACTTTTTATTTCAAGATTGTACAAATTGGCATGGCCATTTAAAGATATTGGTTACACGAGAGACTTTGTATGTACTCCATATAAATGGAATTAAGTCGCGAGTCCAGCAAAAAGACAAGGCAACAGATTTCAAAAATACAATTAGTCTCGCGCAGGGATTATGGGACATCATGAGCATACAGTTACACGATTATATTAAACTGTCGACAAAGTATTAACCGTCTTTAGACTAAAATTAAAGAAAGTACTTTTAATACTAAAAATAGTATTGCTTAATAAATATGTGCTATTTTAATTGATGGTTTTCTGCTATTTTCCTAATAACACCATAGTCCTATCAATGTAGAACCTCTGAGATTTCTTGGTGAGAGGTTCCAACAAAGTATTTTACATCCCTTTATTGAAACGCTATTGAGGGAGTTCTGCAAAGACCGAGATAGATGATAGCCTAATGATGTAAGATCTGGCTATGCGTCAGATATTTTAAGTTTCCCATTCAAGTTCTTTTAATTTTTGCCAGGTTGCTAAATATGCATGTGGTATGGGATCATGGTGGCAGACGACGCCTTTACTTTGTTAATGGCTTGTTGTAGTCTTGTTAACTGTTGACAGAAGAGGCCCGAATCAATCGTTTTGAGCAATCCATAATGCTCGGTTCCTCAACAATTGCGCCAAACACATACTGTCGTCTTTTTTGGCGTCAGTCAGGCGAACTGATGACATACAGCCATATTTGTACTTTCATATCCTCTTGCTAAGGACGCCGCTTAGTTTTTATATTTCCTTTGAAGCGATTTCATCGAGTTAGTTTGTGATTAATCAACAATAATAATCGAAGATTTGCCATTCCCATTACCGCGCTCAAACGCGATTTCTACCTTTGCTGCAATCAGTAACAGCGCGACTGAAAAGAGGTACGTTCAAGAAAAATGAATAGTCATCTTGGTAATAGGAGAACGACGAAGACACCAGTGCGACGATCATGGATCAATCTTATATCAAGTGGTCGATTCAACCTAGGCTAACACAACCACAGGGGCTGTACTGAGGGGAGCTTAAAGCAATTTCTTTTACACGCCGCCCTCTTATTTATTTTTTGCTCCGTTTCGGCGAGTTGCGATATATCAGGTAGCAGCAGTAGTAGTCGATTCGAAATTCAATACTAGAATGAAGACCAAAGGGCCAATCAAACGAATGGTTCAACAACATATATCGTCATTCGCAAGTGCCATTGCTTCTGCAGTGGAGGTTATTCGAATCAATCGCTAGGGGTAAGGTGAGAAATGCCGAGTTTTAAATTAAACTTTTTACCTTTGCACCTTATCGGGGGGCTGCTAGCGGCATGTTTTGAGACTGTTTGGACAGATCGTCATATGTCATTTTGTTTACCCTGTTTTCCGTAAGAACCACGTAAAAGTTGTTGTTACTTGTTTAGGTTACACATGTGCGGGTGTTAAAAAAATTCCAACTAAATAGCCCGCACATTTTGTGTAAAGTTTTATACTAAGTAAAACGCTAAATAGGAGGACAGTATAAACTTTATAGTGCACTCTACGGAGATCATGCCTACAGCGGACCCAGCATTACCATTCTTCAAATTACTGCTTTAATTATTTAAAAAAAAAAACGATATTTAGCACCTTGTTAACTTTTAGTTACCATGAAATCATCACACCATAAAACGCTACTATCATGCGATCCGTTATTTCATCATGAGTTTATGGTCTTGAAGCTATTTTTGTAAATTCCGATACAGCATCAATTAATATCTGTGTTATTCAAGAGTATCTGTGTCTAAAGTGAACTCTACCGCAACACCAAGTTACCTTCATTCATAAAGATATACTTGTTTTTCATGATTATTAAAATGTTAGATAGGCAAACGTAATATTACTATTTTATTTACTTTTATAATAAGATATTACTAACTTTACGTAATATTACTATTATATTTATGCAACAATTAGTTGATGCACGATTAAGCTTTCCAAGTAGATAAGCCTCGATACCTGATTTTGATCTATTTTATTGGTATGAACGTCCATATAGTGGAATGTCGTATCATTTGATATACCCACTTATAGGACACAAGCAGTTCCAAACATATACTAGTATGTACGTCGAGTGGATTAGGCGATATGGAGCGCACAGCTATGATATGTCACTCACTGCAAGAGTCCGGGAAAATAGGCATGCATGTACATCAACTAACATACGGCAGTAGGCAATGTATCAAGCAGAGTGGGGGATGCAGACAAAAATATCTAGAACACACTATGCTTTTGAAAAAGGAAAAGAAGGAATAGAGAAGAGAAATAATAGAAGGAAATGAAAGAAGGTAAGATTATGTAATTTTTGCGGTGGCCAGATACTTGAGAAGAAGTCAGTCAGGTTTTATTTATTCAGCTATTTAAAGCAGTTTACATCATGTGGGTTATACGAATCTTGTTGGGTTAATGACACTCAAATAAAACTTGCCAAAGTTCCTCGAGATGGTACTAGGGGCAGGCAGGATTGTGGTATCTATCACAATTTTCTTAGTACCTGGAATATCTACATGTATCATCAGGTTCGTGGAAACCTAGTTTCCTGTAGCGCCTATGATGAAACCCATGCACGGTAAAGCGAGTAACAACATGTCTGTTTAGCCAGTTTGCCCGTTTTCACTCGTTATTGCTTATCGCACCCAAAGCAAAACAATTCATCAATCTTTGGAAGCTTTGTGCTTTGCTTCGTTTTGAAGGTTTCCATTGCTGGAAGCTCGAAACAATTACGTAGGTCTCAGCTAAAACTTGCTGCACTTGTAATCTATTCGACCGGTATATCACTAAGTTGTCTGCATACGAGGTAACTTCGACTAAGCCCTTTTATTTGATCAAAGAAGCCCTTCTGCAAGATGGTTGCCTATCTGAGCCAGGCAGGCTCTCTGTACAAAGGTCAGGGGTTCGGCCATTCCATCATCAATGGTTATTTCGTTTTTCTGTAGAATCGTGATGAGAAGGTTGAAAACATTAGTAGGAACACTTATTTCGGCCGGCGAGAGCATAACTTTGTCCGTGAGTACCGAGTCGAAGGTTGCCTTGAATCGACGAACACTACGCATAGTGAGTTGCGCGACGTGACCAATGTCTCGACGTGGAGTGTTTTTAACAAAACCTATATTGCTCCATTAGAATGGCGTGTGCGCGTTCTAAAGAGCTGTTTACTACCTTAGTCAGCGAGCCGCAGAGCAGCTTACAACAAACACTTTTCTTCGCTATTATCTATCTGCTATCAAAACGAAAGCCTCGATGACGGCGCGGCCAGCACGCTCCTTTATTAGCGAGGTAGCATCTCTGCGCTGGCCTAGGAATGTACTAGTGCGTAGACATTTATAAAATAGTACGATCCAGCACAGCGCAGAACGACAGTGTTTTTGAGCTGCTTGTTACAGCCCTATCTGGATCAGAGCCTTCTCAGTGCGTGTTTCTAAGCCTTTGCATTAGTTCCCTCACTATAAAATCGCGTTGAATGATATCGCGCTGTATCTTCTTTTCATGTGGCGGCAAAAATTAGCATCGTATAGCATCTTTTAGTCTAAACATCTCTAAGAAGCGAAGACGAGAAGCTAATCGGGCAGGTCACCGTGGTGCGTTAACTGCTCGCGCGATGGACGTTCTGGATCATTGGTCAAGTGAGTCTCCAGCCCTTCAAACTACTGTTATCTTTGTGACACATACCTTTTTAGAGAGATAATCCTAAAAACGGACGTTTAAGGGTGTAACTTAGGATGTACTTCGACCATTGGCCTGAAAATCATTTGGGTCCTCCAGGCAAGACTGCAAGTATAATTGAACCACGGCCTATGCCTACGGGAGGATGAAGGGCCTATATTGTGGACTGGAGAACCTCAACTCACTGCCGCGCATAAATTTCGGTATTAACCACATCGGGTATGGAAAGAATTTCATAAAGGCATTCTAGGGGCTCGTCTATATCTAGGTGTCGCAACAGAGCTTGGCGTTTAGCAGTTCGGACAGGTGCAATCTACAGTGAGGCTCATCGTTATTAGTATGTGAGTGCAGACGCTTGCGCCTTTGGCAGAAAACCATATTCTACTCCTGGTTATATTTGTCGCAAATATATCGAGGATCGAATTTCCTGCATGTCGTAAGAAAATCGGTGTCGAGCTCCGGTTCACGATCCAACAACTAGACTTCGCGAGCGTGTCTAGAAGGATCGTAGTGCGGCTTAAGTTGGCTGGTTGAGTTGGGCGTTAAAATCGTCAGCAATGACTAGAGAAGAGATGGAATAAAAAGATGACGCTTGTAGTCCACCGACGAGTTTGTCCAGCAATACGTACGTTGATTCAGAATCAGCTGGCCGAGATATAAGTTGCTACGAGACTTAGTCGCTGGCTACACAAGGCAATAACGTTATTCACCGCTAGACACGGCGCGAGGTCATCAATAACTGTAAAAAACGGAGACGCCTTCACTAGTGTTTGGTCCATTGCTCTTCATTGCAGGATAGTGCACAGAATATGAACTCGATGAAGTTAAAAAGGCTGGTAGCGTAGGTCTTCGTTAGCACAGTGATTTCTATACTGTTTAGGACTTCTGAAAAAAAAGCGCTAGCGTTGCAACCTCCTTACAGCTTTACTCTACATTGGTAGCGTCCCCTTAAGGTCCGGTTGTGAGCTCCGTGACTGACCTTGCAAGCGGTTGCGGTGATTCACGATGTTGCGTTCGGAAGCCGGCTCTCCAGTTGTCAATGCTGCCGAAATCTGCTTTACGAGGCCGTCGAGCGTTTGGGTAGGTGGGACCCGTTGGCCATAGTCCAACCGTTTGTCTTAGTCTTGCCTTCCCTAAGGGTAGTTTTTTAAAGGTGGCATCGTTCGTGGTGATTCGTCTTTTTGAAGCTGCCTTGCTACTGAGACGTTCGGTTTTGGGCAAAAGTATGAAGTCAACAAGAACGGCTGACAAAACGCTATTGTAGGACAGTCTACTGAACTAATGCTTACGCGCTTCTGGTGGATATATTGGAAAACCGGGCAGTTTTTTACAACCAGATTAGAACAAATAGGTTTAATGAGTGATACGATTTTATATATTCCCCTGGGTCCCAAGCTTTGTGAATGTCCTACAGCTCGCATGATCCCATCGCGAACATGTCATAATAATTCATTTTGTTTTTACATTTATGCACTCACGTGTAATAAATACCAAACTACCCAGCAGCGTCAAACCCTATCTCTAATAGTTTAACATTTTTAGGCCAGAAAATAATAGAGTAGTATAGTTTTTTTAAATCTTATTTATTCTTTTTTTTTTACATATTTTAGTAATCCTGTGAAATTATGTGCCCAAGAAATAAAAGGCACTTAATCCTATTAAATCTAGAAGTATATTTGCCTTACCGACTCAAAATTTCTGTCTAGCTGAAGTCTTTTTGTTAAAGAATTTGTTGCATATGGAAAAATTGTATCAACGAAGTATCTCTACAAGAAAAGCCACAGAGGTTCGATGATAATCATTCAAATATGAAGGTACATAGGCCTGGTAATTTCGAGTACATTTAAAAGAACTGGATTTTAGTGTGCGCGGGTCCCACACGGCGTTAGCATATCGAAGTCTAAGTCAAGTACCTCACAAAAACAAGTTAGATATAAACTAAAAAGAAGGCGGTTTTGAAGCTGCTTTATGATATTTACAGAGTTTCCAAGGGCGGTCCTCACCACCACAGCAAAGCCTTTTTGAATAAATGGGATAACTCAGAAAAGCCCTCTAACTGTAATGTCATAACTTCACAAAACTTATTAATGCCGGAACGGATTTTAGAGTTGAGCACTGTATCTAAAACGCAATGTATACTATTTTAAAGCGACAAATAAGTATGTTTTAACGAACTGATATTAAAAAATATTTATTATCTATAACATTATGTTAAGGAAAGTTTAAAATTACACAACTACAAAAAATTAAAAGGAAAAAAAGCCCGAAGAACTTACAACTGGTCGAATAGTATAATTGTTACATTGACTAAATAGCACATTTTTTTATTTTATTATTTTCTTTTTGGTCCGCTATTATGTCATATTATAACATCACCCCCCGCAAGATGTAATATGCGGAAAATTTTGATTATGGTACCGAAAATGAAATGTGTCGAGCTTTATAGCAGAAATCATCGCCGAGCAATAGTTAATTTGCATTGAGAAATGTCGAAAGAAACAAAAGCTGTCTGGACAACTGCAATACCATTTAGCAGCATTAGCGTCTATAACATTCTGACAGAACATGGGAAGGACTATACAGATGATCTGTGGTAAGGTATATTTTGACCATCTATGAAACCCGTAATATTTGTTTGTCGAGCAGCAACAGTAGGTCGAAACGTCTACGCAATACCATACACCAACATGTAAACAAGAAATTATTTTGGGTCTTCTTAAAAGCGTATCAAATAGATCTTAATCGGTTCAAAATCTTAGCCATAATGCCTGCATAAAACACCCGGAGTGATAAAAACGGAATCAAGTGAATCTGCAAAAAAAAGGGTTACAAATATTTTCGCAAATGACCCAGAGCTATGAAAAACTGAACTTCAGTACCAGATGAATGCGTTATATAACTTTAGTTCGCCAAGCACCTACAACTTAAAAAGACATTTATATAATAATAATTAATTGCATTGGAACTGTCAGAAATCGGCCTACACAAACCAACGGCCAAAACCCATAGATGTTCTGATGCTAAACGAAACGGAATACTAAATAGCGATTACTTATCTAAAATTTGTGGGGTCTATAAATTGGAGACGTGGCCTACTAACTTGCTGATGAACTACTAAGACACTTTGGATCAGTCGGTTAGGGCTAGATATGTGTAACAGTTGTTTTGTATATAAGATTATAACGTTTCCTCTTACTGTAAATACTCGAACTGATGACCGTTATGGTCGATATATTGCTGGTAACAATAAGCTATATGTTCAGTTGTAGCTTTTAAATCCATTGTCGTGGACTTTTAGGTATGAACTTTATCTTTAATATATATTCAGAAGTCTGTCGGCGTCAGGGTTGTAGAACGGGCAGCGTATTCTTTGAAATCCCTTTGTCCAACATATTTGCTTACAACATTCTCATCAAGATATGATGAGAATCTTTTAGACATGTCCGCAGATGTACCATTCGTATTACAAATAGAATTCACTATCTTTACCAGGGTTTTTCCATGTCCATAATAAAATAGATCTTTATTTTTACATTATATATATTATTTATATTATATATATAAATATATATATTTATATTTAATCTAAGTAATTGGCCATTTCAGTCATTGCACTGTCAAAAAAAGTGGTCCAATCCAGTCCTTTGCTTGAATTGCCGCATATTGTATTTCTGGTGAATTTATTTCTTTATTTATCCGTAAAATTGTGTCCTTCGCTCCAAATCACTTTAATCGCTTGCACGGACCATCGTTAAAGTGTAACTTTTTCACTTATTCCATTCTAGATTGCGATAGACACTTGATTTGCTACCGCCAAGTTTACGACTTAACCGTTTTACGGATGTTTGGAATGTTTTCTTCTGTCAGCTAAAAATATATATGTATAGCAGATGCGAGGTTTATTAGATAATATTTGTCAAAATCTAATAGGCTGGTGCTTCAGCACAGTTCTCCCGAACCACTTACGAGCGCGTTGTTTAGAACTGGCACACGGTTATTCGAGATGTTCTCTTCCTGCATTCAGGACGAGTATCGTGGCATATATTCAGAAAATAGTGTTTCTAATCATTTTTAATTATGAATCGTTTTTCTGAAGCTTACAAGTATTTTCGTCAGGCTTGATAGCTGGAATAGTCTGTCTCGGCTGCCGTATTAATTGTTGATAACGTAGCGATAGTGTTTTTTAAAGCGAGTAATCTAGTTGATTTGTTTGTCGGTACAGATAGTTAGGGTGATCTGGCATATGAATTTCGCCTGTAACTGGCTCGTCCACATCAAAAATTTTGAACATTGGCTAGACGCTTGAACTTTTGACTCACAGATATTTGATAAGACCGTATTTTGTAAATTAGGCTCTCTCACTTCTTTATGGTATCCATCCTTTTATCGGTTGCTTTATATTGATCGCTTGCAATATGGATATCGTTTACAGAAGTACAACGTAGTTTTAGGCCATTCTTGTACGAAAAATTGAAGCTCTTATTTTCTAGGTTTTGATCCACGTGAGTACACCTTAATACTTTCTTGACATTTCTTAGCAAAGCAATCTGCAAATCAGTGGCGACCGTAAACAGCTTTATTTAATCCCGACTTTAATCTCGACTCCCGACCACTGTTGTCGTTGTATTTTTTTGGCTAAATGAGGTATCGAATCTCAGAAAGTGGGCTGCTCAAGTTCCTCTTATTAAGTTTGTGTTGTGTGTTTTCGTAAGCGCTTGTGGTTGAAATGACGCTTATCATCGCGATTCTTAATACGGCAGCATTTGCACGAGGAAAATTTTTTTGGAGTGACCTAACTTAAACGTCGTGCTACACATCTGACTTTGTGGCTTGTGACGGTTTCGTTCGCGTCCATTTTTCGTCGGAATACCCATTTTATTTCCACGGATAATGGTACAGCGAAAGTCTAGAGGTTATTGCTGCTTAAACGTTTGCATTATGGCTCTCCGCTGAATCCCTTCATCTTTAAACTTCATTAGCGTGAAGGAAGTTAGCGCTAGTTCCTCTACGCTCATTCAAAGCGAATTCAAAGAAAATAAATTTTTTAGTCTTGATCTGTCTCTCAGCCGTATATCTAGTTTTGATTCAGTTAACTCTAGTTTT
This sequence comes from Varroa destructor, assembly GCF_002443255.2. Taxonomy (NCBI): domain Eukaryota; kingdom Metazoa; phylum Arthropoda; class Arachnida; order Mesostigmata; family Varroidae; genus Varroa; species Varroa destructor. The sequence continues at coordinate 59,584,725 of NW_019211455.1, read as the reverse complement.
TCTTTGTTCTGTTGTTTCCCTCGTGTCAGTTCTGTCGATTTGAAGCTTTTTCTTTCTTAATGCTGCGGTGCAAGAGTATGGCTAAGCTGTTTTGCAGTGCGTATCTTTGTCGTTAGCTGTACTATGTGTAATTTTTGCTTGGTCGTTGGTTGAAGTCTTTTCCTGCTTTATAACAATTAGTAGACTTTCTTTGGAACAAAGGCGACGCCGCTCAGTTCAGATTCAGGCAGTAGTAGTCGGTAGTTCGTAACTCATTCACACTCTCTCTCTTTCTCTCTCTTTCTTCTGAAATCGAATTTCTTTCTGCCGGGTGATGAATTAAGTACGTAACACATTGATCCTAAGGTGTGAATTTTTTTCAATTATGGTCTTGTGCCGTAGATCGCCCAGAATCGAACCTGATCGATAAATTAGTTGACGCTAATTATATTCGTGGCAATACTTACGCATAGTGTTATCTTACTCTATAAATACATGGTTGGTTGGGTGTACTTGATCATGACACCAGCGAGCTCGGTGGGATCACAATTCGCTTTTTCGGCTGTTTATTCCGTTCAGTCTCGCTTAGTAAAGATTCTATGTCAAAAGGTCAGCATTCATGTTTGCAAATGCGCAGCAAGCTGCGGTATTCTGGGATTTACGGCCCTCATCAGTCTGTAGGCTTTTTATGGGTTTATCAGTTTGTGTTTGGAACCTCTTGGAGTAGCCTATTATGTACAAGGTCGCCTGCGATTTTTTACTTAGGAAATATATGCACTAGTGACTCTAGAATTTGTCAGTTGTGCATGAGGTGCTTATTTCATCCCATTGAAGCTCTTGAGCTTCACCAGGAGGAAATTTACAATAATATGTTATTCGGTATATCTTCGATTGATAGGGCAAGGTGCAATCTTGTTTATCATTTGCAACATAGATGTCTTCATTCTTCCGAAACTTCATGATCTTTTGATTATGTGTGTGGTCAAACGCTTCGTGGATGGCGCTCATGATTGCGACAGTGATGCATTTTTGTTACGTACGTCATCTTTTGTGTTGGATTGTGAATAGCTTCCCGTCTCGGTTAACCTCAATATGGTCGTCACCCTTTGATATAATAAACATTTCGTTGCCTGGATTTGCCAATTTTTTGGCGCTTAATGTAACGAACAAAGCAGGTTTTTACGCATCTTAGTTACGTAAAAAGCATCGTCCATTCTTCAGTTTATAAGGCTGTTGTTAGCCTAGTAAGGTCAGTGCAATAGTATTGTAGCTGAATGATCGAAGATCTTGTATCTCTCTCGATTTCACGGGCTTGGCAAATTTGTCGTTTGTAAGCCAGCTTATGTGGTTCCCTATAAAATGCGGGAATCTAAGGCATATATATATCTATACTCTAAATCGGGACACATCGCTTCGACGTTATGCGCCTCCTCATAATGTGCTCAATATGCAGTTTTCTATTGCGTAGCGGTTTTTCTTGTAAAAATATGTTTGCCATGTGATCTCGTCACTTACACCATATACAGGTTTGGCCTCAAATGTTTGATGGTTTTTTAAAAACCGATCGTATTGGTTAAGATTGTTCAGTTTAGGCAGTTTACTTCCACCCCCCTCCATGCTTTAAAAAATATAACTGAAAAGTGCTCTTGATTATCGCTTTGCTTAGAATGATGATACAATGCTCTATGTGTGTTTTCTAGTCTTTGATAAAATGTTTAACTAATCCCTTAAATTTTATACAAAACAGAGCTATGTTGATAGAAAAAATTTATTAGTTGGCTTTTGGATTCGTTGGATTTTGGCTTTTGCAACAACAAACCTGAATTCTGCATTGGAATTCGGGCCCTCACGGTCGCGAGAGGCAAGAGTGCTCCAACACTAAACTGGTATGGAAGCCGCGTCAACATCCTTCCCACCTTTCCATCTCATATGCCTCTATATGAATGACCCAAAGAATGATGAATTTTATGCAGCTTTGAATGTTCAGAATTTGAACGCTCTAAAAACGCATTATATTTTTATTATATTATATAATAAAATTATAATATTATATCTAACTATTTAGTGACTCTAAGCACTTATAAGGTTTTTGAAATAGGCCATTTCGGCAATTTATGTAATCTAACCTGAAAATTACACCTTGGTGTTTAAAGATTTGATTAGTAGTAGAGGGACAAAAAAGTAGTATAAATTTGAATCTCCGTGTAAGCACACTTTAGTTTTTAAGCAAAAGAAAAACGGTGAATACAGTCATAATCTTTTGCTTGGTCGCTCCGTATAGCTGGTGTTAAGCCTACCCCCCCCCCCCCCGCAGATTTTCGACATAATGTTCAACAATGATACGGAGGCCTATACATATAGAAACAGCTAAATTTCAACTATTAACAAAGTCTGCGGCCCTAATGTAATTCACATAGATTTCCACGAGGTGCACCGTATTTTATTTTAGCCATTAAAAGTAGAGGACAAAATCTTCTTGCTTTTCTGGAATGAAAGCATCTGACTGAGTACAAGTGTAGTATTTTACACTTTTACTTAAGGCCTACTTCGCCCGGTAATTAATCCTTAACTTTGCAAATTACTCTGCGTCTAACTTTGTGATCTACCTAATTAACTTGATTAAACTACACTGGAATTTATTTTGGAACTTGTAAAATCTTTCATATAGCAACAAACTCCTCGTTAGAGATTTCTTAACATATTGGACATCCTTTGATGAATCGTCATTTAAATCCTTCGATAAAAAAGTGTTACTTAAAATCTTTCCATTCTTCTACAGTAGTTCAATAATCAAGCTTTCCGAGGCTACTGAGAACTAAGTAATAAATTTGACACGTGTCGTTTGAAAGCACTGGTGATTTTGTCTTTCTCATAGTTTAAGGCTGACGTCTGATAATGTATTTTTAGTGGTCTCTTTCCCATAATTCGTTGATTCTTTCTATCCACAGTTTTATAACCTTACTTGTAACCTCAATTTATCTATAACTCTTCTATCTATAACAATAAACTCTAATATTGGTAAAATTTCACAGCTGCCAGATTAAAATATAAAATGATGAGGAAGTTCTGGAGGTTTTTTTGCCAGCAAGCGCTCTTTCCACAATCGAGTTCCTTAGTATTTCGCAGTTACCTATCCGTAAGTCGTGCGCGTTTAAATGTGTTCACAACTGCTTATTATCTGACCGGACACTTTTTTTCTTTATGTTGTATGTTGGATTTTCAATTATTTTAGATTCATTTTCATATGATCTTATAATGATTCTACAATAATAACAACTGCATGAACTCAAGTGGAGGATGCCTAACTGCTGGAGTGCTTAAAGCTTGTTCGCTTTTTCAAACAAGTATCTCAGAATACTACTACAAACGATCTTGAAAAATTAATATTTGGTTACTAGGAGTCATACGTTGTTTTAAACATTTATATACACAATATTCTTATATTCTTATTTTGGTTTTAAAAATTCGTGTTAGTTTATACTTAGCCTACGTCTCAAGAATCTTTTTTAGTTTGGAAAACGTTTCTTCTATATAGTCACATACTACGTAATTTTGCTTCAATGTGCAATAGAAAAACGCACCTACATCTTGGTCTTTATTTTCGTCAAATCTAAAACCATAGATAGGTAAAGTGGCGATTTGAACGGAATGGCGTACGTGTCAATAGCGTTTCTAGCTATGCCTCCATTCCATTACATGGCGTCATCTGCGAGCGCTGCTATGTCGACGTAAACGCACTCCACCCACCAATGAATAGTCGATCACAAGTTTTATGGGCTGGCTCACTCACAAGAACACATACTCGCCGAAGAAATAATAATAAAATAGTGAACATTTGCAAACGAAATATCATCCCTTTCGACAAGAATGCCTTATATTTCTAAACGGATTTATAGTGTGCAATGTTAAAAAAATGTATATTTCTCAGTCAAACAAATCGAGACTGTGAGCAAGCCTGTTACAGAAAACATACCTTTTCTAGTCCACAGGTAGCTGTCTTTTCCATTTCTTTACAACAACATGTAAGTCATGTGTTTCTTAGTTCTTATCACAAAAATGTGGTCATATCTATCAATTGCAGGTTGTAGAACAGGTCCAAAAGAAGTTACCCTACAACTTTATTTTTTACGAACGAATGAAGAGTCAAATTGAGATGTTTGGCGTTTAGACTGAACGTTTATTTAAAGAGTATCACTGAACTCTAAGGGTATCAATATAAAATCTCAGAACCCATAATACTTGTTTTACTAATAAGCTTCCTATATGTTTAATTATTGTTTAATTATTATATTACTGCTTAATTATTTACGGTTATATTATACCCTTAACAGATTTAGAGATATGCATATATACGTCTAGTTTATACTTGGTTACAGTGTTAAACAGGATATATGCATTTGCTTCGCTGATATCATATGCTTTAGAACGCGTTCTGTCTCTACTAGGGAGTTACTTCTGCGAGTGAACTATAGCCTTTTAAATTAAGTCAGTATTTTTAGTGCTTGCGTATAGGAAGGCGCAAAGGTTCGGCTGATACTCCAGAAGAACTAGTGCAGGGAAAATATTCCAAAGAGAGACAACGTAACGATATCCCATGTTTAGTTTGAGGAACCCTAGGAACTCCTCAAGTAAAATCACGACCAAAAAATATCTCTGCTAGAGATCATTTCGATCAATAGAAAACTTTTTTTCGCTTCTGTGAACAAAATAGGGTACACTGTTGACGTAGATATAAAGGCATACCGGATCGCTGAAACACAAATAAAAATCTTCTACACTGCTCTTTGCAGTATTTTTAGACGTTTAAAACATTTGAAGGGTTGCTTGCATAAGAGGGAATAGCAAACCATTTGCGAAAAGGTGAGCACTAATTTCTTGTGCTAAATCATAACATCCTAAAATTGGCACAGCCGAAGTGCAGTTGTCAGTAGCAGATTCTTAAAATTACTAAAGTGCTTTCTCCCTTTTTGCATTGCGCCATATTCCCCCAACGTTCACGAGCCCCTGTTCCTCCCAATGTCGAAACTGACATTTTTTTCTCGTTCTATGTATCGTATAAGCGATTGGTGAAAAGTCGTAGATACAGTTAGCAATTGCAGGTTGTCCCTTTTGTCGATTTATCGCTGCGCATTGATAAGGTGAATATGCGGACCTACACATGTTTATATATATTTTTCTGACTTACCTTATATTTTGTTATACACTTAAAATAGGTAGTACAAGAATGCGGATGCAGAAAACATGTACACTACACGTAGAATCATAGTTTTTAGGATTTGGCACAGAAAGTGAAGAGTTAGTTTTGTATTAGGAATTAAAAACTTCAAATTGAAAGGCGCACAAACTTCGCACAAAGTAAATTAAAAAATCTGCGACCCGCTTTTTTAGTCATTTAGAGCATAGAACTATGCTAAAAGCTAAAGTAACTTTTTCACTTCTCCGTCAATTCTTTGCCTGAACGCTCTTAAGGTTCTTTCCAATGTTTGAAATATAAATAAGCCATATTATTTGTCGGTAAAAAAAACAGCTCATTAAGAAATCTTCATTAAACGAATCGAGCCCAGGTGGTGAGAACATCACCATGTGCTATTATGGTTATGTGTTCAAGAATGTATTTTACTGTAGTAAGCCTTTATATGAAAGAACTATGGAAGAAATTTTGTAAGAAGTTATGTATTTATACATTTCTGTTGTTTTAGTAAGAAGACTAAATTACTAACGATATGTCCACTTGTGTCAACACTTTTCATCATTGTACCTATCAATTTGTGATTGACAAGGATAAAGCCGCGTTTACCTTATTCAGCAAATATCTTTTAGCTTTAACAACAATAATGTCATCGATACGACACAACAAGCGATGCACGTTGAATATTCGTACAGTTCTATAATAAATACACATGAATATATGTACATGATACAGTATGATTTAGTTTCATTATGACAAGAATACGAAAGGGAAAGAAAAACGCATTGCAGCTAACTAGACTTGACAGCAACGTACAATCAAGATGGAAAAAAAAATGTGTCGTTTAATAGCAACTTCTTTGGCTTATAAAAAACTTAAAATGCTTTGATGTTTTCCTTTTACATTCTCTCTTTCTCTCTCCATCTCTTCTCGCAATCTTCTCGTTTTTGTATCCACCGCTTACTCGCACCGTACGAAACTTCCTCTTTTAGGCCCGAAGCCTATAACTCGTGCCTGATGCAGCTCTTACAGACAGCTGTAACATTGCGACGGGTGGCCTTGCAGAAAGCTAGCCAAACGAAAGGCCTCCGTTCCGTCGATTACATGTATTTTTTCAGTTGTGCACAGAATGAATAGGAATTCTCCTCGAACTAAGGGGCCGCCTGCTGTTCGACGACTGTTCTTCGTTCCTGCTCTTTCGCGCCCTTTTCTTTATATCTAACTACAGTCTCGTGCGTTAAAGCAGTCAACAGTAACAGCTGCACAGGAGGCAGACAATATTATACCATCGTGCGTCGTTCGGTCGCTGTTAAGTACGATGTAATGCTCTGTCCAAGCAATGACGTCATTGCTATTGCTACTATTCGTGGCCACACAGTTGCTATTCTCATTGGCGTCACATAAAAGTCGCGTGAGGAAAAAGTTTGGCAGTTGGGAACTGCACATAGGATAGGAATGGCACCCTCTCAAAGCTCCCAGGAAGACTGCTGTGTCGATGGACCAGGTTTTAATACGGGCTTTTGGCTTTTGTAATGAATATACCTTTGCCTTTTATTCTTATATTTTTTTACGTTTTGCTGGATATTAACACAAAACAAAAACCTTCGAGTGTATCTACGTGCTGCAGGTAAATGAAAACTCATTAGGTAAAAGGCAAATACAAAAGCCATTAAAGCGCGAAACTTCAGAACTGGCGAAACTGGTAATTTGAAATTTTTATATCTACAATGCTTTTTGTAGATGACTGAAGATAACATTTAAGACACAAAAAACTCATAGTGCTTTTACTTTTCGCCCATATATTTGAACCCTAATTTGAAACGGTTTATGAAAAATATATGAGATAAAATCATTAAAAACAAGAACGGAGACTTTTATATCTAATAAGATTGTAACTTTGCTAAGGTGAGATGAGTTTAAATTACGTAAAGATAATGCATAAAAATTCGATAATGCACTACGTTCACAATGTGCTTATTTTAAATTATAATCTTTCACTGCCATAACACTGTTTTCCTTGCCTCCGAAAATGGAAGGCTATCATAATTCTCGTCTTGTATTAGAATCTTCTACCTTATACTGGATCCGATTTCGTAAAAACTGCCATATATTAGGTCGTTTTTACCTTGGCAGGAACCTTTAATAGAGATGCGTACGTCTAGCTCGTATAAAGCGTTACATACCAGCCAAGTTCTTATATTTGTGCACTGAGCTCTCGTCTAACATTCCATCGGCAAGCGGTTGCACTTCGTCTAAATAAATGCACCATTCAGTTTTGTGGTATGATAAGATTTGACATATTCAAAGAACCTCCCGCGGCGTCACAGGCAATCGATCTCTAGCAAAGATACTAATGGTTAGAAGTTCCACCCTTTACTTAAAAACGATGATACCTATACACCGAAGTTATAACATGTTTCTCAAATCGCACTGCGCAACTGCGGTTTATGGTACGTATTTTTTTTAGTCTCTAATAGAGGTCCTTTGGAAGTGCAGAAAGCTTATTTCACAAGCAGGTACAGACGTTTCTCTATAAAAAAATATGTTAGATTTTTTTTGTTTTTTTTTCAGTTAAAGGGGTTTTCACTTGGTTCTAGAAATATTAATTAATCATTAAACTATACATGGATGTCATTTCTGTTTAACTCGAAAATAGGATTTCCCATGACTTTCTTAAGTAAAAAAACTAATCTAACTTTACAAGACTAGAAGTAATGGTAGGTCTTTGTAGTCCAAACTTTACTTAACGCTATCGTGGAAAGCAATTGGCACCATAGGAAAGAAAGTGTTATACCCGTCTATCCGTCAAGGTCTCTTCCTCTATAACGCCAAAACGGGCTTATTACGATTAATTCATTCTTGAAAATGTCACTTGAGGACATCTATGTCATTGGCTTATAAAGCCCTACAAGGTAAAGTGATATAAGCTAGATGTAGCGCTATATGGACCATTAATGATTTCATTTGAAGAACACTCAACCAAATTAAAACGATATTTTTTCTTCCTAACAAGAGCTGTGATAATGGCTAAAAAAGCCGATGTTTTGTACTTATTTGCTACCAAGTCAGACAAATAAAATATTATAATTCGTTTTTCGTAGGTCATAACGAAGTTCCTCTGCGCAGTGTAAAATGATACTTCTAAATGACCCAAATACTGTTACGTTCATGAGTTGCATTCTGTTAGAAAAATAAAAAGAAATAATAACAATGTGCGCACTATTTTACAAAACGAATTTGACCAAACTGATGTCTGCATATCATGGTTATCTATGATTCTGGCAAAAATAATTATCCATGGTGACTTTGATCTGTGATGATTATCCACAGTCTAGTCCACATGTCAACATTACTATTTTTTCCCAGACGATGTGTTATGCTAATGAAGTCGTCAAAATGTTTTCTGAAAGCAACCACACGACACGCTGTTGAAAACGATGACATATGGTAAAACGACTGTGAAAATAAGACGCCTTGACGCCTATGTATACATCCTTGCTGAGTTATTGTCCGAGGCTAGTAAACTCTTTTAATTCAACGTAATGATTTCTATAAAATGTTATTGCTTTCAGTTAGTGCTCGAAAATATAGCTTTGAAAACTAGGCAAATCTGTGATAGAAACACAAAAAGCTTATTTTTTATCTTTTATTTTTATTTATTATTTATTATCGTTTAACAAGAATGGAATAAAATACAAAAACTCTAAAGATTTTTTTAAATTTTTAATTAATTAACTGAAATTTAGTCAAACAAAAGCGAATTCCACAGGTGCGTTTACATGATTCCAAAGAGAGAGCCCACAGTTTGAATTCTCTGTCACTTTCTTTATATCATTGTACTATACAATCATGATTAATAAAGAAAAACAAGGCTTTTCTAAACAAATCGAACGCTTTCCTTCAAACGCAATGGGCTCCATTCAAGCAAAAGGAATATCTGCTTTACGGTATTAGGCGGCAGTGTGTTGAAGAGTCCTACACCTTCAGGGAAGATTACTGGTCATAAACAGATCGTTAGCCGAGATTCCCCCAGAAATCAGTTAATCAAATTAGTACTCAGCAGCCTTAAAAAAAGGCATGCGGAGGCGAAACCGCGAAGCCACATGGAAAACGATTAGCAACGTACACCACCGACACATGTAAGAATAAAAATTCAAAAAGAACCTCGACAGTACGATTAAAAAACACACAGTAAAGTTAAATTTGGTAAAAACGTAAGAAAAGTTGTAGCAGTTATGTGTTCTCATTATAGAGTTCTTGGAAGATGTCCGATGTAACAAGTTTCGATATTTAAAACTCTTAAATAAATATATGCAGCACATTCCCTGTTGAATGTGTTTAGACTACCCTTCACTTCGTCAGGATTTATTGCAAAAACAGACAATACAGTTCTTATTACCAAAAACCGATTGTGATAGTTCTGCGGTGTCGGCACAAATATCAGTGGTAGTGGGTATCCTCATAGGAAATAGAGAACAAAAACTTGCAAACGGTACTAAAAAAATAAAAAACGCGCAGTTGGCACAGTACGCAATGTGATGGGTTACCAACAAGAAAGGCTTGGTTTTCGCTAGGTGGATGCCAATAATTTGAAGTATACCTATTTGTTGATATCAGCTAAGCAGTATGAAAAACAAAAGTGTATGGTCTCATGGGTAAAACACTCATTGTTAGTTAACTAAACTTGCCTATTTGTACCTGTAGACAAAGAAATGTTTGAAGATAGAAAATCACAAATAACATAGTATGCACTCTATCATCGCGGCCCTGAACGGTTACTATAAGGTAATGACTGGCACATTCTTATTGCGATTCATAATTTGAAGGTCCTTTTTCGTGAAGAACAATTAGTCAGGCATGCAATGTGCTGAAATTATATTTGTAAATAATGGCTGAATAATATTATAGCTTATCCACTAGAAACTTTAAGGAACAAAATTATGCTATCCACAAAATATGTTATTTAATCATGAAGTGTCCAATAACACCGTCATGCCGGCGTAACTCTTTTAGGCAGCGGATGTCTATTAACACACTTACGTTTACTGAGACCATACATCCCTGCTTGATTTTATTTCAGGCCCATTTTTTTTACGGTTCCTGCTTCACCACCAGACCCCACCTAACCTGCGTAAAATACATCCACAGCGACAAGCAATACGAAAACAAGATCACTCATCCGTCGACTCTGCTTGCAAGAACAGCTTTGCCTGCAACTCAAGATAGCATTTGTCGGTGCCAACAAAGTTTCTTTGCAAGTCGGTTCCGCAATCACATCGCTGCTCTCATTAAAGACTGTTCTTTTTATTTATTGCTGCTTATTGTAGGTTTGAAGCGGGACTGTGTAGAGGTACTGCTAAGGTTGAGCAAGTCGGATTCAAGGGCTTAGTGACTACGTTGCTTTGAGTATCACCATCAAATGTATCCGTTACTCCGTCGTCACCATTACGGTTGAAACGTTTAACTCATTGCTCCAATGCGACACTTGAATTGGCAAGATTAGCCTCGATATAGATTGCGTAAGCTAGGACGGACGGTGTAACTAGTGCGAAGAAAATGTGATATATTTATTGATGAGATATTGATACTAAATCCGTCATAAATTTTAGACAACTCCATGAAGATGCTCTGTTTTTTTTATTATAAATTGACTCAAAATATAAGAGCGCATTCTTTTGAATTAAAGTACATATCTACATTAAAAAATTCAACAAAAATATGGATACCGCACCAATAACCCTTAAAGTCTTAATCACAACTGCAAAAGTATTTTTGATTAATTTGGAAATAGGTAGCCGATTTTAAGTCGTCAAACTGAATGAGTAAATAATTTTTTGAAAACAAAGCTCATATTTGATTCTTTGCCATATTGTGATCAGAAACGTGACTATAAAAACTTAATTCTTATTAAACAGTAACTTTTATAGGGAACATAGTTGTTTTATATTTACTCAAGTAACAAAATGAGGTTTAAGTGAGTCCACATATTAACACGTACATTTTCAAAGCCTTCAGTGGATTCAAACATTACAGAAACGCGCACTAAGAAAACGACTCTCTGCAATAGGTTCGATAGGTAATACAGTCGCGATGATCGCACGAGACAACATAGTATTAATATAATAAACGTGCAAAATTTCATTTAACAGATATTTGTAATTATTCAAGTTACTGCTCGAGTAGAATCCAAAATAACTAACAAAGTAAACTAAACCCGTGGTCTGTGGCGTGGTCTGAGTAGCTGATGCGTATCCTTTTGAGTGGCATGGTAACCATAGACGTGCGGCGATCGCTAGCTAAAGTTTCAACGTTGGCAAATGACTACCTTGCCATATAATTAGTATCCCGTTTTATAGGTCTGTTGAAAAATCTCAATAAGTCCAACAAGACTCACCTCGCCTGGGCGTCCTAGTAAGGGCAAGTCTTTAATGCTATACGGGAGAGGTGACTGCAAGGACTTGCTCACTCAGTATGTACTGAGTATGTACAGAATACCCAAGGGCTCTAAAAAAATATATACCCACCTTATCCACAATCAATGTTAGTTTGCACTAATTCAAACAGTTTTTATTTTATACGTGGATTTATCGGTGTATAGTTAACTTAATTTTTGAACGAGATAGATAGGCTTATATATTCGACTAAATATTTAGATAAAGCGTTGATTGATAGCGATAAACGTATTTCTGAGCTTCTTCAGTATTCAGTGCTCTCGGTTCACATAAACTGCTTGAGTCCTTGGAACGCCAAGGGAAAACGACATGTTTTCAATGTTAAAGTCCTTAAGCTAAGTGGTGTGAAACGACCGAAGCGGAGACAGTTACACCTAGTTCGACTCTATCACTAAAGGGCGTTTTCGTAGTGGTGGTCTACATTTAACGACCTGCCCGCTAAAAAGCAGTTTATTAAAAAGGAATATTGTACACCGCTAGCTAAAAGCCACATGATTGTATCAATTTGGTCAAAGTAAGTACAGTAAGTAATTCGTATATTAATCCATAGCCTCATCAAGCAGACGCCGGAGCGGATTGCGGCGTACGTTAGCTCTATTCAACATACAAATAAAATAGTTATGGGTAAAGTCATAGCCCCATAACTTATTCACAAAGAATTTACATCGTTCGTGTGTAACTGTACGGCGGCTATGTCCTTACTGCACGTCTATACAGGCGTTTCTAAGCCAGTGAATATTATTTTATTAAATATATTATTCAAGTACTAATTAGGCAAACAAAATAATTCATCGTGTAACTATTTCGTGTCTGTATAATGCAATAGGCGAACTATAGACTGCACCGGTAATGTTCCTCACACGAAGCAAACGCGTAATCTAGCTTGTGTTAAACTGTGTGAACACGTCTTCAAAACCGACTAGTGTTTGAATTCGTTACACAATCCCAAAGATGATATCTGCTGCAATAAAGGTTGAGTTTTTATACTTGGGTTAACAAGAAGATTCCTGCGTCTTTTTTACTGAGTAAAAAAAAAAACATATTTTTTATTTTTATGAGAAAAACTTATTAGTTTATATATCCCCTGCCATTGTCCAGGAATTTTCCACATTTTGCTGTCAAATGATGTATTCCGTCTTACCACAAAGTAACAGGTTTCGTCTTGAAGCAGTTTTTCAAGTACGTATTGAGTTTTTGATCTGTCTCAAAGATAAGGCTATGAAGGTGATTGTCCGATAAACAGAAAAGAAGAAAATGTTCCCGCGCAAGTTCCGAAGAATATGGGGGGTGCAACAAAGCTTCTTATTTTTTCTCTCCTCTAACCTCCTCATTCAAGACCTAGGAGGTTAGCTTCGACAATATTTGCCGTGTGTGGTCTTACGTAGTTATAGAGTAATATAGCTTGACTCCGTTTGTCGGATTTTTTCTCTTCAATAGCCTAATTGACTTAATGCAACTAGATCCAATGAACGTATCTATGAACTGCCTGGTTTGGCGGAAGCGATTCCTAGCGGATTAGTCAGTCCCACCAATAGCAAAGCATAATCTTTTTTGAAAGAAAATTTGGTTGGAGTTTGAGCCTTGGTTTGTTTGCTTTATTCTCTAGAACTTCAAGAAGTTCTCTCCAGTCAAAATTGCATTCACAATACAATATTATTATAACACGCTGAAAGAGCAGGAGGAAAGTGAAAGGAAGTAGAAGAAGAAGGTTTTTTTTTTTAAAAACACGTGAGCTTTTGTTAATGTATTATAACCACAACTTTTTTCGTGAGAATGTGATACTGACCGTACGGAAAGATTTCGTCTTTTCAGTATTCAAAACGATATTATTCCTCGTATTTGCTGTCTGCTTCTACTACTAATAATACTAATTATACAGCACGATATGCATGCGAAATTCGTATAATACTCTACATTATATCTACACTGTAACAGTTACTTGAAAAAATGTATGTATAACCAAAAACTGAATAAATCAAGAAAATTATTGGTCGTGGAACAGAAATCGTTGCTGCTTGTGCTTTCCATGTTTACATAGACATTTTTGCATAAACACCTCATCGAATAACGCGCGTGCCCGACTTGCTAACAATGACACATACTTTCATTAAGCTTTGAGTTTATTGGCTTAATATTAATAAGTGAAGTATTTTCGTTGCGATAAGTGAAGGATTTTCAATTGTATTCTCCGACATATAGAGCAGTTTTCAGTCATTCACGTGTTTATTATTCGATTTCAAATGTTGAAGGCGTTTGTGATTTATCAATGAAAAACGAACTCAACGAACCCCTCATCCTCAAAGCGTTTCATTAGATAAAAAAAAATCTACGCCAACATCACTATCTCGATCTAACGACCAAGGTAATGCTTTCTTATATTGAGCCTTTCGTAAGATAATGTTTCAGTACACGAAACATATTTGGAGAACGCATTAGCTTAAGTGAAGGCGATTTTTGATTCAGCTTTCAGTTAGGGTAGAGACCGATTTCTAGTAAACAAAAATTTACAGCATAGTGTTGTCCCGTCATATCAGTTTTTCGCCTTCTCGTAGTGCTACTTGTTTCGATCATCATTTTATGTTTTGTGATGACACTAAGTGTTTAAATTTGTCTGTGTGTGATTTATTGATTTTGCAACACAATTAACTAATTCGTTTCCGGTAGTATCTAGTGCATATGTTAACTATAATTGAAAAGAAAAGTAAATTTAGGACCTAACTCAATAAAATTACGAACGATGAAGGTCTGATGCTGGTTAGATTCAGAATTCCACTGTTTGACTTAGGTAATCGGTGAAACGAAGCCCATGTCATTTACACAAATAGAGCAACCTTCTGCTAAAATAAGATAAACAAGCATGTGGCTTACGATTACCCTTATGCGAGGATATTGTTACTGTGTTGAAATATAAATAATAATATACTTTGCGAAACCGTTGCTTAGACTTCGACGGGTTCATATGCAATAACATAAAAAGAACGCGCTGTTCTTTCTTCACCGCCAAAAAGCTTCTAGATTTTTCCCCGGCAAATCGATATAACGCGGATCTGTATTTAAGGACAATAATAACACAGAGGATCCATAAAAATTTCTGTCGCCTGATACAAAAGGGATTGACATCGACGACGTGTACCCATCCTTGATCCTGGAACACTTTGAGGCTACGAGGACATTATCGCGCTTTGCATCCATATAACATATTTACATGGCTAACGTGGTTGCAGGTTTCGACTGAATTATTCAGTTTCGATTTTCGTGCACTTTCGTAGACGTGTCCTTAGTTATTACTATTATATACCTCTAACGGTTTATTCACGCTAGAAATTATCTTTAAGCCACATAGTCGACATACGGGGCTGCTTGTCAAGCAAACGATCATAGCTCTAAGCAAATTTGTTAGAAACTATACAAGCCTAACCTACGCCTTATTTCTACTTATAATAATTTCAAAACTTGATTTATAATGGATGCAACACAACCCGATCCAAATTATTTTTGTCTTACTACTCTTAGCTACTGAGAAGATCCAATGTGCAAATAATAGCTATCTTCGCTGACGCACTATATGCGTTGCACACGGAGGTGGAAAGAAAAATAATCTTACGCGAGCAATCTGTACTAGTAAAACTAAATGAATACCTATAAATGAATGAACCGGCTCACAGCAGTCTCCGATTACATGATCCAGTTTTGTCATTTCTATGATTATCTAGCCATAGAGTCAGGTATGCAGCTTATATTATGCGGTTTAATCATTTGACTTCCTAGAGTTGCTAGAAGGCTTATACCTGAAACAGTAGATGTAGTAAAGTAGAAGCTAGCTGCCTAAAATAATGCTTATCGACCCCATTGATAGTAATATTCCGAACATTTTGAAAGTAGTGCTTGTACACCATTTTGTTTTGGGAATTGAAATTAGACTATTTGTCTGCACTTTGTGGTCGTTCATTTTGTTTTTATTGGAGTAACGTTGCAAAATCAAGCTAAAAAATGAAAGAAAGTTATGGACCTTTCGAAGTTAAAATGTTCATTATTGCCGTGGAATTCTACATCACAGCACGGTGTGATAATATGGACATATTTTGCCTTATACATTTGAAATTAGCAAGTTTATGGGCACTTTTAGTAGAACTTTATCTACCGGCCTAAATATTCCAAATTTTGCAGTTTTTTTTTTATTTCTGCAGTAGTAGTCAAAAAATATATGGCTATATAAAAATCTTTACCTCTGGTAAAGCTTAATTGCATACAAAAGCGCATCATAATTAATAAATTCCAACTGCGACCCACTTCCTACCTCAAACTGCTCATACTTTATCTAATTCCAAAATATATACGCAACTTAAATCAGACATACACCTTTGAAAAGGAAACATATTAGGTTATTTCTTTTGTCTCGTTATTTATCTGTTACTTCATATGTGAAATAAAAAAAATACTAGATTAGCCTCATCCGCACCCGTTTTGATTCAACCACTCTGATTTATTGATGATTTTGCATCCAGGAAAATTCTTAAGGTCTCGATATCGCGTTGCGCTTATTCGTTCTTTGACCTACGCACCACAATGCTTTATAAAATTTCGACCATTTTGGCAAAAATTGCAATTGTACAAACTGTACAGATGTAAAAACTCTAAGATTTTTTCCTAAAAAATAAATTATGTATTGTTTGAGGCGTGGCATATTATAAATGAACGTACGCTGGTAGTTGGGATTGCGCGAGGAGATATGTAAAATAAATACAAGGCCGAATACTCAATGATTTTTTTTCACATAGCATTGCCGCTTTTCCGTTGCAATAATTATTTTCGCTCTGGAAATAATGATCTCATTCCCCTCATTTAAATGTATTTGTGGATTAGTTTTAACAATGACGTATCCAATCAGTTTTCAACAATTTGGATAAATATCGCCATTTTACCGGTAAATCGAGAAAAATGGAAATCAAACGTGCCTCCAATAACCCAAGTCTGAGCCTACTTTGTAGAACTTGAAAAGCAAACAAAAGGCTTCTTGTTATAAACTTTTACCGATTCCCAATGGTTATCGAATAAACTGCTAAAGCCGAGTCAATATACCAAAATTATTATTGCGGTCTGTGGTAGGAAGAGTGTACCCACGGAAGAAGTACTTCAGAAACCTTACACGCAGCCCACCCAGGGTACAAGCTCTACAAGCGATGCAAAAACCGTTTACAGTGAGTATTCTATGGGGTGAGATAGATGGGACAAATAAACACGCAGACGAACATTCAGTTATAGCACCGTAGTAGACTGAATGAGCTTATCCTATCATTACGCTAAATAGAAATGTAGCCGCTTTTATAAAATAGTATCATATTCGCATAATAAAACCTGTACTTTATTGCATCATATTGTTTTTCGTAGAAGTCACACGTTACATAACTGAAGATTAATGTAAGTCCAGGATAATCTTTGTATCTTAAGATAGAACATACACTACATATACACAGACCAAGGGCACCCTCTGTCTTTCCGTCAAGTTCTCTTACTGAGTTTGCAGTGCACGTGGGATTCTTAGCTATTATTTCAGAGATACAATAAAAATATCTATTATGAGTTATTTCTGTTAGACCAGTCTTTGATTTTTTACATTGTCTAGCACATAGAGAGGATTGTATCATGTGACAGAATCTCAGAACTAAACACATTTGTCTGATAAATGAATAGTGTTAATAATTTATATTTATTCTCTACTATTTCTCTTTAGTATTTCTAAGTCATTGCTTCAATCCAATTTTTTGTAGGAAGGTGAAATTCTGTCAACCGCGGCCTCAAACTTTGATTTCTAAACTCGGTAGACTATTTTCTTTTGTAGATCAATTTTAATTTAGGTTACACAAGGAACGTTAAAGCCCTTAATCAAATCTTAATCAAAACCCTTAAGTGTCAAATCTTGCTTTATAAGTGCGTGCTATATATTTGAGTTTTTTTTTAATTATAAGCTATAAGACTCAACGAACTTATTTGAGTTGTATAATGAGCTACATTTTTCCTACGTGTTGATAATACGGCACATTCCTTTAATACGTGTATGAGAATTAGTTTCAGGTTAAGAACTATTCCAGTGACAGCGTATTAGGAAACGCATTTGTTTGGCAATTTTAGAGGTACCTTGTGGTCTTGGTTCGAACCCGACCATAGACAGACTTGGTTTCCGGCTGGGAGCCAACCGCCCGATGGAATGCCTAACGGTGGTACCGGAAGTAAATCTCGAAACAGGTGTAACTACTTGTAATTTAAAACACATGAATATTATGACACTTTTGAACACGTTTATGACACCCTTATCAGAAATGGCAAACTAGGCCATAACAATCTCGCTGTAGGGTGACAGTTGTTTTTATCATTTTTAAACGACAAAAAACTGTGAACAAACTGCAACTCCTCTAAAACAAAGGTTTGCTCGTGTAGTAAAATTTTTGTCTGAGTTAAAGGAATCGTATTGTTATGAAACGTAACCGCCAAAGACTACGTCGGAACAAGTGCATTGAATCAGTCAACGCAACGACGTGTTTGGGTAACAATTTACCAGTTTGATTGTTTATTTTATCCGAGGTGGTATAGACAAAGGCCTCAACCAAACTCCACTTTTTCCTTGTGTCAAGTATGGATTACACTAAAGGATATTTTAGTAGGAATATAGTGAATGAAGGTGTTATATTATGTAATTGCCTCCGTACTGCAGCCTTCACATATAGTTACCCAAGCCTAAATCTGTCAAAGTTTAGGTCTAAAGTTTAGGTAGAGACTGATAATCCGTGAAGGAGTTTTTTGTATCCTCCGCTGGCGGAA
This sequence comes from Varroa destructor, assembly GCF_002443255.2. NCBI lineage: Eukaryota > Metazoa > Arthropoda > Arachnida > Mesostigmata > Varroidae > Varroa > Varroa destructor. Next base: position 59,566,290 of record NW_019211455.1, on the reverse strand, counting down.
TACTTATCAACATTTTGTAATGATGCCTACGAGAGTAATGTATCATTTCGCGTGAAAATTCAGTAGGAAACTATTAATAAGCTAAGTACATTAGCTTTTGATTAAAAACAATCACTTAGGTATTTTACGCATAATTTCGAACCACATACCATTCACCGTATTTACCTGATTGACACTTCAAATGTGTTAAATACCATGGGCGATATAATATTATGAGATTTAAATACCCTTAACCTTGACTGGACGAGAGGTCTTATATACCTCGTGCCTTGAAATTTGATGCAACTGAAACAACTCCTTTTATGGATCTCGTTTTGTCGACTAAACGACCACTTGAATGCTTGGTTCTACGAAATTGGCCAGCAGTTAAATGGCTGTGTCGAGATGAGTTAGCCGCCTGTCTCATCTGCTCTTTTATCAACCACAGAGAAGCAGCTTATCCTTCTTCGAACACTGCAATAAAAGCCACGCAAAAAGACACAGAGCTTTTCTCTATGTACATGAAGTCTAGACTAGCGTATTCAGGCAAGCAGCTTAAAATGTCTAAAGCTTATAAGGATATGGGATAACTTATCTACTACAGGCTGTGAAAGTTTTTGATGATTCTTAAAAAACTAGCGTGGTGGACCTTCTACAGGAGTATGTTCGCCTTACGTGAGCTAAAACCTACATATATGAGGAAATACTTGTTTCATATTCATATATATATACAGATCCACAGTAGTGTTTGTGCGCGTACTGGTGCAGTCGCAAAGTATTTGGACGCTGTGCCACGGACATATGGTGATCTAGATTCCCAGAACTAGGCCTGGACACACTTTGTTTTGTGTTGAAAGCCAGATGCTTGAAGCAGTGCTTAACACCGGCATTAAGCACTCGAAACACAGACCTATATTTTTAATTTAGATGGGCTTTTCAGCAGGTTTCAAACTAGCCCTCTCGCTTCTATACAAAAGGTGAGAAAAACCACGTATTGGATGTCGTTTTTAAACCGCGCTTACTTAATACAAGTTCTGTACTTTTATCTTCAAAATAAAATAATCTATTCATTTACATAAAACATTTGCATGCCACTTGGGAAAAAAATTGAAAAACCCCCATCGCTTGAAACTTCGTCGTTGAATTGTTTCTTACCTAAATAGATGCATCATGTGCTAAGTAATTCTGCATATAAACAGACACCCATCAACGATTAAAATTAAAAAACGGTATGTTCGGTTAAAATAAATATAAAAATATAAGATAGTTATAGCTTTTCCGTAGCGCGTGTGTAATAGAAAGTTTGGCCTAGATTCCTGTTTTTCATGGATAGTTAGATATGTTGTGTGAATCCAGAGGTCTCAAGAATAAAAAAAGACGCCATGTTGCAACTGGCCTAAATGTGTTGATGCTAATGTGTTGGCACTAATATACAGAGAAAAATTATCATAAAGAAATACAATGTAGCAAAGCGTATAAATTTAGGATTTTGACGTATATCGTACGGTCTTGCGTTCCGCAAAGTTTATCACGAATATAGAGAATGTTAAAAGAAAAATAAGATAACAAGTTTTGACAAAGCATACTTCGTACTTGTATATTTTTTTCTGGACCTATTTCAACGTCAAGTATACAGAAGTATCCACTTAAATGATAGTCATTCACGGTATGTCAAGTTCAAGTTCGTTCTGTTTTTAGGCTACTGTACATTAACGAGATCTACATCAATAAGCACAGTATAGAAAATTAAAAAAAGAATAAAAAAATAAGAAAAAAATAAAAAAGCTTATCCTGGTAGGCAAGACACCAAGTAACTCAATACAAGCGTATGAATTCATTTACTACTTGATACATTACTAGCTTACTGAAATAGTACCTTTGTACCTTAAGCATTTTTCTGAAGCAATTTTGCAGAATGCTCAAAATTCTCAGCATCTTTAAATTTATGGGGTCCACAGCACCACCAGATCGGTGAACAACAATATTTCTATTTATTAGCAGGTTGAGATTTCGCGTTTTCTTGAAAGTCTTTGATGCTTAAGATCTCGAAGCATTTAAGCTACGTGTAATTGTTGAGCATCCGTGTGAATGTAGTAACCGGGTGCATCGAAGCTTCCATAACATGTTTGATTTAAAGTATAACAACGTTTTGGTACCCCATCATATATGAGTCTTTTTACATCATACTATGAAGTTCGTGCAGCTGCCACAAAACTTATATAGTTCAAACAGCAAGCAGGAAGCATGAAGTTCTAACTACGTTTTAATTGCAGCATGAGATTAATTTTTAGACATTAGCTCTGAATAGGTTATTTGCAGTTAAAGTTCCGGTTTTTGCGCATTTCTCCGGTTTAAAGTTTCACTATAAAATGGGGCCGTTGTTAGCGCACCGCAATCTGAAACAGGCCTTATCAGAGCCAATACTTAGGTGTTTTTCAAAGTTTTTCTCAGCTCCGGACCGGAAAAACAAATTTAATTACCTATTTTTGTCATCAAATTTCAGATGCCTGTAGATTTACTGTTGCATTTCATTTATTAGCTTTATTCATTCTCTTGTGATAAAGAGTATTGTCCGCACCATGCTGGCCTGTATTACAAGGCAAAGACAACAAAGTTAATGGGATGCAAATGCTCTAATCGTTGTTTTCGACCTTTGTCCCTTTACCGTATTTTCACCACAACTTCTGCCGCTGCAACTCGCGCAGCGGTTACTATTACTGTTAGCGCAGACGACATGACGCAAAGAAAAAGCAAGAAAACCGTATTTCGTCTTCAGGTGTGTTTGAGTCGCGTCCTGGTACAGGTACCGAAGAAGGCGGAACTGAGTGAGGCAAAAGCTATACTCGTGGCAAATCTCTGCTAGTTCTGCCCAGCTCACGTACTCATTTTAAACGCTCTCCAGACTGCTTTTTTTACCACTGCTTTCGCGTCCCAGCTGCAAGAAAAGCATGTTGACCCTAACGACGACCTCAGGTACACTTAAGCAAACTCCACCTAGGTTCCGATTGGTTGATCTCCGCTTTTGATTATGTCTCTAAACCATATGTCTTCCCCGCTCTCTATCGCGCCGCCGACTTACATGGGATTGTTCTTGCCTTGGTCTCCTCCAGGATGGTCTTTTTTGAGTCCTCTGTGCAGATTTCTGAGTTTCGCGTCATCATACACTCATGCTTACCTCATAGCTGCCATCGACCAGCATCAGTGAGAAACTGCTTTCAGAAAAGCGCTCTACAGACTAAACTCAACTGCCGCATCTTTCCACTTGTTGCTGCTATGAGTTTCTTCCGATTTCACGTCGGTCTAACTGGCTAAGACTAAAACCTGGCGAAGGATTCGCCATCCCTTCTCCACACTTCTACCACCCTCTCGCTGTTTTTTCTTCCCATTTTGACTCCTGAGGGACCTCTTGGTGCGTGACTAGGACTCCTTTTCCACTTACAAGTTCGTAGATCCGAAGTTAGAGCACAAAACCTGTCCTTTTTCTAGCCGACGAAGTGATGCAATTACAAAGGAGAGTGCATGTCTAAAGGCCGAAACAACGCTGGGCGTTTTTAGGAAACTCCGTGAAAAATCTTCTTCGGCGGTTCTTTTTTGTATAGTCTTTTAAATCCAAAGTCGCGTCGCCGTGCAAAATAAATCCTTTTTACCGGGGAGTTTGCTATAGAGTGTAAACCTAGCTATTTAACAACTAGGTTTCGAAACAGATTCCAGTGCCTCTCTTATTGAACTTATTATTATACGAAAATTGTTTGCACTGCAATGTGCAGTTGAAGGTAAATGCTACCAAGCAGAGGTTAATCTTAGTTAGACTATAGGCAAAGCAAACAGAAATCACACGCCAAACTTACTGACTTTCAATGATAAGTATATAGAAATAGTATTGAAGATTTGCACTTAGTGTTATCAAACTGGCCGATCACTGCTGATTGAAAAATAGACAATCTGTATGGCAGGCAAACGAATATATAAGAGATTAAAGTTTAGACAATAGCGTAGAATCTTCTTACTTGGAACAAAGCGAAACATAGCCCGACTAACTAAACAGTAGGTGGAAAGTACCAAACTTTATCCTAGCACAAAATGACACATTGTGTCAGCTTTAGGTAAAGGCGCACGACGCCAACATCGAAAACCATTTCTTGTACGTTAATCTTGCCACCTGCTACTCATTACGAGGACACTGCAGCTAAGATGGCCGAGTCCTTGCAAGCAAAAAAACTCAATTCAGGTTAGTCCTATTCAAGAGGTTCCGATGAGCATCTTATGTTCTTACACTGACACGTTTCAAGTACATATCTAACACTTTAGCTTCAAAGTCGTACGGGCGAAACGAATGAAAATCAGTTCGCCACACTAACTGTAAACACGGTGAACGGGTTCCAGAGCTTCGACCAAGCCCGACTATAAACGAGAATACACGCATGTCAACGACATCATTACACAATATATGCACATTTCTCACCCAACGCGGTCGGTATATAAATACAATCCTATCCTCCCTGTGCTATGAACGCTGCTTTAGACATATTAAAGCGATTGATAGGATAGGAAAATAATTTTAGAAATTCTTCCAGTGTGTATGGTGCTTCATGGCAGGTAATGCTAAATTTTTAAAATTTTAATTAAAGCTTAATTTAATTAGAGTTAAAATTTTATTTGAAGTTAAGTTACTAACACGCGACTAATAAATAAACAAACGGCACGGCAAAGCGCTCGAGATGTTGTAGAATCTTTTTTGAAGGGCTTTAAACGGATCCTTCCATGTGGATTCAAAGAAGATATTTAAAATATTATCATCTAAATCGTTTCCTAATTGAGTTTGGGGCCTTTCACTGGCGACCCGATCTGTTGAATAGAATAGCTGCAGACACTTGCACTCGCTTAAGCAAATTCCAAAATGTTTGATACAGTCTGCCTACTTCAAAATAAGTTCGAAAAGTCTGCTGAATATAATGCTCAGATATCGCCTAACGGGTCTATCGACGATGCAATGGTAAGAAGACGGTTGGATATTACGCATATGTTAAATAATACACACGAAAACTCGCTGTGCGAAACAATGTTAAGGCCTTTCAACGGTTTGCACTGATTTTTCTCAAGAGGCATCGAATGTAACATAACGGCTTATCCTTTATTATAAATCACCACTGAATATCAGCTTTAGTGAATGCTCATACAAGGCAATATGCATGCATTTTAGAATTAAAGGTTAGAGCATTTCGAAACGAGAGGAAACCTGTTTGTAAATACATAGAAAAAAAACTAAGAAGTCACAAACTGTATACACAGAGGTAAGGCACACACAAAAATCAGAACATAGTTCTCAACTTTTGTCCTTGCTCACTTAATATGTGTCGGACTACAGCCATCGATGCTACAGCAATAGGAAGGTGATGCAGTTTCTACTCTGAAAGTAAAAACAGGAAAAATGGATTTTGTTCTTAATGTCGCCGTAGCAAACCATATATGACATACGCCTTCGTGCGTGCCAGCTTTACTTGAGTTAATTATGCCCGACAAAATTACGAGACTATCGGGTGTACAGACAAAATCACATGATGTGGTCAGCTCTAGACTGATTTCACCATTTTTATTTATAAGTTCGATTCGGTGAATTGGTATCGTTTCACTTTTTTAATCAGTGGGGCATTTTTTGAATAAGTCGATAGGAGTATCTTTTATTTCCATATGACTTAATCGTGACGAAAAAGGCATCTGTAACTGTATTAAAGATAAACGTTTTCCAAGGCTCGCAAAAATGGCGTCTGCAACGTGGAACTGTAGAAATATCGGACTGTAAGGAGATGTCACCTATTCTTTGACCAATTTCTTTTTTAACCTTAGATGTTAAATGTATTCAGTTATAGCGTTCGTTATTGTTAACAAACGTATGAACGAAACGACCTTCGACGGAGTTTTTCTAGCTAGAGCGAAAGTGAAACTGATCCGTCCTCAAAGACCTTATAAAAATAGGTTACAGCTCCGTCCGAGGCCAGGTAGCATCGCATAAAGCATGTATTTTGCGCTCAATTAGTCAACAAGAGAAATTTAAGAAGTAATTGAATTTCTTTAGCAGTATATTTTAAAATAAAACTTAAGCGTGTATAGCTAACAGAAGTGGCTCAAAAACTTGAAACTAGCTTCTCAGCAGCAAGGAATTTCCTTACTCAACTCCGCCATGGTTTTACGAAGCGCATCGCCAATTCCGTTTGAAACTTCATTTTGAATAATACCAAGCAATTCGAGTCGCTTGTCATTGAGAGTAACTCATCATCAGAGGATTTTTTGATTGTACATTTTTTTCGCATGTGAACCTTGGTCGGTTACTTCTTTCGGACTTCCCGGGTCGAATATATTAGTCAACAGATCTGATTTGTATTTACCGTTTTCGACTGAAGTAGCTTAGTTGGTAATGTCGTTTTAATAGAAATAGTCACTGCTTTGGTGAATTTTTTTTTGCTTTCCGTTCCTTTATCATGAAAATCTAGGCTACAAACTATGCCAAGACTGAAAGTAGCCCCAAAACAGTCCACCAGTAACATAGGGATTCGCACCGATCCCTAAGAGCCAAAAAACGATAGTCGATGGGTATTGAAGCTAAAGAACGTTTTAGAGAAATTCTTTTCCTATTTCGAGTATAACAATCTTATGTATCCGAAAATGGAAAACCACTTTGATTAAATGAGGTAAAACGTTCAGACTTGAAACCAAACATTATCTAAAAAATCTCATTTCGATGGTATAACCCGCATCTTTTACTAAGCCAATAGTTGACTTTGATACAAAAAAAAAACTTAAACTGGCAAAAATTCTGCTAACCCATAATGTTTTTGGAAACGCCTCTTCAGTATAAATTTTAAAGATATGTCATGGTTTCTTTAGCAGCAGTCTCAAAGCAATTACTATTTTTGCCATAACTTTTTTAGGAGAGGCGAAATCACGCTTCATTTTTTTAAAATTATATTTGCGATTTGAAAAAAAGTAAGCCTATAATGTGCGTACTCTACGGTGGGCTGCGCTTTGAAATCGTGAAATTTAAGTAAGTAAGCAGCGGGTAAATCATGAGTTATATCCATTTGCCTCTCGTGACTCTTATTGCTCAACTATCTTCTCTAGTCGTGTACATAATTATCCAATGTACTTTTCCGCTTATGACTACAACTGCCATGCCAACCAAGTTTTTGCAACCCTTTTAATTGGTAAAACTTTTCGGTGAAACAATTCCTCTTTCCTAACCTTTCATTCAAATTACTCGCTGCAGAAGGGTGAGTACTTTAAAATAATGGTTTATAATAAGATCGAGAACTGATTGCGGTGTTGTAATCCAATCATAACATTATATTTCGACCGTTGGTAGTGTTTTTTTACTCACAGTATTTCTCTAAATTATCGGGTAATTTCAAAATTGTGTTGTTACTCTAGGCTGCTGTAATTTGCAGATGACGCACCGGTTACAACGATTACACGGGTATCGTTACGATGATTGCATTGAGAAAGTCACACACTGCCGACGTAATACCTGCAAAGCACTTCCTTCGAAAATGCAAGATTTACATACTTCTCAAATCCTTCTTTGTCTAGCACTTACACTGTAATTAGCGTCCAGCGGTTTTAGTTGGGTACAGAATCCCTTCTATTGACTATTAGATCATTTAGACACGCCCTTTTCTTTTTCTCGGATTCATCAGCGGCAATTGAGAAAATTTCGTCGCTTTTTCCACCGCACGTTGGCCAATGGGCTTACTTGGTTTAACCAGAGCGCTGTATTAATTTTCAGTAAATTCGATTTTTCTGTTATCTGGTGTTTTCACGGACGGATACAACTAAATCGTTTCACTCTCGTAATTAGTGTTCATAAACCCCATGGTAAGACAGGACGTACCTATAGTACTTAAAACAAAGACGAGGTGAAGGATCTTATATATACATAGTCTTATCTCAAACAACTTCCCTTTATAACTTATATTCACATAACTTTTATCTTCATATATACCGTGGAGAGATTATTTTCAAAATCCGTGGTTATAGCAGTGATCTGTACAGTAAAGCTTTCGAAGTCAGGGCTGTGGTGTGAGCGCACAACTTGTTCTTGATGCATGTAACATACGCTTCTTCCCGCCCGCCCTAGCTTTTGAGAATTACTTTGAATGACCCAATTTCATCGAAGCACTTGAAGTTACTCTGGACAGTACCTTAACTTCTACTAATCATATTGCCATATAGTTCTAAAGTCTGAGAGTATTTGTCCCAAGGAGTGGGTTACAAAGTTGTAAGTTTAATAAAGCCGATCTTTTCGAACGTTTCGTGGTATGGTAGATTTGTAAAAAAAAATAATCGCATGTGTTGAATATTCATGATGCTATGTGTAAGTCGCAAAGTCGAGGCAGTTAATATTTTGCTAATATTTTATCGCTAAGTTCACCGATACTTCTTCTATCTGTCTTCCGATTATGCTCGGTCAAAATGATCGATGCTCAGAAACAGTTCTTGTTTTCGAATTTGCTGCAAAATAAATCAGTAAATGAACAATTTCCATGAAACGCCAAAACACATTTCTTTTTATACAATTTCAATTCAAAGATATCAGAAAGCAGTTTTAGTAACATAAGTGTAAGGGCAAAAATGTAAATATGGACCTGGGTAGTTTTTTCATAAACTATTATAAATTATTATAAACTAAGAGGATTAAATATAAACGGTAGTTATAAAGGTTTTTCATTTCAATTCACATTCAAGAATATATATTGGATTCAGCCGTACATTATTTTGTTCTTAAATGTACATGTTTTTTGACGTCTCAAACAGATTTTCTTAATTTTGTAACTTTTACAGTATTTTACTTAATAAGCTTCGTACTTGTAAATCCTTATATTTCTTCGTGGTTTTAACGCATTTTCTTCTTTTCACGATTATTGAGACACAGCTTTAGATTCTCTACTTAACTGGGGTAAAAATTCCTACCTTAAAATTTTGTCTCTTGTTTTTCTTCATGCAGTATCTAGGGGCTTACACCAGCTAAGTCCAGAAAATTGAAAAACACCTGGGCGGGCCGTTTAAAAGATTTTCATGTGAGAGGTTTGTCATGCCTACACTGAATGTTGTACTGTTATAAAGTCAAATCGCTTCCGGTATGCGCTTGTTATTTTTTAAATTTCTACTAAGGTTCTATAATAACGAAACTTAGTAGAAGAACTTTCTTATTCGGTCTGCTTTCATAGGCTGTAAGAGAAACACAGTTTGGTTTATATACTTTACTTTAAAGACGTGCCATATTATCTACCTCTTTTCTATCACAGATAGTTCCAACAGTTGTAGTACTCCCTGTAAGTAGTTCCGTAGTCGTTTCACACCCTGTAAACGGCTCCATTAGTTTGAGAACGACAAGCTCCCCTAGAAGCTTTGGACTTTCTCTTCTTTTTGTAATTTACCAATTAGAGAAACCGGTACATTACATACTTGCTGGTGAGGTCAGATGATAGCGATAATTTTATTCCAGCTCATCTAGTCTGTTTAGCATATACGACATAAATTTACACCTTAGGTGTAAACAACCGCTTGCTAGCAGCATTGTGTAGAAGAAATTTATAACAATTTTGGCCTTTCTTAATAAATCGTTTCTATACCTCAGACACAATAGCAACATTTATTGATTTAAAAGCGCTTTTTTTGTTTTCTTTTTTATCATATAGTCTGAATCTCATAATTTTAGTAATAGCATCCCTGCCTATGGTTTTTGCAAAATAGCGGGGACCCTACCTATTATTCCACTAGTGTGAGATCTCTACACTTTTTGCCATAAATACCTTGCCCATAGCCTATAACAAAGCACTAAATGTATTTAATTTTATCATGTTAGTTCCCACTTAATGCCCAATATTCTGGATGCTTCTGCACGTTCTTATATATACTGTTATACGATGGTCAATAAGATGGAGAAAATGCAGTTTTTACTTTTTCTTCGATAGAACCGTTTTAGAGTATCTTGTCGGACTGCACTCTTCTCTAAAAATATTGTAAGTCGGTGTCCTTCCAAGTTTAAAAATCTTCTTTGTTTATTCCACAGTGTTCTATCTAAGTTGGTTCCGATAGCTTGATTCTTTATATTATTCTCACTTCTTGAACTCAATAACAATTTCCTTACATTCACCCTTATTTTAAATAGTCTTCTTTTCGACATCATTCTATGATGACTTTATTTTGGATAATACCTCATCGCCCCTTTATATGTTGTCTTCGAAAGTTCTTCTTCATCTAAATTTGAATACCCTTCTATATCATTTATCGTTCCTAATAACGCTATTTTCTCGGAATACCTTGACAGTCTTAAGGTAAAGATACCTAACCAAAGGTTGCACCATGTAAAATATTCACATGTCAACAAAGCTCACCTCAACATAGTGCGTTCACCAAATAAAAAGTTAATTTCTTTTAAGCTGACTGCGCCACATAGAGATAGCCTGTCTTTTATAAAAATGATGTCGTTTCAAAAGGTGTATTTTATATTATCTCAAGCGACCAAGTTGACCGGCCGTTGTAGGGAAAACAAATTACATATTTTTCCTGGAAAATAGAAAAAAACGAAAAATAAATACAGAAAATGTGCATGTTTTTGTATACATATTTTAAGAAATTCTGTAAAGCTTGGTGGCAAGGCGATAGCGCATATGTGAATTTGTAAAGGCAAGTTCTTTTGTAAGCGGTCAAACTGACCGCTGTTGTCCGTTGACCCAAGCGTCTAGGTATTGCAATAACACTCTTGACGTTTGAGCAAGACGTTAACTAAACAACCTTCTGAAGCGATCTGTACTGAAAAGTTAATAAGAATGCGTAGTGGCTGTAGAACGTTTTTTTCTTACGAAGTAACCTGTGTTATTCACGTTATACATGCGATACGTCATTAGGTTGTGGATACCTATGCATACGTTTAACTAATTTTGTTTATCCGCGTTTTGCTCATTGTTAACGCCTATTTTGTTAACTGTTTTAAAGTTGTAAAAATTGCAACTTATGTCGTAGCGAATAGGTGCACAGACACTTACAGATACTTATTTCATAGTTGTTGCCCGATTTTACCCTGGTATGTACAAATGAATGTGCTTTTTAAAAAAATACAACATATAAAAACCTGTAATAAACCTATAGCCCAACAACATCAATACTAAATTGTAAAAATGCGTATACTCAAAGGTTGTTAGAAAAAAAAGGAGCGATGTTTTCTTAGCGATTAGTGGCTGTATGAATAAGAAAAAATATATACAGACCAGAGTCAGCTACAGGCTTCGCCGCGCCGTCATCAATCTCTGTTCAGACTCTTCCGCGGGTGTAGGATTTAAACTCTAAAATCGAGTTTATGGAGTGAGATACAATTCAGTATTTAAATGTTATACATTTAAACCCTACTTGTATGCCAATAGATAAAGTGGAAAAAATTATATCGAATTAAGTGAAAAGCACGAGTCCGTCACGGCGACCTTCAGTCATCCGGCCAGCACAACGTTTGACGTCGTTTATGCGTTTGGGTAAGAGAAGCTATTGGTAACGCTTTTGATCATATGTATTTATAAATATAGTCAGTAATGCGCGCGTCAAACTTGTGGGAAAAAATGCTTATTTTGTCATTGCCAGTTTCCTTTAAATATATTACAGAGGACCGCTGAGCAATATATTTACATGAATTTTTAGCCAAAATGATTCGTGTTTTAGTTATAAAAATAGTTATCACACGCTGTCTGCCCAATTCCTCAACGTGAGGACACCTTGGTATTGCTCTTTGGGTATTAAAAAAATATCATATCGACTTTCCTAAAAGCCTTTTCTAAAATTTTCTGTTATTTTGCGCTTGCTCTATAATCGGCAACATGGTTTCAACAAAGACAAATTTACGGTCCGTGGTACTGACGGATACCGTATAAGAGTGGGCCTTATGCCACAGTTACAGGATCATGTTTTTATTCTTATTTCTTAAAGCCATTTTATAGAATGAGCAACCCAAGGCTTATAGGTAAATTGGTGTGTCTTTACATCAGCAAGCGTCCTGTTTCTTGGATACGCAGCTCAAACGAAATTAGATCTGTTCTTGTTAAATTGAATTATAGTTTTACAGGAAGTGCTCATTCGATGTCCCGAAGGCTCTCGCCTTGCACTGATTTGATGTTGCACTCATATGTGGAGTGCCTCAACAAAAGTGTAAAATCTGAATTTAATCATGAAATATACGATTTTGTATTTGACACTGGAATTTTGATTTCATTATTAAGTAGACAAGCAAAAACTATGTGTAGACTAAGGCATTCGATAATTACGCTTTTAGGCACTGCGGACATATTTGCGCTTTTCGACAAAATTTTCAATCACAATTAGTAGTTAGATTTCAGTGACGCAAAATTTTATTCTCCACTCACAACTTGAGCGGTCGTGCGTTTGTTCCCGCAAAATTTTTGACCTCAAAGCATCTCAGAAGGAAGAGTTGGAAAAGATTAAATCGCACAATGTACACGACTAATACTGGTTGCCCCAACATGAGATTACACGACCAGAGAATATATAGCGCAATAATGCCGTTGATTTATGTGTAAGTATAAGGGAAGTAATATTCTCTCTTCACAAAACTTTGATATCCATACTATCAATTCAAGGCACAAGAAACTGGGTTCTCGTACCCCTGTAATACTCACCATTGGTTACCTATGCATTTCCGGCAGTGACTTCGAAAAAAAAATGCCCCGAAGATGCTCCCGGTTAAGATCCACATTGTACAGTGTCCAAAGTGTATTTTGTTCTTATGTAATACTAAATGCCTATTACTCCAAATGTACCAATTTTGCTCTGTTTACAAAGCCATTACCACGGAAATGGACTTTATTGCTGAAGATGATTTTGGTGGAAAACCACCCTTTCACTGTGTTGTTATATTTGCTGTGTTTATATATCTGAATAACGAACTTTTTTTGCTGTGCACAGAAAACAATCCTTTATTAATTTTAATAATCATTAAAGGTGTTTCATCTTTTCGAATCGGAAATCAGAATCATGTTTTTATTATTATGTCCATCTTTTCGCTATTAAACGAAATACTTGAAATTATCCTATTTTATAAGGTCTTTAAATTACTTGAAGCTTGTTCAGGTTCAAGACTGTAGGCTTGATTTGTCGATTTACCTGGATTTCGTTGGCATGAAAACGTAGATTTTTCATGAATGTACATCGCGTAATGCTTTTTAAATGTTACATTTCTAAGCCCGATAATGAAAGGATGTTCTTAAACTTGCGGCTACGGCATGGCGAGTACGCATTAATGATTTAATATTAATAATCAACCCAGTCTGTCCAAATTTTTCGACTGTTCTTTTTACAACTTATGCATTTCGATCATATTGGACCGCTAAAGTTGGATGCAATTTGCGAATCGTGGCAGTTAAACTTTAATCATTCTGAAAATAATGTTTAGTAGTAACAACTGTCTACTATTTAGCTTTTATAATGGTTTGACTATTAAACCATAGCAGCAGAAATAGCGTAAAATTAAAATTTTCTGCTATTTTTTGGGACATTTACTGTTTAAATATAACGTGCGCATCAAAACACACATTATATGCGGAGAGTCTTAAATTATACGCATCCTCTAGCAGACATAAGAAATTTATAATGCCTCAATCATGTAAGCAAAGCGATATAGCCAGTTACCGAATGTACTGTCTTGAAATTAAAAGGTGAGCATCTACATACCTTTAAAAGAGACACTATCCTTGCAGCAAGGTAAATAGGAAATACATTCACTTTGGATTTTAAGATTTACACAACACGAGCGATTTAGTTTGTAATACTATGTTACGTTGTTTACCTATATTTGAGTTTTTTTTAAAGGTTCACCAACTTGTAGAGACTGCTGAAGAATCTCGCAGCTTCATTCGCACCTGACCCGGCACGTGACATGGAAATGCAATAAAGGTAAGGAAATCTTGATCTTTTTTTATTTGTATAAGGTACGGCAAGAGAGATTTGCATGGCCTAATATATTATTCGTATGTTGGAGTTTAATCATATGCATATATGCTTTCTAAAATTATGTGAGCACTTACCTATATCTTAAACTTACTTTCCGGAGCTGCGGTTGGTTATACGACTGAAACGGCTAAAAGCGAAAAGATAGATAATCTGTTTAGGTGAAAGGCGTGCAGATTATTTATGGTTAAAATCATTACGTGTCTAATTTGAGCTTGCGTATAATATAATACTTGGCTAATTACAAATGGAATAAAGTTATTCCTATTTGCTCCTATTATTATTATTCCTAAGGAGGTCAAGATGTAATCCTGATAACAAGATTATACGAGTTCCTGTATACGTTATGGACAGCTCCGTTATTTTAAATTGAGTGTAATGCGAAACGTAACGACGTTAAAGGTAGTATGGCACTTATCTACAGATGAATAAAAAATATTCCCTATTAGTCATCTTGAGAAGGCAACGGGAAGATTATGCGATTACTGTGAAGTGTCTGAACTATGACACTGAGACGAAAACCCCGTGTTTAAGCACAGAACTGAAGCTTGTTATAAAAATAATGACAAGTAGTAATATCACAAGTAGCCTATCTGCAATGACTGAAAGCAAAAAAAGAATTGAAGTCCGGATTTCTTAATCATTGTATTTTGTAGATTCAAGCCTTGATCCTAGACAAAAGGGCGGGATGCGACCCGGCTCTATTATACTTTGTAGGTCTCTGTGTTTCGAGTTTTACGTTCGGTAGCGTCGTTAGGCATCCCATCGGATGTCTGGCTCCGACTACGAAACGAAATCTGTAGGTACACACCTATAGTCCCTATGATTAGCAGGCAAATGCGTTACCCACTAAGCTATCCCGCGGACATACTTTGTAGGTCTATCTTCCAGAAAGTTTCCGCTATTCGCAGATCTTAAAGAAATTACTTTGGAAAATCTCCTATCGCAAATGAAGTAATTTATGCTATAAATTGCTATCAAAGCTGTTTATAATATAAATAAATAAAAATAAACAGCAGAGAAAGTCGCTTCTATTCAAATTCAATACCGAAGGATTTATCATGCCTTTCCTTCAAAGTTTTTCTCCAATATATATATGTATATAACATTTCTGATAAACCAACATCAGATGCAAAGGTTACTAACGATAATATAAAATATTTCTTTATGGAAGGCTGCACGAAGATTTTTCTAACTTACTGACTCTCTAAATGTCTTTAAGCCTGGCCATCATCACCACAGAATATCGGTAAGCTGTTTTCAATATTCTGTATGATACCTCAAATTAAAATCTATTTGGTTGACACACCTGTCATAGGTAATCATAATTAGATGCAGCATTTTTTATTTCTGTCCTTCTACGAGACAGTTTTTAAATTATGTTTTCATGCATTTTCAAAACATTAGGCATTTTCTTTAAGCTTAGTCATCGACATATTAGGATAGTTAAGACATGTCTATATAGCATGATGGGTCATTGATAACGATGCTTAACAAACCTACTTTAAGGGTTTTGACAAACATTTATGCTTGCCGGATAATATAGCTTTGCGCATTTATAACACCAAAAAATTACTACTTTTTTGCTTCTAGAAATATTTACCCAACAGGATTTTACGTTGACTTGAAAATTTTGGTCGTTTAGAGGAGATGAGATTTAACCCGATTCTGACTGTAAATAAATACCGGATGATACTATTATACTAGATTTATAATCAGGTTCTACAATTGCAAATCGGTAACATAATTATATAACTTATCATATTCGAAAGAAAATATTAAAAACAGTAATCTTGCTTTATCAACATACACGGAGGGATTACGGGCTCTGAATCGAAAGACTCAAATCAGGCATTCTCTATATTTTCCACCTACATACGGCTTTTTAAACGGCTGAGCTGCTATAGATATTTGAGCCTTCTCTTGCTTTTTCTAGAGATTCATATAAGACTGAATGAAATTCCGGGAGTAAAATTAGACAAACCTAGTTTTGAAATAATAATAGGTGGAAAAATATATGCACACAAAGGGTTAAGTGTGCTTAAGGGTGGCATAGTGGTAATATCCTTGCCAATCGGTTTGTCGGAAGTTGAATCCACGGGTAATCAGCTGGTTATAGCATATACAATTGATTCACCTGACGGTGAGCACAAGATTCCCTTGTAAAGCCATCAGATAAAAATTGTAAATTAAAAATTAAACCATTATTTCAAAAGTGGATTGAAGTAGTTGTTGAAGTTAAGAACTGATATTTAGAGTAGTATTTGTATACACAAGGAAGGTTCTTATCATTCGGCGGGCAAAAATCCGTCGGCAAGGTTATTGGTGCAAAAAAAACTATAACTCTGTAAAAAAGTATTTTGGCATCTTCAAAAATGTCTCGGCCAATGTCTGAAAACAGTTTTGCATAATATTATTAAATGAGTTTTTAATCGCAACTTTGATGTTTAAAATGCACTTAACATGAATTTTTAATTTAGCGAAACTGTTGAGCAGCTATATTGAACTAGCAAAATAATTACATTTAATATTGGATTACTAAGGCATAAAATTTTGATTTGATACCTGTAACAAAAAAATGTAAGATATTTTCTAGTATAGCACGGGGTGTCGTCTTCATTTATGCAGATTTTAACGCCCTTTTTCCTTTGCTACACTCTGCTTTGGCTCGTTTGCATGCCAGTAAACCACGAGGAATGCAGTTCTTAGAGAGAACATAAAATAAATGATCACACCGTGGTTTATGAACTGAACATAATTTCAAGAATGGATTTTTAAACATTCACACAAAAACACTCTGATTACTTGGCGTCTTTAGATACTTAAGTATAGTACAACATTTCTTACAAATGCTTAAATAAGCATTATGAATAAGTAACTCTGTTAGACATTTTATGTAGAAATTACCGCAATCTCAAAACTTACTGAAACTTTTAAAGCACGTTGGGCATGCATTGTTTTGTCGTCAACTAAGTGAATGCCGTCGCTCAACCTGCCACAGCCTATTTAGTTTTTGACACAACTTCTAAAACCGGCTTGTTGATCAAGATTTGTTGAAAGGGATATAAACGTTGAAAAAGATATCGGTCGTTTTCCTAGATATTTCAACTAACGCAAACTTATAATGCACCACGGGCTTTAAAATTGGCATACAAACTAAAAAAAAAAACATTTTACGAAGCATGGTACGAAAATAATATATCATCATTAACCTTGATAGAGACAATAATAAAGGTTACCTCTTTTAAAAAGCATTTTATAGTAAAGAAATTAGATAATGACTTTTCGTCATCGGAACCTTTCCAAATATATTGGACATATTGGGTAGTTATGCTTGGTTAACTGAATGTATATTGTGGCTTCAGAAAATCCTTCAAAATTACATGTTTGCTGGAGTGGCCGAAGTCAGCTAGAAAGTCGCAAAATCGGTTTCAGTTATCATAAAGAAAAAAGAAGTTCTCTTTTTAAGAACATTCACTTGGTCCTCTTGAATATTTGAAGGTATGCCGCATGTAGCTTATAATGAGAGGGTACAGTGGAAGCACATTTCTTTTCGTTTTAAGCATTAGGGCATCTTTACGGTTATCACGACATCCAAAGTATAGGCCCTTGCGAACAAAGTGCTTGCACGTAAAAAAATCTTTTTCTCTACACAGCCAGGTCATCCCCGCTTAAGATGAAGTTGTCATTTCCTGTGGTGCGGCTGATATTGCAAAGTAGATTTCTAAGAAGTATCATGAAGAGAAGCGGTCTTAAATTATTCCTTGAACGATTTCTGCAGGCATAAAGCAATCCAAATTAATAACGCGCGTTCATAGATACATCAAATACTTTCAGATAAAATTTAGAGTTTTTATTTCAGCCGTTGCGAATAGCATTGTAATGACGTTAAAACCATCATGGGGAAAGGAAGCAATTACGCGACCTGACGCTTATTTGACATCGTTCCCTGCACGGATATGTAAAAGTGACCCAACAGAATTAAGTTACTATGCGACAGTGCGAATGCACCAGCGAAGTAGACAGAATGTGAAGTTTTTAGCTTAGATATCTCAAACCAATATCTAGAATATAGTGGCTCTATTTGTAACATAGAGACATAGCTTAATGTGCCGATGTAGTTCACCAAATTATTCGTCAGTGGTGTCCAGTTAGTTTGCTACGTAGACGATTCTGTCGAATCTAAAAATGCTTTAAAATATTGTTAGTATAATTATAATAGCTCACTAATATAGGTAATGAAAGCTAGGTAAATATTAGACTGTTACAAGTGAATCCGCCGGACCTTGAAATAAACTACTAATTGCTAGCAGACTGAATTTGACTGATAGGTATTTTAGTCTTTTAGAAGCTTATAAGGGAAAACCAGTCAAATTTACTTAAAAAAAAAATGGGTACAGAAGGAAATTTTTTTAGCCTCGAACAGCAACGCTCAATGGTCAACTTTTTGTTTCTTGAAGGTCACAGCTTTGGTTAAAATCATCGAATATAGTGAAGAAATCAAACAGAAATGTCTTGAACGAAAACATAGTACATGAATGGTGCAAACGTTCCAAGAACGGGGATTGAAGCTTTAAAAATCAGTTAGGAGGTGACCAAATGTCATGATCCGAAAGATAAGAACACATTTCCGCAATCTAGGAGCATTTCACGAACGCAGAGCTTCGAGTATAAAAGCTATATGCGCCAAAACTGATACTTTGCATATAACATATTATAAAATTATATCCCAGATACTGAAAATCCGGAAAGTATGTAAAAAAAATAGGTTCCCCATATATCGATTTTAAGCCAACCAGAAACACGTGTGGAGCATTACACGTGCAATTTAAGGAATTTTTAATCAACCAAAAACCTTTTTGGAGCATACACCTGCCGTAGACGAGGTATAGTTCAGTAGCAGTGTCGAGTAGATTCTGACTGAAAATGATGGCAATATTGCAAGAGACTTCAGGGGCATCTGCTACAACGAGGTACTCGCCGAAAATTAAACAATGACTGCAACTAGCTATTTCGAGTTTCCCAAGAAACTAATGGACCGTTGACACGGCAATCGAAAATACGCAGTCTGGTTATTTGATGACAACGCCAGACCTTATCACTATGCTTTAGTGACTTCCTGGATTGAGCAAAGGAATACTCAGTGACGGCTTCAATCCATTTATTCTTCCAACCTGAGTCCGTGTGATTATGGAGCTTCTTGTGCTCTAAAAAGAACAGCTGGTAAGCAAACGTATCCCACTGTCGATTTATTGCGAGAAACCATAAATAAGAAACTACATGTGAGAACTCGAATGGTAGATATAGGGCTGTCCAGAAGCTATCAAAGCTCTGAGAAGCGTGTAAAAAAAGTAGAGAACCTTTAACCATATATAAATCATCATTCTCACACATCTAGTTTGAAAATTATCCAACTTCAAAATCCGCTGCTTGTAACAGCCTAATATTACTTATCTGTATCACCTCTTTATATGAGCTATTATGAAAACTAAATTACGAACACAGCTATATATATGCAATTCTAACAATTATAAACTTGTATCACACGCATTCAGTTTTCTCAAAGTAATAGTGAAGATATGGCAGCTCAAACTTACAGCAGCCATATAGTTAGGTATTCATAAAACTGTACATGATTAGCCAAAGTTGTTAGGTCGATGTGTTAGTGACTTCTGTCTACTCCGTAGATATAAGTGAATCTAAACACAAGTAAGTCAAAAATGTATTAAAAGTACATATATAAAGCTCAGACTCAATATTGCATATTGAGTACAGAACGAATGTGACCATGACATATCTATCACGCAACTGTGAGGCCCTTTTACCCTATGCCCTATAATAGGCGTTTGCTGCTTTACAGCACTTCACCAACAGACAAATGGTACTTGAAAACTACATATTGGTAAAGAAATGCACAGCTAATTTCAGAATTTTTGGCAATTGCTCTTTATATTCGTCTCAAACCTTATGAAGTCCTACTTTTGCAACGATATTTGAGAGTTGATCAGTGTTTTTTCTAAATCGATGTATCAAACGACCGACGATGTTACAAGGTTTCTTTTACGCATCGTTAGGCATTATAGACCCACTTTTCTTTTTTCAACAACCTTTCTGCCTATTTTTCATTAGACGAATATGGCTGAAATTACATATTGTTTGCTCATTGAAATATGCACATTATCTACCAGTAGAGTGGAAGCAGATACGTGCGAATAAGAAAAGCCAAGGTCGATTTCACCCCTTTACTTGTCAAGTTTGTAGAATTTATTAGCTTTTAAGGCGCAGTAGAATTTTATTTGTTGTGTATGTATGCAGTATATATGTAATAGACGCATTGAATTCTCTGTATGGGCCACTGAGCTCTATACTCATAATAAAAAGATATATATATATATATATAAAGAGTCGTCAAATTAGTTCCGGGCTGTTTGTTATGGCCGTGATCTTTTCGTCTGCTATTGGTACAAGAAAAAAATCAGTTCTTTTTAGAACAAAACCACAAACTAATAATTGTGAGAGACAGTAAATCGTTTTCGTAATTTTAGTTTCAATTAGCTATATCTTCTATTCCCATCTTGTCGCGATAAATGAAACCCCAGCGAAATTATAAGTTTTTTAGGTTACGTCATGTCGACAGTCCTCGGCATTGCAAATAAGTAAGTAGTAGCAAAAAAGCGGAAGCGGATTCCAAAATAGCACAACGAAAAATTCACAGTGAAGAAAAAGCTATGGACTTCAGTTCAGAAGTGTCTTCCTAACGATTTTTTTGGTGATGTTATTAGTGAATAATCTAGAAAACTTGTCTGTTGTGGGTAAAACCAATTTTCAAATCAACGTTTATCTTCTGAGTGTGCTTCCACAAGGAAGACTTGAGAACAAGAAAGTTTACCTGCATCTTCTACAAATAATTGTGTGACAATGGACAACTAGCGTCTCGAAAAAGGTCTCACGTATTTTAGCGAGATAGAGCGCTGGCGTATATTAACTGGGTGGTGCAGGATTGACAACTTAAGAGTATAACAGTGATCTGGAGTGAGCACGTAGTCGCCGTACTGCCCATACTAATATCGGTTGAATCGTTTTTAATGTTTGCTTTCGCGTTTATTTTTTCGCTGTTTGTTTACTTTCATATATTTTTCTGAAGTTTTCTATTTTCTTTAAGTGTTTGTTAAAGTTTGGTTGTGCAATGAACGAAATTCTGCGTCGAGTTCAAGTTCTAAGGGTTTAAGTTTTAAATACAAAAAACTTTCTCTTGAACACCTACATTCTCCTTTTGTCGAGATGAAACTGCTCCACGTGAACATTATGGGATATATGCCTCGTGTACAACAAGGATCCTACAATTGATATTACTCAAAAGTGATATCCTGGAAATGGAGGACGGCTTACTCGAGTCGGTTATCTGTAGTCGATAAGTACCGATTGAAGGCACTTTTCAAGGAAAACACCAGCAAACAATTCATTAACTCGGTGAGATATACTGCAGTCATATGACTATCGACAGGAACTTTGAATCTAAAAAAATTACTCCCATTCAACAGATTATTACATTTTCCAATCATCGGCGAATCAAATCAGCAGTCGTATATTTAACAGTGAAAAAGATTTCAAAACCTGGCTCGACAAATGCAACACTAGGCCTGAAAATTTTTGGCTAGAAAAAATAAATAAGTTGACAGATGGGAAAAAGTCGTGGAGAGTGACGATGAATACATAGTTTGTTATGTATCCACATTCATTCTTCAATTGATTGGATGTTGACAGTACTCAAATAAAATTCTGCGTTTTTTGTTCGGAAAAAACCCCTATTACTTATGCTTTACTCCATTCGTATGGCATACGCGTAAACATTTTTAGGCAGTAAATGTGTGGCTGATTTACTATACTACTTTACCCGGCATAAGACAGTGCGTTACTACCCATATTTACCTAGAAATTGTATACAGAGTGAGCAAAACTCCCTTGAATTTAAGGTCTTTAATTATCTTTATTTCACGTCTGTTAAAGCAGCAGAAAGTATTAGACTAAATAGTGTATTTAACATCAAGCGTAACACAACTGTAACAAAGGAATCTTAATCCAAATTCTATATTCCTGTAACATTATGTTCTAAGTATTACAATGATGCATACTAAAAGTTCAATTGTCAAATGTGTAACCATCTATTTAGCTAACAATTAACTATTGTACACCTTGAATATGCCACATATATGCTTGCGTAACTGGATAGGTTCCTTTCAGATTCTATGTTACCAGGCTTGCAACTTCAGCAGAATTCTAAATTTCTTGTGCGTCATAAAACTGTGTCTCTAAATACAGCTTTTTGTCGAACATGTAATGCACTGAATTTCATTATTTTTCGTTTCAGTTAACTTGAAAAGACTAGATTTTAGGTTCGGCTGAACACAAAATCGTCTTGTTCGGGTATTAGTCAACAAAAATAAAGGAAGGATCACAGCGGTTATTGCTACAGAATTACTACAACCGCTATGGTACCCTAACATAGTATTGTAAGAAAGTAGAAAAAGTGCTTCTCGTTCGATCCTTCTTAGTACTCTTGTGGTTTCTTCGAAGTCCTCTGGACCAGATTTTTTTGGCTAAACCACGCGACCATTACCGATTGCTAATACCGGAGCCGACAAAACGCACACCAGCGCGATTCTGTGACACCTTGGCTTATTGCCCTACATCCGCTTGTTCTCCAAACACAATTCGCAGTAGCCGAAAAGCCTAAACTCGTTGAAAAAAATGCCATCTGAGACCGCTGCTCTTGGGGAGGCCTGCGGTCCCAAGCTACTAAGAAGCTATTCAATGCTTTGTGACAGCGCAGATCATGCACTTGACAAAACCATTGCATTGTAAATGTTCGCCGGTTGTTCGAATGAGTTCAATATAGTTTCGTCAAAAGTAACCCATCACCTTTTATAATATCAAATAGGTTGCATGATCGTTACGTTGAAGCCCTTGAAAAAACACTGAAGGATCTAGTGCCCGAACCATAACATCAAATTTCGCCTTACCAACCGAAACAATACGATAGTCGGTTATAACATAGAGAACTTTACTGCGTGGGGTATCGTAGGGTCTACGGGATCCACGCCTTCCTTCCCAAAGGAACGCTTCCATGTAGGCACTGGATAAAACTTATGGTGCTTTTATGTATACTGGTTCCGCCGCCGGCAGGTCTCTGACCAGGTCACCGCTCCTTTGATTGGCAATTATTTTCAATAAATAACGTTAAATAAATAACAAAACGTTAATGTCGCCTGGGCATGACGTGTCACGTCATTTTCCCCGTGACATGGAGCGATTTCCTCCACTTGGGATGGAATCCTATGGAACAGAGTTTCTTTAGCTAAACCCTATTCGTCAGGTCGTCCTTACGCACCTACCCTGGAACATGGGTTTCCTTCGCCAGGTTTGAGATTATTTTACGCATCGAGAGTTTTTCAGTTAGAAAAAATGTATTTTCGATATCTTCTGTACTATGTAGTTCGTCGACACTAGAATTTCGCTTAAACAGTTTGACCTACCTGGTGTACGACAATGACACTACCACGAAAAAGACTACTCATAGAGTGGTTTGCCCAGTTTAAAAATGGTATGCAGGACTTAGTATGCCCCGCTCTCGCCGACCGTCTGAGATTGATCTAAAAGCACCTCTAAAGGAGGACAGCTGACAAGCAGTTGGGTCCAAAAAGATGGTCTGCAGGCACACGACTATCGTTAGCCATTTCAATCTTTCGGGCTTGCTCAGAAGCTTAGACGTTGGTATCTAATGAAGCATGTTGAGATGCAGCATCAAGTATTGCGACTTGATGCTGCATCTCAACATCCCACCCGGGATCGAGCGCCAGCTGGCCGTAGTTACCAATTTTTGTTCATAGTTGAATACCGGAGTTAGAAACTAGAGAACAGAATGGATGGCTTTGGGAGAGAAGCCAAGGTCCAGGGTCCAACTAGATCATTATCCAAAGAAAGCTATGTTTCGCATTCGGTGGGACTGCGAAAGCCTAATTCATTAGGAATCACCTTCTACGAATAATACAGCAATCGGCACGTTTATTTAGTCCAGTAGTATCGAGCTAACCAGGTTATTGAAAAGAAACAACCCGACAAACAATGTCAAATCATCCTGTTCCGTGAAGCCACACAGGGCAAATATCGTTAAAGCCGTCCTCCTAGGCTCCTAATGGAAGGTTTTACTACACCCTCCATATTCTCTGAACTTTGTGCTACGTTTTTCATTCACTGCGTAATCACTTTCGCGACTTTACGGATAAAGGTCCAGTCACGCTTGGAAAGTTATGAGACGAAATCCGTTGCCTTCTTGGGAGATGGCACACATCAGTTGGCGGAAATTGGAGCAATAACTGGGGATACAATATCTTATTGTGACAGGAATACAAGTTGTCGTATTTTTCATTAGAAAAGCATGGGAACTTTTACCAATATATTTGATATCAAATTGCCTTTTATAAAATACATGCAGATATTCCTATGAACTTGGGCAGATAATTTCGTACAGCGTTGATCTCTATTTGATGACTATGACTCTAAACAGAATGTAAAAAGTGCCCAAATTCGGCAGGTTTATACCAAGAACGTACAACTTAATTTCGAAGCGTATCTATCTGGAATTGGGTCCTTTAAAACGTACTCAAAATCGAACATCCATTTTGAAAAATAGTTTAAGCTTTAAGCAATCACTATATTTATTGTCTGACGAACAATGCTTAGGCAATATCAGTACTTAGCACCAAACGGGCTATAAAAAAAAATTCAATTTAACAAAACAGGTAGAACCTGCTCTTTTTTTCTTAATATCTTCTTTAATATCTAGTAAAACATTCTTTTTTTTTACATGCATGAAAATGCATTATGCAGACCGGACGTAGGCAGGGCATGACTGCTCGTTGTCCGGTACTGTGGGACTCTCACCCACTAAACCCTGGACCCCTTTATCAGCTTGGGCCATGGTTCGGTATATGTTTGATATTACTTCGAATAGTAAAACATTCTAACCACCATCGCAAGGTGCCTAATTTTTAATAAAAAGCTGAAGTGTGAGCAGTAGGATTACTGCAAAGTTGAGATTGAACAAGACGGTTTTCAGGTATGACTAAGTTTACAAAATATAAATTAGAGATGATTCGATTGCTGTCATTATCCACGTATTTGCCATGCCTATAGCTATCAAAAATGAAATCTTTTTTAATTTCTACAGCTTTTCTTATCTCATTAGAAGTGATCACTACTTATTTGAAATACTTAAGTAACAAATCCTTCATTAGAATATTTGTTGCTGTTATATCAAGCTAGTGTGCTTTCTACTTAATACAACTGATTCTTACCCTTCTCCAGCGGCAAACTCCTAGATCCCTTGTTAATGCAACAAGAAGGGTGCACTTTCGAGGCACCCGCGAACCACCATGTCTGCACATACGCACGCATTTTAGCCCATTCTATACAATCTCGCTTTATCCAAGACATAACAAGTCATTAGTCTGCATAAGGTTTTTCTACGTCCGTGTAGGTAGGAATTTGGAACAACCAGGACCTCAGCTGGTTTTTTGGTGGACTGATCCTAATATCCTCGGACAGATTTGACACAATGCCCTTTTTATGGATAAACAGATAGCTCTTTTATCTGTTCCCCAACACCCATCTTACCATCACGTACTGAAAACTGGCTAGTTGGGTAATTTCAGGATCGATGTTTTGACGCTCTGACTTTTCAAGCACGCGCATACTCGTTGTCAGATACAAAGTACGGCTTGAAGCTCCACGGTGCCGATACGCATGAAGCCTGCTGCTATCATTCGCTTTGCCTTAAAAACAGCTAATTTTATTTGTGGAGATTGTAAGTTGACCTAGTTTCTCTCGTAAGTACAACCGGTATTACCCTTCGGGTGAGTACGCCTCCAAGGGCAGATCCAAGTTTCTCTAGCATACGTCTCGAACCGCTGAAACTTCGCTAAAGTATCCGATTTCTAAACGTTAGCCAGGAACATGCTGAATCCTAGCTTGATCCTTAGCTCATCCACCACTGCTCGTTTAACACACACAAACCGTTCGAACGTCTTTTTATTCCTACTGTAACGGCAACAAAACCTCCAAGAGGCGACTCCGATTCCTTTGAAGGAAAACGGTCGTAGAATTCCTTTTTGAAGCCCTCTCATGTAGTCGGGCTCCACATATGCAAACAAGTCCGGTCACGCTCTCGTGCCATTTTCCCATCATCAGCTAGACGCTCCAATTCCTCTGCTCATCTCTTCGGACGGATGTCGTCGAATGCCAATTTTGGCAAAGCCATCTAATTACCTGGACATTCGAGTCGGCTCACTAGCGTGTCCATATTGCCAGCAAATCCACCGCTGTCATCAAAACGGAGCAGGCCGCTTTAGCTTGGTTGGTTAACAAAGAAGTGTATATATATATAAGTTGAGTTATGAATAGTCCCCATAATTTACAAGCTTATGCCGCTCCAAAGTAATGGTGCACCGGACTGGGCAGTAATAGGAAGAACATGAAAGTGATTATTGTATGTTGTATGTGAAACCTAACACCGTTCATAAAACTATCGATATTCGCTAAAGAGCGTTGCAGGATTCGACAGACTAACCTTTATCTGATTTTCCTAGCTGTTTACTGAAAAAGCTAATTTAGGAGAGGACTTAAACGATCCATTTTTGAGTCACCACCTATGCTCCTTTTCTAATTAAAATGGATTAGATTAGAGTTAAAAAGGAAAATATTTCTCAATGTTAACCAAGCTGTTTTTAAGTAATCTAATCTCCTGAAAGTAAATCCTTCGGCCCAGTGCGCTTTATTGTTTGAAAAAACTGGTTTTAGTGAAACGTTAGCCGCGCCACGTGATAACCTTATAAAAAGCTTTGCATTAAAAGAAAAGGGCACTTTTAGTTCGAGAAAGATACAAATCGAAACATAGTACTTACCAAATCATCACTGGGCTAATAACCAAGGTTCTTCCAGGAGTCTCCAAATTGCACTAAAACACCCCGTTGACTCCTCATCAACTAGCGACGTCCATTTGTGTCACTGGATCGACTTCCCTTTGCGATGGCCGGGTGCTTGAGCCTTGATAAAAAAAATCTGGGCATATATGAAGTAATCAACTTCAATGCCGTTTGCGCTAAGCTTAATTATAATATTTTTCTTTATGAGAAATTATTTACGATGTTAACTTATATAAACATCAATGAGCATTTGCATGTCGATGGATAACTGCTTAAGCAATAAGTACGATTTGCCTCTAGAAGAGATGAGCATCAATATTGCTAGCAACGCCTATCGACTTTCAATACGACGAAGGCTGCTAGCTCACTACTTAAGCTAAGGACGAAAACTGTGAAAACCTTGCCTTTTTGCATATAAATTTGAAAACTTTGTTAACTTTTAGAGGCAGACGCTGTGTGATCTAATCAGCGTAATGGTACGGCAATTCTAAACATATGCATTGCTTAGGTTTGGTTTGATTTAGCTGACATTGCTTATAATGCTGAAAGGCAACACTGCGATTGCATATTGCCCAAATATTGGAGTCCTACACTTGAAGCTTTAATCCGAACAATATTTTTGGTAAAACTTAATGAAGAAAACGTACCAGAACGGTAATTTTTTTGGCTTTCACGGAGTATACCTCTCATCCACTGGCTTGTCTGATAAGCTTTTTAACACTCAGGTTTTGTCCATGCTGTCTCAATCGACATTAGGATATATTTGACTTGCTACCTGCAACGTTTTCTAGAAGAAAACTTTCTTTCTGTCCGATTTTGCAGAAAAAAAGTAGGTTGAGCACTTGAAGATTACAACGTTAAGCGAGCCCTATGGCCCATCGAAATTTGATAGAAATTTGAAAGAATCACTAGGATAAACATGACTTGAACGCTTACTACTAATTTTTATATACAGTCTCTTGAGCAGTGTTACCATACTGTTAAACGACACAATTAAAATAATACAGTAAAAACGAACACCGGCTGGGGCTGTTTTAGATACGGGTTTTGAATCAACGTTATCGACACATTTCGATAATACCCTCTCGTGGTTGCTCATCTGAAGGTCGCTTTATGTTTTTTTTAAGAGAACCGAACAGTGCAAAAGTAAGTCAATATCTAACAGAGCTTTTTTGTCGGGTAGAATGCTTATTCACCGCATTTTAATTTCAGTTGCAGTCAGAATTTCAGGTATTGTTAGGTCCTGAGGTCTTTACTGTACGAGATTGCTTCTCAGCTAGTTGGATCATATATTTATTGTCGATGCAGTGCTAGGAATATTTGAATCTCTATCAAACAGCAATATCGGATATTACATACGCCTCTTACACATACACAAAGAAACAGGACACACTCAATCCCATGCAGTTTTGGCTATTATAAGAGTCTTCTGACAGTGAAGAGAGGAACGAGTATTCACACTATCGGAATCCATTACCGGCACCAGTGCATGATCGCAGCAAACACAAAAAGACGGATGTTGGGGCCAACTTTCTAGATAAGGGAGCACGCCAGGAGAAAAGCATTAACCCGCACGACCAGTGGTTAGAGCCTAACTAACAAGGATGAGCAAAATACATGAAAGATCGATGTCAAATGGGACTGCTTACTAATGCTTCTACTAAGAAATAATGTGCACTCGTATGCACAACGAAATTGTCACATTTGTTGATCTTTTTTCAGACGGCGCTGTCGGTTCCTAATGATTCGAGAAGGAGGAGGCTGGTTCATTCGTCAGGGCTGTAATATTATTCTCCGGAGGTTAAAAAGCAGCCACTGTGCGCAGCAACATTATTAAGGAAGAATTTGTCGACACTTGTGATATACCCATTGGCCTTCTTCTGCTCAGAAGTTGCATTCTTTTTAAGAGTAAAAAAGAAGTGCTCATCGAATGCAGATGGAATCCGAGGAAAGCTGAGCACTTAAAGAGACATGATCAAAGGTTGAATCCACGTTACGACATAGCGTAACCTTACACGCTTTGTCATGCTTTTTACTTGCAACCACCACAAAGTGGCACTCTTTTAGAAATTGGAAATCGATGCGTATATTCTACGTACCTTTTGCATGTTCCTCTTTGACTGCCTTTACAATATCTACGACAATAAATTGCTCCTTCTTGTGGCTCCACGGAAAATATACGATTGAATATCATATGTTTAAATGTGTTTGAAATATTTTTCATATCGGTGCAACTGAAGAGCAAAATATTGGGATTTAGGAAGAACCACTAGCCCCAAGTCGTGATGGGCTGTATATGTCGTACGAATTTAACTCATCAGGTTCGATTTCCAACTGAGAGGTAGTCATTACTCAAGCCTTTAGTATTAACGTATTTCGTGGTTACGTTTGACTATCATAAATACTGTTGAACTCCCAACTCGTAATATATTCAAACTTATACTCGATCACTTCCATGAATCCATTGTGAGCTTATTTTGCTCCAAGATTTCAAATGCATTGAAGGTTAAATGCACTTATTTACCGCATCTTACGGTTTGTGTTTGTAATTAAACAAAATCTCTGATGGTTATTTGGTACTATCAATCTCAACTGTAATTTAGCCCATTATATCAACCGTTGCAATTTTTGTGAAACTATTTTATTCAAAATTGCTGATATAGGACTCTTGTACTCCAAGAAATAGACGAGCAGACTAAATTAAAAAGGCAAGTGGTGTGAGCACTCGCTTTTTAAACAAATGCAACTTCTGGTGTGCCTAAACAGGTAACTTAGAACAACAGACAAATTTTCTGCCTAAAATCGATAAGTAATTATAAAGATTGTTTTAATGAGACTAGTTTATTGCTGGAATTCCCTAAATGCGCCGTACAACTTGGATAGAAAAACATTGATAGCAATCAGTTAATAAGGAAACATACAAGGGACCTTAAGATTTAAAAGAGAAATCTAAGGAAGTCTTTATGAAATATGAGGCTAGCATCTGCGCATTTATCGACTAAAAAAATGGTATTTGCAGGATTTCATGTTATGTAATTATTAAAAAGATCACATATGGAGAATTTCAATAAAATTGTACGTGTCATAATTTTAGTCTTATTCCAGTAGATGTATGTGTAGTTAATTGTACATCCTATCTGTACATACAGTCTTGTTTAACACATTTCTCGTTACTAATGGACTATACATGGGTCAACTTATACGGACCCCTAAAGGGGACCAAGCCGTATTGTGGCTTCCATAAGGTGAAACTTCTAGTCTAACCTGACAGGCTCTGCCTAATATAACGTAATTATGATAATTACTGTTATCTTTGCTAGAAGATATTAGTTTACATTAGAAAACATGGTCTATCTCAATGCTTAAATTCTGGAAAGATTTATATTTAAGTGGCCCAGCAATTAGTTAGGCACAGTATAATCATTTCAGACTGCATAGAAAACCTCGCTGTTCAGAAAATCACAACATAAATAATTAGTTCAATCCTTGTATTCGACTGACTGAAACCCACGTAATATTATTTGCTTTCATGCACTAGAGTGGCCAAGTGTGGTTTACGTGACGGGCTTCGATTTACTTAAAAAAACATCTAACGAAATACAGTAAGTAACTAACGAAATACAGTAAGTAACGCAAGTGCAGCCGTCGAGAGGCTTCTAGAGCAGTGGCTTTCGTCTCTAAGCAATAAAAGAGGACATATCTATACTACGAAAAATAAACGTTTTGTTATTTACTCAAGAGTTATGAATGTTCAAAGTCGATAAAACAGCTGAGTGCTTAGGCTTTGCGCATTATAAATTAATAAGCAAATATGGATTATAAAATTAAACGGTACTTTTTTAGACATCCGAAATATCCGGCAAAAATCTAGCTTTAATTAAAAATTCGCGCTATTCTCTCGACGGTACATCTAGGGTACGCTCTTTCTAATAGCAGTATGATATTGTAATGCAAACTCCAACATTAAAGATTTGAAAAAGGAAGAACCTTCTAGGGTTAAGAATTTGAAAGTAGTCGCGCGGTCTTTGTGTCGCCGTCAACGCAATATGCTCCCATTACACCGCATAAGCGACGCAACCAAGCCAACTATCCATACTAAGAGGATTCAACATTGAGCATATCGAGGGCAATGGCCCTGTTTTGCTTAGAAGGCTGTTCGTCGGCCAATAACATTGTAGTTCTTAATGAACTGCCACTACACCCTGTGTGCAGCAATGCTTCTTCTAGCCGCCGTCATCTGGTCGTCGTGGTCGAGGCTTGCGTTTCAAAATACGTGTTGGCTTGCACAGTCTGTCTGGTATGGCCCAGACTCCAACTTCTCAAGCGTTGCTTTTATTGCTCTGGGGCATCGTATGCAAACGTCGTAACTCGTTGCTTCGCCTGCTTCCTTAAGCCTTCTTCCTAGCTTTCTGGTAGCCTGCCGCTGTTGCATCGAGAGCCTGAATAAGGCTACATTGCGGTCCAAGAGAAACCCTTCAGTTGCCTATACTTTGAACTGCTACCAACAGCAGTACTACTCTAACTGGCAATGTCGAGTAGTAAGCATCCAATCCTTCCCGTCTCATTTTCTTTTTCCAAGATCGGAGATGCCAATGCGCCTTTTTGAAGGTTGCCTCGTGTTCCAGCTGTTTAGCTCGATGACTCGTCGTTTACTCTGACAAACCGGCAAAGTTATCTTCGTTCTTGCTGTAAAATGTTTGGCCACTTTCCATATTCCACTTCGATGTTAGAGTAAACGCTTTTTAATTCCAGCTAACGTAGGCTAAACAGATATTATAGATGGACCCTTAGACAGTGACCGCTTCGAGTAAAATACGGATGTATTGTTAATTTTTTGAAGCCTTTCACGAAAAAACGAATTGCTTTTAAAGTATTGCTTAATATGTTTTGATACTTGATTAAAGAACAGTTGATGATAATTAGAAAATATAGGATATTTTCTAATTATCATCAGCCCATACCCTTTCAATACGGCGTGACTTTGATACAATTAGCGTATTTACTTCAATCCATTCTTCCAGCTATATAGACAAGGTCTATAGCGAATTCATCGTTGCTTTACTCCATTAAAATTGTCTTTTATTGGTAATTTAACGAAAGTAAAAAAGTGATGTTTCATTTTTACGTTTTTGATCTGGCTTGTAATACGAGTATGGCTCCCACCCATTTTCATGGAAAACTGAGTGTTCAGATTGGCATTGTAAATTCAAGTTGCTTTGCATCCAACGTAGTCACACATTGCAATCATACATCACAATTTATTTCAGTCGTTGATCTAAGGTGCCTAACAAGTTCATTAATATTATTAATTATAAGAGCATCTGTTCACCTATATTTTGATAAAACTATGGCGATATCAAGCAATGATACTAATTGTTCTGGAAACAATTTCTTTTAGATAAAAACTACATTTTTAACAGTCATGACGAACCTTATCTTCCGCTTAATTATGATAAAGCGTCAACACACGTGTTCGTTCTTTAAGTGTATACCCATGGAGCTCGTGTTTTGCTAAAAAACACCTAAAACACCCTCTGGTCTGTAATATTCCGGGTTTGCAGCGGTAGATTCTTAAAGTCTGAATTCTGTGACGAATGTTATTGATATACGTAAAAAAGAAGCACCATAATCAATCTTTACTTGCAACGTGGGCAGAATTGATCGGGAAAATTTCTCTGCTAGATCCTGTCGTTAAAAAATTAAGGTCTGGCGGTCACATTTACAGTCATAGCACTGATTTTGTTACTAGTAGTACGTCGTCGCATATATGAAAAATGTAATCGAAAGTCAAGACATTGCTGAAATACAAGCTTGAAGAGTAAGTTTTCAGCTAAAAAGAGCGCTGATTTAGTTTAAATTACCCCGTAACTGAACATCGACGGTAGGAGAGGCCGTTGGAATCACATTGTCAGATTAGGAATTAATAAAGTAAGAATAAAGAATTTTTTCTCATATTGGACATGTCTTTATTAACAGAATTTCATGCTACGATTAAGTCTGTAATTTTCATCAGGACCACTTTGCCCTATTTGGGCTTCTGAACCCCAAGCATTTGGAGATTTGGAACACTATTGCAGCTGAAGCCCGCAGGAATATAGTAAATATTGAATCTACGATATCCGGGAGCTGCACCTCTACGATTTTGAGGAAAATTCGACGAACATTCGCTTCGAAAGCGCTTGAAAAACGTTGTGACGCCAGCACAACGATTACTTTCAACACCAAATATTTGCCTAACATTCTTCGTACTCGTTGTAATGCTTACGATCAAAAAGGCTAAGCTACTAAAGCATATTTGCTGAGCATATTTGAACCTAGACAACTGACGCAATAACTGACACTACACTATTTTATCTATAAGTTTTTAACTATTTAGTTTATTATTATTAATAGTTAAAAATAATGCTGGAAACTTATCAGCTAAGATATCTTAATGCACTGCTACAGCACAGAACAAGTTCGAATTTTAAAAATGGCATAGTGAATGTACTATATACAAAGGTAACTTGATTATTTCATGTTGCGTACGGTCTTCATCATTGGTATGTTAACTCAATGTAATGATCATTCACACTTCTGAATAAATTTGATTTTATCCGTTGATAGTGCAACTTTGTTGAATAGTCTGATAAGTATATGCAACACTGAATGCATTTCTCTAAATAATATCGCAAATTTCGGGTTGCGTATTAAGACAGCGGGTTTCGCTCGCACGACGAGCGCAAAAATTCCTTCAAGCATAAAGCATTTTCTCATTATAGTGAGATAAGGTTTAATAAGCACACTGGCAAGAAGGAAATAAAACCTGAGCAGTTCCACAGAAAATGCCGCTCAACCCAAAAAGAAGCAATAGAGAAATATGTATGTGATAAATTGCTTTTTTCTGGGGTTCCTAAACGCGATGCGCATGAACATTATAAAACCGTGGGTGTCAATTGGGCAATAGATTTGATTCACGGCGCAAGTCGTACTTTGTCGATTAATCGATTAAGATATAGCTAGAACATTATCGCTTGACACTAAATAGGATGATGGTAAACCTCAGCATACAGCTGTATACCAAAGGACGAATATTAACTGTTAATCTGAATACGTATGCATTCACGCAATGTACCTTACGGGGCACGGCTAGTTCTGTATTTTATAACCATTCATTTAGTACTTACTCATTTGACATCATTCATTTTGCTTCCTTTGCGCAATTTAGCAGTAGCCTAGTGTTTGAAAAATGGTTAGTTCCAAATAGTTTAATTAATATAATGTATTATGACCTTACTTTGTATAGTTGGCAAAAAATCTTTAGACATATAACGTTCTTCGTTTTTCCAAACTAACAGCATTACGATATGCTTAAAAATAATTTTTTATGAAAGAAACATATGTTCTGGTAGAAAACATCTTTACTCTATATTTAATTCCATCAAAAATAAATAAAAGAATTTCGAAGAAAACGATAATTTATCTCCATTAAAACAACATTAAACACAGTTACAATATATTTTTTCAAAAAACATCTTATATCATATACCAGATTTATATTCTTCTATCATCAGCATTAGATATTCGATTTACGGTATTATTTAAATTTTGATTTGTATCCTGGTACCAATTTATTCTGCTTACATGTTTTAGCATAAGCCAATATAGCTTCTACATCAAATGTTTATATCACTTTATATTTCAGTCTACTTGTGGTATTTTAAAATAGTCGCGTATAATAGAGTCTATCTATTAATTCAATGAAGCTCAAACCTGAAAAGGCTTTCACATACTTCGCTGATCCCAAATTTGGAACTTAGTATTCACCAAGTTCTCGTATTGCTAAAGAAAAACCTTACAAAGTGAGCTCAATAGAGTTTTTTAAACGGACACTCCGAAAACTACCTAGTATCATATAGATGAAAAGGACTATAATATTTTCGATTGTGTTTATCATTTGTAAAAGCCTTACACTAATGTCAGATATTTCTCTAATCCAACGGGGGATTTTGGCTTATTCGTTAATATTTTATTGAACACAATCTACTGACATCTGTTGTATACATGTACCTACTGTGCTCGGCCGAATTAAGCAATCCATAAAAAAGTTATTGTTTTTATAATGTAATTAAGACTTCCACATATTTATGATATACAGAACAAATGGATATATATAGATAGGGGGTTTTATATGGATTGAACGCATGGGTCACAAACCAATTCAGATTAAATAAGTGAACGCTGCAAAAAAGAAATAGGTAGTATTATGTTTAATGTCAATACCCAGCTAGTTGAAATAGCTAAAAGAAAGCTAGAAGATAACTACTGGACTATAACGTGGAGGGCATAAAGAAGCGATGAAAGTCATACAATTTCTTAGTATTCTGTCGAACCGCCTGCTCTGCTAAACTCTTGTATGTATTGTGTAGAATAACAAATGCACTCCTTTCGACATTGATATACACAGCTTAAAACCACGCATACAACAGGTCGAGGTTCCCTTAAAGCTAGCCGTTATAAATAATTTTATAAATCTGCAAAACCAATACTAGTTGTAAGCAGGTATTATTTTTTTATGTATAACTTATGAATCGACATGCTATTTTAATAACTGCTTAATTTTCAATTCACAATTATGATTATACATTATTCTTATAATATAACATTCTTGATCTCAGCGTTATTCTTGTGTTTGTAAGGTATGAATATTCAATAGGAAAAGCTAAGTTAAGGTAATTCTAATGCATTGTTATTGCTTTATATACCCCACGTGCTTTGTCGGTTTGAGGTAAATTTGAGGCTTTCCCCGGAATTTCACTAGATTTCGGCAACAAGGGTCAGCATTTCAGTCACTGATATAACTGAAAGGACTGAAGAATGAAGCAAAATTGTTTAGCAGGTATTACATCAAAGGGCTTGTTAGTTATTCTTGCTTAACGGCAAATTAATTCCGGAATTTCTAGTCTGCCAATTGTAAGCCGCTTTAAAGCAGAAGAACTGCAAATTCCTGGCGTTACGTAGACGTGAGTTTATCGTGATTCAAACATTTACCACGAGTTACAGGTTTGCTCGCATGGAGGTCGTTATATGCCTGATCGCAGATTGTATTCAAATTGTTCATTTTCATTCAGCTTATCAAACTCGCTTTGTTTTATAAACTATTTAATTTTTCTTATAAAAATTAGTGTTGAATTATAGCTTGATGTGAATATACGTTCGAAGTTTGTTTATTGGCGAACCCTCGAGAAAGTATAAGTATTGATTATAACAGTAACCTGTTGTAAAGAAATAATATCATAATTAGCTTAGACAAATCTTCCGTCTCTTACAATTAATTTAAAATCGACGCTGCTTAGAGCTTTGTCATTTGCTTGGAAATCGAGCATGATAAACATTTATCCGTCTACTCATCGTTACGTTAGCGAAGATTCCCTATTATTGCTGGTGTGTGCATTGCATAAATTTGTGATATCATATCATCAAATATCATATCAAATTAAAGAACCTTCCAGCTGGAATTCCAAACATGTGATTGTCGGTAATCTTAAAAAATATAGTTTTTTTGGAATTTTTGTATCCTTAAAGTTTTTAGGATTAAGAAATGCTGATTACGCAGTTATGCTTAGCTGTATATGTAATTGAACATGCTTTAAATAATACATTAATGGCAGGCACCAAAAACTTATCACTCTCGTGGAGTATTTATTCGTAGTTTGTATTAGGCCTTATGCTAACTGTTGCTAAAAATCATATTTAAAAGATTATTTTCTAAGGACAGCCAGCTACATAGTGCATAAAACTGCACAATGGTTCCAAAATAGATTGGAACTAGATCCAACTCACGAATGTCACACTCTCATGCGAGTCAGTAGTTTTGAACTCTTTGCCGGATATGCTCGAAGGTAAGATGAACGCTCCAAAAATATGTACTGTGTATAAGTAACGACAGGAGCAACGCGATCCTATAAATAACTTCGCGATTCAAACCAACGCATTTATAGTACGATATCACTTCATAATTACATTAGAAGGAAAAGTCGAGTTTATTAAAAAGCTCAAAGCACAACTTTTGCTGTGATGATTTAAAGCTACCGTATGATAGTGTTCATTATTGACTATTATTATTAATAGTGTAGGCTCGCCAGTCGTGTACCTAAGTTATTTCTTTACAGCTACAAACAATAATGTTAGAAACGGCAATATTGCATGAGATTGAACCATTCGCTGTCTAAGAATTATGGCTTAAGAAAAGATTTAATTAGAAATGAAGCACTGGGCGTGAAAAATGAAATAGGTTTAGGAAATAAGGAAAAGCTTGAATAGAAAATGAAACGTTCTTTAAAGAAAAGACAAGTTAGGATCTAAACTGTGATGAAATAGATATAGATTACTGTGACTTTTATAGTACCAGTAAGACCTTTTTCTACGCCGATATTGGCTTCCTAAAATAGCAAAGAGCTCAAGACGATTTAAGCTCATAATCTCAATGAATATTTTGCATAATAAAACTGAAGCTAGAATTTAAATTATATATACATTCTTGATAAGATGATCTTTATAACGCATACGTTTTCTATCAACGTAATTTGGAATTAATAGCAACAATTGCTTCAAAAGTATTTTTGTAAACATAATAAGATAATAAAAAAATATCAGTGAAGGTTATTTTTGTAGCTAAAATGAAAGTATTATCATGTGTATTTTATTTAGCCCGTTTTATTTAGCCATCGTGTTAATTGCGGTTCTTAATTTAGTCTAGCACAACTGCAGCACAACGTGGAGAGGCTGCTATGTACGGCGGGCATCAGAAACAGGAATGAAAACGAGTTTCTTTCAAAAGCCTAAACTAAAAAATATTTAGGCCTACGCAGTAGACGACAATTAGAATAAAAATATAAAATTAACCCAAAAAATTGAAGCTAAGTGATCGGGCGTGAAAACGAGCATAATTAAAATAAAGCATCTTTCACTTAAAATCACGGGTTGGCTACAAACTTCATGTAATTACTACAGAGTAGTAATGCATCAGAAAATACCTTCTTGTAGAACACATGTCTGTGCATTTACACTAACCTTTAAATTTTAATTGTTTACTTTGATTATAATTACATTTATTCTATTACACAATGATCAGCAGTACCAAGGCAGAAATTGTTGCTATTGTCTTGTTGGCACACGGAAGCGCATCCCGTAGCGTTATCCTATTTTCTCGTTTGATTTATCGCTTTCTTCGGAGCTAGTGTTGCTCCCCCTTGGGATCATTGTGAGGTTCTGGCATAATGTTTTTTTTCGTGCTTTTGGTTGTCACCTATTTCTTTTCAACGACTCTAAGCTTTTCCGCAAGTTGCGTTCGTGTCGTTTGCATCGACTCTACTGACTATCTTGGATAAATCTATTCGTTACCCTCAACGGAGCCATATTCCTTATGCAGCAGCAAACGAATTCAAAGGCGAAGTGCGATGATGGGCTTTGTGTAGACGTGTAGCAAGAAACACTGTACACCGCTTTCGTCTTAGTCAATGGGTTAGGTAGATCCATATGCTGAAATTGCTAAACGAAGGTTCACTGATTTAAAAGATACAACATTTCCGCTGTGTGCTCAGTGAATTCTTTGCTAAAAGAAAAACTAGTTCTGGTTATCTTAATTATTGAGTTGATTATGTACAAAATGCAGCTAGAAAATATAATACTAATTTTCTTACTATTAAATAATAGTTAGTAATAAATATTGATTTAAATACTTAGGCCAATTAGTAATATTACAGTGTACCTTTATCGATGAACTTATGACATAAACTTGCGCGAACATCCTTGATGTTTTGGTAATTTATGGTTTGCCATACCAGTAGACATAAATAGCATCGCATATTTTACTTAAAAATATACCCACAGAAAACCGCTCGCGCAAAAAGGACTTCAGGGTTTCCTGCTTGTGTGTACCTGAAAGGATTATTATTCAAGCCCAAATATTTCGCCTAATTTTCAGATCACTTGTAGCTTTGATGGCGTCAGCCAAATTATTTGGGTCTCGATCTCTGATCTTTATGTGACAAACGCTTGATAGAATTGGAAGTCTGCTTTCGATAAAGTGTTTCAAATAAACAAGTAAAAAATGTTTCGAAGTTATTTTTCTATACGTGTGTATTTTGCCCGATTCATCCAACACTGATTCAAAAAAAACAGGGTACGATTTGTGCAAATATTTTTTTATTTAACTTGAATACATTATACTGAAATAGTGGATAACACGCTCTGAAGCGTTTTCAGCGACTTGGACCATACATGGTAACTTTGAATAATATCATTAGTGCTATTGTATCTCTTTCGTAAAAGATTAATCTCTCATTGAGAGAAATCTCTCAAAAGATAATCTTAAGATAATTCTCTAACAGAATATATTTCTTATGATACAATGGGGACAAGTTATATGAGCATTAAGGACAGAAACGATATTCAAGCCGATCAAAACTGCTATTAAAAGGACTCATATCGAAGCTAACATCTCTTACTTTTGAGTCTTTTGTTTACTTACCACCACGTCAATTAAATCTAATTCTTTGCCTAATATGAGGTTGTCTAAAAGCTAACTTCATTAATTATGTTAGGCAGAGCGCTTCGAGCTTTTAGACTTCGCACTTCAAACTACCAATTACACGTCATGGTGAACTTTAGCAAACATTTTCGGCTAAAATTTTTATTTAGTAGCAGTGACTTAGCAAAATAGTGTTAACACTAGCCGAAGTAGTTCCCAGACTAGATTGATTGGCTTGTTGTATTTATGAATCCGATTATAGATGCATAGCGTAGAATATCTCATTTATCTGATTAAATAGGGAAAATTGTTGTCATTTTTGAAAACAATAATTGGGTTGAATATTGGGTAATGCTTACTATGGCTTATAATTACCACACCTACTCATAAGTCGGTTAGAGAAACCTCAAACAGGTCCAGCAAGATACTCCCCGGCTAAACCTTCTAGTGCGGGCAGGTTCTTGATGTTTTGTCAAAAAGGTAATTCAATAAATATAAACACCTGAAACACAAAAAATATTTGAGTTCAATTAACAATTAATTAATTTTATACAAACTAAGTAGGATGGACAAAAGACATCAAATTTTCCAAAAAGCAGTATTTTTCTTGGGCGGATTTTATAATTCCAGTAAGGCCATAATCTCTTAAATATAAGTAGTTTTATATCGGTAATTCAAAAACATACAAGTGGTCAAGTAAACTTAATAATAAGGCGTACTTAACTGCGTGGGCGGTTATAATAAATTGAGACACGACAGCTCTTAGAGAACTTGAAGTTCTTTTTTCATAGAGCAATAGGCAGATATTCAAAATTTATGAACGCATTATCTCCATGCGCACTCCAATGTTCAAGTCAGGTTTCCAAATCTAATAAAATATTCTTTTATTCAAAAAGCGATTCCGTCACAAATGCGAGGTTACATATCACACTACGTCTTTCTTAGCTCTCAAGTTACAATTATAACGAATTATCATAATATTACTACGGACTACAGTTTTCATGAAGACAAGCTGCTATTTTTATAAGGTAACTTACGGTATGCTAACGTAAGGTATGCTACATCATTACAAGAAACCTTATTCCAAGATTGCAAAATTAACTGTAAAATATGCCCTCTTAATATTTAGGCAATTCGAAGAAAACTTGCGACTTTTGTGAATGATATGGCTTACCACTTTGAAATTCACTTTAATGCCAAAATATTTAGAAGCTTCGTTAGAAGAATCTTATTCTACTAAATCCGGAACGCTTCATTTAAATTTGCATTTATTCAATACTTGTCTAATAAAACCGGATTGCAAACGCTCAACCTCTTTGAAGGATGCTCTAAAATACGACCTTCAAACTTCGAATAAATATGGAACAATACGCGCTTAAAAATCTCCTACATGGATCAAAAATTAAAAAATAATCTATAATTAGGTGCATGAGATAGATGAGTGTCAAGATGATACAGATTATTGGTGATTAGCTATGGGTTCGATTTGCATGGACACAACCTATTGAGAAAACAAGATAGCTTTGTGTGAACGAATTTTCGGGGCAAAGGTAAGGTAGAAGAAAACGTAACGCTCTTCTGGTGGAGTGATTATTAGGTGATCGCATTTTTCAATATTTGTAGGCGCAAAACAATTATGTATAATTATTATAACAATTATGTATCAGTGCTTTTATGTATATCTTTATGTCTCTTAGGAATTTAATAAAGCGTAGTGAATTTTTGAGTGACGGCGGTACTAATCTCAAAAAGACAAACTAAAAGAAATACTGAGATTACGATAGTATATGAGATATAATAGAGAGAATAAAAAGGTAAGCAAGACAGAAGTGTTTTCAACCAATAATAAGTTGTAGAAATAGTACAGTAGGCGCCATTAAAAAAAATCAAAGTGTGTAGCGTATATGGGCATTGGGCCATTAATCATGGTTGGCGTTTAAATAAAGTGAGCAATATTAGCGATTAGAAGTATAGACATTGCATTAGCATATTAACGACAGGTATGTTGATAGACCAAAAGAGTTAATTGATGTAAAACGGATGGATATTGAAACTAAAATTATATTTCATCTGTAATATACTACGCAAAATACGACATTTACCAAGAAAAAATTTTAAATAGTATAATGTGAATTTATTGACTGACTTTTTTCCAGTAAGATAATCGATTAACCACAGGGTTTCTAATCATTCAAAATTATTTCTTGAGTGGGTAACCG
Organism: Varroa destructor; assembly: GCF_002443255.2. Lineage (NCBI taxonomy): Eukaryota > Metazoa > Arthropoda > Arachnida > Mesostigmata > Varroidae > Varroa > Varroa destructor. Next base: position 59,524,600 of record NW_019211455.1, on the reverse strand, counting down.
CATGTTTTCACACATACCGCATGGGAAACATACATTCATTTTATATTGAAGATTTAAATTCGACGAAAAGACTGACATGTAGCTAATAACACACGGGAAATACGTGATTGTGCGGAAGACGTTATTTGGACTGAAAAAGAAAAACATATGCGTATACAGTAGAGCTTTTCCTCTTCTCTTTTTTTTTAACTTATTGAAAATAACTAGTACTAGTAATTCAAAGAATTAAGAACTTTAGTTTATCACATTTGATCTTCCTGCTTTAAAATTGATAAACTAAAGTGAATGAAATAAATCAGGACTATCTGCGTAAAGCTAACCTTTTGCTCTCTTGTTTAATGCCACTCAAAATCCAAGGGTTATAGCAAAATGCTGAAAAAAGTTTCAGTAGTGTTGGGTAACAACGTGATAATTTTTTGACACGGTATTCTAACAGAATACAAAAAGCAATAATTTTTTTAATTCGATTCAATTGCTCTCACGAGACGCTCGAAGTAGCGGCTATTAACCATAACACAGGCTTGACAACTACGTGAAAAGATTTCTCGGGAGCATTGCATACTTTTTTATATCTATTACTCTCTTGTGATCGGATTTAGTGAATAGGATATGAGCTATCAGACCAACTGATTCAACACGGTTTGAAGTCGCTGTGCAAGCCTATATGCATACGAGAGCTGATGACTATTCGATTAGGTAACGATGGCTTATTGCTTGCGACCATTGCAATCTCCCAACACACCAGGCTACTTTACGACTTCTTTTCTCATTTGTTTTTTCGCGATTAGTTCGCTACTTGCCGTAATACCAAAGAAAGACACAGATTCAATAAAAGTAACACCAATTAAGACAACATCTGCTGAGTTACTTTTTTCATTATTTATTGCATTGAGCTTTAGATTGAATATCGACGCTTCGTGTTATCCACTACAATATGCTACGTTTACTGAGCTCTATTATCCTCTTAAGGATCACACTCGCATTAAAACTTTTTGTATATAATGAAAACAGCGGATGGTGTTGAATAAGGTACATGAAGGAGTGCCTATTAGTAGGCTGTTAGCCTACAAAAACAAGCACTAACCAGCAGAATAGAATGTGCTGTTATCAAATAGAAATTATACATATAAAGTATGGTTCGGCTTTCTTGACTAAAACATCTCACAAGTAACCTATGCACACATTTACTAGAAAAAACGAGAAAACGTTATGCCAATCGGTTGTTTAGAAATCAGCGCACAGAAGAATCCAAATTAACACCAAATTAGGAAAAGATAATTTTAAACTGTAATATTGTACCTGTTTCCACAATTAATATAGAATCAGTTTGAGTTCGCTTCGTATCCGGTAACTCGTGTTAGGGCTTTGAATTGAACTTGGTTGAAAAAGATCAGTCAGAATAATGACAATAGATTTTCGCCACCATGAAAGATCCCTAAGTATGAGCCTCATTTGGGCACGATTTGGTACGTAATGCATTAACGTTCATTATAAAAAGTAAGGATTAGTAATGTTTTGATAGATCTGGGCCTAAGGAAATAATTATAAGTGCCCAGTACGCTTTGTTGTTTTAGATTGTGAACGTCCGCAAAGTTGGAAAAGACTGAAAAGGAACGGTAGATTAGCAAGCTGCACTTCATTGGTTTGGATTGTAAGCGACTGTAATAGGGTTCGGGACCTAGTCAAGTAGCAGAAATACCAGTTTATGCAGATGATGACATCTACTTCCATAGTACGATGAAACGAAAATGCTTCAAGTTAATCCTGTAAAAGTCTGCATTGGTCGGTGGGTATGTATATGTAGTAGAATGAGAGGCAGTAGTGTTATACGGCGTGAAAATTAGCGATGCAAATGCTTAAGTAAAGCGTAAGCTTATTAAGTGTTTGAGTAATGAGACAAATTTGACTTGTACTTACGACTGAATCCTTTCGTTTCCTAAAAGCCATTTTTCTTTTTACCTAATGTTATCGTATCGATTGGATTCTCGGTTGATGTTGCAGTATCACCACTATAATAAACAACTGAATAAGAGAATAGTCTTCAGGAGGTTACAGCCATTGAGAAGAAAGGCTAACAAACATATCTGGGAAGTTTCACAGCGTGCGAATCATTACAGTTGGCTTTCATCGCTTTGCTCAGTGTGTTCCGGTTACTCATATTGGGAATTCCTTATAGGGCGGTGCACCCGCTTGTAGTCTCAATAACCACAAATGGTGTTATGCCTGTGAAGAACACCGTATTGTTGTCCTGGGAGCGCGTCCCTGTAAATTTATATTGGATAGGAGAAGTGTTTTGATAGTGTTTTTGGTACCAGATCGCGTAAGGCAAGTCGTATAATTATAGTGATAAAAGGCCTGACGGGGTAATCTGTTGTCGACTGGGAAAGAGTTCCTGTAAATTTATATTGGATAAGAGAAGTGTTTTGATAGTGTTCTTGGTACCAAATCGCGTAAAGCAAGTCGTATAATTATAGTGATAAAAGGCCTGACGGGGTAATCTGTTGTCGACTGGGAAAGCGTCTCGTTTGGGGCTCAATAGTCTGGAAGACTCCATCACTGCTTCATAGCATTTATTGCTAAACTTTTCATATTTTAAACCATATCGGGCAGAAACTAGTGCTGTCGTCAATACGCATCCTTTTTAAATACTGTTATGGTTTTTTCCGAGGACCGGCTTCTTGTCAGCCGGTAGTTCAAACTATTTGTGTTCTGCAGAGGAGCTCCTACTAAAAATGTCCACCATCCGAGCCACCGTTAGAGAAAGCCTACTGTAATGTTCGTTGACAACTGCTATGTCAGTCGCCAGTGCGCACCTAGACCTACTAAGATGGCGGTTCCTCTATACCTGTAAGTGCAATGCAATAGCACTGTTTACGTAGATATTTTAAGTGTATATGTATAGAGCGTACATTGAGTCGTAATACACCCAATTACAATTATATTAAGAGTATCGCGATTATCGCCACTCACTATTTTTTCATTTATTGTCTTTTCCTCATGTTGAGTGAGTTAAAAAGGCCTCTGTGTACTTCCTGTAATGTTATGTGAGTTTTATTGGTATTTTTTACAAGATCAATACGTATTTTGTAATAAAACCCTGGAACAAAGGTCTGATTGCTACAGCTATCATCATCGATAAAAACCATATCAATTATACCGATATCCTCATGACTACAAGAAAATATCCAACGAATAATATATTTATACAAAAAAAATTCCATCAAGATGACTTGAAAATATATTTTGAATAAATAATGTATTTTATTTGAAATCCTTGTTATACTAATATAAATATGATAGAATATATGCTAATCTACATTGCATACTCAATCCTAAATTACAATTCAAGTGCTCTTTAAATAAAATTGCTTTCATGCTACCCTTGGAATAAAATAGCAGCACACTTATGCTTGAAACGTTAGAAAAGTAAAGTGTCGCCCCTTATTTTTCGCTTTTTGATCCAGTGTATCCCGTGTAACTTGAATAGGTATTGGTAAAAAAATGCATATATGGATTTCGCTATTAAGATTCCCTATGTTTCGAGTTTTACGCTCGGCATCCCATTAGCCCCATGGCTCTTACAGTGAAGTGAAATGTCTGTATCTTAGGCTTCAAGCTTAAACCATAATTAGTACTTTCATAAGTATTAACGAGAATTTGTAGAAACTTTCATAACGATGTAAAATGCATTAATTTTGCTTAAAGAGTGAAATTCGAAGTTTTCCAAAAGCGTTCCTAATATACCGTGGCAGATGTTTTATGTCTTGCAAGTTGCGTAGTGACTACTTTCAAACCGTAATTTCCATTATTTCATTACATAATGATATAAACAACCCCTTATTATTGACGCATTTGTTTATTTAAACCTACCTGTTTTGGAACTCGAAAATACGCTTTCAAAAAAATCAGCTTTTTTTTTAAAGGATCTATTTTGTGCCAGCTGTATAGTTGGCACGTTTCTGGAGTCCTTAACGCTTATCTAGTAATTACCTACTTAGTAGTTACCTACGGTAGACGAAAAAATAAGAGCACCTTTAGCATCAATATTGGCCTGCTACCGATAGTATAAGTATTATCTTTAAAAGATACGTGTTGTTATTTAAGTAAAGGACCTCAGGTGTAAGCCAAATAAAAAAGTTCCGTTTCGTGGAATTATAAAAAATGAATACTGTAGTTGCTTTGAAATGAAAACAGGAACACACGCTACAGAAACTACAGAAAAAACCACAGAACTTTCCTCTTTTATTTCTTAGTAGAGAGTCTATCTAGGTGCGTCGCGTGGAAATCGAAATAAAGAGGGCTACATTAGGAACGGTGACGATATTTGGAGCCCTTATCGTACGTGTAGTGTTCTTAGTAAAACGTTCGCTTTTTTTTGTCAGTTTCAGCGTGTCAGTTAGTCAGTGCTTTCTTGACCGATTCTTGTTAGATTGTTATAAGGGCACCTACGTTATAATCACAATGACTTGTAACTGCATTGGATGTTACCTATCGAACCACAAAAATAATCAACTAGGAGCAATTGCTCAAGTAATTATATGTAAATAGTGCGATAATCAAATAAACAGAATAAATTATTTTTGCTCAGGGGGTATATCGGTTGCTTCAACTCGTGGCGATACCTTCAAGCCAGTGCAGCAAAACCACATACAATTTCAATCTATATGAAAAAAAAACAATGATTTCTAATAGGATAAGATTTTTTAATAGTCTATTCTGCAATTCTTAAGTTCAACCTCTGTTAGTCACATTTATCCCAAGTGGCTAAGTTCTAGGTTTAAACGCGCTCGCGCAGAGAGTGATAGGTAGCTACAACGCATACTGAAATTTGCCCAAAATGCCCATATTAAACCAATGACGTCAAAAGTTCCTGTTACAACACCTTAAAAGATTCGTCTAGCCAAAAGTATGCATCTCTTGGGGCCCGGTTTAAAGTGTGCCTTATACAATCTTCTTGTGCTGCATATATATTAAACTGAAATTGTATGAGAGCAAACAGTGCTGAGGCCAGTTGTTATATCTTTTTTATATGTTAAGTTTCGATTTTAATATTACGAAATTCAGTCTAATTAAAAGAGAAGTGTATGACGTTTATTCATTGTTGACAAGTTGTGAATATATTTGCATTGGTTGAGAGACCAACTTAGCAACGGTGACGTAAAACTTGTTGCACCTGACGCATGCATTTGAAAATGCCGTTGCATTCTTTGTGTATTTGCTTACAATTCATTCAGTAGGTAGCCTTAAAACATCACTCTTGTTAGGTTTTTTAATAACAATTTATTTGCTTAAATTAGTATAAAAATAAATGGCAAATTATTAGTTACTTCGCGAAATGAATAGGCTTGAGATAATCCAGTGGCGTTTTGTAATCGACCATAGTAATAAGATTGATTAATTAAAGGCCACCACTTTTATTTTGAAACTTAGTTATAAATAAGCAAACTCTCCAAGTCAGTAAAACAGACAAAAACCCTATCTTCCCTGTTAAACAAATTACATTATTCCGTAATACACACACACTAAAAATAAACTGAATGTTGGTTCTAAACCTGCAACTACGAAAACGACTTTTGTACATTATAAGTTTTGCTACTTGTATCTATATATGCCAGAGGTTTTCTGTTATATTATTTAAATCAATCCGGACACTGTTTCGCTTGTGTTGAAATAGTCACGAATTGAACAGGTACTTTCCGCAGAAACGTCTAATTCTCTTGTATCTAAAATTGAGTTATACTCTCAGTACGGATGCAGAAAGTATCGTTGAAGTCTAGTGCATACTTATCAATTCAATTTACATCTGCGGAGTGAATTACTTAACCAGAGAAATTTCTTTGATCTAGGATCAGCTGTTTAATAAATGGCAGATAGGTCACACAAGTGAATTAAAAACATGTAATTCTGCACGAATGTTAGGTAGTACACTGTTATATTATATTAAATACTGAATGACTTACAGAATGAGTAGAGGATACTATGTTATGTGTTATTTACCTAGTAGTCTTCTTGGTCTCTGGAAATGTGCAGTTCAATGGTAATAGACGAGTAGAACTATGGGGGAGCACTAACTGTTAAGGAAAGACTACTGGGACGTACGCGCTTCATGGCTTACTTTTAATTCTAGTTGTATAATTTAATGTAAAGGGATCTTATTAATAAAATGAGCTATGTTCCGGACCTTACGTATGCCTATTAATGCAAGGTCGCTGCATAAAGATGCGCTTAACTACTGTCAGATTAAAATTTATGATATGACAGAAACTCTGAAAATTGTTAAGGACGAATATGTCACCATGACAGACGAATTCTTAAGAAATGTCTTTCAGCTGTCTCGCGTGCTAACTATGTTGAAATTACCAAATCAATAGTGGTTTGGTATTCTTTCTAAAAACTGCCTTCAAACCTTCTAGAACCGATTGTTCGCCGTTCACTAAACCTATAAACATTTCTATATGATCAAGCATACCCTAGCTTGTGCAGTAGACAGTTGGCAGTGGAAGACCACTAACAAGGACCAAATTAGAGGTTTCATACTGACAGATTCATAGAAATATCCTATTGGATTACCCTAAATTTAATATCCCAGTAAATTTACTCATTGAAAAGAGTGATGTGCGTCCTTTAGCTATGCGCCAATTGAAAATATCCCTCCCATTTTTTAAAAGAGGGTATCACTAATGATACTCTAATGGCAACAAGAAAAGGTAATTTCGAATTTAGGTAGTAGCTGTCATTTTCATTTATAGATCATTCAAAAAATAAATTGGATTAAGTAAGCCAAGTTTAAAAAAGATGACATTACAAAAATTATACGCATTATCATACCTATTCCTAAATAAATGTTTTCTTTTTAAGAAACTTTGCAGCTTGCTCGATACGAAACATCCGGATTGCTAATATCTGTCTACTATAAAAAGCCGGTCGAAGTAAGCTGCGACTTACTTGTAAAAGGGGAGAGCGACTCTTGTCCCTTTGTATGTACGCCGAGCAGAATTTGTAAGTGACTGTGCCGCAGTTGGCCTACAATGAGAAGGCCTAGGTGTCTCATAGCATGTCTGTGTGTAAGTTCGAGGTGGAAGTGAGTGTGTGTATCTTATTTCCGGAGAAACCGGAAACTGTGTTCTGAGTGGTTGCGTGTTTCGCTTCGTGTAACTCGAGTGTAAAGCGGGGGAGAGAAACGGGACGGGATACATTGGGAATCCTTTTACTCTTGTTTTGGCCTGGTTCGAGTGTTTGCTCAGAGCCAACAGACCGTTGGGTTGGACTGGTTTCTTTGGACAATTGTTCCATTGCAAGTTGCGTTTTCAAAGGGAAGAAGAACAGCATGATATATAATAATTGATAAACTAGAGCTGTCGACTTCCAAAAGCATCATTGCCATCGCGAGAACAACAAGAAACAATCAGGCTTTCTTTCAACGGGCTTTTTGCTGAATTAACGAGTATTACATAGGTGTATCGTGTTTTCGATTTTTTTACTATAGGGTAATACGTTTGATTTGAAAAAAAACTTCGACAGGCTGCTTTGTCTTAACGGGCATGCGTTCAGCCGCTGCCCGTGGTATCAAACCAAAGTTTGTTTTTTTTTTAGAATCGATCAACAAACTCTTTATGGCAAACAATAATGCGTCGCTGTTGGACTTTGAACGAAGATCAGCTATCATCCAATATTCTTGCGCTGGACGAACCACCACCATAATAAAGAAAAAAATTTTTTCTGCCTGACATCTACAGTATTCACGGAGCTTCTGAAAAATCTGAAGAACATTTTCGCGAGGCAGAGTGGAAGATTCTCAATAGGGTTTAGATTTTAATGACACGAAAATTCATTAAAATGATCCGAAAAGCCATTTTAGGTATACCTAACTTCTTGATTCAGAAATTAACACCTGTCTTAGAGAAGATACTATCAATCGGCAATCGAGTCTCCCAGATAGATGTTAAAGGTTAGTCTTTTCGAGACGCACTTTAGCTAGTTTACACTTCCTATTATTGCTTAATGTAGGTTACTATTAAAAGGTTACCTGCGGAGAAAAGAAAAAGATTTTGAAAATGCTTAGTGAGCAATTTGGTCCCGACCTGGAACTATAGTCGCGATAGGTAGTAGTTCCATTGAATAAACATAGTAGTCAAGACCTCTTGATTAAGATCTTTGTATCTTTAGTAGATACAAAAGATTTGAAATATTAGTTTTCGTATAGATGCAGTTTTAAAAATAAAACGTAAAGAAAATTCTCAATCCAGGTGTACTATCTGATACGTAAGAAACGGTTACGAAGGCTAAAGGAAGATTTAAATGTCGTCGCCCATAAATATTTTCCATGTGGCAGTAGCTGCGCTGCTGATTACAATGGGAAAGAATTTTGTATGGACGCTATAGCTGTCCCTGAAATACATTATAATAATGATTTATGCAAAAAAATACTATTAGAAGGGAAGTAAATGATTTCCTTAAAAAAATAAAATATATGATTTTTAGAAACTGCGCCAGATTTGACTAATATCCAAGAAATTCGCAATTCTTAGTCGAACAATCTGTCCTTTGAAAAGGGAAACGTCTTTTTTGGAAGTTTTATTGTTCAGTAAGCTTGTCTAAAGCGAATAACGTTTCGCCCGAAAAAAATGAATATCAGTAGTATAATATTCATATTATTCAAATTATTAGTCTACTATTAAAAATACAAGTAATACAAATAAAAACACATTATTTTAAAAGAAGAAGGTCTGAGGTGTCACCTACTCTGTAATAAATTACACTTCTTACAGCTGGAAAAGTCAGTTGGCCAAAAAACCAAAAAATTATATAATATAAAAATAAAATGATCAGCAAAAGTTTAATCAGGACACAACGGCTAACTAATGTATTTGCGTTTCTTTTTTTTTAGAATTAAGGAAAGAAGGTGGGTTCAGAGAGTTTCAGTATTTAGGTAACTTGTCAAACCTACCGTCAACCAAAATGAAAGTTTGATGATGAACGATTTCAGCAATTAACAGATATGTGAGTTTTTCCAAACGGATGCAACAACCGCTAGGCGCTGTTCTCATATTACAGAATAATATTTGTCGCTCACTTGAAATGCTTACCATGATCTGGTAGAGAAAAGTGATGTATTATCACTTCTGTTACGTAATTTTCTATATCTTTAGAAACAGCGTTAATAAAGTTAACCGTTGTTCGAGATTCAGCGGCTGCATACGGTCAACCCTCACCATTACGACTATTTCAAAAGTCTTATTACTCTTATAAGTGCATACTTGGTATGGATTTAGGCAAACGTATTGGCCTCGCGTAGGTGTCCTGAAATTTATTCACTGTGTCCACCTTTCAGTTAAGTAGCGTTTATTACAATGGGCTGTTAGAAAGATATTGACCGTTCTTCTGGCTAGATTACTTGGAAGTCTTGTAACTCATGTAGTATGAGTCGCATTGTATCGGTCCTAATATCACTTTAAAGCTTAGATTTGGTAGTAGCAGTTGTAGTAGAATAGAAACAGTTCAAATAGACTGCCCCGAAGCTGAATAAAATTTCTACAAGAATTCGCTATTCTTTATAATACTATTACTTGAAAAACACAGATGTTATCTTGGCCTGTACAAAATTATGCTGTTTACTATTCGTAATAGTCAGCCAATGACGTAAAAAAAATGATGAAATTACTGCAAAAAATCGGCACGTAAGTGATTATAGAAACGCCTAAAAAAGAAACCACCAAATAGTTTTGAATTAGTTGAAAAAAGCTGTTTGCTCCATGGTTCAATGTTATACAAATTGATGCAAAATAATTTATTTGGTTCTATTTCCATTTGCGACGCTCTTGTAGAACATAAGAAGAAGACAAAAAAATACACTTCAAATCTGTGGCAAGCCTAAACCAGGCCTAAAGAAGATGATATTATATGTTTGGCGGAATCGGCAAAAAATCGTGCAATATAAGTTGCTTCCTTTTGGCAGAATGAAGATTCGAACTCATACTGTTTACAACTAAAGATATTACGTCAAGCCATTAGAAAAAATCGACCGGAACTAGAAAAGGCGTCGTTTTTAGCGATGACGATGCCAGACTACGTACATGTTTAGCTAACCTGCGAAAACTAACAGATCTTAAATGGGAAATATAAATGTATCTGCCGTATAGCCCGGATCTTGCACCATTAGGTTATCATCTGCTTCGGTAGAGCTCCCCTAGTAGTATTAATTTAATTTCAGTGGAGAGATTACCTGCGACAAGATTTCGCCCAGAAACCAAAGAAGTTCTATAATGACGGAGTTATCGTGTTACTGGAAAGATTTCAAATAGTCATCAATCAAAATAGCGCAGATTTAGTTTAGTTAGTAAGTTATTTTAAAATATGAAAATATCTTCTCCTATGTTCGCTTAGACGCGGTCAATATTTTCTTAACAGCCCAATATATTGTATCTACGTAATGAAGTAGCCATAGTTTCTATCTTTTCTAGCTTAGTAGCTCGCATTACAAAGATAAAACTGTTGTTTCGTTGTTGAAACAGTTGTTAAAAACGACTATCCATTGTTGAGATTTGATGAAAGATCATATTCTTTGAATGAACAGATGTTTTTTTTCACAGAATAGTAGCTTTACTCTTATAGAGCGCAATGCAAATTTGATCGAATTATGACATAGTTCATAAATTATGGAAGGTAAACCATTTTAGCATAAGGTTTAGGTATTCGCCTGAGTGAAAGCTCGTGTCAGACGCGATCTCGATGGACTTGTGCTCAGAAGAAGGTAACAGGGCTGCTGACATAAGGAATAGATGTAACGAGATAACGGCCTCAAAAAAATCGTAATCAGATAGCCGTAAATGTGTAAATTTGCAAATCCAACTTGGGTATATAAGATCAAATGCGTTATTATTAGAGTAGGTTGGTGAAATGAGTATAGCAACACGGCAATTAGATTGTTCCAACACTCTACCAGAGCAAACGGATAGGAGAAAAATAATAATTGCAACGCGATAATTCTTGGTATCTTTACGCTGAGGGTGATATAAAAAATCAGGTTCATATGTTGAACAGCAAAGGAGGGTTAAAGCGAACCCCACTTGTCAGCCTAGAATTGGTAAAATACAGTTGCATGTTTTTGTGCAATTAAAGTGACGTCCAGGCATGGTTATCGGCCGGTAACAACAGAGGCATATTGGCTCACTTATAAATAAGATGTTTTCCCTAATAACAATATCAGATGCTTCGTTTTAACGTAGTCCTGCGGTTACATAGATTCTTGAAAAAAAACTGGGCATGTCTACTAGGTCTGCGGACATTTGACATCATTTGTATGTTAGTTGTTTGTAGCTGACATATGGTCATTTGGTAACAAACATTTTTTAGGTTGGACACCGTGGCGCATGGAAATAAGTTTCACATGATCAAGTAACATAATTTTTTTAATTTAAACGTTTTTTATGAGTACGTTGTATGATGTAATTAAACATTAATACACTGACCTTATACTAGCGAAGCTGCGATAATACTATATATATATATATATATATATATATATATATATATATATATATATATATTTGTCTCATCCTCTGGTTAGCAATTATAAAATTAGTAGAGAAGAAATAAAAAGACAGAGAAAGGGTCGTACTACTACTATGGTGTTGATTTCTGTATCATATACACATATATATACACATGGACCCGAATGGAGGTGAAAGCACCAGAGATTTCACACGACAAACTCCACGTAGGGATTCGTAGGAAAAAATATCACGCCAGACCAATGGCCAACTATATAAACGATCACTAGTAATGGTATCATTCACTCAGTGGGCTCGGAGGCCCCTGAGTACATGAGATGTAAGAAGGACAATTACTGCATTTCTCCTGGTGCAACCGCCACCCTGATGTCTACATGCTATTTTATTTACGACCTAAACGAAAGGGTCAGGCTTGAGTATCGTTCATAAAAAAAACATGTACGCGTGTATGTATTAAATTAAAAGAGGAAGGCAACCAATATCTAACAGGGTTGACGCCTATTGACATTGCTTCTTACGTTTTCGGTTGAAAAAATTCCTTGAATGAAGGAAATAATTTATGCGATATGCTTGATATTTACGTTTTGTCAGGATTAAAAACAAACAATCACTTTGTATTCCGTTACTGGGTAGATACACATGATATGGTAAGTAAACTATAGGTATAAACTTGACTTGTTGATACTTTTTCTCCGATAAGGTATAATGCTAAATCGCTTTGTAGACATTCAGTAGATTTAGTGCAAATATTTTGGAACAATACGATAGACGTCCAATAATAGTTCAAGAATCATCAAATGCATACTATTCAGTTATTAAATTCAAAAAGGTAAAACCCAAGCAACCGTATACTGCCAAATTAGCTCCTGACAATAATTCAGTTGTCTCAAATATTTAAGATAATTTCGTCATATTGCCCTACATAACGACTTGAATGAGATGATAAATCCACCGACAGAAAGTGTTTTTCTACTTAAAAAAGTATGAAAATTGAAATATGGTTGTCTTTTTCCAAACAAGTTACTATTCTGCCATGATGGGAGACAATGTCCGTAGTTTAAACTGGATTAGGTGTAATACTAACAAAAATAATTAGCAAGATCATACGACATGAGCCGCCGTTGAAGGCACTGGTAAAAACAGAGAAGACAGCGAGCCGCTTTTGTAAATAAATGGTTGTAGATAGTTTTGCATTCCCTGTAATTTATTATTCTGCTCAGAATCATCGGATCCGAGCGAGTTGGGAGTTTCATATTTAATATGCATACACAGATTACAAAATTATTTCACATTTAAATAGGGCACTAACCGTTCATTAGTGGCTCACGTTACCTTTAACTAACGCACTATGCATCAGACGTGTGTCTAGAATAGGAGTCAATCAACATTACTAACAGCTCATCAGATTGGGCTATAATGTTCGTGAATTAAAGATTCAATCATATTATTTATCTGCTTACGAAGATATACACATCATAATAATGTCCGAATGTAAAAATGCAGATATACTAAAATGAGCACATTTCGAAACGCAGACAACTTATCATTTGTTTCAAAGCTTGGGCAGAATTGCGATCATCAAACAGTTGTTTTTCTTGATCATAGAGATATCGGGTCATCACAAGAATCTCTAGTGGCAGCTATATATTTATTTTACTGCCTAGACAATACATGCATTAGATGTTACCTGAGTGTATTGAGGCTTAGATATGGAGCGTGATGCACATACATTATATCATAACAACATCGCAAACAACAAATACACGTTTTTTAGGTCGATTTTTTTTGTAGAGATCACAAGAACATTCTATAAACTGAGTTAAATTGTATAAAGCTAAATAAGGAATTTGCATATAGACAAAATTGCTGTATATACCTTGTCTAGGATAGGCTATTCTTAAGTTGCTTTCGGGGTATTTTTAACGCCGGCTTCTGTCTTGTAAGCGACCGGAAGTAACCAAAGAACTGCCTTTACGCGTCGACAGTCACTACTAGTCCGGATTTTCTTAAAAGGTCCTTCGACCAGTAAGATAAGCTGAATTAGAGAACTAAAGAAGGTTTGAGTGTAATTTTAACTGCAAACCTTTTGGTTTTAATTGTATATATTGGTGCAATTTTTGAAGATTCTTTCGTTTTGATTCAATTGTCACTTAGTATTTTCTATCAGCAGTTTTCTATGAGTACAAGAGAATACAAGAACTGCGTCCGAGTTTTATTTTGATATTGGATAGGTAAAAAATAACCTGGGATTTTGCTACATATGCATTTAGCTTTTCATTGTTGTCATAGTTTGGCTTGAACTTTTGTACAATTTTTATCAGGAAAGTTATGTGTTTGCGGCACTGTTTACATTTTAATTGGATTTGTTATTGACTGCTTTTCTGCTACAAAAACATACGATCTAAGCACTACATATCTTACAGTACATTCTTCAATACTTTTTCGCTTCGATATATGCAGCTGAGACAAGCAGCCTTAGTCTTGTATCAAGAAGAACTCTGTAGTATGCGGCAGCGTTAGCCGCCAATGACTTCAGTGTTAAAACCAGGAACTTCGGCTTCAATTCTAAAACATCTACTAGACGGCCATGAAGAGTGGGCAGCAATAAGTACAAGCTACATTATGGAAAAATTCATCCCAGTGACTTTTTAGTTCTTTAAACTTCTATTTAAAAGAGCACACTTGTGCCACCTTTGATATACATGTTCTAAAAAGAGCAGGACTGTGCGTAGCACGCAAGTGCGATCGCCAACAGCTTTGTAACACGGCGGAAAAAAATCACTTCTGCACAAGGGCGATACCGTAGATGAACAAAGAATGTTTAATCACGATTTCCAGCGCAGGGAAATGGAAAATTTTCAGCTTTCCATTTACGTATACATCTGAGATAATTTATGGTATCGGAGAAGCCTTCGCTAGCATAAACCTTTCAAACGCAGTGAAATGGCGAATACAGATCCCAACTCTATTCTACTTGAGTCAAGAAGTTAACAAAAAAGCACTAAACGTACGAAAGACGGCGTAAAGCAATGTTGTATAGCACTTGGCTTTGATGATCTGGCAAATGAACTTGAGAAATAGCCTAACAAACCATAAAGCGAGATTCTTTCCCATCCCGCTTATAACCTAAGCTTTGTTGGGCAAGCGATCTCAAATAAAAAGTAAGAATCCGAAGATGATTTTAATAATGTATCGCCTTGCTTTCTTTATTCACCAAGAATCTATCTGTTTTCCAAACAATAAATAAAAGTGGGATAAATCCAAAGAAGTAACTTTTGGAAGTAAAGAGTGTCTCTTTAGACGCTCGGTAAGTTTAAAGTGAAGTAAAATTCTAAATTCTTTTTTTGGGTGATCTAACACTGATCAGTAAAGGAATAAACCTCTTTTGAATTCGCCGTCATTATATTGTGCAGTTCAGGGTTAACAGAATAACATTTAACTTCATAAATATAGTAGTTGTAGTTTTTTAACGAATTAGCAGCTCTTCCATTACCGTCATATGGTCAAATACGGCTGTTAGGGACGCTGAAAGGGGGCCAACAAATTCCTTCCATTTGACATTATGTGCGCGTGAGCTTTTTATGGCCGAAGCAATCCGAAAGCGTTGGTGGAAAGTTCAAAAAGTGGATAAGACTCAATGCTTTATTTATTTATAAAATCATAGGTCTTTAACAGGACATTAATCGATGCAGTCGAGGAGTCGCAGATTTGTCATGAAGTTTGTTTTAACGTTCAACATTGACATAGCTACATTAACAGAAAAAACACTGATTGTGTACTGCATAGCTACGGTTAAAAGAACCGGTGGCGCCCGAGTTAGGCAATCTGAAAAAAATATTGCTAAAACCCAGTCGCTCGTCTCAACGTTGATAATTTATAATTGTAATAGATGTGTTCAAAGGTGGATCAGTCCCTAAAGAAGCATTGAATTTCATTTCTTAATTTAATATTTTGTAGAAAAAGTTTGATATTTATCGGTTTTCTGGTTAATAGCTTGTTGAAACGTCTTTTTGACAGATTTAAAAAACATGGCCCTGAAATCCTGATCTTTTAAGTCCCGTGAAAAAACTTTCCAAAGCTATCTAAATTATAATACTAAGATCTTTCGCATAGATACGTTTCTTGTATGTCGCTGGCGTCATGAAAACGCAATTTTAGCGAATTTGTTATAGGCTCGATTTTGACGCAAATAAAAAGCGAAAAACGAATGACAATTATTTTTTACTTAATAATAATTACAAGGTTACAATCAAACATTAATAACGTCACTTGACTGTTTTTAGCAATTCAAATAGTTCACCTGATACTGAAATAGGCTTATTTGAAATATTTTAGGTGCTAAATTGAGTTGCGTCTGTATATCAAACAAACAATATATAAAGATTATGCGCATCGTGTTTTTTAAAAAAAAGAGCTGAATATCAAGCATATTTTTCCTTTAAAGATAGACGAATCTTCTATAAACTAATTTTTTTAAAAGGGCGCATGTTTTTTAAGGATAAGCGGACAATTTCAAAAACTTGCCCTGTTATTGGAAAAGTGATATAGTTTCCCCCTACAAAACCAGTGTGGGAGTATTATATAGATATTACTTTTGTAAAACGCTCTGTCTTTGTGGACTTAAAAGACAAAAACTAGATTGATATTAAACTATATCCTGCCAAGGCCTTTATGAAAAATCAACCCATTTTTCCAGTAACATAACTTTGCGTATATGCCAGCAAGTGTGATTCAATGAGAAAACAACCAAACAATGCGTAAATTGAGTAACAGGTAGAAAAGTCAATATTGACATGATCACTGTCTGACTGGTTTCCCATTCGTGTTAAAATTTCTTCACAATAAAGATTTTTTGGTATCTGTGTAAGATACATTGAGCTAACAAGAGAGGATTGACTGTTTTTACATCTAGATAGATTTAAGGTCACAGGGTTCAAGCGATACGGGTCAGGTCGGGTCGACGTAACTGTAGTTTGAGACCTGAAATTCCGTAGTAGCAGAGGCGCTACGGTGCTAAGCTAAGTGTGCTAAATTGTTGGAACACTTTTATTCAGACTTAAGATTAGCCCCCTGAAGAAGACTAAATTTCTGCAATTTGTTATACTTTCCAATTTCGTTACGATAAGGGTATAAATGTTGCTCATGTCCATAAAAAAATTACTTTTTATGGCTAAGGCGCATTATGGAAGAAACGACCGAAAATTGTCCTATCGCTTTCATTTTGAAAATTTCGATGTGAAAAATGCGTTTTGTAATGGTTGACGAATTAAGGAAAAAGTTTAGGAAGACCGGCATGTGGGTAGCCGCGACATTGGCAAGGAACTAAACGTCCACTACTAAACAATTTTAAACTATTTAAAGAAAACTGACAGATTTATGCTCAGGTATTCCATAAACTGACGCAATGATTATATTTCCATATGTGGAACTCTAAAAAAAACACGAAATCGAGCCACTACTAGAGCAGTTGATTATAAGTGATCAAAAGTGGATGACATACAACAGTAATGTGTAAGCAAAAAAAAATAAGAAGTATGCTTTATATCTGACAAAGCTCAGCAACACAACAAAACTACAACAAGCCATGGAACAACATCGACAAGAATTGGGATGTCGTATTCTACCATAACATGCCAGACCAAATACACTTTAGCTACTCAGAAGAAAATGAGATAACAGATAAGAAATTTTATTGCAACTTTAATATAGCTTGGATCTTACCGAATTACACTATCATCTGTGTCGGTTTATACAGAGCTCCCTCAATAGTGCTAATTTACGGAACGATGTAAAAAGCACTGGCAAATGATTTTTAGAGCTTTTGGCCGAGAAACTACAGAAGTTTGATATTATGGTGTTACCAGGAAAGTGGTAGAAGACCATGAATCAAAATCATGCACACTTAGTTTAATCATATTAATATGCCATGTAAAGAAAAGAACAGTCCGATTTGGGTTCAAAAACGGGCATTACGTTTCAATATGATAAATAAAAAAAGAGCCGGAAGATTGCCGAATGTGTTTTCCGTTCTCTGCAACTATTGCTTGTGATAACGCATTTATTATTGCTTACCATTGCTACATTTACTATAATATAAAAAAAACAGACTTGTCGATCAATTTCTTTTGTTTTTTTCACTTACTCTCCATGAAGTACTATTGCATCTTGAACGTCGAACTGGATAAAAATTGCATGGATCGTTCAATATTAAACGTGATAAACATTGATTCAACATAAAGCTTTTGTATAAAAGAGTGGCATATCGTAACACTGTTCTTGTACCCAAGGTGCACTTGTACTTTTTTTTATTTCTGAGAACGTCCATTTGTGTATTATCACTTCGACTTTTTGCATGCTACTGGCATTGAATCACGGAAGATCAGAAAATCTGAGTGGTTTACTAATATGAGTTTTACCTTCGAACCGCAGTAACGGAGACACCACTCTGTATAAACTTTGTATTCCGTAAAGATTGTACCACAAAAAACCTCGTGAGCCGCTGGTTCAAAAATTCCGGGACAGAAATTTTTTTTGAACGTGAAAATGAGTCTCGTAGAAAACTCCCTGCGAAAACAAGTTGAGTTATAGCGAGAGTCGATTTTTCCTAAAGTACATCGGGGTCAGCAGCTAAATTTGGAGTATGTAAAAATATCATATTTATTTAGCTCGGTCAAATTAATAAGAACAAATAAATGTACAAATGGATGCCGCATGATTTGAATGGGAATCAAAAACCGACACGTGGAGACGCTTCTTTTTGATGTCATGTTACGTCAGTAACCCATTTTTGTACCGAAATTTGCCTTGTGACGGAAAATTCATTTTTTTTTTACACAAGCATTAGTATAGACGGTCAGTTCAATGCATCAGTGCGACACAGCTGTCAGGAAATCATCCCAACGCAAATGTACAACTGAAGATAGTTATAATGCCTGCTAGATGGTTTAATACAAGTTTATTCACCACAGCTGCATACTGGTTTGTCAGTTACGGCTAAAGTGTATTATTAATAATTTGTAGATTATCATTCCTTTCAAAATCTCAATACTTTCTTAATGGAAAAATACTTAAATCATAATATGATTTCAACATAACTTACTACTCATAGACTCTCATACTCCAGACATTTGCCGCAGCTGGATAAATAAGTTACCATCAAGCAGAACGTCATAGATAAATGCATGCCTCGAAAAAAGTATGTGAAAGTTTAAAACGTTGTAAGTACCACGTTTTATACAAAACACCTTTATAGATCACAGATACAAAGTGAGGCAAATGCATAATGCACGTGCCCTTAATCTCCAAAAAAAGATTACAGGAAACGGGAAATTGCACCAAAGGTATTAGCCGTAGTAGACAAATACAGTACAATAAATAAACACGCCAAGTAAACCTAACCTGTTACTTGGCAATATTAGAATACGATTATATCGATTTTTTTTTGCCCCGGCATCGCTAGCTAGAAACATAAGATTTCCTTTAGGGACATAAGTGGAATGTTTTTGCACTAATGCATTGAGAGACGTTCTTCATCAGACCTTTCTATCAGATATAAATTATCTTGTATAAGGATACTATTCAATATTATTTCAACATTATTAACAACAATATTATTTTTGATTTGCGGGTCTGATAGTAGATGTTTATTTATCATAGATAAAAATGGCATATGCGGAAGTGGCATCAAAATGTTAGACTAATCCATTTACCCGTAAAATAAAAAATATTATTAAGCACGTATAGCATACTATTATTATTATTATTATGGCCTTTTCCTCTTAATGCTTCATAACGTTTGTCTTTGTCTAACGACGAACAAATTTCTAGCTCAAAGTGACTGCCAGAATCGGTCCCAAAATGGTATATCTGAGGTTTTTATAATAGCATATCATTTGGGCAACACAAGAGAAATATCTGATGCTATCTAGGAAGATTATATCAGTAACACAAATACAAGACCTAGATTCTGTCGAAAAAGGATTTAGTCTTTCAACTACTGAAGCTGTCTATGCTGTAGTTTATATTGTAGGTATTGATTATTTGAACAAAATTCTTTTTTAGACAAACAATAGTAATCCAGCTTTATGGTATTTTTATTTCTACTGTAAAAATTAAAAAAAAATGTTGTAATACACACGGTCATGTAATAAGGAACATTGGGAAGCATGTCGTTATGAAGAAAATGACACAAAAGCTATCATAAACTCCCAATGTAAAATTGTAAGCAAGGCAAAAACAAAGAAAATGACTAATCAATATTCTGCCGGTTTATGTCAAAGTGAATAATCACTAAAATACTGCTTTTACATTGTCAGAGTACTTGCCGTATTATATGGACAATGACGTGATTGAACATATACTGATTTCTCAATACACTCTACAGAGTTAAATATAGCTCTTTTAATATAGCTGTGTGTTATTAGATTTAAACTAACTTTTATTATAGCAAATTAGTACACCAGTGGCTAAGGTGTCGAAATGTTAGTAGACGTCTACTTGCAACGTAAAATAGACACTGGACAAGTTTATCCAGATGCTAGGTGCCAGACGTTGATTTAGGCAGGCGCAGTTAGTCAAAGGAGCTATCAATAACCTCTCGAGTAAAATGTGCTAAAATAAACTTACGCTCTATTTCAACGAGAAGCTATTTTGCAAGCATTTGCTGTAAAATCCTGACGCAAAACTAAACTAATGAATATATCTAGTTTAGCGAGTACTAAAACATCTTTCAGATTACTGATAACAATATCACTGAAGCAGTGATATAAAGCTGTTTTCATGAAAGGAAGAATCTTTCTGCACATCATTTTAGCTTGGCATATGAATACTCATGAGCAATGTAAATAAGCATGGAATAGTGCAAAGCACTTCCTATCGGTGAGATATTGATTACCACCATGCTTTAGGCTATAAGATTGGCACGAGAGTAGTTGTATTAAGAAATTCCACTTTTTGCAAAAGAACCTGTTATGACAGCTCTGCTATTCATGCGCATTCTAGTTTCAAGATAAAAAATTAACGTAACCTAGTCAAGTTTTAGATTTTTAATGTGATAACTAAAATGTACTATAGCATATGGACACTGTACTTTTGGGATATATTGTAGAAGAAGCCACCAAGAACTATAGATCGGTACTATCAGTCCGGAATGTGAAAAATCTAGTAGGTAGTCTACGCTAACTTGATTTTCACAATGTGCGTAACGAGAAATCCCTTTTATTTAAAAACTGCCAGACTTTTTCTGATGCATTTATATAAAAGAAAACAACGCACTTCTTTTATATTTATTATTCCTTTTGCACAAAATCTCTGGTTATTCTCATTTTCGGTTTCGTAAATCGCATATTTTTTATATGAATTGAGGTAACGTAACTAAGTGCTTTTTCAAGAATGTGACAATAACACGACCTAATTGGACATCGCACTCTTGGGCTAGCAAGGGTGTCTATTTATGTCAGTAAATCCTGACAGGATTAAGCATCCGTATCTTAGCTCTCTAACCTAAAAAACGGGTGGTTTGTTTCGAGACAAATAGGCGATAGATGGCGCTGGGAAAAGCCAAGGGCAACTTTTTGCGACGATCAGCATTTGGTTCTTTTCGGTATACCACTCGCGGCTTTTCTGTGGTTTTCGACGAAATCCTTAAACTAAGAGAAAGTAGTTTTCTTTCGTTTGTACTTACTTAATCTGTTTTGAACACCAACGGACAGTAACTTGTTAGCCACCACAAACTGAAGAGCTTTATTGTTTAAAAGGTCAATTCAGTGCAGCAGGCCATCGCGAAAGTTGACTGGCATCGTCTTTGCTTAGCTAAGCTACTGACTTAGTTTGAGGAGCTACTTGTTTGAAACATCTGAATTAATTGAAATGATACTGGAATGTTTGCGCTAATATATATTTCTGAAATGAAGGCATATACAACCTTTTTGTTTTTTGTTTTAGTACAATTCGTATATGTACTAAAAACAATGCGCTTGTTGTGGTGTCTTTATTATGTAAAAAATGCCGAAAAATTCATATTTCACGATTCGGCTATTTGCAAGAGTTTGTTAGTTTGATTTGAATTGTAATTTATTCATATAGACATGATAGCAATATAGACGAACATGCATTCTTATATCAAACTAAAAACTACAAATTCATAATATTTTATTTCAGTAAACTTTGCAGGCCAATTGTTCACAAGTTACGCACTACTGCGTCGCATATGTGTGCTCGGAATAAAAAAAATCATTGAACTGTTTAATGTTTTTTAGAAGTAAACATAATGCAAATCCCACTTTTTTCATACAAAATCCACATTTTACAAAAAAAAACAAATAGGATCATGTCTATATCCCGCATATAGATATATATAACACTTTACAGATTTCGCGTCTAAAGCGCAGAGTGCCTTTCGTACATTGTCTGTAAATCATGTGTGAGTGCGGCAAAATTTTTCTCCTCTAGCATGAAGAATTTTTTTTGCTAAATTAAGTGGTTTTGGCAAATTATTAAATAGTGCTTCCTTTCGCCTTTTATTTAGCGGCGTTGAAAAAATCAGAATGCAATATATTATTTGTCTGTGCTATGATTATCTGTTCACCTGTAATTGAAGTAATATTGAGTATGAATATAGAAAAGCAAAATCACAAATTGGATAGGAGCATCCTCCAAGGAAATGTTGTTTTTACTGCGAAAACGTTTCGCATTTTTTGGCAAGGTCTGTTGACCAACCTTTGCCACCTTTCCTAAACAATGTTAATTCAAATAAGTTACTAATATGACAACAATTCGTTAGGAACCGTTTAATAAATTTGCAGTTTTCTTCAAGACAGGGAAGACTACAATCAAGATTTTGTCTGATAAAAAAACAACGAAAAGCACGTTCGACTATTGACAGTATCATACGTAATGACTTTTTAGAGCAAACTTAAATTGACAGCGTCATCACTGGAGCTACGGTTAAAATAGGCAATGAAGTACATAAGTGTTTTCATGTGACAAACAGTTAAATTACAGGGGAAGTAGCGTAAGACCTCAAACTTCCGCACTTTTTATGCTATTGTCCGGAGAATGTCGACCTACTTTAACGGATCGAAAGTCCAAGTGTACTTGGGATAAACCGGAACAAAAAATTATGGATATAAAAGTCGACTGATGTCCTTTTCCGAAAACTTGATAACTAAAAAACCACTTGAATGGAGGAACAATCACAAGTAGACTAATTTTAAAACACGATTTTTGTCTTAATATAATCACCATTTTATTGCGACCCCGATTCCACTATATCCATTATACTGGTAATGAGGATACTACAATATGCGAGGAAGTCACCAGGTAAGCAGGAATCCCTTACATGCATAAGCAGATGACCAATACAACAATAAAAGCAAAGAAAAGATCGTTAGAGTTCGTGAGAGCTCAAATCTCACAGGATTTTTCACCTATATAAAGACAGTTGTTTTCTCAGACGGATTCGCGCTATTGGCTAAAATACTTTACAAGCGGTGGTTGTATTAGCGTTAACCAACAAGCATCTGCACTCAGCGACGGATATAAATTTTTAAATGATACTCGACATCAGTCTAAACGACCTTTTATACACAAGAGGCAATCCATGCCTTCTCAATGAGCTTTGTAATCAAATTGAGTTTTTTGCTGCGAACTGTCAGGGAAATCCATTGCCTCGCTATACATGCCATTCCATAGAACAACCATAAAGATTGAAATCGCGTTTAGCAGTGTGTTATGACGACAAATTAGTTATAGTCCGATTTAGAAAAAAAGATGATGCCTGATGAAGTCTGATGGAATGCTGAACGAAACGAAAAACTCAAAACGTAGAGGCACCGTACGGTAGCAGTATCCAAATTGCTATTCTCTACAGCACGATATGATGCATTTTGTTACATGTTATGTGACTAGTGCTAGGAAGGACGGAAATATATAAATAAAGTCGTCGAAACCTGCAGTTCTATTTGAGAACGGGCTTCGTCACTAAATCTTACAATACTTAATCTTAAAGGTCCGACACTAAATTTGCAAATAATTTGAACATTGTTAATGTCCCTATGAGTTCTTCTTTCACCTAAACCGATATCTACTAAAGATGATTACTGCGGTATCTGCTGTGGTGATTATTACGCTAGATAACCGAGTGGTAGTAAATTGGACCTTCTAGGCAAGACCTCGACATACAAAACATATACAGCATATTTGTTAGATATATTTTCTGTTCTCCCTGTTCATCTCTAATTGTCACACAAATGGAAACAATATGGAATTGCAGGCTCAGCTATTCTTTCCAACGATAAGTTAAACGAAAGACTAAAAAACAGTATCGATCTAAGCAATATTGTAAAAAGGGTGACCTACAGCCGTAAACAAAATATTCATAATAATTCCGCATTTTAGGTAGAAGTAAAGAAAACGTAAGACTAACCGCTGGTAAACAGCTCTGGGAGGCATTGCATGCTTATTTTTCAAGAGATTTTTTGTCGTCTAGGATCATCTCGTGAGACATAAGCTTGACAACGGTTTCTCAAAAGCAATGTGGTTTGCAAGCACGTGAGCAATACGGTTTCTCAAAAAGGCATTCCACTGCTACGCAGTTGAAAACTTTTGTTTATGACAAATATTTACGATATCGATACCGAACACCGATAATCAAACTGTGAGATAGGTGATAGGCCTATTTTGAGAACAGGGCATTCTGACCTTTAAGAAAGGCGTCCTCGTCGAAGTTGTATATTAGTTGTTTGCAGTAGACCTCAAGCTTTATACCCTTGAAAGAAATATTTAAAAACAAGTCGTAGGGAGCCAAAGACAATATGTCAGGATGATGTGGATAAAACTACATATCATTACTAGTGAGGTGTTGTAACATCAGACATTATTAATCCAACAGATAGAGAATGTCATTATCCCACTGAAAAAATCCGTTTGTAAGCTTAACATAATTAGAGCACCAGGCGTAGACGTTACTACCATATTCCATATTTTACAACATTTAGCTGAGCAGCTTGTTTTTTGGTGTTTCACAGTACAAAGTCTGATTTTTAAATTCAGTGTTTAAAAGTGTCATCATTCCAGAACTTTACAATTAAATAAGCAGATCTCAGGTGTGTCACAGGCTGTGTAATTTATCTCACTTTTTTGATATTCGTACACATATTAGTCTGGGCCAAGATTTGCCGCGGTTTTTCTCAAAAGTCCATTTCTATCTCTCATAATGTGTTGTTTATTTCTGACATACCTCTTGAAAGCGCATCAGCGTGTTGCTACATGATTGTATTATAACTGTAATTTCAACTAAAAGAAAATCTTCAAAAATAAATGTTTTACTTGCAAGAAACGCATCTTTGATACCTATTACACTATGCATTTCGGCGAAGCTAACACGGTGCCCAGGTCGGCACATTTACTATGTGTATGATAACGGCGCTATCGCTAAAAGAACTGCCCAAAGGTGCTTCGCCAAGCTTCTGGCCTACCGTCTGAGTTTGATGATGACTACTTGAAGACACTTTCGATGGATGACTGTCGACAAATAACTAAGAAATTGGGTAAAAAAGTGAGCTGCAGTTCCAAAGCCATCGTCAACTATTTCAAGTCTCTTGAGTTTACACAAAAATTTGGAGCTCAGCTAGCTTATGAATACAGAGAATTCAACATCTTGCGCGGTATTACGCGTCGCGCAGCCACAGTGACTGATTCTTGCATAGAATTTTCACTGATGATGAGAAGTGATGTCTGTATGAATCAGGGATCAATGTGAGTGACTCCAGGAAAAAAATCAAGGCCCAGCTTCCGATCAGATTTTCATTCAAGAAAATTATGCTTCGTATTAAAAAAACTATAGAAGTCTGATTTATTAAAAATTACAACTTAAGACCCATACAATTGATCGATATGTTTATTTGGCCCAGTAAAATTAAGTCAACTAGGCTACTCAAGAGAAAAGGCCCGGCAGATAAAACCAATATATTCTGCTTCATGATTGCACAAGGCCACACACGGTTGTCAACGTCAACACAGCTATGCTCTTAGACTTCGAATAGGAAGCTTCGTTGCACTGTCTGTAGCCTCCAGTCCTAGCGAGGGATTTTCACCTTTTCCGTTCATTAAGCAATCACCTTCGTGGCCTTACCTTCAATAGGGATCAACAACTCAAAACGTGGTTGGAAAACTTCTTCGAGACGGAACTCGAAAGGAGAAATTCGTGAAAATCACGGAATAACATTAGATAATAATTTATTGTCAAAGGTAGAGATGTGCTTTTTTCAATTCAATAAAAACCGTCAACGTATTTATTAACCCAATAATTGAGGACCGTTGTGTGTGTAAAATCGTACAAGATAACAAGGACCAAACCTACAGATGATCTGCCGTATGAGGCGTACCGCATTCATTGAAAAAGTTTTAACTCTTCATTAACTGCACGCTATTTTTATATACTTTTAAGCTTTAATGAAGTACATTTAATATATTGTTACGCGTCTGTCTTGCACCTGGAAGCCTAATATATAAAAAGGTTGAGAAATTCGCAACAAAAAGTATCCGATGGATATTTTCAATTAGGTATAAATAAGAAAATAAAAAAAAATACGTACGTTTGTATTCTTGATCCTCAAACCCAGTCTCATTATTCTGAAATAAGATAATTGTTCACTCCGTTTTTTAATGGTTCCAGAATAGCTGTTCAGCTTTTCAAATTCATCCTGCATCCTGACAGGCAGACAATGATATTAATGCACAGTGAGCAGTTCAAGATGTTTTGCAAGGAAATAATTGAAGTATTTGCGTGAACAATTTTATAAATCTTAAAAAGTTTACAAACCTAAGATATTCCTGAGTTTTTGATGGAACAGTCAGGTAACATGCATACATCTTATTTTGATGGCTCTCATTGAGTGATACATAGCAACGTAAACAAGTGCCATATAGTATTGTTATGCAATGGTCTTGTATAGCTTTGAGGGACAGTGCTCGTGTTAAAACCCAAGATAAACGTCAGATATGGACTTCACTCCTTATTTTTCGATATATGATACGCTGTGCCCAACTGTTTCATATCTAGTCAATCAAAAGTAATCAAAAGATACTATTTGAGTGGATAGCGAAATCTTTTATTTAATATCGACGCTTGGAGGATAATAGCTTGGAGGATTATTACTGGGTAGCAAACACGAAAAAAAACTCCATTGCCATTGACATCTGTTGGGCAAGCTGACTGGCTTTAAACGAAAGTTACCAGGTTTCATCTTCTTTCCGTTGTGAAAAGCCTGTCCTGCACCGCCGCAATCCGCCCTATCAGAAAACAGTAGTACTATCGGAAATTGCTTCTTAACTTAGTGACCGCTCAGACTCAATTTCTTCTGTCGGAAAGGTTTGAAAAAAAAAATCATCTTTGATACATTGCATGGTTTATCGTTTAAGAAAAAGAAATATAATTTACCAGACCCAGTTTGGGGTTAGATGTGACAACAACCCAATTTCCATTGCCTTGATTGGCTACAGTAGTTTGTATATTAAGAATTGGAAAAAATGATGCTGGCGAATATTCTTTAAACCCGACAGACCGTAAGTGATTTAGAAGCGTCGTAGCTTTGGGTCAGTCAGAGACCCCACCAACTTATGCAAAATACTTTATTTGTTGCAACTCAAACACCAAAAAGTTAGATCATCGAATATTAATTTGGAACATCCCATAAAAGGGTACCGCCAGCTTTGATATTTTGGTGCTGTTTAACATACCCATTGGTAAGGATTATAAAATCTGGGTATGAAGCGACGCAAAAAAAATGAAACATTTAGTTTTTATATACAGGAGGGCCCTATTTACTTTAAGGGAATTAGATCGGGCTTAATTAGTCAATGAGAGCGAACTCAACAAGGTACCATTTGAAGACACAAATCAGCGTATCATGCTTCTCTCCAACTAGCATTGACCCATTTGTATCTACTGCCAACTGGAATGAAAGGGTAGACTACTGTGAAAGCAATCTTTGAAAATTGGAGCATTTTTGGAACTACATGTCCGTTCTGGCCATGTTGGCTGAATCAGCTGCTCCGTTCTCGTGCAGACCGATTTTGAATGAATTGACTTAAGGGATGTGTCCACTACCTGACAACCCCTTGTCACCAGTTTTTTTTCCCCTTCTCTTGGCTGCTATTGAAACCTTTGCTCTCCATCCACTCTTCATTCATCGAGTAGATCCAAAATGTTTCTTAAACAGTATCTTAACCTAAATAAACGCCTCATCTATCCGTTATACTAGAGATAGTTCAGAAAAATTAAAAACATCCTAGCATAGACAGCAATTCGTTTCTCCACATGTTTTTTTAACTCGACCGGTGGCTCGGTTAGCATGGCCAAAGTGATCAGGAACGGCAAAAGCACTAAGATCTTCTTTCGAGCGAACAAACACTACCGCAAATGACAGTCATGTCTACACATTTTTTCCATATAAGAATATTGTCAATTTCTTTAGCGCACATCGACGATCGTCCGGTGAATGTCATATTGCTCTGTAATGGACAACAAAGACTGAATAAAAGACAGTAGTATGTCGCGAAAATTGTCATCCTTTGTGCAACCGTAAATACACCTGATGACATTCTACATTAAGCATTATAATTGTACAATTTGGAAGGAATGTAAAAATGTAAACGTATGTAACCTAAAACGTGCAATGGTATCTTATAATGGCATCTGAGAAAAGCATCCTCTAAATTTCTAGCTGTTGACTGCAATCTGTAACCGTTAAATTTATGGTAAGCTTGTTTTGTTTGTTGGCTTGCAAAAACTTTGTTTTGCCAGTGCTTGATAATCTTGTTCACTAAACTTGAGATGTGAATATTAGAAAATTTCGAGTAACTTTAGTATACATCCAAAGTTCGTTAGCAAAATTATAGAAACAAATGAATATACTTGTTTGTTAAAGTGTTGATGATATTTATATGGTAATGATGCAGAGGCTATAAAAGTTCGCCTGCATAATTGAGTAATAAAGACTTCATTATTATATAAAATGTTATGAAGATCTAGGTTTGGTGCTTCGAGACATTTACGATGTAAACAGATGCAATACATCTTTCAAGTTTTGTGACTTAGTTAATGTTGATCAATGGGCTTGCGTATCATAAGTGCGAGATTTATCAACCTAAGAACTAACCCCAGGAATTAATAAATTCCGATAATGTCGCCATAAAACGGAAAATACGTATTTCAAAGTCGAAATTATCATATTTCACCTCTTTTGAAGTGATCTTTCGAAAAACCTACGTACATTCTACACCTCCATAAAGTTTGTTTAAACTTCAATTTTAATGATATTTTCTGTCACTTTTTAGATCTTACTTTTTTCTAGTAGCTCCAATTTTATTTTTATTTTTTTATTTATTTTAAAAAGAAAAATGTCATTGAAAGCCAGGTTGATTGCATAATTTACAAACAAATTGTTAATATTAGCAGTAAATTACAGACATTGTCGGTTCGAAGTGCCCATGAGTTTCTAGATGGCACAATGAATTTGGATTTGAATGTGCTCGGGAAGCGGCTTCTTATTCAGTATATGCTTTTGCAATCTTCTAAATATTTAGCACACTAATTGCCTTCGCAAGCAAAATTTGGGGAACTTCAGTCGATACCCTATTGTCTTTTAGGAAACAAGATATTTGGTACGCTGCCCATGGTTAGAACATTTGATCAAGATGAAGGTCGTTATATATAATTTACCTATAAAGTCAGAAAGTAGTATTAAAAACTTGCGTTGCCTTTTATGACAATCTGTGTGCATACGATATAAACGCGATATGTAAAAAAAAATCGTCATAATAGCAATGCTTATCCTGTTGTTAATTTATTTAAAAATTAATTATTCGGTTACGCTGTAGTGTACAACAACACGGCCGGGTAAGCAGAACATTGTCCGATTTTCTCTTTCTTTGCCATTGAAAAATTAAAGTGTTTCCACAGCTGGATCAAACAGAATATTTCTATCTACTATCAATGTGGGCGCTGATCCTCAGTACGAGACCGTAACAAGCATTGCGCTGTCAAATGGATAAGCTTTATCTTATATACTACGATGTTGCTGTCTTTTCTTGGTTTTCTATTATGTAGACAGCTAACCATGGAAAGGGACTTAACTGCACCGTATCTCACAGACTGTGCACGTGGGTCGTCCCTTATTTCGAATGATATTCTAAAGTAGTAGTAGCTTTCTATTCCAAAAAGTTACGTGAGAATTCCTATTGAAGGAAGGTCATGCTGCGTTGAACTTGATTTTTGTAGACGTCATAATTCGTGAAGTTCTATTTTGTACAAAATCAAATTCCTTAAGGAAGATAAGAGCCATTTGCCCCTGTCCAAAGATGGCTCTTTATAGCTAAATTCAGATAGTACTTTTCTTATGGTTCTTCCATTTACTAAGCTTATATTTATTATTTCTAAAGGTTTATCATACACGAATATTTGTCCAGAATTTTGAAAACAGTTATATACTGATATATACAGTTATAAAACAGAAGGTATTGAAAAATCATATTTTATTATTACATATCTTTACATATATTTAATAATATATTACATACATATTATTAAATTCAAACCCTTCATCTTGAGATATATTTCACGTAGTTCATGCACCTCTCTCCGTAATTTGTTATTTTAGCTATTCATTTTCTTTCCTTAAAAACCCTAAGGACACCACCACGGTATCCACTTGGTTAGTTTTGTGCACAGACAGAGGTCTGCCAATCTATATCGCTTCACCGTACAGCCGCTCTAGGGTTGACCCTCCCTGCACGGTCCTTTTATAATGTGGCTTATGGAACGAACCTTCTGGAAAAGCACATTCTGTTTATGTACACGTGATATGAAACATAACTGCAAGTGTGAGATTACGTGACCGTGCCAAAACGCGTCGTTACAATCACATCAACAATACACATCTATATGTAGTAATTATTTAACAACGACGAAAACGATAACGGCGGCAGCAGTCGTCGAATGGTAAGCTGAAATTATTTGAGGCCAAAGCAGGAGAGGAAGACTATGGAGGGAGTCAGAGAAAACGAACATGACAATTCTACTTGAATTCTGGCTAACTCTTTGCTACCCTTAGTGGAACGATAAGGAGGTCTCCTTGACGGAAAAAAAGCCATCACGTTGGTCTTGCTACGCATGGCCCTCGAAAAAGTGCCAGGATGTGCAAAACTGAGCGAAGCTTCGCAGTAGTCATGTTGGCTGAAAAGTGATAATACTGTCACTACGTAGGGGTTCAGCGGAGGAAGGAGTCAAGAAAGATTGGGGGTGGTGCTTTTCTGCCTTTCCTAAATCACGAACAGACAAATAGCATTGGGCTCTTCCTGAGCGCTTCTCTGCCAAATTGACAAGAAAATCAGTGCTCAACCTCTGCTCGTCGGTTTTCTATCTCTGACAGCTCCAAGTCTAGTGTTCGGCCTTCGAAACACTGCGCCATCGCGCCACCATCTCTACTGCCTTCCTTACTGTTGTGTTGGAATAGCTTAACATGTCGCACGAACGTTTCCAAAAGCAGATCCGGCACACCCGTAATGACATTCTATCGGCCTCTTCGGTAATAGAATGCATAGAATGAAGAATAAGACACTGAAAAAACGGCGAAAGGAAACAGAACAGGTTACGCAGGCTGACCTTGACTCGTTACTACGCTCTCCTACAACAGACAAAAGTCGAAACAAGCACAAGTAGTGACCTACGGTCCATCGACGTCCTTCCTTTCCATTGTAAAGGAAAGGTAAGCGAACGCTGTGCGGTACAATGTTCGAGTTGCTCTCTTGCCGAAACCGGAATGTCCTGCGACGCGTCGAAACGATGACGAATACGTTAACACGAACAACGACGAACGAGAAAGTTAGTGTTGTGAAAATTTGAACAGACCAAAGAGACACATGCGAGCATCCGCAGGGTACGTACATTTAACTGGATTTTTTATGATGTTTGACTGCGCACTGCCTTAGTTGCATGAAGAATTATACGGGAAAATGACGAAGGTTTTATATGTTTCTGATTACCTACCGCATATTTAGGGTCAAATAGGACCATTCATATTGGCACGGGAACGTTACACTGAATGGTGAATAATGACGCTGTGAAGGGTGAGTATGAATGATGAATGAATAGATAACACACGTATGTCTGGAGTATGAACGCCCCTCAAGTAGATGAGCACACAATGTTTAAATGTTTGGGTTCAAGCAATTCACATTTACTAAACATTGTCACGTGAGTTCATAAGGAGGCTGCCGGTAAACGTCTGCACATTTAGACGACTCCCAAAAGTTACTTTTTTACTCTAGGCGACAGGTGTACAACAAATTGAAGTGAAAAGAAACCTTGTGTGCAAGATGTGTATATATATATATATATATACCTCATGAGATTAGCGAATTTCCCAATCGGCAATAAGCTACTTGAAGGCCTGTTGTTTTCGTTTTTCTATTTTTGTTTTTTTTTGATTAAATAACTCATTACGACATGTCGTCTCTTTTTACATGAATGTCTTGAGCAGTAGTAGGCGAGATTTGTCGGTGCCCGTAGCGGCGCATATTGGCTGAGGCTGTTGTTGCATCGATGTGGTTTGTTGCTGAACCGGTTTAACCGTTCTGACATGCTCCTGGGGGCGTGAACTTAGGTTGTGGCTAGAAGGCAGTGTGTTAGCCACAACTACGCTGCCCTCCTCCCTCTGCTACCTTGTTGCGGGAACACCGCCCGTCAGAATCACCGACTCAGCCGTGGTGGCGCTGATAGGCATAGTGTTGATATTATTGTAAAGGTCCATTGTGGCCGGTGGCAGAATATTAGGTAATGCATGCAGGTCTAACGTGCGACATTGCCGCATCATTTCGATGTTATCCTCGGAAGGCGCCGGCGGCATAGGGGGTATCGGACCTGTTGCCGAAGGCACGGCCAACAATGTGGTTACTGCAGCTACAATCTGGGTGTTATCGTCCGGGCCGTCCCTAGGAAGTGGTTTCGGCTCACAGGTTTGCTGATGTGCAGAGTCAGGAGAACACATAATGGGAGTTATCGATGTAATCTAGAGAAAATAAACATTAATGAAGCAATAATAGTGGTCACAAATGTCTCTTGCAAAATATCTGTCAATTTGTAACTAACAAACAAATACATGGAATGAAGTCGCTAGTTCAAATCCTGATAGGTGCGATGAATGCAACTGCCAAAATGCTTATCCGATGATACAGAATGTCTCATTAAACCACTAATACCTGTCTATATTTACTTGTGTGGGTTAGGTGGACGCTTTTTTTTTTTATCTTAACGGCTCAGCCAGATTTTTTTTAGAGAGAAATAATGACTGTGTTATTGTATAACTCAGACACTTGATAGATACTCGTTATGATAGACAAAAAATGTTTTTCTGCAATCTATCGTACTTATTTGAAATTATTTAATATATAGGTCTTCCTGAAATAATGATAAATACTCTGGATAGGAGCAACTCCCTCCGTTCTTGTCAAAAATTTCGGATTTGGCCCGCTTGCGTGATAAGTAGCAAACTCGCCATAGTTTTACATATTTTAGAAGAAAATGTAGGCATGGTTTCAATTGAAGATAGAGACGACGTGCTGATTTCAACCAGTGGTTAAAAGTCCAGTCCAGCAGTTCGCTTAACCTCATGTCGTAAGTATCATTTCCCTGTAGTCTATATACTAAAGAAGCGTGGAAACTTTGACGCAAAAATTCAATTTTGCTTACCTGACCTTTGGGCTTTTTGTTTGCAACACTGTTGCTCGACTGTTTGCGGGATCGTTTCCTTCGCGCATTTGCGATACAACAACACTCGATAAGAGCAAGTAATGCAGCAACGAGGGCACCTGCTCCTAGAAGAATAAATGGCCCCGTTGCGAAGCCAGGGGCGGTTAGTTGGCCCCATCGGTAAATCTCTGACCTACAGAATGGGTGCGGTGCTCCGACTAAACTGTGCGGAGTTAGAAACCACTTGCGTTGTAACCGGGAGATCACCTCCTTCTCCCGCAGTTTCTGTACGCTTTGCGAAAATAACTCCGTGTAGGGGGACGCTGTTCAAACAGAAACGATTTTGAGACAAAAGGAAAAGTCGTAATATTAGGCTAAGAATGCAGGTGCCATTAGCTTTTTGTGGATCTTCACAGACCTACGCTAGTCTAAGGTACGGTGTTTTTCATACACGCTTTACCTCTTGGCAAAGCCAGAGCATATCCAGGTGTTTCGATGCCTGTGGCCAGACGAAGCACAGAACAATCGCTAATAGAACACTGATGGTATTCAGCTGCTGGTGTTTCTGTAAACATGGCATAACCACCGGCTTGCACCAGACGAAGTCCTTCTTCAAGTGATGGCAGTGTCGAAATGTCTCCTGCACCCATAATCAACGACCAGATTGTCGAGAACGGTTCATAATTGGCGCCCTGTGGTTATAATTTAAATACATGCTGTTATCCATTTCTACCACAACCAAATCTTGCCAGCTGAGAACAACTTGAATTCAGAAGCATCTTTGTTGGTTCCCTTACACCATCTAAAGGTTTAATATCTACAAAACACTATAAACCCCGTGTTTTTGCCGCTGCAGGTTTAGCTACAACAATAGCGACACAGTGCAAATATTTCCCTAACAGAATACAAAATGATGCTTAACTGAAACTTAAAGCAATGATAGTATATTTAAGATAGTGGTAATTTTTTTGTACTCTAAGATTAGAAAATCTTTAGACTTTAGAGTTAGAGTACAATTAGATACTGATCCTATTTAGCTGTTACTATACAACTAGTCTTTATTCTCGATGTGGCAATATCATAGTGCGGTTTGAGTGAATCAATAATTCCAGTTATTGCAATTAATTGCTATCGAATTGCATCGATTGCTTCGATCGAAACTCGTTATTTAAGTGCTAATTCATTACCGCTTCAGTTATAGACCAGTGAGGTTGTTACCTTTCACAAAACTCGTATGATAAATTTCTTTAATGAGAGCGATAACATTAGCAATCCTATAAGCTGTTATAATAGTCAAATTTCATAGAGAGCCATAACTACCAAACAATTTATACTGAGCGATTTTTTTCAATATCATAGCCATTGTTGTGTAAACAATTTGCTTTATCATCTTAATCATGCTTACCTGGAGAAAAAGCTGGGAAGAAGTGTTGGCCACGTATCCAAAACGAATGCCTTTTACTCTAAGAAGGTCACCAGCGTCGTGCAATTCGTCGAAATGCATCCTACGCTGCACGAATTGTGCTGTTAGTCTCGCTGTATACACCGACCAAAAGACGAACGATGTAAAACAAAGCACGGACGTAAGGAAACGTGTGGCTACGCCACGTGGACGTTTGCTTATTGGCGGTTGCCTATTCAGAAATGTTTTAACAGCAAATGTTTACACAGTTAGATACAATACTGCTATGGCTTCGCCTGTAAATGATAAATTTAGAAGAGAAGTGGTCGCTAGACTAAAATTATAAAAAACTAAGTTGCACTTTTAATGTGGAATTTCACAATGGTGTTGGATTGTTTTTTTAACATTGCATGTGCAAACCCTAAGTTCGTTATACAAATCTGCTAAGAATACCACTAAAATATTACATTATACAAAACGTACAGCTAAACGTACTTAGGAGAATGTGATATGTGCAAAACTACGCTATACCTCAGAGCACAGCAAGCAACAAGATGAAAGATGTCTCCAAACGAAAATCTTGGTTTTGTCCAGGTCTGGATGTTTGCCTGTTTCGAAGAGCTTCGGCGGACCCTATCCCGAGGACTGAACTTTGATGCGTATGACATGGCAAATGTAGCCATGAACACGCACGCTACACCAGATAGCCAAACCTAGGCGTAAATAGTGCGAGAAATTAATCATGTAGTGTTCTTCATCTGTTATATTAAGAAGATAAGGCCAATAAAGAATATTTATCATGAGATCATAGAACGTCACTCGCATACCGCTTATAAGTCGGTTGTTGTAGCGTTTCAAAGCGTCCATATATATACATATATATATGCCTTTGCTAAGAACATACTAAGGTGGAGGGCTCAGCGGACTTTACACATATGCGCACACATATATATATATATATATAGTCATCATCATTCCTGCTAAGTGAAGGTCTGTGCACATATGTGTAGAGTCCGCTGAGCCCTCCACCTTAGCATGTTCTTCCTGTGACCTCAACATAAGCATGTTACTCGTCTTTTACAAAACAATAACAAAAAAATACACCAAACACACTAAGGTAAACGCATAATAAAACTAAAATAGGACAACCAGTCTGTAAGATCTAGTAAAAAAAATAGGCTTACACACAGGTGTCCACCGCGTTTGTGACTCTTATTACAGTGTCACGCACTGCTGTAAAGTAAAATCAAACTGAGATAATTATCTTTGCAAAACACGCTCCTTCAAATAGTTGTCGATATCCAACGGTCGTATGTTTTTGTATCAGTTACCATCCTAGTGAAATAAATATGGTACACGCACAGAATTGCTAGATGGAACCAGCTTGCGAAAATTTCAGATTATTAATTTATTTTTCAATTCTTGAATTTATTTTGCAATAGGTGAAGTAGGATTTTCGGTATTTGGTGTTGTGATGCGGTTTTAAGCACATCGTACAGTTTACACCAGCCTCAAACCATGCAACCTATACTTCTATCAAGTCCGCGGAGGAGACAGTTCGCTTATATTTTTTTACGTACATTTTTTTTATACAACTTAAGCTAACTCCTCGAAACTACCGAAAGTTGCGGTTTTTCATTAAAAGCCACTGTGTCGCCGCTACTGTTTTTAATCAGTTCTCAGTGTAACGTTAGTGTTTACCGCTCCGGTCATCAGCATATGCTCTTTGCTGTTTCAGCTTAATATAACGTTCTCAAACTGTTTTGCAGTTAAATGTTTGAAAGTAAATAGTCGAAAGACAATTTTCAAAGAACGCTTATCCACTTCAATTTCTCCTTGCTTAAAAATTAGCCATAATAAATGCCATGCCTTTTTTAATGAGGATAGGCAGTACGTCGTACACCTTATACCACATATCTTGTCAGGCATGTCTAAAACGAACCTGTCGTTACATGCCTAAATAACCAATGCTTTGTAGCCGTCATTGTAGAACTATGCACACATTCAATTCTGTACATAACTTCTTTGGGTGTACTTAACTATCAGCATACTAATTTCCATTTCCGCTTCAATTCTAGCCTATATTGCACTTTTGTGTATATAATGTATCTGAGGAAAGGATATTGATATTACTAGATTCAAGAGTTCGAGCTAATGGTGTTTTAAAAATGATCTTAATGGGTGGATGTCTCATGTGTGACTTATGGTTCAGTCAAGATCCTCCGAAGGAAATGCCTCTAGCTATCAATTCATGAAAAGTAATGTTTGCGCTTTAAAACTGCAAGTAAAACCTTTGACAACGGCTCATATGATACGTCGACAGCATTGTATTTATATACGTACAGCGAAAGTTAATGTAACCCTTAGTACGTCGACACGTTTTAATAATAATTAAGTTTTGTGAGCCAAAAGCCTGTGTCTACTTATATGAAACTTGAACTGTGCGTTCAGACCTTCCATTTGACTATTTCATAGAAATATTATCAAATTCTGATTCGGAAATCCAAAGCCGTTAGCGATATTTTATATATTGCATTGTTATAATTTTGCCAGTAGCTCGATGAGCGTTTATAGGCCAATTCAAGGTAATGCGCTCCACGGCAAGGTAATGCGGAAAACGGCTTACAGAAAGCGGAAAACGCCCTGATGCATTATAACGAGACCTATTATCACGGGCTTGGACTTTCCGTCATTTTTAAAGGCCGAAGTCTATGGAAGTTCAATACGAGTGTAATATGTTCTCTTAATACCGTTACTGAGATGCTTGCAAATTTCTTCACGCAAAATCTACTACGAAAAAACTCTCAAATCCAAATCAAAATCAACTGAATTTCTTTAGCGCATTTACAACATGAATTTGAAGCGAATAAGTAAAAAGATGTGACTTCTCGATCAAGACAAGAAGATTCATGCATACATTCACACCTATTCCATGGGATCTAAAAGAATTTTTATTAAGAATTCTATATGGTAAAGTTTCAAAGTCTGTCAATGAGAACATATTTCTATGTATTATAATGTTAAGCCGAAAACTATGTAGCACATTATTAGGGGGAAGCATTAACTTCCTATGGACCTGGCGTTACCTTCATTCATCATTCGTATTCAAGGGTACTTTTTTATCTTTAAGTTACATAAAGTGTAGCTGTGTCTTTGTTTTACCATTTGGTGCTAGTATCTTATAATAGATATCTTGCATAAGATGATAAAGGTTTGAGCATGTTTATATATCTTGTTTGAATACTTTATTTAGCAGCGACCAGAAAATGTCTCTGTGCTTATGAACGGGAAGTCACTTATTATGATAAGCAGACAAATATATGTCCACAAGCAGTTGTATGGATTTCGAAGACGATAATAGATAAGACCCAAATTTAACCAAAAATCTGAAAAGCAGGTTTTCCTTTCTTGTTGTTACGACACGTCCATGCCTATTCGCCTTACTTAGTTTTTGATTTATAGGGCACTCTGTGACGGTGGAAATAAGTATTGTACATCAAAGTTGTTATGCTTATTGAATAGAGGACGCAGTGTGGTACTACTCGCAACTGTGACAGCGTTTGACTGTATTCTCAAACTTACGCCAGAAGTATTCGCTCAACTTATGGAAATACATACGTAGAAATAGATTGCAACTACTAACGGCGATTGATTATATAAATTTGTACAAGCTAAAAATTGGTGTTTACCACTAGAACATGTAAGCAACAAAAATCATTTGAAATTTCGAACCGCAAGCAAAACCTATCGTTTTTGTCTTTTCATTATATAAATCGATTATGTCAATTACCATCAGCAAGCAAATAATAGTTAAACCATGTGTAAAACAGCTACCTTTATATCCGTCCGACCACCAGCAATACATATTTTGGGTACCAAACCAACATTTTCGATCACATTTACCTGCTTTATTTTGTCCAATAACTTCGATCTAAGGGAACAGTTTAAAAATCTAAAATAGTAAAATTACTAGTTTGAGGCGAGCCTCGTCGAAGTCGGAAAACCGAGTGCGACGCGTTCTTCATATCGCAAATGCCAGACCGAAACTTTCCAGGAGTACCTTTAGCTATCGAGTCCTCGCCATATACACAACGTCTATCCTAAATAATTCTTATAACTTGTTTGTAGCCTCAGCGATCTAAATAAAAACGTGTCACAAGCAATGTACTTCATGTACAACTTCTATAACTAAAAACAAGTTTCCTAACGGCATATACATTTATTGGACGAGTTAGGACAATAAAGCGACGAACTATACCGAGGTAAATCATTTAACCACTAGGTAGTTTTGTGCAAACCGTTTTGACAATTTAAGGAGCGGTATGATAACCTTACTTAGATCCTCCATGCTAAGCTCCAGAAAGGCCTCCATGCTAAACATTGTGGAGCTAAATTCTACAATATAATAGTTACGCTTATACTTGTCTTTACCTCCTGAGATAGTGGCGAAAAGAGCTCTTTGACCAAAGAAACGAGATCGCCCGCTGTTGAAGGCGGCCGGTAAAGCAGCTCCAGTTGTGAGGGCAAAAACGGTGTCGTGAAGGAAACGACCCGCGCCCTTTCGACGTTCACCGTGAGGTCAGCTAGCGCTACGTCAGCCTCCTATAGGGTAAGATTATACATTATTTGCTAAAGAAGACACCTATTCGAGCCGGAAAAAAAGCAAATGGCAACACTCCTGGACAGTCACTAAAAGAGAATAATGATATTGCGCAAACTATCTGGGTCGCAACATGACGAAAAATACATCTCATTAGTTTTGCTATCGTCCTTGAGCGTTACTTGTGTTAGGATCTTACATATTATACCCTCTACGAGAGATAGTGTTTAAAGAAATACATTATATAACGATATTTTCTTTGCCATAAAGACGAACAGTGTGTAGTTATATATAGGTACTTTCTAAAATAAAAAAAAATTTAAAAAATAAAATAGGGGTTATATGAACCAAAACGCGACTACAGGAAAATAACATATTAGTGTATCTAACAAAGACCTCTCCATCATGTACTTTAAGAAGGTTTTTAACGATTCATTAATTTTTAGAGGAAAGATCAATTCAGTACAGCTGTGTCGTTGGCTTATATAGCTTCACAAGATGATGCTATATGAGCCACTGATAATTTCATATAAAGAAGTCCATAATAAAACAAAGTTGGAAAAAATGCTTTTCTTCAGAGTTAGAGTTGTGATCACAGATATAAAGGACGGTGCTTCATAATCATTGGGTAAGTTAGCTAAGTTAAGATCACAATTTGTCTATCTTTATGAAGTTCTTCCGAGCAGTATGCCTCTGGATCTAAAATGGCCCAAATACTGACCCATCTTGGAGTTCTATCTTCTTCGAGAAGTGAAGGGAAACTATAGCACCGTTTCTGAAAGAAAACCTAACGGCACTGAAATCTGTAACTATTGGTTAACCGCGATTCCAATATATAGAATTGCCCGTGGGTATTCATGACTCATAATTGTGACCCTCTGGAGTGCGTCTGGCTTCAATATTGGTTAACCTTTACGATGCGTTGTGCCAATATTACCGTAAATTTTTTTTAAAAAGCCGTGTGTAGCTCACTGTTGATAACAACAATATGCGACATAACGAACGTAAAAAAATGCCTTACTTTTCGTAATTTAGTATAGGTAAGATCTTTAGGTTTTTATTTTATTATTATTATTACTATTATTAAATTAGCAATCGTCGATTCCAAAGATGCCTAAGATACCGAGGTTTCTATAGCCTTAAGGTTGTCATGAATAACAAGTGCTAGCTACTTATTTGATATATGTTAATCTAGTCGAAAGGAGGCTTCTGTGGTTTAATAAACGTCCGATAAGAAGCAAAAAAAAAAAAGAATTTCGAATCAGACTAAATTTCTGGTTCATACGGCCCTAAACAAGTTGAAAGTTTGATGAAACTCATTATAATGACCAATGTTGTCTTGTTGGAAAGAAACGGAATAGCCCATTTAGCCCCGTAGCCATATAACTCACCATCGCTTACACGTGCTTACTAATACGGTGGATGTGTTCGTTTATTGACACATACACATTAATTGTAAGCTTGTAAATTGTAAATGATAACCCAACTACTAGGTAGTAGTTGGGTTATCATTAAGGTAATATATCAAGCAGAGCTACATGGGAATAAGTCAGCGGCACATTTGAATACTTCGTACTAAACTAACAGTGGGTGGACCCACTATATCTATGCTCCAATCCAACTGCTAAAATAATCATTGTTAAAAAACAAACTAACCATATCGAGAATGTCCTTAATGAGGCCATTCCAGTTACCCTGGCGATCTCGACTACCGTGTTGCGAATCGTTGACAAGCCGAATATCAAACTTGAGCTGAAGCATTCGGGAAAGTTCATTCAGCAGGTCGATACAGAACCCCTCCAAATCGCCGTTTCGTTCGGATTTTGCTGAATTCTGCTGTTGGCGCCACATCACAAACGGAGGACTCTGCATAAAAAATCAGAAGAGACCTTAAATTTTGAAGAGTTTACAGCCGTGTTCCACGCCATTACTCCCGTTCTCCTTCTCATACATACACACACACATACATGCGCAGACACACACTCACATATGTAACACTCACACGCAAAAATACATCCATATACTAGCATATAATGATGTTGGGAAAACACCGGCTTCGAAAGATTACAGTGAGATGGCTGCTGGCTAATATGCGTGGTATCATATCCATTGTAATTCTGGTACAGCTATGCCGTTCGGATGGCTTCCATCAGCTTTTCGTTTGTGCATTTTAGTGTTTTTCAATAGGAACAAGCTAGAAGAAATGGAAGATGCGCCAATCTATATGTGCGAGTATACAAAGCTCGCTGGATGGTCATGGTGTGACAAGACCCAAAATCGAAAAAATGATTACACTGCGATCTGGGCGACTGTATTACTACTGGTGGTTAATTTTCTTCTCTGCTTTCGTTTAGCTACCCTGAATTAGTTCATAGTTCAATCCAAACCTGGACTTGTTACTCCAAGAAACTAGGGAGTTTTTCAACGGACGTTTTTCAAAAGTTCACAGATCTTCAATGGATGACTTCTAAAAATTGGCGTGCGTTAGTTGGGAGGGCTAAAGATCATCAATGCACGCTAACGTGATCAACTCGGAGCTCCAATGATTCGAAAGACGATGGACAAGTTCTGTTACCACGTTACCCTTTGGCATATTCGAGTATTTGAAAAGTTGGCTAGTTGATTGGTTAAGTTACCTAAAATGCGATCATCGGGGTTGTGGCGGTTTTCCACGGAAGCACTTGATTGAATCAAGATCTACTATATAAAAAAGTCTTTTTTGCTTTCTTTCTTTTTTTTTACATATCGAAATGATAAACGTAGTTCAAAGTTGCTTTACTTTAACAATACACAAGCTGGTCGAAGACTTTGCAGTAACAGATCCTCTTCTCGTGTAAAAGTATGTTTCCTCATTATCTTAATGTAATTGAATACGTTAATAATTCTACGGCCAATTTCCCATGCCTTACTGGATTGACAACCTTAGAACAGTTGACAAACTTAGAAAATCGTCTTCTAGATTTTACAAACAGATACTAATCTTGATTAAAAGAAAAAAAAATTCGCTTGAGTAACTCTAAATGCGATTTCATATCTTTGCTGACCTACCTTCTTTATCCTAAATGTTCTTAGTATAGCTTTTTGAAGCACACTGAGATGGCGATTTTGTACAATGGTATATACGTATTCACATATAACCTATATGCACTAAACAAAATGTCATAATTTTAGGCTGGTGCACAAATAGTGTCTGTTTTTTCAAGGCCTTCTGTCCCGGTCCTAGTTACTGGTGGTCAAAAATTATAAACTATTGTGATCATTCTATTCAGATAATAATCTTTTAAGTTCGGATCTCACAGATGGATATATGTGGTAACAAAAAGCGGTATTTTAAACATTTATTAGTCGTTTTTCAACGAGGTCAAAGACTACTGCACTTATACGGTATAGGTTTGGCATGCAGACCCTCAAATAATAACTTGCGAAGTTTAAAAGTGGTTTTTGGATGTGCAGTACGAACTCCACTTGATTTTTTTAATTGGTCGAGAGCGCTTGGAACTCTTTTCGAAGCAGGATAATTTTTAGATAAGTGGACATCGCTTTGCCGCAAAGGTCATATCATATGCAGAAGAATTATTGCGGGTTACTTTGCAGTTTTATATATTAGAAAACATGTGAGGTGAGGCAGGCATTGGGATATCTTTATTTCCAGCCTACACACCAATGACTGAAGCCTAAGATACTAGCAACATCTTTTTATTTAAATAAACTATAACAATAGCGTGGTAGAGTTTTTACACACACTTTGCCACCCTTTAACGCTTAATCATGAGCAAACGAAAAGTTAGAATAAAGAAGCAATAGAAAAAGTGGCCATTACGTACGCACCAATATAATAGTTATCAATGTAGTCGTGGCGACGTATATATTTCGCTGTTTTTCTTGAAGTAGATCAAGTTATGTTATTTGTAACTATTTATTTCTTTTGTTGTTCGATCTTAAGGGATAGTTACAAATCTATCTAAAAATGTTAGTTTCTAAGGAAGGTTAGCATATTGAAAACTAAAGTAACTCAATCTCGACTCTTGCACGCAGCAGAACCAGAACTTTTAAAGAACTTCAGTGAACTAAAATGGTTTCAGATGACCATGCGTTATGCATGCAAAAGTGGAGTAGCTCATAGTTTATGTAATGGCTAAAAGTGCTCTCTGCTTACGAGGAGCGTCACGACGCGGAGAGGCCGGTTCCGCAACGAATGCTCCGCGTGGACTCGGTCCCAAGATACGTTCCTTGTCATGCTAAAGCCCGATGAGGGCGCCCATGTTCCCACCTGCGCATTTAAGGCCCACAAAAACGTTATTTGATCAAATAAAAGAGCTGACTTAATATGCATTTTAATAAGCTCGGAACTTTTGGTTAAAGCTCAGTCGAATTATTCAGTTAACCTCCACCTACGGATGAATACTCGCATACAGAATAGCAACAAAGCTTAAATCCAACATGCTTCACCTTAACAATCGTGCCATGTTTGTGTTCCGTCACGAAGGCGCTGAAATTCGATCTCGCTCCAAATGTATCGAACTGAATATTTCCAAATAGTCCTTGCATCGATGTCTGCAACCATTTAAAGTAACAATTGTTTTGCCCATACTTACTGCTTCTTCCCAGTGTCGTTAAATTT
This sequence comes from Varroa destructor, assembly GCF_002443255.2. Taxonomy (NCBI): domain Eukaryota; kingdom Metazoa; phylum Arthropoda; class Arachnida; order Mesostigmata; family Varroidae; genus Varroa; species Varroa destructor. The sequence continues at coordinate 59,480,719 of NW_019211455.1, read as the reverse complement.
CTCAACAGTTTGAGAAATATTTTTGCGTGAACACAGAAAAGACCAGGAAAATAAACGTGCATAATAAAAATTGGATACTGAGGTCAGAACTCTTACGATAAAGCCGCAAAGAACTGAATGCATTCACATGTACAGAAGTTTAAGCGTACACAAACGTTGCAGAAAGTTTTTCACATTAGTGACATTCTTACATACGTTTTTTTCCACATCCAGAGTATACTCGCATTATAATGATTTAGCCCAGCTATAATAACAATAATAACGTTTTTCAGGAAATTAAGACATACACTTAACAAACTTAATAAATCGGCAACGATGTTTTAAAGGCTTTTTCGCATCTAGTTAGGTCACCGAACATTTTCCGAGATTTTGGCTTACTGCCTTGATCTGCGTAGCAATTGTCAGACCCATCGGCCAGCCGTTCCTTGGCTTGTGACAACTCGCGTCGGAAACGGGAGCCATATTTTGCGTACGTGAAAGTGTTCCGACTGCACGCGCAAACACGAAGATATAGTCGTGCAGCAACGCGGTGTGATACTGAAAAGGAAGTTTCCGTTAAGCTTGTTATCTCTCCTAGCAATTAGCTATCCTTTACAGTTGTGTTATATATATCCACGCTGTCATATAAAAATACGTAATCTGGTCTACCCAGTATCAAAGCAATGAGTTTTGGAGGTTATTTAATAGATGAAACTGCTCTTGCTTTCCGAATAAGGCTCGCTACGGAATTAAATTATTCAGAATAAGGTAACGAATTTGTTGTTCATAACTTACGTTTCATCGTTCAAATCCGATCAAATCGATTTAAGTTTAATCTTTAATAGTGAATTGTTTTCTAGTAAGGACAGAAAACCATACAAGGAACCTGCTTTGCACTGACTAGGCAATTTTACTGGCTAAAAATTCAAATACCGTTGGCCATTTCGGTTTTGGCAATGCGACACTAACGAACGACTGCATTGTAATTCCGACAAAACCTTGCATTTTAGATGAGATGCGATGGGGCTCATGGTGGATGGATTTTAATCAGGGCCACTAGATAGGCGAACACGATCGCCATTATCATCAACGCTAGCAGCAGCACCACCACCATTGTCATTGTCGTTGTCATCGTTAAAAGCCAACAAAGCTAACAACAAACAGTGAACCAACGCGACCCCTTGCAACTCTAGTTGGTGTTCCTTCTATATTGAGCGATATATTTTCATTGATAATTTCTTCTCTGTGTCGATGCCGTCAGCCGCATGTAGTCTACCATGTGTCCTTATTAGGAACATAAATTATTAGTCAATTACCCAAGTATAAGTTTCAGCACTCCCAAGCGCGGTTCAGCTGATGACTTACCTACACTATTCAGAATATTAAAAGAGTGAAGAGTTACAAGTCTAAGCTAGAAAAAAAAAGAGAATCGAGGGCTTATTAGCCAGGTACAAATAAGCAGCTCTTTAATCAGTTTGCAATAGAAGCCAGTTATCAGCAGGCATAGCTTATGCTACCTTAAGTGGGGCAGGGGGAGTTTGAAGCTGCTGCTGGGCCTGTTGTTGTTGTTGGAACTGCTGTTGTTGCGATGCTTGATGTTGGTGAATAAACTGTTGTTGTTTAGGGCCGCCTCGTTGACGCTTTCCGTTGCTATCCGACGGTAGTGAAACAAACTCCTGGTGGAGGAGCTGGAGCGCTGTGATATTGCTCAGTGCTTCGGCTGGTAGTTGCCACGTATGAAAGTCCTGAAAAAAGCAACCAAACGGAAAACAAGATTGTATCAGGACAAAAGAAGAAGTCTTAAAGTTACGTTATTTTTGTTTTAGCACAACTGCTACAACATTTATATACCTATCACAATAAGTTTCTATTAGCAAAGCCGCTCCAGTCATTAAAACGAACTTACTAAACTTTCATCTGGTTCATAATAGTATTGGGCGTATTTAAGTAAAATTGCAAAGCATGGTATAGAATACGGTTATCCTCAAGGTTTCATTACTTTTTTAACCTTTAGTCGGATTAATTCAGAACTGTGGATACGGCCTATACTCTTTAACATATATATATACATATATATATATATATATACCATATACAATCGCATAATCGGCAAGGAATTCTAAATGTGACGTTGAGTAAAAGTTCATGTTCATTCATAAAACATTATGTCGGCACCTATAGGCCAAATACATGGAGCGTACACATATGTATAGTTTGTTACCTTATAATTTAATAAAGGTTTTGAGGAACGCCTTTCCATACTTCAAGCTCAGTCAGTTTGCTTCCCCAGTGTAACTAGCAAAGGGTCGTTCTGTTCATTAAAAGCAGGTTATGCGGTATAAAAGGTAGAGGTGTAAGCAGTGCATACGATGGCATTTAGTCTGAGTTATCATATTAGAAATAAACGAGCCTAATGGATTGGATCATTTGCTTGATAGGTTAAAATCTAGTAGAGTGTGCACTCTTTTGCCTAGTAGAATGACCACTTTGATCAGATAGGTATCTAACTGACCTATTGACTATTAGGACAACGAAAGGCTAGTTTAGGTTATATTGACCCACGAAAGTGGAATATCTGGTGATGGCTAAGTATGCCAAGAAGAGGAACGCAGCTAGCAAAATACATCAATGCCGTCTGCCTTGTATATCATTAGGTCCCAGAGATTCTCTGTGGTGGACAAGTTTCCCAGGTACGTGCCTGGCGATCTCTGTTCTATAGCATCTCGGTGATCACGAAGCTATAACTTGCTGGTAGTAAAAGGAAAGCGAACAATATCCTGTTCGCAGCGAACAATACCCGTTATAATACATAAAACAATTGTTTACAGAGAAACGACGGCACGTAATATACTACGATTTTTAAAAGTACGGATTCGCGATTTTTAATTATTCAAACAAGATAATCTACGAATGTGCAATACATTGTTCTTTATAAAAAGACCTTGATCCAAACCTTTTATTAAATATATCAAACACGCTAGACGTCGATAGCTTATGCCACTGAACGCCAGCACTGCGATGTTAGAACAATAAAACGCCACCACATAAATGTTCGTAATGGTAGCCATTTTATTGTAAGTTTAAGCGGTTCAAGTAAAAAAAACTAAAGCTCTCATTTGCACTAACATCGTACCTTTAAAAAAAATCATAACCTTTTATAATACAGTCAAAAGAAACTGAAATTCCCAGGAAATAAGTAAGAGTCTCGTTTTATCGGTATCGCACAGGGTCGTTAAGATAGCTCATCGCGGTGCCCTTAATACTAAGAAGTATTAGCAGGATAAGAGTCAAGCAATATAACCGACACTCTACGTTAATAGCTAGCGAGTGATTTAATCGAAATGTAAGGTACCTGTTCTGTCTCAAAATATTACATCTTTCTCGAAAACCCATAAATCGGTTCTGATTAAAATCCATATATCGAATGACATCTAAGCGATAATAAAATGTAAGACATACAATTCAGCAACTTACTATGTCTATGAATATTGATTTGATAGCTAGTCGTATTATACCTGCGCAGTGACGAAGTAGCTAAAGTATTCAGATAACAAACCAACAATACCCGCCTGGAAACAAACAAAAAAACATGGAAAGTTATAATAGCCAGTAAGTTAGGTGGCATATACCAATAAAGTGATACAATGCAATAGTAAAATATTAATGCAAATGAACTGTGTTTGCAAAATATGACCAATTACGATATTATCATTAGTATGTAATTTTAGTATAGGTAATTTATTTGAGCTATTTTTTTTTTTATTGCGACCTGTTTTCACTCTGTATTGTTTATTCTTGCTTCAGTGTCAGCGTCGTCTCAGAAAGCTTGAAAAATCCAAGCTTGATATATTTATTGCGACGTGCTAAATATAAAATATGCGAATTGCCTCTCTAGCTGTCTTTCCAAGTTTTCGCCTTTATTATTTTCATTCCATCATCGTTTTCTCTTATGTCTTGCCACTCTATTGGCATTGGTTTATTCCTACTGTGTTCAACATTACACGAAATGTAAAATAAGCCTAAGGCGAAAATTCCAGTTGTGTTACCTATCGAAACCCCTGTAACTACACAACGGTATAGACACCTAGATTAGTCTGGCAGGAAACGGTGACGACCTTGTGTTCGCAAGCTCGATTATGGTGTAAACGCATGTTCTTTATTTTCTGAGAGAGAATGGTGCAAACGATAGGCAAAACCGTGCTAGAGGCGATACCGCTGCAAAGGATGCGGGCCACTCTTCGAACGACTTCAGCCACATCGGCACGATTTTGTTGTACTCGTCTTCCTTCTCTCGCATTCCTACTTATTTTTCTCCCTGCTCTTGCTATTACCGACCGAATGTGCATGCTGTCTGACACTCAACCCATATGAATGCCACTGAACAGAGAGCTCATCTCGCAATGGCCCATGAAGACAGTAGCGGAAGCAGAACTTCCAAGCACGTACGAGGTCTGTCGAGATGTCTCGAGCCCTTCGTCATAATAATATCAGTGAAAGGAGCTTCTCTCAGTCTTGCTAACGATCGCGCAGGTGTCTCTTGGACTCTTGAACTAGCAGCAAAGGCAACGCCGGCGAAAGCCGTAGCGGTCGCTTCCCACCACCTCGTTCAACCTCGTCCATCATATCAGCCACCAGACGGAGATAGCAAGGGTCTGTCTCCTAGCCAGACCCATACCACTGTTGTCCCACCGTCTGTTTATGCGTCACTTTTCAACCCCATCCGAGAGCTCCTAGAAGTTATCTTACCCACAAATGACGGTCTCCTCTAAAAAAAAGCCGGTATAGTACAACAAGAGTTACTGTTGTGTACATCCAAAGTAAGCCATCTCTTGAAACACAGCAAAAGAAGCAAATGCAACAAACAGACGCGCTGTGCATGAAAAAAAGTTGAAAGACATTGGAATACTGACCGATACACTATAAAGAATCACTTACAAGACGGAAGAAGTCGTTAGCGCGATCGGCGGGCAACTGAACGATGTAGTTGTATTGCGGGTCACTGCCGATTTCGCGAATGAGTCTTTTCGTGCCCCGTTCTCCGCGTTGGTATTGATAAAGCAGAATATTTTTATTTTTAATAAGCTCCGCAAGCTCGACAAGGTCTGCAAGGAAATATAATAACTGCTATTAACGAGAGACATGGAAATTATACGTATATATGTGAATTACAAAAGGACATAAGTGTTCTTGATTTATGCGGACTGTACCTATATTAGCAAGGAAAACCGACACGCCTTCATTAAAGACGATATTTTTTTTTATCTAAACAACTGCATACGAGCCAGTGCTGGTACATGTATTTGGAAAAGATTTTGCCATTCATTTCTTTTTCTACGGATATTGACTACTTAAAGGTGTGTATACAGAATACGTTGAATTCTGGAAGCAAAGGTAATTATACAATGGCTCTTAAATGAAGCACCGTGATAATTCAATATATGCCGTTGAACATAGGTATTTGATTAAATGTTAGATATGTAGTGCACTGCCAAGCCATTTTGCTCTAGAAGTATATAAGTGCTACAAAGACAACGTAGTGCAAATATGTAACCCAACGAAAGTGAAGTACAGTACTCATATGCCTTTCGTATGAGAAAGTGCGTCAATGTTATGTCCTTTATTTCGAAATATTTTGTGTGTTTGTGCTAACTTGTCATTCCCGAAGGGTTTAGTAAAATATATGTTTAGCCACATTTAATATAAGCCGTAAAAGAATTTCAAGTAGACTACATAGTCCGAAAAACAGAAAGTGATAAGCAAAAGACTTGTAATACCCCTATAATATAGTTATTTCAGTATTATCGTACCGGATATAGTCTTAAAAAAGTCTGTTGACATCAATATTATATATAATCTCTCTTTAATACATATTACTAGAATTCTGTCTGTTTATGTATATACAATAATTTGTTTCTCTGAAATATGATAACTGACAGGAATAACTTCGGTCGGTAATGTTTTATCCTGAGCTTGCGTGGACCATTAATTTTTCTAACGGGATGAATAGTCCATCGCAGGTAGTAGTTCTTACTACTTCGGGGCAACCAGTACTGAGTCATTTACTCGAAAACGTTTAATCGTTTTTAAAAAATTTATATGCAATTTTTTTCCTGATTTAAGTTACTCAATATGAGCACGTATTTGAATTATAGAGAAAAATGTATGTTTCACTTCTCTACAACTGACAGGTTAATGGGTGATTGCAGAAATGAAAGAGAATTTGAAATTGTATTGATCTGATCGTCAAGAAACAGATTACCTGTGATGACAAAGCGAAATAAGTACAACAGCAGAATACAAAAACTATAAGAACGTTTCCATGGGCGAGCGAAATTGCTTTAACCATGCAAAATGGCAATGATAACCTTAGCGGTCTGCACGTGCGCTAGAATTCAGTTACGAAAACACCTAGCGATAAAATGGAGCTTCGGGTGATGTCGGCGGTTAACCTCACATGAATGGAACAAAATTACTTTGGTTTCACGAAAAAAAACTTCGCTGCATGTATCAGTACACATGCAGAATAAAACCGAATAGATAACGATGGCAATACGGGAAAGCTGGAGCAGAATAATGTGCTATTCCTAACAGAGTAACGACGCTACTAGAATACCTAATAAAAGAATGGTCTCAATGTAAGGGGGCGATGAAACTGGAAGAGGCTTAGGGACACATGATATTGTCTAAATTCGATACTAAACGTAGACAGTTCGTTTCGTGCTGGAAGGAGTCAGTCGTTCAATATAATTCCTCAAGGCCATATCGGACGTAAAAAGTGAAATGTGGATGTAGGAAAAAGAAATTTGTAAAATCGAATATCTGTAACAGACTTTAAGTTACTTTGTATGTAAACAGTCGCTAGTATAGTAATTGCACCGTGATGGCCATGAGGTAGCTGAGCCAATGCAATAGATCACTATAATTAAATAGCTAAAACGAAACAATGAAATCAATGCAACCAAACGTCAGGAGGGTGTAAGTCTACAATTTATTTTATGATAAGTTGGGTGTGACATTAATTAAATTCCTTAATATTAGCATAAAATGATCGCATAATTGCAGCGCAGTAAGAGAATCATTAGAACATGCCTGTAAAAGTATGGAATAATTACAGGTTAAACATGGTAATTGCAAAGGTATAACTCTTGGTATGTACTAGACCTATAGTATAGTGTTTCATACTGGCTGGATGTTACATGAAGACGAGTTGAATCAACAGCCAACTAGGGGTAGCATAACAAAGAGAACGTAATCATTATATAAAAGGCTTAAGTTATTCAACGATCTGATTAGCAGTAGTTTGTCACTTAATAAGTTTATTCCAATTGGAGAACAAAATAGGCAGAATAAATTGAGTGCAACAGAATAACCACGTCTTTATTTACAATCTACACTAGTTGGGTGCGACAGCAGCGCACTAGCGTAGTATACCACTGAAGTCTGTGTCCGTCTGCCTATGTATTAACCTGTTTCTCTAGAATAGTTTGTGCAGAGTTATATTTGTGACTTAACATGTTAAGAATAAATAGAGTTTCATTAAATTTTGGCAACTAGGCAAACAATCGTTCCCAGTATTTGTTGAATTTGTTAGCATGGAAATTTTAAAATAGATGAGTTGCAGACGGAAAATAATAAAAATGCAAACATTTACACGTATTCAGAAACTTTTCAGCGAAGTAGCGGCTTGCTTAGAAGCGATTTCACACGTAAAACGAGAAGAGTAAAAGGGTGATGGCAACTTACTATTAGATCTGCCTTTAAAATACAGGTTTCATCAGATGGGTAACTACTTGCAGTCGTAGTACCCAGGGCTGTATGTATGTATGTACATCAATCTAACCTATTGGTATAGAGAGTAAATAGATTCCGAAGGCGTCAATAAAAGGTTCGGTACAGAACTGTGTTTGTATTGCTATGCAGGGCACATACTTGCGTGAACACGTTACTCACACTGTTCTTAGTCAGCTTAAGTGGGAGAAAGATGGAGCGAAAGAGACCAGACAGCCAGAATCTTTTTTTCGTGCAGTTTTCAGATTCGGTTTCGGCCGAAACTGCTTCAGTAGTCGGGCATGGTATCCGGTCTATGCAAGACTTTTCCAACCCCTTCCTCTCTCCCATCTGTTCCTTCCTTGCTTGAGCCCCGATTTGCCTGCCTCCGTCGGCGCGTAGGCCGACCCTCGCTGTCTACATCCCATCTTCCGCTCTTGTGCCCGCATACTGTATGTGGAAGAGCCGAAGTATTGAAAAAAACTCTGGCCCCTTTTCTCTGTATTCTATCGATGGAGCCGAGCACCAGCTCATTATTCCCTTCGCACGTTCGAAACTCGCCTTTGGCCTGAGGCCCTTCTACATTGTAGGGACACCGACGCAGACGTCCCTAAATTTTTGTCCTTCTAGTTGCTCTTTAATGAGTTGGCTACGTAACTGCTATGATGGTCAGCGATGAACCGTCTGCTCAAACATGCTTGCCCTTATCCCCTCCCCTTCGAACGCGTTACAAATCACCGCCAATTTTCCACTTAAGCGAACAGAAAGATCATAACTCGTGACGACTGTCCATTACAAGCTATCTTAATGCTATGCGTTACAGAGAAACATGCCTCCCCTCCTTCTTTCATGCTGCTATCCTTGTTTATTTATTCCTGTAGACACACATTATATATATATGTGTGGATATGGTAATCCGTGACCATACTTTACGGCAGCTTCGGGTATAATTTTGTGTAATTGCACTTTCAGCGTGAAATTAATTCCCCATCAAATGATTGCGACAGACCGTGTTTGGAATTAAAGAGGAGCACGTATACGTGCCTCATTAGATTAATGGAAAATCCAAATCCTTTTGTCGCCATGTTCCTATATATACGAACCAGTCAATCACGGAGCTGTATTGCGCTAAAAGCAATTAAACACCCATAAACGGCAAGTGCTTAATATTCAGAATATTGCTGTCATAATAAAGCATTAGTATCGAATCCAACAGATCTTGCACAGTCGTCGCTTCACCAAAAGTCGATCAAGTAGTGCAAAATATAAAAGCATATAAAAAAATTCTAAATGTTATTATTTTATGACGAATTATTTGGTCGCAATTTATTTTACATTGCAAAGAACTTTTTTTTTTTGTTATAATCATTAAGCTAGCCACCTACATAGACTTCCACGACCTTTTAGCTATCTCGTTTTTACTAAGGAATAGTTTGAAGAAGACAGAAGTATCATGAAATTACTTTTTACGAGTTTTTAAGAAGATAGGACTAGTTTTTGAGTTTCTCCGTTCGTAAAAGGTTAGTACATCACTATTACGGATCGCTGCGTTTCAAATTAAGCAACGCGGCTGCATAATTTTAAAAGAGTAATTAAACGGTTAATATCAAATTGGTATGCGTATGTAACGAATGACGCAATACCCTTTTATATGAATAATGTATGTATAGTAGCATGTAAAAATAATCAATGATCCTATCATTTTGTCAGTGTTGTATGTTCCATCGTGAACCAAATCCTTTCAGTTTATCCTCCGAGAAATACATTTTATTTTGATCATGTGGAAATGCATTTGATACCTTGAGACACTAAAAGTTAAATAGTATGTAAAATTGATTTAAATGGTTCTACATGTGTGAAGCCTATGTGATAATCTTTTAATAATATTTTATTAAATAAATAATGTTTTATTTTCATGTTCAATGCCTCTGTACGCATTATCATTTAGCTCTAGTAATAGACGACGCACCTCAGCTTTATATAGCTAATAGTGGTAATCATCTCAAATATTCATTTTATCATCCGTATTTTCTATCCTAAGTTTTGCAAGCTCATTTTTCTTTCAGGTTTTTTTTACAGGTCTACATTGCAATATAAGTGCTTTGATATCTACCAAGGAGTTCTCCCAAGAGCTACTCACATTGTCGTTCAACAGACTAATGTGAATTAAGATGAAAGAACTACATATGAAACGCATTTGTCGTGAGACATTAGTCTAATAGTTAAGTTGCTGAAGACTTTTGCTTAATATTCAGTTTCGTTTAAGCTTAAAACCGAAGCTAATGAACGGGTTTATAATTATGATTCTACTTCAAAAGCTAGCACTGTCGAAGCACATGAACAAAAGGGCCTGCCATGCGCCAGCAAACGAATTACGAATTTTTCTATCATCAACAGACAAACTTTCATCAAAGCGGATTGGCCTATTTATATAATTTAATTAATTTATTCTGTGTAACGTTGTGTTATTGTTTGATAGACATTTTGATCGAAAGATTCGCAAATCTAAAAATGGCTATTGTACACTCTTCTGCCACAAGCGTCTTGCTTGCCGTATGCCTTCGCGGTTGGCATTACACAACGGACACAAGCTGTAATATCTATTTATATTCATGTTCTTATTCAGTAGGCACTAATATAAATAGGAAAATATATAACTTAATGATTAAAATGAAATTATAAGTCCGCCAGAATGATGCCAAAAATAATAACAATAATAATTTAAATGCAATTAAGAAGCTTTTATAGCTATAATCAATAATGCCTACTAAAAGATACATTAATCTACTTGTTAAACTTACAATTCATATGTCGAGGTAACTTTCGAAAAAAGTATTACGATCTTTGTCATACCCGATAACTAGATGCGCAAAATTAATATTTTTCTAGCTAAAAATATATTCGGCGTTTACAAATACCAACGCATTATTTCAAAAGAACGTTTCTACTTTGCATGCTAACTAGTATTTTGAAGAAAAAGTGGTTTTAAAAAGCACGCGGCTTTTTGCAACAGATTTGCCCTTTGCATTAGGCTAGCGCATACAACTTTTGCTACCTCTAGTAATAGAAGTCGTATATCATTACTGAATAAATAGGTACTGTGTCTTGTGGTATCTCTCGCAAAAGACTTCCGGAAACGATCATAGTACCACGAAACAATGTTGGCCTACCATTGCTCCTCTGCGCGGAAGGTCCGTCAGTCGGCTACTTGCCGGCTTGCTTCTCAGCCTACTGTATTAGAACAATATCAACGGTACTGGTTCCGCCGTATTTCCAATCTCATAAGGCAAGCCTCTAAGGGGTTTACTTTAGGCTCTCCTGTGCCCTCATGCCCTCCACATTGCGTTCTTCCAAGTCTTTTCCAAGTCAACGGGTTTATTACGCCAACTTGTCCTACCACCACATCAAAACATCGAAACGAAGAAGACACCGACCCACACACATAAAAAGAAAAGGGGAAGTATGGGAAGTACACTTGCTTGTCCATTGCAGTCTCGATGTTTTTAAAACAGTACATCATTAGCATGAAAAGGTTGTCCTACAGGTCGTGTTTATTCCACTACTGAACTGGACGGCAGCAAAAAATAGTAAAGTGACAAGCTGTCAGGTAGCAGTCAGAGTCCTTGGGACCTGTTCGTTCTATTCACCTGTACCTTCTTCTTATCTCTTCTATTCTGACAGGCAGCAGGAGTGCGAGTAAGAACAATTGGCCATTATGCTCTTCTCCCTTACTTAGAACTATCTGCCCTGAGCGCCCGTCCCACTGAACACGTGGATGTTGTTCCAACTGGGTAAGATGGTCGCAGCATCTTACCTTTCTGTATTCATCTATACGTTCGGTTAGCTAGATTATAATCTAGTGGGTGTTGAGTTACACATCAACTACTATCGGTTTTGTTGCATGTCCGTATTTGACTTGTTCATATAAAACACCATCTATCAGTATTCTATCTTTCTATAGAACCTGCGCGGTTATCATGCTGGGTCGTGACCTGGGCACGCGTTTGTGTTTCGTGTTTACGTCCGATATCGTTGTCTAGCATTCCATCAAACGGCTGATTCTCAGCACGAAACGAAGTTTGTATATGTTCATATTCAAACTTAGACCACAACGTTCCCTAAGATTAGCAAGCAAATACCTTACCCACTAAGCCACGACGAGGCCAATCTGACCACGCCTGCTTGACCATAAGAAAACGGCATCATCTTTATACGCCAGAGGTAACTAACTTCTTTTTCCTTCTGAAATCCACCAACACATGCCCAATAGTGATCTACCATCCGTACCTGTTATCTATGGTAATTGTGATGATGGCAGGAGGAACTTTCAATGACCTAATAGTCAGTTACAAACTGTTATATGCGAGCTATTATAAATAAGCTATTTATAAAATTCTTAAAAACTTTAAATTACTATACTAAACTTATCATAACTTATTGCGTAATTTGAAATATGCAAAAATACTTTACACTGTTCGTGATATTATAAACCACTATAAACTGCCATTTAAGAAAGCACTAAATCGACTCTCTAATGGCAACTTATTTACCAAAGAAATTTCAAATGCATTAGGCACCTTGATTTTTCTCGTAAATCAGAGCGTAGTTTTTCCATTTCTTAGCTTTGAGGATATCGGCGAAGGCCCGGCTGAGCGCTCGTGATGGCGGTAGCAGATCGAAGCAAGTAGAACAAGAAGAGGATGGTCCGGAGTTGTCTCCACCTGCTGGAGACGCCCCTGTCATGCCGACCGATGCCCCAGGCCGACCGCGCGCAAAAAAAGGCACCTGAAGACGTGCCGCAATCTCTTGAGCCATTCTGTGCGACTCATGTTGCGTCGGTCCAATGAGTGCGACACAACCGTCATCAATCAGTGCGCATGCTGTAACGAAACAACAGCAGTCGTAATAGATGTCACCTTACCAAAAATAATAATAATTATTATTATTATCAATAACAGTAATACTTTAACACTTTTTAAGTTTAGATACTAGGCAGATGATTGATCATTTATAGTGCAGCAGTGGAAAAGAGTAATATGAAATATAAATTGATATAGGCGTATCCTATATTAAACAAAGATTTACTAGAATCTATCTGAGGATCTGTTACATGAATTTTAAAGTAAAGTTCCAAATGTCTAAATGTTACATAAATGCAAAAAGTTACAACAAGAGAGCGATAATGAAAAAAAGCAAAAGAATGAACAAAGACGCAATGCTAAAACTCAAATATCAGATCATCTGCTCCAAAATCTCTATGGCATTCTGTTACGTTTTAGACTATCATGGAACACAAACTCATTTGCTCTCACGTACTTATACTGATCTGAAGTTATATTTTATACCTTTAAACTAAGTGTATTTGAATCTCTAAGTATGGTAAAATTAACCCTTTATCTGTCTCTTGTAAGGCTGAAAAATCAGCTTCAATTATTCAAATATAAATTTAAATAATCTACAAATTGTTGACTGCAAAGATAAGTTATGCAAATTGCAAGCAGAAAAAGCAATTCAGGTAAATTAATTTGTGATATCCATACTTCATATAAAGATTAAATAACTTAAATCCCGGGCAGGAGAACGAGACGCAACTCTTATATTTTTAAATCGAACCGTATAAGCATATATAATATTGCACAAACATGTGTTAATGGTAAAAAGATGGCTTCGATTGGCCAGACAGTTTGAGGTTCAATCTACGGAATCAGTTTGTATGTTTCAGAAACCTAAAAATTAAAAATAAGGTCATTGTAGGATGAAGATAATCTCCAATCTTGGCTTTAAAAATTCTCGTGGGATCGGATAGCCGTATATAATAAGAGCAATCAGCTGTCAAAAATCTCAGCGCAGCAAACCCCAGCCATAGTATCTGGTATTATAGGGCTCCAATCTAGGGCCATTTATTACAAAGTTAGGATTAAAGTCGGTTATAATAGCCTCAAGGGAGACATTAGGTAAAAAAAACCAGGCACAATTTTTTTCACATCATACTAAACAGAGTATTCGATGTAACTTGTGTCGATGCAAGCTATAAAGATTATTAGAGTCAGTTTAAACGGAAGATCATATACTCGAAAGCACGTTTTTCCTGGAATTCCTCTATAGATTCAGACACCCTAGGCTGCCTTGTTTTGACCAAACATCTCAGATGACACGAAATGTAATATAGTGGAGTTGGGCTATGCTTGCCACTAAGTTTGGAACGATTCAGTATTGCAATTGAGTTTCTGTAACATTACTATAGACTGAACTTGTGGGCTTAAGTCTAAAAACATAGGTTGTACAGCCATGAACTATTTAAAATAAGAATATCAAAAGGCCTCTTTTTTTTAGTTCATTTTCGAGACAAGCATATCGGGTCTTCCATATGAAAATCCATAGTAGACAAAAGGTAAGCTTGCAGTCACATACAAAAGAGCATAAAGTGACATTGGTGTATCCGCAAAAATACTGGTTTAAGCAACTCGGAATGTAAACCCTTTTAAAAAAAAAATTGCTTTTTTCGTTCCATATTATTATACCTAGGACAAATATGGTTTTGGTTCATCCTATATCAAATGACGGCCTTTTAAATTGCTTGTACATGATTTAGTCTCGTTTTCACACAGTATCGCTATATCCTTCGCTTACACCTACGCCTGCTCTAGAGTTCTTTTGTTAAGGAAGTGTAAGTAGGCTGTGTAATTGTATTTGCTTACCTAAGAAAGCAAGGGAGATAGGTCGTTGCTATATAAACGATTGGAAATCTCAAGTGAAATTTCTGCAAATTAAAATATCGGATAAGCTGTGTTTGCCGAAGCCATCAAGAAAGTCTGAACTAACTATAAACCATTTTTTATTATTTATGCAAATGTAAATATTAACGGGTTTAATGCTATCGTTGTAAAGTAATATAGGCATTCAAATAGTGTTATCTGCCTAATTTTTGCACATGAAGAACTCGAAATCAACTTTTTCTGAAACCGTGAGCTTAGTATTGTTCCCTTGTGTCGCTGGCTCGGGTACATGGCACCAAATGCATCATTTATAGTTAGATCTAATAGTATTATGATAGCTGTTATTAATAGCCGCGCCATGTACGATGAGAGCATAACAGAAGGAACGTATTTAGTAGTCTTTAGACGTTCCATTCAGGCTATGTAGGGCATTTAATTTATTTAAGGCAGACAGTTTTGTTTTTCGTCCTTGATAGTGACATGCTAAGCACTTACATTCTAAAGCTATGAACAGTGTTGCGTGACGAGATCGCGTACTTAATCTACTCGAAGTACTGTGAACCAGTCTACCTTTTTTTGTACGTGAGCCTGATACGTGACCTTTTGTTTATAAAACATAAACGTGTCTTCGATAACGAAGCCTTCTCCGATAATGCCTTCCATTACTCTGGATCCCCTGACTTAATTCAAAAGGCGATCAGGAAAAAATTCTAGGCGCGCATTTCACTGTATAATCACAGCGTATTATTATAGACCTCTCACGCATGTTTACACAAGTGACAAGCATATGTTCAAATATGTAGGGCGCAAAAGGTTACGACGAGTTGTTGTTATAATTTCAATTCGTATAACCTGAGTCGCAAGAAATATCTATGGGTCATTTTTTACAAACTTCTTTACTACGCGTAAAGTAGAATTAGTTCTATCATTTAGGTTCTACTTAGAGTGCTGTTCAAACACTTAATTTTTTTTTATAAAGAATATCAAACACACTATACCATGATTTATTTAAACTTCGTTATTGTTGAGCTGTCAATAACGGGTCCATTGCATTTTCACTGCACGTGACAATATGATGGTTTCAGATGTCAGATAAGCTGTCGTTATGTGAAGTTGAACTGGCTTCCCTAAAACTTCCCCAATGTCAGGTCAATCAAGTATATCTTCGTGTTAGATAAAAGTTCAAATAGTGTCAATGAACAAGTGTCGTCAATCAAGAAACAGTCAGTGAGGCGTATATAGGTGCAAAATATAATTTCTTTTAGAATGCACTGTATCACTGACCACATCAATGAGCAGTTGCACAACCATCCGACGGAAATTTTAAGAAGACTATATATTAATTCATCTGAAAACAAGTCACGTGTGGCCTACCGTGTCTCAGGGGAGTTCTCTGTAATGCTGTTGGGAGGATTCGCTTCTGGTTTCGTCTGTTGAACTTTTCCCTCGCTCTGAATCCTAGTAGGTCATGCTTTTTTGCGATGTACACGTAAACAGTCCTTTTTGCATCATGTCGCATATTATTAAAAAGGATTTGATAACTCGTATTTGGTTAGGTTTCTTAGTATACGATGCCAAACATTTACAAAACCCACACGAAGTGCACGAAATTCTGTGTATAGCATATATTTTAAACCCTGCGTCATGTAGTTTAAAACGTTCAGCAGAGTAGCGTTAGAAGCAATGCAAAAAGGTAAGGTAAGAAAGGTGTATGAAAGTCGATTTCACGTATTCTCAACAATTATTTTTTTTATTTCAAACAAAGCTCTCATATATTCTATATATTTTTATCCATAGTTTGAGGCAACCATCCTTGCCTTCTCTGTTAGTAACTTAGCCGTCTCCGGTACTAAGCAAGTCCGCAAGTCAACTAAAAGCATTTATCGATCATTTTAAAGTTTGTTGGGACCCCAGCGTTGCGTCCAAAATGTGAATGAAAAACAGTTTAAAACGAATTGACCATAAACAAAATCTATAAAACAAACATTAAGGTGAAATAAACGAATAAAAGTTCCCCTATGACGCTATTATTTCACATAATGTAACTTACTGGCTTTAGCCGCAGCAAAAGAATTTGTGACCTTTACGCGGACAACATGTAGTCGAAATCGGGGCAGTATTTTATGGTCAGCGTTGATTCGGGCTACCAGTGTATCCATTAGTGCTCCGGAAGCTACTTGTTCGTCCTCATCTAACAGAGCGCCTGAAAACGTCAACACGTATCGCATAAACATGGAGAATCAATTGAGCCTGTACAATCATCTATGACACATGCATAAACAGAAGCATATAAGAATACATTGTTTCATATAGAATTGTTTTTCGGTTAAGTATTAGAGGATTATGGTCTACGGTGATATACTGATATAAAGAGACATATTCAAGTCATCAAATATAACAGCTAATCAATGGGTCGAAATCCAGTATGTTACATCTACCTAGTATTTGTCTAATAGTTTTTTAGGGCACGCGTATGTAATAAACATACACGTAGAGGACTAGGGGCCTGTATTTACTTATTATAAATACTTAAGTGCTTCTTAGACTTAAGGGCATGTCGTATGTTTTGGCATGCCAAATAGGGTATTGTTCGATGTCGCTCCATCTCACCAATATTTGGGTTATTCTGTGTTGTGTACGCGAATGTCTATTTTGGGTTACATCCTTTTTTTGGCCTATTAAAATATTCTGTTATACAAAGGCATCAACTTAAAGAGAAAAGTGCCCTTTATACAAAGTTTCCCTGCAAAATCGGATTATACTTCTCATATTCTGTGATCATTTTGTCTCTCCCTTTGGATAATGGATTCACGTTATTCTCAATCATTCTATATTCTGTTGGCTACTGAAGATTGAGAGCATCGAGCACGAAAAGAAGGGTAGTAGCACACTGCATTAAAAGTGAAGCCACTCGCTTACCACCAAACAAATCAACGAACCTCGAAGGGTTTTTATCCGTCTTTTAAACCATCGACAGTATTATCGTCTCATATCTAGCCAAAAGTATCGTACTTTAAGTTCCGTTTATGAGCTTAGTTCTCCTTTAATGAATTACTTATTAGTTGTTGATGAACAACAGACATAATAGGTCGCATTGGGAAAGGCTTTACCCATATACACAAAGATTATGCGGCCCTAGAGACATTAATAACTGCAGATTGGGGTCCAGTCCACTGATTAAGCAATTGCGAAATGTGTTGAAATATCGTACTTAGAATGGAACGTACATCAGCGTTGTTGTTCAATAGCACTGTTTTTAACCATCCGTCCGTGAAAGAAACCTACATGAATCTGATTTAAAAATGTTTGTTTACTTCAGTAATTTGCTGGCTAGTAGAGAAAGTAGAGAACATCGAGATTAGAAAAGGGGGGAAGAACTCCATCTTAGAAGTTATAATCGTAAGCTGTATTTCTTAAATCCTGACGTCTAAAGGACGCGTAACTCGTACTGCAAAACTCTTACTGGGTGCGCAGGTCAAAACGATGGAGTGTGATTCTTTCTTGATTTTAAAAACTCGAACTTCTCTGCCCCTGCATTCGCTACTCAAAAACCGCAATCTCTTAAAGCTTGGCACATTGTTACCTAATCTGATTTGGCCGTCCAAGCTTGTTTTCTTACTGTCTTATGAGAAGGGTCTTACACTTCTTCTCTACCTTCTCTACCAGAAGAAACCAAAACTTTTGTTCCAAAATACTTTCTTAGTCATGACGATAAGACCCTTGGCATGGAACTGAATAGAGTGTAGCTAGAGGTGCGGTCACCCCATGTAACCTGCGCAGAAATGTTGGCCTATACTTGAGTTTATACATCAGACATAAATAGCAGCTTTTCTGAACACAGATGAATACTTGAAGGAATAAAAGGCCAACATTCTACAAAAGCTAATAAAATTGTTTAATTAGAAAGTAAATTTTAAAATAATTTTAATACAGTAGCATAAATATAGCGTAACGACCTATTGCGTGATAGACTACTTAGCATAGTGATAACACGATTAGGCCAGAAACCGGCTCGCCTAAATTAAAAGATTAACCAATCACTAATTATTCATGCTTGTAGAAGTTACGGTCTTCAGGAAAATGTGGTGTTTTCAAATAACCGATCACTCATTAGGTTATGTCAAAACATTTTTTTACATATCTTTCAAATGTCTTTCTAATAGCTATAGTGAGCGAACAATGTTGGAAATTTTAGAATTCGTGTTCAAGAGCGCCTTATACACAAAAATCCAACGAGTTTGGATATGTGCTGTAAGACAGACGTAAGCCCTTGTTTCAAACTATGGCTACATGTTTAGCTAGCCCTGTACCAGTTTGATCGTATAAGCGGGTGGGCCAGCGTCCTCAAGGACGTAATGGCCTGCCATTTGGCACAGTAGCCTTCCACGGTTTTGCTAAAGCTTTTAAAACGTCCAAATAAACGTCTTTGGCAACGGATTCATCCATGCAGCCGTGCAGAATATTTTCTAGTTACTGAATAATATAAAACGGCGTTTTGGTTCGTGCTCGAAGGAACTTAAGAGCAAATGAGATCAGATAAACGTCATAAATTCCGTTGTAGCTTCAATAAATTTTAAAAATTCTCCAGAGAAATTTGGTGCGAGCTAATATAAATCCCTCAGGTAGTCTTTTCTACCACAGTTTCGATTATCCGTGAGGTACATTTTCAGCGGAACACTGAAAACAACTACGTTTTTTAAAAGAGATAGTACTGAATTATATTACATAATCATCTTGAGGCCCATACGGGCCAAGTGGATCTAAATAGGTCAATATATTTCGAGCATATATGAAACCGGGTGCCGTGGATGCTGATTTTGCAGACATCGAAAGTGCTAAGCGGCCTCAGGGTACAACTCAGCTTAGTAAGAATGCATGTACGTGCGTATATATTAAAGTTTCGTAGTTTTCCCAATCATCACACTCCTCTCGAACAAAATGTAACTTGTGGATGTGTCCGTACCTGGGTCATTCAAAAATCTTTCATTTCATACTGCGGAGCAGAATTTCATGTGAACCTATGATAGACGCATTAAAATCTTTGAATTGAATAACTGAGCAGTAAATAATTATAAACTATCGTCTTCTGCACTTATAATCACAACTATTTCCAGGAAGAAGACTATTCTTCTTTTATCTTAGCTGAGTAAATATATAGAGAAGATAAATAATTTATTTAAATGCACTCATTAGTGGCTCATACAATCCGACTTTCTAAACCCACATCGATTAACGATAATTAGGGTGTGAACATACGGGTATTTTCATTCTATATTTTCTTGAATGTGGTGAATTGTGGTAAGTCCCTTTCGGCCACATAACGGAAGATTTGCATACGCCGCCATTGATTGTTTTCAACAATAACATTAAGCAAAATTTTGGCCCACATGACGCTACCTTCCTGCATTCCTCGTATATGTATATAGGTTACTTTTTGAATGTTATGAACAAAGCTGTACCAGTCTTTATCACTTTTCGGCATCTTTTTTGCATATGCAACAGTTCCAATTGATGCAATGCGCCATGGGTGACACGCATTTCCAAGTCATTAGCCAGGAAATTACACATTTTATTTCTTATTTACATATACGTATGTACGTGCGTTTTACATTTAGCATTAATGAGTGAATATGTTTCATCATATCAATGATTCATTGTTATATTTTTTTTTGTAACATTCAAAGCTTCCAGAAAAACTATGTGTTTTACACACATTTGTATCACCATCCGAGACCAGCTATCCTGCCATATAAGTTAACACTTTTGATATCTAAAAAACCAATAATCCGCAAAATACCGCAGTAGCAGCATTTATATGATTTTCGATTAAATGAGGGTAATCTTTGATGTCCTGCATAGTCTTTCTATTTATAATAGACCTTATAAAAGGTCCCAAAATAAAAGCTTTATCCCATACTTACTTGACGGTAGTCTCTCGTGCGCGAAAAGGTTAGTTTTGGCTAAAAGGCCTTGTTACATTTTTATTCGTATTAAGACCCAAATAGCGATATGAGAGGGGTATCATATGGAATATTCTTTGGCTTGTTTTTGCAATACGTATTATACTTCATAAGCAGATAGCTTCATTCAGCCTAGTCTATTTTCAGTGCATTTACTTCAATCCAGGCTACTCGTTAGCTGAAAAGCCTAAACTGCTAGTTCTGGTAAGCACAAGCATTCTCCATGCGGATAAGTATGGGCTCTGGCGGTGTATTACGGAAATATATTCTTTCCTTACGAAGTAGTATCTTTGTTTATATTTGCTGCCGCATTATTGTCTATTGGAGTAACTTCTGATTTTTCTACTCCGCAATTATTGGCGCAGTATGTATGTCTTACATAATATTGTGATTTAAAAAATTCTGGCTTTTCATATCTTCAGTATATATATATATATATAGTATATATATATGAACATGGTATCTGTTTAAGGACATCTTATATTTAATGAACATTAAAGTACGCTTCGTTCTTGTACAAAACAAAAGTTAAACATATGCGTGTTCAGGGTTCCCGCGTGCAAAGAAAGACGCAGAAAGGATTCTTTTGAAAGCTTTTTACGTACTGCCATAACGGCCAGATGTTTGTCCTTGGTCGATTAATTCACCAGAAACAACAAGGCGAATCCCTAGATTGTCGCTTATGTCGGTATGCAAAGTTTGGCTTCGGAGAATGAAGATGAACGACTACAATCGCCTTTATGAGGACCACATTTATGAGTGTTACTCATTGTAAGGCATTTCTGGCTGCTGTCAGTTCCGCCCCACATCCTTGGCCGTTTTCAAACGGACTTGTTCAAGCGAATCCTTTGTGTCTTCCTTAGCAGCTGTTACTCCGTTAAACTCTGTCACAAGCTATACGTGGTATGACTGGAATTCGGTCATCTAAATATATAGCAATCAGTCGTCAGTAGGCTTTCTAACCTCATTTTTAAATATTCTATTTCTGTGCCATGGCTATCAACAACAGTAGGAGTAACGTAGCAGATACATAATCTAATTATAGTTTTTTTAAATACACATATGCTCTATTAGTAAACAAGATAGTACATGCATATTTTTCATGTCATTAGCGTTGAGCAACATATAAGTATATCTAATAACCAATTACATAGTTAATAAACGGGGACAATGAAGTGTAAGCGAATTCTGGAAGAATGAGAGGTCGCTAACTTTACCTGAACTTAAACTCCATGAGATTGTTTCCAGTTTCATTAAATGATTTTTACATCACATCAAAAAATGAGTAGCTTTGTATGTGGCCTTACTTACGTTAAGCGCGTACGTTTGACATTTTGTTTCGATCGAAATACGACGACTATAAGTACACGCTGTGGTGAATACGAGTTTTTATTATCGGAATGTTGAGTATCACTTTTTAATTATCATTATTTCTCCCTATGATCAACCTTGAAAAGGTTTTCTAGAGAAAAACCAACATCCATCATACTGTTTTGCCATCTTAGGTTAGAATTGCATATACCATGTTTTACTACTGGGATCTGGAATCTGATGTTGGTTTAGATTAGATAGGGGAAATCACGGCATTACGAGTTGTATAGTATACTTCGAACTTTGATGCTCATACGTATTAAAGTCCTTTCTGTGTCTTGCGGAGAAAGAAGAATGCTGCGCAAATAGGCAGGGTAAATAATCTGTTATGAGAGAAAACGTAAACTGTGAGCATTCGACGAATTATATGTTAAACATTGTTGCACTCTAAACAAACAATAATTAATAGTTTAAACTCATTTATCTCGCGCGTAGAGCGAGTATCCGCACACAATATAACCGTACTGCTACAATTGCGTTTACGAAATAATTGTAAACTTAACATATTAGCAACTCTTGGTAAGTCATAAACTTATCAAAAGTTTCTAATATGTTACTGTAATATTATAATATACCAAAGGTAATGAAGTATAATGTAACGTTTTGTTATGATAATCCTGCTTGGTATGTGACTTTTTGTTTGAGCATCCTTTTTGCATATTGCAATTGGTAAGCTTGTAGCGAGAATCGAATCAAACGTTTGACGTCTATAGTTATTTTGACCTCCACTCGGCGCTTAAGACAGCTGCTTACGAATAATGTATCTGTTAGCTGATTTCTATTTTACCAAACGTTTTAAGCAGTTTTATGATTCATCTTTCTCGTTAGGCACTGCAATTCTAGGGTGTCTATAGGATACGACTTTAGGACCGCTGATGTCATTTATACCACTTCCCTATAAAATGTGGTACTTTACTACACACAGAAGACGTAGATGATATGAAGTTCCGCGGAATCATACAAAAGCTAGAGAAAATGAATCTGCTCCGGTCAGCTTTGGGTAGTACTGAAAGGTAAATGGCTTTCTTTCATTTCCAGCTTTGCATCAAAGAGTCTTCTGATATATTTTGGCTACAACATTGACTCATTTGATAATTTATTGCTGTTATGATCGAAAGAGGATCGAGAAAAATTAGGAAATAACTAAACCAGTTTAGGAGTAGCCTAGACTTTATATAAGTCTATATAGAGTTATCTTCAAACCGATTCTAACTATGTTCAATGTACAGGACCTAATGTTGCGTAAATTATTTATCAAATACTTCAAATCTATCGTAACAAATACTTGAACCTCAGAATTGTACATCGCAGAACGGTTGCCAAGAAAAACTTTTTGAGTGACGGTGAAAAAATCGCTGAATGATGAACTGAAATAAGTGCGTGTGGTTATAACAATTATAATATATATAGAAGTTAGCTAGACTTCTAGGATACAGTGTCCGGGACCCACGAGTTATCTGGCAATAAAGCAAACGGAATGTGTTTGCTATAAATAAAAAAATTACTAACAATGACAAACATTATGCTTCCAGCTGTCAGAAGTCGTCACATGTTAAGGATTTAAGGATTCAGCGGTCTGCTAGCTATCACAAAATACTTTTTTTTGAAAGAGCTTTTAGACTATTTCGATACTAACGGGAGACCATTGAAGGCAGAAGTATCATTTCATTGGGATATTTCTTGTATTTTTGAGTCAGAAAATCGTTTAGATTGATATGCAATCAATCAAAATTCATCATATGTAAGAAATAAATACAAAATAGTGTGTAATTAAAGTTTAAATAGAATAATCTCAGCAGGAACAGTATACGCCATAAAAACACGCCGTACTTAATTAGATACTTAGTAATTAGAGTAGGCTAGTTTTGTTGGACTATTATATTGAAGGAATCAGTGCTTTCCGTGTACACTCTAGGATAATAACTGATATGGGCATACCATATATAATTTAGTGATACAAATAGGTAAACACAATTACGTGTATTTGTATCATACTTGCACAAGCGATGCACTTTTACAACTTCATCGAAGTGGAAATTTATGGAGGAGAATCGACGTTCAGTTGAATGAAAAGCTCGTACGTTTCGTTTATTAAAAATAAATAATTATGATAAACCTTTGAGGTATTCTAAGGTATTCGGTAGTATTATGCCAGCGGAAAGGCCGTATTTCTTTACCTATTCTTCGTAGCACTTCTACGAGCGCAGAACAGGTTCAAAATTCTTCGGTATCAGTTAAAGTGAAAGTTGCAAAGCGTTATGCCGAAAAATGTTCGATCTTCCGTTCTATCATATAGCAGTCCTTTACATCTTACTTTCACCTTCTTCTTGGTAAATGCACCAGGCGACTTTTCGTCTGCTGCTGCTGCTTCAGTGTGGACAAAATTACTCTCGACTATTGGCCTGCTGCCAACTAATGGCATATATATATTATACAGTGTAGCATGTTTAAATTGGGAATCTTTTATATGCACCGCTTTTAGGACTGTATCGAAACAAATAAGAATACATTAACGAAGATGTTCTGCGTCTACTCGAAATGCGATTTCTGATGCTAATTCAACGTAACTACGACTCACCGGGATTACATCTTCAGCTCGGTACCTAAAAAAACTGACCAGGGATTTTGAATATTTTACTCCTTTAATTCGGGAATTTTTGAGCTCATAAAGTCTAAGCTGTATTGCGGTTCGAATCGAATTTATTTTAAACGTTGCTGTAAATAAATGGCATTTGGTTTCTAGATGAAGCTAGAATATCACTGCTATTTCAACTGGGTTTCGAACATAATAATTATCAGACATTCTGAAGGTTTAATGGAATCTATGTTAAAAAATGAATTTTTAAAGAAGATTCTATTACGGATTCCGTTGCCATTTGGTGTCGCTTCTAAAGTTAACGTGATGGCGGTAGCTTACGAATTAGATGCGAAGAAACACGAATTAGAAGTATCAATAGAGATAAAAATTGAATCTGGTCATATATAAACGTCATAGACTCACGTGAAACGCAAGATTAGCGGCGTTTTATTTGATTTTTATCACTTACATTGTTACGTGTTAACAGTTGTCCTTTGTCCGTAATTTCGAGTTATGATTGATATCACGCATAGTATATCATTCTTGGGTTATAATTTTTCTATTTTTTTCTACCATGTATATGACTATGAAAAAGAAGGTAATTCATTTTATATATGCATATATATGTAAGCCTTGTTGATGTACGAAAAATAATGGTATCCGCATTTTTTTATTTCCCTTAATTTTGTTTCTTAGAGCTTTGACCTGTATTTACTCCATTTTGCAGGGCCTCGTCCAATAATTATCATTTATATGATCTAATAAATACGTTAGCATTTCAATAGCTACGCGTTGTATGTGAAGGATTGCCATACAGCTTTTGGAAATATACATGTGTGCATGCATATATGCTGCTAGCCCGAAAAGATCTCACACAGGCCGCAAGCAAATGTATTTGTCACGCATCAACGACCGCTTGTCCTGTCGCTGCTCAAAAGCGACTAACTTTAAGGGCGTTTCTTCGATGGTCAACCAGAGACCCTCTATTGCCGTTAGCTCGTTGTTCTCTCGAACCCTACCTTCCAGGCCCTCGCGCAATCTCAATTGTTAGTTAAAATAGTTACATCAAGCAGATTGTTATTATAATAATTATTATTATTATGCACGGGTCGTGCGTCGTCAGAAACCTCTTTTTTCCACCTTCTGTCGTTGATTCCGCTCGCGAAAATTGGGTAGCTTGCTGGCTAGTCGGAACCATCCATCTAGAAATGCCCCCAAGTATCGAAACTGTTTTAGTGTGTGTGCACTCTTTGCTAATGAGTTTGCTCGCGTCGCAGTCTCGGTAGTTACCAAAACCACCGACCGATCGACCGGGTGAAAGTGCAAGAGGAGAAAAGACAGAAAAAGGAGAAAAGAGGAGTAGGGGAAGGGAGAAGCGTAAACATATGCATTTCTTTGTCTCGATGCTTTGGAATTACTTCAGTATCACCCGCTGCACGCGACATGCAGATATATATTCGGGAAACATATACTCTCATGTTCCAAGGCATAAATGCAGATGTCGTCTAAATCATGCAAAAAATAAGCTCTGCTTTTTTAACTGTTATATCCTTTGCCAATATGCAAAAATGGTGTTGATATTGCTACTTGCGGCTATATAACATTATTGTGGTAGCATCATTAGTCAATGCAATTAATAAGCAAGTACTTAATGAATAAGCCGAGATAAAATATATGTACGCAGTCGACACTTTGCCAGCATTATTTGCACTATCACCTTTCAACATTTTGAAAACTCAATCTTACATCACCTTCAACACATACACAACGTTTTCATAGCCTTTTCTGGACCGTTTTTCGGTAGTTTTTCGCTTAGATGCTTTGAGGTCTTCCCTGGCTTTTTCTAAAGCTTAACCAACATTTCTCCCAACTTTCCTTTGCATAATTGCCATATTAAACGGTCCATCCCTTCATTTGCTGCTCACCTACGTCTTTCCCTCTGTTCCTTCATCCCGTTTTGGTTTCATTCAACGAATAGTTAGGGACCACTTATTGTGAAGCATTTTAACACTTTTCCATTTGGTACACAAAAGCTCTATCACGATTTACGTCTCGTGGATTCACACTATTTGATGTTACAACGCAGGTGGTCAAATGAATTCTTCCTTCTACACACATGTACTTTATGATTAATTTAGTGATATGCTTCAATAAGACGAAAGACATGAGGTGGAAAAAGCCTTGCGCCTATATACATCGAACAAGGTTGGCTTTAGAAAAAAACACGCCAAGGAGAAAGCGAGTTATGTAGAAATAGAGGATTTGGACAGAAAAGATTTGATTTCTGAGGAGCTTTTTGAGCACCTTTACTTAAAACGCGTGACCACCACTTAGAACTGATTGAATAGTTGTCATACTAGACTCTTTTGATTTTGATGTTCTTCTGTTTTATAATTCTATCGAACGCCGTCACATTTCACGTTCCCATCACTGTCTGGTCTGACCACGTTCTGTGCGTCGTAGGCGGCCATAATTTGAGTTAACGAGGCATTTACTGTTATTGGTAGTAGGCTTCTTATGTATCGATTGGGTTCCTACATCGAGTACCTTTTTAAGCCCGGTTTTTTTTTTAACAATCGACGACTAGCTATGTACTACAAAAAAAAAAAACAAGCAATCCGTACGTAACATGTAACGTATGTAAAAGCTTAACGGTATTTAAAGAGAATTAGAGTCCTAGAGCTCCTAGAAGTCGCTGTAAAACCAGACAAACGTATAGAGCTTACCTCATTTACAACTGTGAGATTTATTAGTACATCCTATGAGCTTACCACACGCAAGCGATTTGGCCATTGTTCAATTTTTTCATGGCACTTATTGATGCCGTTTATTGCGTCTGGATTTGTCAAACCTCCTTGCTCATCATTTTTTATTGCATGACAAGAATTATCTCTGGATGGCACCCATCTCACCTTAACAAGCATTCTGTGAAACATACGTGGGAACCCTTGATAGTCACAAATATTTTCTATTGCGCCATTCGAATAGCTTCCCTGACCATATTTTTATTCAAAATAGTAACAGTAGCTGCGAAATAAGTTTTCAGCAATTTGAATATGATTTTGAGATCAGACGCTTATAATATTACATATTTCATCCATTTTCTCCTAAGTACTGGGTAAATCTGTTCTCATATTATGCATTGCTTCGGATCTAGATTTTACAATCCGCTACTTCCGTGGCTACATAAATTTTTAAGGCATACGCACAGCCAAGATTTGAGCTCTGCCAAACTTGTTTTAGCATTTCAAAATTATTAATGCGGCGATTGACCTTAGGAGTAATTACCAGTCTTTATATGATTATCATACGCAAGTGTAGCACTAGCCACTGACAAAAGTATAACATTTATGCATTGCTTACTTACATACATATGCATTACTTATACGACGTATTAAACGTTTGCTCAACTTGATAACGCCTTAAATTCGCTAACTTATGTAGACGGCGCATCACCTCGTTATTTTTATTGTTTACAGGTAGAACACTTATGCAACATTCCTACACTTTACCTCTGTGTACATGCTTGACATTAGATCTATTCGATGCAGCGGCAAGCTCGTTAATCGGTTACCGTCCATCATGAACCTATACTTACACATACTACCACTGATTAATATGCCTAGACACCGCTGAAGACAGCGAACGTCCTCTCGTTACCACAGCCAGTTAAATAATGTGTCCATTAGGACGCTGATGGTACGAACAAAAGGAATCATCATAACACTTATTAGATTAGGCCCCGTAAGAGCTAGTAACCCGCATCTTGCTTACTCTCGTCCTATTTGAGTACCCATGTCTTTATGTATTATGGACGTTCATACATTCAAGAAACGAAGTCCATAGTTTTCATATTGACTACCTTTTTGGACTTCTATTTATACATCGCCAATGTGTCTTTTTTTACGATCTTTTTTAATACGAAGGTGAAGAAAAAGTGTCATATATGACAAGTACTTCCACAGCACAATGTCGTGCCTTTTCTTGCTTGAAGCATCTCTTTCTGTGTCGTTAATAGTAATAATATTAGATCATTTTCCTTCGGTGACCCCAAACAGATATTACTAGTTGTCAAATAAAGATAAAGCTTTCGGTGTGCGGGACTCGAGGCAGCGTCCCTTGGACTTCTTTAACCATAAGCTCTGCCGTCCAGGCTACAGCGTCGACATATTAATAGTCACTTCGCGCACTTAGTTTAAAATTTTCAAATCATTATCTAACTACAAATAATGTACATGCAATAGTATTTACGTGGAAAGATTTTATGTTTACTAAGGGATTTGCAACTAGCGATATATCAAACTAAACTTTAGGTCAGCACAAAATATACGGCATCATTTCACGTACGATTATAACCTTCCTGATATGTTCTACGTTCTTACCATATACAAAAGTTTCTGTTGCTCTCTGATTTATTAAGAACTCTATTCATACTATACTGTCCGGTTTAGGGATACATGCAAAGTTCAAAGGTCAAAAGTGCCAGGTAAGACTTCAGTTTGATAAGGCCATATTTACGCTACAAAGTACCTCCTGCCCTATTTCGCGTATCTAACGGTATATTATTCTTTCCTTCAAGCGTATATCCAACCCACTACTTCCGCATGCACTTATGCCTATTTTCGTTACAGCTATATTCATGTCCACTGGGTAGAAGCCATTCTAACATTTGTGCGATTCTGTTATTTATCCTCTGTTTTTACTACTGATTGAGTCCTCTTTGCTACTCATATTCCAACAAATCACATCCTTTATTAGAATGGCTACTTAGATATTGATGTCTAATGGCTAGTATATTAATACGTTAGTACTGCATTGACGATTTTCGCTAAACTAGCATTGCATCAGCCATTTGTCATTCTCACTTGGTTCCAGCGATATGCCATTTTTACTCTGGTTTCTCTCTATTACATCAAGTTGGGAGCAGTTACAATTCAGTACAATATTCCCTATGTTTTTGACAACATCACAATCAAAGGAATTATCATTGATCTTACTAATAATTGTTTTGTTTCTACTGTTTCATCTAGCTAACATTTATCGCCACGATTGTTTGAATATAAATTTTAACTATGATTTCATTAAAAATTTAACCAAGAGACTGGACAGCTATCTAGAAAGCGTATACGCCATTTCAATGGAGCAACATGGGTTCTGGATAGAACGCCCTACAAGTACGGCGTGCAGGATTCTGATATCCGATGTCAAGAGAGCACTGGCTACGCTACGCAATTTTGGGCTTGAAAGTAACTTTGGACTCCTCGCCCAAGAACATTATTATGCTCATGCCGACCAAGATGTCCGTATGAATGTGTTCAATCTTTATGGTGCGACCAAGGAGAACATAGTAACTATTAATAACGGAGTGACCAAACTCCTCTTTTGCACAGACAACTGGCCTTGCTCAAAGGGATAACCGAAACCCCTTTATTCTTGTGCTCCGTGATCAAATAAGAGGGCGCGGGAAATCAGTACACGTCATCTTGTATGCAGAGGACCTACTGACAGATAAATCAATCAGGTTCCAAATGCAGCAAATTCTATCTCAGCTCTACGCTCAGTCACAGATATGGCATTTACTGCAAGTCTGACCGAGATGGAGGCGATGAAGTTCAGGAGATAGGACAGCGGCCACTGACACTTTGTACCTCGCCAAATTACTTCCTGCCTATGTTAATCAGTTTCCGCACTTAAAATTGTTCTTCTTTGCGAAGAGCAAAATTTCACTGCGCTCGACACTGGAAGATGTAGGAAATTAAAGTTGGCTGCATGGTCTATCGAATCGCGTCATCGCTTATCCCTTGCGACTGCTCTCAGTTTGTTCGATTCCAAGGTAGCTTCGATCGCAACTTAGGATATACGCGCCATACGGGAAGATCTTCGAACAATTCAGTCGCATCAAAACCTCATTTTTCAAATTGCACTGGGACTATACATAGTGACCCAAAATGGTTTCGCGTATCTGCTAGCCGACTCACCACTGCTGTCTTGAAACTTACGTCAGCACTTTGTACTTCCAGCAACGAAAGGTTTCAAGATGAACTTTAAAGACTAGAAGTAAAAACTAGCGGAGATTAACAGGGATTAGCGGAGAGGAGCTAACCGACTAAACAGGTATGTCGTCATTTGTTTTGGCTAGTATAGGTTTCAGCATGGGGTCTGAAGAAAATAAGGTCTCCACGAGCCTGATTATACATGTAGGTGCTCCAGGTGGAGTTGGGGGTAATTATCGTAGATATCATGTCGCTCGTTGCCCCCTGGCACGTGTTTAGAACATTGGGTAAATCTTTTAAATTAACTTTATACATTTGATGAGACTTGCATAACCCAGAGTACAAAGTCTTGAATGGTTTCAACTGGTCCCATATACTTTCTTTGATATTGCGATATTATGTTGGTAAATGTGAATCAGTTAAATTTGATGGATTAAATAAATTTTACACTTCAGTACTCAGGTTAATGATTCTTATTTATCTTTGTGCATATTCACACGGTGAGGTATGGTTTGAAAAAGATTAATTATTTAAGAAATACGTGTCAGACTATACAAAATGTCTTGTGTGATGCTGAAAGGCCACTAGAACTTTTATTTTTATTCCTTCAACACCTCAAGCTAGGATGATAAACACATAAGAACGTTGAGATCCACTTACTTTGATGACCTACAATACATGAAGCTAGTGCAAATAAGATGTTGAAAAGAGATTTCCAAACAATTCAAGGACAATTTCGACCATAATGAAAAACGGGCCCCATTTACGTGGGACTGAACTTCGACCCGTTCATTTGCGAGTTTAGAAAAAAAGAATAAATATGACGTTGGCGCGTTTACCCTTCAAATATTTTTTCTTTAATGACTATGATTTCGCGTTTCTCTTCAATCTTAGAACCGAACGAAACATGTGCCATTCATCAACTAGTAGTAGCTTTTCTGTATTCGGTGCTCCAATGCGTATACTCGGGCAAGAGGAAACGAAATTTAGTGAATGTCTGCTGCTTGCAGGCTAAGAGCGTCGTTGACTACATCTGACATACAATGAACAGTAGTGTGTCTTAAATCTTCCTACTTATAGGGAGAACTTTTTGTGTTTATGCCGAAGACCGCAACGATGGATAGTTCCATCTAAACAGTGTGCCTGCCAAATATTATACTCCAGTGCATACACCAATAGGTTACTAGCGATCGGCACACGAAAGGGGCTATCATTACTATTCCAGAGCTTCAAAACTGTGCATCTTTTAGTAATTTCGCAAAACGTCGCAAAAAAAAATAGCGGGTGTACTTTTAAAGAAACTGTATAGTTTGTTAGAGTATTTTATCATAAGGTAATTGCATATATATAAAAACTTGTTTGTTCTGTAATGATCGCTCATTATAAATTAAGTGTCCATAGAGAAAAACACCGAAAAAGAATATTTGCCTATTCCAAGATAAATTATGCATTTTCGATAAATTATCTAAGGTCAGTCATGGTACGCTGTCCGATTGGCTGTAACCAAAATACTTTAAATGTATATTAATATTACTGCAAGAGAGTCAGTAATGGTTGTCAAAATGTGTAAAATGGGTGTTCCGGAAAATCGCTGTTGTCCATGGCAGAAAAACGTCGCTTTAAGATTACGACGTCGCTGAAGCCAGAAGCCCAAAGCAGTTAGCCACGCAGCGATGTACTCAGGAGGGGAATGCGAAATAAGTCCGAAGTGCTGATCGAGGGGAAAATAGAGCCAGCAGAGTTAGATTACGAACCTGATCATGAAACGGTGGCGGTAAAACCCCAACTAAAAGCGCATTGGTCAAGTGTGAACTGTACGCGGGTGGTTCCTGCGCTTTGAAGCTCAGTCTTCTTAAATCATGCATTTCTATTAAACACACAGCTGCTATTATTAATACTAAGTGGAACTCGAAACTTGCCCAGGAAACAGACGACAAATTGTGTATGCTAGCAAAGCGCCATACGTTTGATGCTAAATGGCGTAGTAAATCAAACCAGAAAGAAGAATTAAGCCTTAAGCACTAGAAAAGCGATTTAGATGTTTACGAGTGTATCTCACACAAAGATCACGGGAAAGTAAAGAATATATTCGTGTCGACATATTTGTATATTCCTCCTTTTACTACGGTTAATGTTGTTGTGTCCTTTTTAGGGAGTAAAGAAAATTGTTAGAATCATAAATATATTCTACGCAATATACTTTCTCTAACTTGCTTTTAAATATGCGGTTATTACGGGACGTTGCCATTAGCAAATAACACGCTTTTAGCGGCGTCGCTGCACCGATTGAACTTCAAAGAGGGTGTTGCAAACGAAATTAGTTTACCCTCTATTTAAAGAAACATTTGCTAGTTTACTGCTAGCTATTTTAGGATTATTAGGAAGTCGCCAAATAATATTTAAACGGACACTAAACATGTTTTTTTGGCCGAGAATAATTGCTCTAAAACCTTCCTTAAATAAACATATTTCGAAATCGTTTTATCGAGAATGTAACATCCTGTTGCCGACTGTTTGCATACATGGCTTTGCTAGGCATAAAAAGCTCACTCTTTAATTGTACTTCCTCAAATCCAAATATGAAGCAGAATAGGTTAAGAAAGCTGTGGTTCTAAAGCCTAATTGCGATACTATTCATTATTTAATCATTCTGCTCCCTCTTTTGTGTACATAGAGAGTAAAGAAGAATTCAGTAATGAATGTATAATAAATTAGTTAATTATACCGCCATAGTTTAGGACAATGATAACTTCAGCCTACATAAAAAAATTCTGGTTCCACGGATTACCTGATATTTACAGATTAAATTCAGTAATTCTAGTGTAGATTTTTATGATTTTAGTTGTAGATTTTTGAAAACGTATGTCATGGTTCGAGGGATAGTAGTTCAATGAGGCGTTGCTAAAATATGTCGAGCAATAACCCTACTTTCTGCGCCGCAGTAAAAAAAATTTAAATGACATGCCGGTATCTGTTGAGAGATTTTGCAGACGTAGTAGTGAGTACTGATTGTGTTCATTTTTCAGAAAACGCAGCAACTTTGGAGACTTGGCATGAGAGAAGATAGGGCACAAATAAGCATTTTCTAATAAGAACCTTAAGAAAACCATTAACTCGATTTCAGTAAAAAAAAGATAGAAACTAAGCTGCGCAACTTTATCGGGGCAGATAAAAATTAAATTTGAACAGCAAACCCAAATAAGCGAGAAACGCTTTATAAGTAGAAATTTTGGAATGTTACAGATAGATTTCTAGTTTCTAAAAAATAAATAATAATGGGCCGTTGATTGTAGCTCAGGTCACTATCAAAAACTATTAGCAGTAACAGGTTTCCCGATATGCTTCTATGTGAGTTGTTCATTTAACGGGACACAAATTAGCCAAAACAAGAACAGAGCTGCAGTTTCTTAGCTGGAGTAAGGTGGAGTAAGTTGGATTAGATCGTTATATGTATATTATTTAATTTAGTCAGCTCGTTTTCCATGTAAAATAATAACAAATGTAAATAATAAATTAAAAAGCGATATTTGAGCTTCGCGCTTATGGCTCATTGGAATCTTATGATTAGTAACATATTTTGCAAACCATTGTCAGCCTGGGAGCACAAATGAGTCCTAGCCTTACTAGAATCAACGGCAATGTAAATTCACTGAGTCAAACCATCTGGTACCTTTAAGGCTGCCTCTAAACTGTATCATTGCCACAACGCTTAGCAATAGTTTTATAGTTCATAGAAGCATTTACATAAGTGTTTGACGAAAGTTTGCTTGAAGCGGGATAAACTGTTTGAGTGCCTAAATACCTTGGCATTTTGGACTGTTTGAAAGCTATTGGTCGAAGGACAACTGGATATGAAGATTAGCTATTGAAAAATCGCGCTTGTTGCAGAGACTTTATGAGTTAGCTTCTCGAGTATTCTAGGCTTAAAGAAAACAAAATGCATTGCGTTTACCATCCATTACACACAGAAGATCTGCTTTCTATTGTGATTCAGTAATTACCAATAATCTCTAAAGCAGACCTGACAGGAAATGAAACCGACAGAGCCTTGTCTTCAGCTTAGGGTGGTTACTCAAACCGCAGTAGACGTATAAGGCAATGGGCCTGAACACGCCACGAAAAACAATTTCGCCAACAACACTATACGATTGTTTGTGGTTGGATTATAAGGGAGAACCTACGATGAGAGTGGAAACAAAATCATACTTCTTTTGGCCATACGAACTGAATAGTATGGAACATGCAACGATTGGGCCATCCGACCTTTAGTAGTTAGTGACATTGAGGAGACTCGCTGGTGCAATGCTTACTAATGTAATAATATAGCCTTAACTCGTAAGGCTCGATCACACACTCATTACACGCCTGATGGTGACAGCCAATGAATAATACTGCTACCTTGATATAAAGATCAAGAGTAACGAAGGATTAAATGGACGGCGAATATCGCGCGACGTATACATTGCTCTTCAAAATCGGGCGGCAAGTTCAGTCGATCATGATCTATCTGTTTAATATGTGATTCGAGTTCATTCTAATAAATTAAAAAACTGATAACGAATATCCGCCCAATATCATCTTTATGGGCAGGTTATTATGATTGAGCTGATAATGCTTTTTATAGTTTTAAATTTGTTAGTCAGAAGACAACTGCGTTGTTGTTCATAGTAGAAGCTGCAACAATATTTCATCACACTTTGCTATCTTGATTTAATATTAGTGTATAATTTGTTCTTTAATATGGTCAGCATTTAGTTTAACAGAACCTTTGGTTACTTTAAACAAATTCTACATGTGTACTAAATGTGGTGGTAAAAACATCCTTCAAACGACTTTTTGCCGTAGTCGCATCTTTTTTATTTAGATGGTTCGTTTGTATCTGCTCATCTAATTTATGTCATTACAGTGAATGTTTCTTCATATTCTTCATTATGTAAAGCAAATTAACCCTTCTCCATTTGTTCATTGTTCAGATCCACTCTTCTATATAGAAGGAAATCTCTTTTATACCAACAATAACCTTTTATTTCCTTCGTCTATTTTCCTTACGTACAGACCTAAAGATTAGTACTTATTCGTAAAACATCCAGACAATCCACATATTCAAATAACAGAATGGAGAGATTTAAGCAATGCAGATTATACCTGACCAACTAAGAATACAGTCAACCCCTAATATCATGCTGCGCCCATACAGGTTAGTAATGGTTGTAATAGTCGTTTACTGTGTCTCTAAGTGTAGAGACATGTATATACTGTCAAGCAATTCCTATTGGCTGACATAATGGGAGAAGCGTTGAGCAAGCAAAAAGCGCAGGAATGAGGATCAGACAATCATAGGGAATACAACCGAGGAAAACAAAGATTTAGGAAAACCGTTGAACAAAGAGCAAGACAAGTGATCAGTTTCTGTGATGATTTTTAAGTTCTCAAAAAGGAACAAGGGCAAATAGTGTCTATCTAGGGTCGGATAGGGATAACGAAAGGGCTATGTCAGATGGACCGTAGGGAATGATGTTACAGTGAAAAAATGTGGAAAAAGTGGACAGGACCAAGATAGTTGGAACGAAGTCGACAACGAAGACGGAAGAGCAAAAAAAAGCAAAAGAAAAATATAGCGTCTTCTTTAACGGATCTTTTTTGTTGCTGCTGTGCCTTTATATTTTTTGGTTGCAGATCGCGCTGTGATTGCAGCGCCTCCGACGGTCCTAGATACCAAGGAAGTAGGGTTTTTACAACTCAGCGAGCACTTGCGATGCAGCGGTCGGTACTAACAGAGCAATCGCGCTGAGTAGAAGCAATTCGCATTAGTTCGGTCGGAGACCTCTGAGGCAATTTAAATAATAAGAGGAAAGGAAGTAATGAAGAAAACAAACGCAAAGATAGGATCACTGGGAGAGAAGAGGAACTACAATCGAAATGGAACGAAACCATCGGCTGAACATCATTAGGTTGCGCTAAGCAGGCAATATGTGACGTTTAATGTATACCGCGTCAGATATACAAGCAATCAATATATATGGGTATCGTCACGTACACATAAGAAAGGTATATAGATGCCAGCCGCCAAAAACCGGAAAAAATAAAACGCTGCTCTAAATATACCTATAGAACATATATACAACTACAAAAAGTCGTTAAGGATGTAACTTTTAAAAAAATGCATACTTCAACATCAAAGATTCGCCATTTAGCAGAACTGTTATGTTCAAGCAAGATTCATCGGCTGTTTGAACTCGACCAGCTTATTATAATAGCCTTATTTATGGATCTTCACTTTGTCGTCTTCGCGAAACGCGGAAGATCGACGATTTAAAGGATTAGCAAATGTAAGTTCTGTCGTGGAATTGCGGCAACAGCATAACTTCTTGAAGGAGGCAATATTAAAAATACCCGAATATCTTATAATAGCGAAATAAATAAAATGTGATTAAAATGGCAGGAATTTATCGCATCGAGATTTCCTTCAGTTAAAAATAATCGGTTGCTGTTTATCAGAAAAGCGCATAAAGTCAATTTCATTTCCCAGAACCTAACCTTTTATTGATTTAGTTAATTTTAGGAAATGAACGGAAGGACTAATGAGCGATTACAATAATCAAAAAATACCTTGATCAACATTTGGCGATATTCGTCCTTAATTTAACTGTACTCATTTTTCTTCCAACTATGCACATAGTACGGACTAACAGTTTCATAACGAGAAACCACTAGATGTGAACTTCCGTAAAAGTTTTAGTTATTTATGATGCGTCGTAGCGCGCAATGTTACGTCTGATATAATAAGTTATCAAATCTTCCAACTTAGTGATATAAAATGAAAGTAAGTGCATTAACGGAATTATGGAGGAATAACGGAGCAATTATGTGCTCTACTGTTTTTTTTAAGCGTAAAAATACTGAGTCTGAAATCGTTGGAAACACTGGAAAACTTGAGCCTGTGGGATAGATTGCTTCTCCTAGAGTACATTTCTGACAAAATCTTTAATAAAATCTGGTTGCAAAAAAATCTCGAGTTTTGCAGACAACTTCTATAGCATTTCGCTGTGAAATTTTATTTTCAAGACCGTTTGATCATGCCAGTATTTCCCGTAATAGTCAAGTGTGGATCTACACTAAGATACAAAATCATTTTTATTTTAATAGCCAAGACTCTTTCTACTAGTACAACTGCACTAATGTGCTTACCGTTAGACTTATGCTACTCCGCTATCAAGGTTAAAACCTCACACGTTAAAAATAGCTCCTAATTTGTCCCATCATAGACTGCCTCACACCTTTGACCAGTTGGCTAACCAAGAACGATCTTGTGCGAGAAGTACACCCAACGCCATACATATATCGCATACTTGACCTCTTAATCACTGCTCTTCTCTCTTAAAGAAGAAGAAGGAGGAGGATCTGGTTTACCCAGGAGGAATCAAAGCAGCAAAGTGATAGAAGCAGAGATTACAGTAACAAAAGGATTCGTGGCTAAATTAAGCATAGACGGAAAAGGGATGGATGGGTAAGCTTCAATTCAAGCAAGTTGTCCGAAGCCACTACCACAACAAAACGCAGCACCAATAACAGCGGTAGGACCTTTCATAAGCAGTAGTAGGGCAACGTCGCAGCGGTTGTGGTAGTTGCGTTGGCGATATCAGCTACTACAGAAGGAGTTTTATAGTTAGCCATCGCTGTGTCAAGTCGAGTGGAAAAACATCGAATATGTAATATTAACCAGCCGTTGCTCGGTGCGGCCTATGACGGTTATTCAGTAATGGAACGCAGAGAACAACCGCTAGTCAGTTCACACGCGATCTCTATGCTTTTCGTCGTTTCCATGTTCGTATCTGGCAGAACTTTTTGACTTTTTCGTTCTCTATCCCTCTTGTCGAGAGACCTCTCAGCCCTGAACGGAAGTGACCTTATCGACGTCGAATCGCGCTGCGACTTCGCAAGCAATAAAAGCAGCGGGCGTGCGGGACGGACTATTAGTCCACTCTTTACTTCTTCCTCGTGAGTTCCCGCGTTTCAGCCCCACCCTCTTCAGCCGTTTGACGTTTACCATGACGTCCCCGCCGGTTCGCTGATTTGTTAGCTTCTCCTTCTCTGGCGCTTTCTGTGTGAATCGAAACCAGCTAAGTTTGAGCTTTTGTGTCTTCCCTAAAGGCTAGCCGACCTGTTTCGTAATGACATCATCATCGGCAACTGAAAGTCTGTGTCACAAGCACCAGCTGCGGCGCATCAATGTTGTCATTGTACTAAAATTGGTGGTTTTAACCAAAAACTAGTATCTTACTAAACCGTGCCATGGAAACTGATAGATGAGTCGCTATAAAAGACGTAATGCAAGTAATACATTTGAGCTAAGTATATCGTCCCCTCCATTTTAAAACGCATACCGGACAACATAGTTCACGATAGGGGCTAGGGAAAACTTTTGTGTAATGGCATATGACTATTTTCAAACAAAAATCTCACAAAGAAACTTATTTGTTAATCATATTACGTGCGTCGAAATATAGAGATACCCCAATACGTGACTACACTACGGAATGTAGATATTATTCTCAAAACTTTCTTTACAAATCAAACGTAAGTCGTTTGCAAACGATTCCTTGTTGACGCGATTTCAAAGCTGGATACCTGATTGGATTGCATATCGTATTAGGTTTTGCATTTGATCGCAACATTCAGTATTTGATCTATACCATAAAGTATACGGTATTCCATGCCATAATCAGAGCCTCAGTCGTCAGAGATACCGTAATGAAAAAAAACGAATGATGTAACATCTCATCGCGCATTCGCCTAGTTGTTTTTATTGCACATCCGATCCAAGGCCCAAGCAGGAACAGCAGAGTATTCCAAAGGCCGTTAAAATTGAAAGAAAACTGCATTTTAACCTGTAAGTACGCACAATAGTCACGTATTATGTTTATATATAGCTTTGAATAGTGTGATAAACATTTACTGATAAGCACTGAATTAAAGGATCACAAAAATATTAGAAATAACAATACTTTTACAGACATTGTGTGTTCGTAAAACTACTACCGTATAACACTGTAAAGGCTTTTTTTACTTTGTGTATCGTACAGTTCATCACGAACGTCACTAAAGGTCTTTTCAGTATATTCGTATAACAACAAAATATTCGGGACTGGTACCACAATAGCAAATTAGAATATATCAGAAGAATTTGTCACCGTCAGAATTATGTCGTCTTCAGAAGTTAAGTCAGAATTCTGACTTAACGTACATAAGACATCAGGACACGTTAGCATTGACCTCCGCCTTCGTACTTCGTACAGCTGAACATATTAGACTTTCGGAAATTGGAGAATCAGTCTCATTTCCATCCATTTGTGAAATAAAGCGGGCCTTTGTTTGACTGAGGTCTTATTTTCCACGCTGAGAACAAGTTAATTTCGATGGTGCCCGACAAATATTCAGTGGTCTATTAAGACTGGCCTAATGAAGCTCATGATTGTGTACCCTGGAATATCTCTAGCGAAATAACAACATGCTTTTGGTCTTGAATTGTGACTAAATCAATATTTGATATGCAGAAAAAACACTTATGCATAGACATCACACTCGTGCTCGTTAAAAGGATATATTCTGAGCGTCTATACGGTTCACCGAGAGTTAATGTTGTTTCTACGAAAGATCATCTGTTACCCTATGTCAGTCGGGTAAACCAATTTTGCTCTAGCTATTTAAATGCCAGCGATGACTTCGCTTTCTTTGATAATACATATTTAAACTAGAAGCGCTTCTGACATTTCTTGTTTTCTTATTTACTTAAAATTAAACTCACTTTAGTATAAACTGAGTACAAACTAATCAAGTGATAATATATATTCAATCTAGTAGATGAGGTATTGCTATCACAGGAACAAAACTACT
Organism: Varroa destructor; assembly: GCF_002443255.2. Classification (NCBI taxonomy): domain Eukaryota; kingdom Metazoa; phylum Arthropoda; class Arachnida; order Mesostigmata; family Varroidae; genus Varroa; species Varroa destructor. Next base: position 59,440,461 of record NW_019211455.1, on the reverse strand, counting down.
GGAGCGCTTCTATCGTATTTCCCCCAGAAAAATATGTTAAAATGTTTGAAAGTACTATAATGTAGTGTATATTGATGCATACATGGATGCAATGTATGCCAGTTATATTTACACTTCAAGTCTATTTTGAAAAAGTACAAAGTTCCACTGGATAGCTTTGGAATAAACTTAAGGGCATATGAATTTATGTTATTGCTTTCTGAGTTTTTATTTGGTCTTCTTGTTGCTTAAATATAAACTCACTTGAGCTTTTTTTTTAAGAATATAAGAGTTTTAGAAAAAGATGGGTTTTAGAGCATAAAAATGTATCTAGAAGTCATTACTTTTTCGTCAGTTTGGAACACTTTGGAAAAAAGATGCTCTGTAGCATCCCTCATCGACTATCGGACAGAGGAAAAAGACATACGCTAGATCCATCGAATTCAAATAAATACATTAAGATCTAGATGCAAAGATGGCTATTTACTTTATATTATTCGGTATATGATTATGTAGGCATTTTAAATATGCTTTAACCGTCCGTTCACAGTAATCACCGCCAAATGCCTTGAGAAGCGTTCCTTGAATACTTATATTATTCTGTAGCAGTTAGCGTTAGACTTAATATACGTATATAGCATTCTTAATAGACTATTCTAGATGGCACTTCCAACATCACACTAAACGCATGAGAGCTAAAAAAAAAAAAAAAAAAAACTCCATTTAAGCACATCTATATCGCATGGTAGAGCTCAAACTACCCGGTTTATGAATAAGCCTTGATGCTTGACCGAATGTGACTTAAATAGTTCTCGTAAATTTTTATCTATCTACCTTTGGAAATACCAGCTTTGCATATCATTACCTGTTTGAACTTATATTCGGGATCCTGGGGCATCAAAGCAAAAATTCAAGATAACGCGCGTTGCTTCATTCACTTCAACTTATCCCGGAATCATCTCTCTGTTAAAAAATGTTGGATAGCTCTAGATGAACACATTGTAAAGGACTTCGCATGCGTTTTTGTAGGTGCCACCAAACATAAAAAGGAAATGTTGCTATTGGTTATATATGGTGCAAATGCAATCCGTTACTGTTTGGCACCATAGAGCTAGTGAAGCAAAACCGCTTGAATAAATCACGCATGCAAGATCCGAAAAATGAGAAATTGATATCACATCAATAAGAGATGCTATAGCAATGGGTAAGAAACCTCAAATGTCCGATTAAAATATATGTGCAAGCGGTAAAAGCTATCGCATGTAGATCTTCACGGATGCAGGAGAATGAAAAAAAGAACCAAAATGTTGAAAGGTGAGGAAAAAGAGTCAGATGCTACGTTGGACGTCGACCTCGTACGATCTTTCATTCTCTTGATTGCGCTACTCCATTCCAGCTTTTCTGTCCTTATGTTTCTTTCTCAGTCGTCTTCGTTCTTTCTAAGCTTGCTAGTACTGAAAAACGGCTTATTCGAATCGCCAACGTCGTCGTCTCACCTTGGGCACAAACGTACACATGCACGCACTGGTTATATTGTGAGGGCCAACGGCATCGGTAAGGAAGTCTGCACAGCCCAAAAGAATTTCGACGATGTCCAAATCGCAAAGTGCAAAACTCAATTTGCGGATCAGAAGCCCACGAATGCAGACAGAGATCACGCTTCGATGAAGCTGTGGGGTTTTGCACTATCCAGTGTCACTACATCACGCTGGTGCCAGGAACCGCAAAAGTCTGTAATTCCCTCCTTGCTCTCCAGTTGGCCCGTAAGTCTGATCCGTAACATACCGTAGAGAGACACTGTTTTGCGAAACCATATTGCCGAAACAACTCAATCAGCGGAAACAGTCCCAGCGAAAATTGTTACTCTGCGCTTGGATGACAGTACAGTGGTCATTTTTTTAGAACTAGGAAATTATTAATGAAGCAAGATTGGTAAACCAGCAACAAATACCTTCATGCCTATGACACATAGATAGCTGCTCACCCACATTAACCTATCACATCGTAGTGCCACGAATTTTTAAATAACAGCGTGGTAGACCAGTTAAACAAATCTCTCCCTTATTTCAGTATAAAGGTTTTGCACGCACTTTTTTTTAACTGTGTTTGAATAGCATGGATGTATTTATTTATGTATTTATGTAGAGGGCTTAATATTTTTTTCGCACTACACTTATTTGAATGGTAGGCCACAGTTCAAGGAACATCAGTTTATTTTGGTGATTATTTATTATTTATAAATTGTTTTAAATGCGAACGTATTGCAGTGCGATTAATTGAGTTTAGGAGATGCAATACGTAAAAAGTCTTTGGAATCAATGATAGAAGAATCACTCAAAATTGATTACGGTTTTAGTATAAAAGCAGCACGGGCTTTTATAAAAGACGAACATTTTCCCATACCGAACTGAAATGCTTGGTTGTGCAAGAATCGTTGTGCAAATGAGAATACACAAAAATCTCCATCTTTGCGTTTCTGCTTCTCTTGTTGCACTCTGCTCTAAAGGATAAGAGAGATTCAAGTTTAAATTGCTTAAAAATAGACTACTTCAATTGTTCTTTTTTTCAGACAGGAAGAACTACAGGGTTATATAAAATATTTGAAGTAACGTTGAAGCATATTTGCAATTTGGCGTCCGTTTGGTGACTGAATGAACTATATGCCCTAATAGATAAGACTTCGTTAAATAAATTTTGACTTGTCGATAAACACTTCACACAACAATACTAGCCTTGCATACAGCACTTCATTTGCAAATTCCTAACCTGAATTTTATTTTTATGACACACAATGGTCGGTTACTTCGCAGAATTATGAAAATGTAGTAACTAATCATCTTTTCTTGTTTTCCTAGCATCGTCTTTTACTTCAATACATGGTATATCGATGTTTTTTTTGACCCATTTTTCTAACCTGTTTTTTTCATTTTTTCATAAAAAGTGTTACTGATGCATTTCGAAAATTATCGAATACAAAGGTGTATATATAGGTTCTCGATTTTATTTTGCTCTTTTTGCTGCATACGCTTGCTATACTAAAATCGAATTGTTAGATCGTACGTATACGGTTGTGTTAGCACGTTGGTAGCAAACAAATCTCATCAACGTGAAGTCAACATTCATACACGCAGTTAGAGTAAGCGTTCCTTAAACTTAATTGTTTGCTAGCTACATGTATGACTATGCACAAGTCGGTCCACTATTCACATTTACTCAAATGACATAAGTTATTTGTAACATGTCGTTCTGTCAAATTGCTTTCTCTAGCTTTTGCTGTCATAGCTACCCTTAGATGAGCACCGAACCTCCAACTGGGGACAGGTCGACAGGTAACCAAAGGTAAAAAAAGGATGTCAACGGAACTGACGTCTGCAAGTTGGCAGAACGAAAGTATGTACGTGGAATGTTGGTTTTATGTTGCATTGTTATTATGCAGTTCTCTTTAGCCATCGGCGACCTAAACTAGCGAACAGAGCACTGTATTCTTCCGCTATGGCTTTGCCCTTTGTAATTCCATCAATGCTTTACGTCTTTGGTTTGTAGAAACCTTAGAGTAATTAGCTCAAACAACATCCGTATGACAACATGAGGATGACCCGCACGATAACGTAGATAATAGTCACGAAACGAAGCAATTAAGAAGTGCTACTGTTAGACACATAAAACCAAAAAAAGTGCGAACGTATTGCTTGTCTTTGCTTAAAACAATAATTAACGGAAATTTTATAAAAAATCAAGTATAATTAATTTGGACTTCTTTAAAGTCTATTACTTTTTGTATTCTATATTATCTTTTTCAGACTGTTGTCGAACATAGAGAAATTTCTTTTTTTAGAAAGTTTTTTCTTTTTTCAGAAAGAAAAGTTTTAGAAAGAAAAGAGGCCTATACACGGCTATTGCAGGAATATTTTAGCTTTTACGGTAGCAATTGGACTCCATTTTATTAAACACTTGGATAAGAATATTAATCTCATTGTTAAACAAGAAGTTGCAAATTGTGCAAAATAGAGAAAACACTTATGCACATAGACGTATCTACCAGGATATGAAAAAAAATAGGGTGTTATACAGGATACATTATACGTATTCAATGCAAAATGTAACAAAATCTATGCTTTTTATGTTCACTAAGCTGCCGATGACAGAAGAAAATGCTATCTTGTTACGTGCAATAGACAGAAAGCATATCGAGTAAATTAAATTACGCATAACGTAATCTGCCATGCTGTTGTTAAAAATATTAGTACAAATATAATTTGTATCTGCGTAAGTGTCCATATGCCGCTAGACGTGTCTGACTGACGGTGAACAAGAGAAGCAATCTAACGCGTAAGAAGTTAGCATGTACATTAAATGAATAAATTGCTCACAAAAGATGTAAGCAGTGACAGCATAAATAGCCAGAAGAACGCATGAAGGAGGTCAACGAGAATGAACAGCGTGACAGGAAGCAGACCCGGGACGTGCATGAGTATGAGAGATGGAAGTTGCTAAAAACTAGGGACAGAAACGAGATCATGTAGTGCAGAAGGACTAGAGGACTGCAAAGAGAGTGACATGAGATGATTTAACTGCAGGTGTCTGGAAGCAAACAAAAAGTTGGTAACGCACGGATCTAGCGCTTACGAGTTAGGCAGAACGCTAAAGCAAAGCGACAACGCAGACAGAAGCGGAAACAGCGAATAGAGGAAGTTATTATCATGCCTCGTTGTCAGCAGAAAGGAAAGTACGACTCAGTATTCGTACAGCGTTCTGACACTCAAACCTCTTACCCCGGGCTCCTTTTTATCTTCCGATAGACCCACTAGCCACCCCCAGCAACCCTAAGGATTGCGCGCGAATAACACAAAGATTTGTATACCCTTAAGATGGTGCTGAGGACGGCGGTGAAGACTGCAATAGCAGTGCTTCTGCAATACGAAGGGAATATAGAGGAAAAACTACAGCTATCGATACATTTCTGTAATGTAATATGTTGCTCTCCAACAACACGGAGACTGTAGTAAAAAAAAAAAAGGCGGAGAAGAAAAACTAATGTGTTAAAAGAGCTGCCTATGCTTCAACATGCTGATCGCTTCTCTAGTTACAACATGATGGCAATGACAAAGTAACACACGATATATATGCATACATAAGTGTAGAACGTATAAATTGGCAACGCTCGTGAACAACTTTTCTATTTAGTCGTTGCGTAAGTGATCGTATTATGATTATTATATGCAAGCAGACACTCATTTAACATGTAGAAACTGACACCCTTCACGCGAGTTGCATTCGCGCCTCTTATTATACGACATAGGCAAAGATTACTTTTTTAGTTGGTGTAATAGTTGTACATGTTATAACCCTCGTTTACAAAATAATACTTCTAAGAAATCTGTATAGTCCCTCTTTTCTGTTGTGGAATATCTCCCAAAACGTTGGCAACGACTTACTCCAATAAAGACGATACCATGAAAGGTATTATTTCTTTCCCACCCACTCTAAAGTGCCGCCAACAGCGCAGAATTTTGCAGATGTAGCGGCCACACCTTTATTTGCTTACGACTGTTAATAATTAAATGTGCTGGGGAAGACAGCATTCGAGTTGTGATACTTTAAGCTCGCTCGAACACCAATACGTATACGAACCACGTATAGATAACCTACAAGCTCACATTAGCATTTACTATGAGTCAGATAACGTACGCAACAATTTGTAATGTACCTAATGTACCTTCATTTTTTAGACTTTTGAGGTATCGCAGCATTGTATAGAAGTATCACAGTTGCGCTCACATGCATTTTCAGTTTGCTAAGCTCATTGTGACTCCTCGGTCCCTTCCGTACGAGTTCTTTGTGCAAGCGAAGTTACTGGCTATAACCAACCTCATTTGATTAAACTAAATGTAATTGTTCTGAGCGCTAAAGTGTAATCACATATTAGATAGAAAAAAATAAAACAAAATACAGTCAGTATACATTAGGCTCTTGAGTCTGCGGTAAAGTTCAGTTTCGTTAAAATCAGTCTGTCTGACAGAAAGTCAACCCACGTTCTCGATGTTAAACTTTTCGGGTACGTCAAACACTTTTTTCAAATATCCTAAAATTGATTTAAGCTATTCTAAGTGATCACTCGAAACGTTGATACTTGCAATGGAAATGCATTTATATCGATTTGATTTTCTTCTTTGTCATCTCGTCGAATAGTGTATCAAGCGACACAGACGTACATAGCAAGATTGGAGATGTTTGTGGGCATCACTCGTCTAACACTGATCCACTAAAGCTTCTTAGTCCCAAACGGCACATCGTTCGTATGGATCTCTTGGCTCGCTCTTACTCACACTACTGGTCGCCTTGCTCCATCAATTCCGCACATCATATTGAATTCTCACCGTTCCCTTTACCACCTAAGAGGTTGGATTTTGTCAACACGACGAAGTTCCATTAAGACAAAAGTCAATTTCCTGTGCTGTTTCGCAAATTTCGTGCCAGCCGCTGATTACCATTGAGGACGACACAAGCTACCCCGAGAAGATGACGTTATGGAGGAATAGTGAGAACGCCTCGGCCGTCATCAGCAGACGCGACAGTATATTTGCTAAAGAATCAATATATACGATTGAGCTTTCCAAGCTTTGCAAACCGGGTCCCCTACAGTTGAAGCGTTTGAAGATCGATTTTCACGATAATTAAAGCGGTATTAGTGCGAAGCTTTATCTGGCCATTCTCATATATTACGATCAGTTGCTTAAATAGGGCTACATATCTTAATGCTTCGATTCATATTCAAAACGATTTTTTTTAATCGTGCCCTTTGTTTCTTTAACCTAATATCGAAATGCAGAATCAATTGAACTAAAAAAGTTAGTGACCAAGCGCCGAAAAGCGAAAAACGATAACCTAAGTGAATCCCCTATTACGTACAATAGATACTTAGAATTTATCTTATTCTTTCATTTGATATGGTTATCAAATGAGTACGACTTTACCTTAATTGAATTTCCTGTAGAGTTCTCCCTGTAGCCTATGTACAATTAGTCTGGGTAAGTGGACGTTTTATCGTGCGAAGTGTGCATCTCTGTAGCCTGGCAGGCATCTCAATCAATTTGTCTTTCTTATGTGCTGCCCTAAACGCCCATCTTACTTTTCTTTGCATGTCTTCTATTTCCCATGTACTTTTCAATCTTGGCTTCCTTCCCGTTCAAGTAAATGCCTGCTCTTTGTGCTCCTATTTCGATCTGGTCTGGTTGCACTCTGACAGCGAAACTCTTATACAGACACGTCTTTATATCATAACAGTATAATGGCGGCCCGGTTTGGTAAAGAAGATCTAAACTAAGATCACTTTGTTTCTAAGAATATCTGGCAGAAAACAACTGGCCAATTTCTCAAAATGAAACAAGTCTGGGAACATTTGTGTCGAGGACTCTAAGTTTCTGTTGAGAATACATACAGAAATAATAAAAATTAATGCAAAACGAGCACATATCTGCATAACAGACTTCTGCCAAAATTATATAAAAGAAATATAACTTTTACCTTTAGAAATACAGGGTCACCTGTATCGCACAAGCTCCTAGATTTAAAATGCCAATTTTTGCACAATAGGTCCAATATCAGGAAGAAAAAAGAAAAAGATAGTTGAGCAGTTGTCAGCCATTTTGTCCGTAGATCTTAGCTGGAACACCTGATACAATCAGCATCCAGCAATGCGGGTGCAAACGTCGATTGATTCACCTCTTGACGGAGCAGAGAGAGGTGCATTTGGCCCTTGTAATATTTGCGCATGAAAAATAATATGTCTAACTGACATGTCGATTTAGCGCATCTTCAGTCAGGGAAAAGCCACTCAGGGTGTCCCGAAAGACGACTTAGGCTTAAGCGCATCTTCTAATAACAGTTCTTTATAGGTACAAATAGAGCGTATGGATGTGTATAGATGTGAAATACGTCGTCGCTTGTCATTGGCCTGTGGCATGCGCTCAGTTTTCGACAAAAGTGCTCTGCTCCTCGAGCTGTAGTGAGAGCCTTGTAGAACATCTTGGTCATCAAATTGTGGACTATTATTCGCTCCACCTCTGCATCTTCTATGTGGTCTATATGCACTCCAACTTGTACGATAACCCGTCCTAGTCAACACGCGTGGCCCATCAACAAAGACCTTCAAACGCCCGCTCCCTCCTCCCATCATCATGGTGACAGTGGTAATCGCAATGATGATGAGTAGGACCAACGAACGCGGGAAGAGAACCAACTGGACCATAGCCTCTTCCCTTTCTTTCTCTTACTGTGTTGACTGCGGACACTCTTTGTATTGTTCTTTATGTTTTGTCTGATCTTCAGTCGTGGACTGACTGACGGCAGAGCACGCGAAGTCGTTGGGAGTAGCAGGAGCAGCCACAACGGCAACTTTGCCCTCCTTTTGACAGATGGTCTTCCCCGAGCGAAACCGAGGAATAGCGCGAGCAGGGGACGCAAGCCAAAGAAGAGTACAGCTGGGAGAGCCAATAGCGGCAGCAGCAGTAGCAGTTGGGGCGTTTGTATCCGCCTTTCCTGTTTCTTTTTCATGCTGCTTGGGGTGTGTTTGTTTCCATGCAATGCATCGATTTCCATGCCGCCCGACGCGTGCAGTGCATACCGTACGCGCTAAGAAGAGAGCGCAAAAAAACGACACCAACTGAGAGGGATAGCAACCTTAACATACATAGGCACAGACACATCGGCAGGCAGACCAGCAGCGAACTAACAGCGTTGTTCCGACGCAGCTTGGCGTGGAGGCAAGCGAGTGGGGCGCCGATGCCCGAAACTATACATCGCCAACCGGTAGGTCGTTGCTGACTATGGCGACTTTTCTTTTCTCACCTTTGTCGTTTCCAAATGCAGAGCTGACATAGAGTGAACACAAGGTGCTCGTCTGCTGAACTCCAGCCAGTCGGGAGTTGATACTACAATGCTCCTTCGTGCCGACGTCGGTTGTTCGGCGATGTTAGAAGAAAACGGAGGATTGGGATGTGAGCGGGAGGTAATGAAAGCTTGGATGCAAGGACAACGTGGTGACGGCACAAACCACTACGACAGCGACGGAAAGCCATTTGACAGCACATAGTAAGCAGATTTCACTTTTTCTTCAGATGGAGAGTGGATCGGTGAATCTCACTAAGCACAGCAGACCCATACGCTTTTATTCGGGCATGGTAGTACCACGAATGACAGTACAACGATACTTCGTGTCACTGCTCAGGTGACCAATGATGAATCCTGAATGCGTAAGCGAACAGATTTCTGGATGGATACTTCTTTTCACTGTACTGCCAAGTTAGAAAAGATTCGAGATCAGTTAGAGAGGTGGTGGTGCCGTGGAAGAGCGGTTCGAATGAGCACGCGCGGCAAGTGCGGCAACTAGCCTAAGCTAATGGCGCTGGCTAGAGTAGTCGGCCTGGTGTTGATTCGACTGTCACTGGTCTAGAATGGCGGGCTGTATAGTAACAAAGATGAGCGTCATAGGTGTATGAGAAGAAAGGATTTTCAACTTAGGACGTAGAATCAGGGCTCTTCTAGCTTATATCGTCTTCGTTCCTCCTCAATGGGGTGGAACGGAGCGATGAGAGAAGCACCGTTGTTCCGTTTCCGTGGCGCCATTACTACCAGCACAGCTGCAGTTACGGCCATGGCTGCCGGCGTCGTCCTTGCCGTCATTACCAGTATCAAAGCTCCTCGGACGCGTACACTTGGCTTAGCTGATTGTGTCTACTTGGATGGATGCTTAGAAGAAGTTGGCTGGCTAAACGTTAAGAGGATGGCAAAAAAGGTGGAGAGAAAGTGAGCTGGTTGGCTATGATAGGTATGCCGCCGCCGGCGGACTTAGTAGAAATGTACCCAAACCGAAACGGAACGACACTTTGATCACAGTATCTCGCTGTAATGGCACAAGCAGCAGGAATACTACATTTCGCTTCTTTTGCTGTCGAAAGAAAAGAAACACCTTGGCACTCGTACGAAGACGCAAACACCACGGGAATGTAGCCGCCTCGCAAGCCTATGTGCGACGGATGTACCTTCCGCGTTCAAAGCTACCAGAAGGCTCCGGTAGAGCAGAACCTCCTACACGCCACGACGGGCCGATATAGAAGATAAGCACAGAAGGAAATAGAACGGATGAGGTGGAACACAGGCTTGGATAGAGAGAAGAACGACTTCTTGCTGCCTAGACAAGAAATAGCCGAGGATATAGAGGGAGATCCTAGAAATGGGATGGGGATGTGGTGCGCGATCTAGTATTAGATCGAGGGCTAAACGACAACTGGCTGACGAAAACGTAGATGCCCGACTTATAGGGTGAACACATTGGGGGCTGCAGCGGAGGGCTTATTTCAGTATATCGAGATTGCTTTTGGGACCAGGCCAACAGGAAGAAAAGCAAAAGAATACTGGGTGCTTCTCGTTTTTCCAGAGGACGGATTAGATAACAATGGTTGCGTAGCGATGGACATTAGTCCATTGTCCAATCATTGTTATCTAAAAAAAATTGTATGTGTAGTATTATTACACTGGGCTATTTGGGCACCGGCCCACGTCTTTGGTTTATTTTCGTAAGATTGTTTTTTTAACAGTTGGCATGCAAGTGCAATCGGCCTTCAGAGTTAGCGTTTATTTTAACTTGGCGTGACGCCTTTTGGTCTCACTGCACATACAATTTTGCGGAAGTAATTCTGTCGTCTATTTGTAGCTTGAGAGAAATCAGCAGGCAAAATCTTCCTTGCATAAGCGCTTTTTTACGATGGTTTTAGCCTCATTGAGCATTGTTAGTGTGCTTGTCTACTCAGCTAAATGAACTTGCCGACTAGTAAACGAGTAAATAAACTAATACATAAATCTGCTTTGAATACTCGGATCCCATTACTCAGTTTCGTAGACGAATTTCCTTCGTTTAGTTGGCAAACTCGTAGCTCAAACACGAATGCGCCTCATTGCTATTGTGCTTTGTGATCGAGTGCGGCTTTAAGTTTTCTGTAAATTCCTACTATTTTTGGCCCGTTAAAGGACAAAAGCTCTTTCCAGCTTTCCTGAGGGTTCTTTGTCACGTAATACGAGTACTCCGTTTTGCCCACATTTTCGGCTCATCGTCCTTACCAGATCTAGACAAATAGCTGGGATGACCTAGTCAAATCACCGCTTTGCGGCCCCCCAAATCCGAGGAAAACAGAACTACATACATTCTGCTTTGCAGATCCTACAGTTTCTTAAATCGAAAATCGGCTGCTCTGATAAGAAGACATTATAAACCATACAAATAGCGTCCTGCAGGTAACAAATGAATGGCTTGATATTAGGAAAAAGGTATGGTCCGAATTTCCGGCTATCTCATATCCCATAAAAAAAATAGGTTTCTGAATTGGTCGTGCCCAACAAAGCAGGCTGCTGCCACGTGCTTAGTGGATGCGATGCGTCGTACGATGCGATTTATGTCTCTGGTGTCTGTCTGCCCAAAATTTTGTTCTTGCGGCAGACATCGTAACCTCTTACTAAGCATTTCCAACCGGCACGCACTGTTATTAATGAAGCTACCTGCTTTGCTCATACTAGTATCCGATCCGGAGTGGAAAAATCAGCATTTGTACATGCTTCCTTTGTATATGACGTGTGCTCAATCGTTCGCCACTAACAGGTCGGTGCCGCTATAGCGATCCTATACGTTACGTGCATGCTCTATATCAAAGCCGTTGAAAAGTAATGTATCTCCACTGGTTGAGTGACCGCATTTCCTTTGACGCTGGCCAACACAGGCCTGTTTGGCTCGATAAGGCTATAACATAACCAATAGTACAAATATAACAAGACACCTAAAAACTTGACAGAGAGCCGCTAGAAAAGAGAGAAGGGGAAAAGCAATGCTTGGAGTACGAGGGCAACATGCAAAAAAGGAATCAATCGCTTCTAGCTATAGGCTGCTAGTAGAACCTTAAACGTCCGAGTAATGGTCGATGCCTCAGTTTGCGTACAAGGCTAAAGCGGGTATGATCCTAGTAAACGCGGAGCACCTTCGGTCCATGGATGACAGCACAGCACTATAAGTCACACCTGGTTGCGTTCCGTCTCCGTCCAGCCATCTGCCCATTCTATTCGTACTCGGTCTGTTGAAATCATTCACGCGCAGTCAGTTCAACTGGGGCAGACTTCCCGAGAAACTTGGAAACCCTACCAGAGGGCGCGACAAGATTATGTCGACAACATGTCGTCAATGCGAACTCGGGGCTCCGGAGTCTGAGATATCAGCCAAGTCGCTGAAATAGAGTCATATTGGCTCGCTAAAACCTGATGCTTAAGGCTGGCTAACAGACACCCGTCAACTTAGCTATTGCCTCCTGTCATCACAGTGGGTGCATCCTCGAACGTTGCCTTTGCTACCGGGGGGAACTCGTGTCCAATCGAAGGTTTCCACGCTCCTGTGACCGTCCAAATGTCGAATGTATGATCTGATGTCTCATGTCGAAATGAAGGATTTTTCCGTATGGCCACCCTCCATGCGCTTTGCTCGAATAGCAAGCAGAAAGGTACGGAAGATGCTGCTACCAATGCATCAGCATAGACTCCTATGTCCTCTTCGAACTCAAATTCTAATTTTTACGTAATACATTATTACATACCAGTATTTTGCGGGTTATTTTTTGTTGAAAGGTCACTTCTTTCTAGTTTCAGTTAACACTGTTACATCGTTTAAAAGTTTCCAAAATAAGACAAATTGCCAAAAGCATTTTAGAACTATTCTGGCGCCTTAACTGTATCGTAACATAAAAGAAATCATATCCATGTACTTTGAATAATCAAAACAGTATTTACCAATCTAAAAAAAGTCATTTTAATTGCCCTGTAATGGTGAAGTCCCGGGGTCTGAAAGCATTACTCTGCTAAAACGAAGATGTTAACCGCATACTTTGCAAGTAAATTTTTATAAGGTGTCTGCCTTCAATACAATTTCAAGTGCTGTTTTTATCTTATATCCTAACGGCATGGCTTCGGCCCTGCTAGCTCTACAGACAGTATTATAGACACACTATCAGTGTTTGCATCTGATTTCCACATGATTCAAAAATACGTCCTACCAATACCATTAATGTTACTTCAAGTGTGGGCATTAAAACAAAGTCGATAAGGTAGAATAATTTTGTTTTATCAAAGAGAAAAACTTTCGGCTTTATTAAAAAATGCATAGCTTAGTACTTGTTTACATTTATAAACCTGATCAAAAGGAACATTGGACTCCTATCAAGCTTACATCGCTATGGCAGCGCGTTGCTCACCTTGACGTGTGCAACGATAGCTTGAGGCCACTTTGATGTTGCGTGTTAATCAATTGTAGCTAAATGAGAGCAGATTTGATGAAACTTGTTGTAAGCGACGGAAGGGACGACAGGCATACTTATTCAATGTGCCAGTTACTCGTTTCTATCACGGTTTCAACCCTATAAGTTCCGTAAAACGTTTCTATTTCTAGTTTCAAAAGCCTACTTTAAATGTTTAACTAGCTTTTGAAAAATTCACACATTAACAGGTGCGTCATACTGCTAAACCGATCCTACTATTCACTATCGAAGTCATAAAACTTCCTATGATTTCACCACGGACTCTAGAATACGCAACAACAAGATCAACGCAATTGAGTCGTTTTGAAAGAACTATCATGACATGCTCCTTTCTTCTTTGGACAATACTCCGAATAAATAAACTGGCAAAAACTGTGAAAAAAACACCTACAACAGGAACGTCCTCCAGATCTCGGGCTACTTAGCGGCCATTGCTGTGATTAATTTCACATCGACAGCAAAAAGCTATCGGTGCAGAAGCTACGATCGTAATTTCCCTGTCGTGGTTCCTGTTTAGGTATATATGCCTTATTTTACATCTTCGATAGCTGCGTTTTCAGATTCAATGGAAGTCGATTTCGGGTAATCACGAGCTTTCGCTTTATAACCTTGGCCTGGGTTTATCCAGCGCGACCACACTTGATTCGCCAATTTTCACTTATAAGTTGAGGACGAACCTCCTGCCTCCGTTATAATTTGTGATTTCCCTTTGGAAAAAAAGGTTTTTTTTCTACTGCTAGAGGTAGAGGCATTTATTCTAATTCGTTGGTGCCATAGCTTCTAGAGACACTTTTTTTTAACACTGACCCAGATAAATAGCAAACAAGCTACGTAACAGCCTAATAGCCCTTATTTCATCTACTAATAAAATATCACCGAAGACGTCAACAAAGTAGAACTATATTACTATCGATTATAGTCAACTTCGTTTTGAAATGGAAAACATAACCTAAGGTAAGAATCTAATTTACATACCACAAGGTACCAATATTTAAAATAATGCTGGGTACATCGGTTTTAGTGTCTGCGATAAACATGGCTAGGAAGATGAGTCAAACGAAGACGCATATCTGTCAGCCGGAGAATCTATAAGACCAATCGACTATTTGAAAAGGCAATAAAACAACTTCATGATCATCTCAACCGGTTATCATATCATGCGTAAACAGAAGCCCAAGCAAAGTTGCTTGGCTTACCTTCGCGAGAGTGAAATTCCTATAATATATTCGCGTTGATTTGGTAATAACGTGATCTACTTGTCAATTTAGTAGTTTCTCTGTATCGTTACTTAGTCTAGCATAGGTCGGGCCGGCTTTCCTTTGCAAGAAGTCAAATTCGAAGGTAAAACTTTATATAGATTCCATTTAAAGGTTTAGTGGCGCCCTTCTATTAAAGGTTAAACGACTTCCCAAATATATTTTTTATTTAGTCTATTACATCCCCTCCAGCTATGTAGCTGTGATATCCAGCAGTTTCGCGAACGTTCCAAACGGTCAAGATAATAAGGTTTCGTCTCAAAGTAGCGACTTGTTTAGTCCTAACGTTTGCATGCCTTTCGTTACTGTATATAGTAACCTTTGCAGAGCGAATACGTAATATGTTATTCTTAGAATAACTTCCAAACTTATTAAGTTAATTAAGACAATAACCATGTCAGTACTACACAAAAATTGATTATACGACAAGACATACTAAGTCAGTATCACTATAATATTTGGAATACTTTATTTCATTCTAATCATTTTATTCTTTACAGTTTGATATCTTTACGCTTCAAAATTTCGAAAGGTATGATTATGTGATATGCATGACTATAGCCTTGTAGTTGAGATTTAAGGCATTTTGTATTCTCAGTTTTTCGTTTACCATAAAGTTATACTGCGATGTATATTTTATAGGGCATCTGGTAACGATAAAATAAAAACTAAGCTAAAATCGTGATTTCCAAATCACTATTGAATTAGTGTTAAGCTTATAATTTTGCATTAGGAGCTTCTTCATATCAGACAAATCAGACAAAACCAATGTGTAACGTATGCTCAGTGAGTGTGCGCGAGACGCGCATAGTCAGCGGTGCTTGTCAGCAGCTTAACTATCCTGTGATAAGTTGGTAATTTTTTAAACTATGCCGTCTAAACAGAACGCGTTTTAGTGACCTGTTTTGTGCGGATGGATTAATCAGTTTGGCAGTGCTTCCCCCCGACGTTGGTCAAACTTTTGCATGCGCAGTAGACGCATTTGCGGCGCGAAGAATACTATTATGTGAAAATGAGAAAGAGTAGGCGAGTGTGCGAGAGGTGATGAGATAACACCAGTGTCGAAGGCAGCTTCAACAAAGGATGAGATGGCTAATTCCCTTTAGGGCTCACTGCAAGCTGCGCCCGTCAGCCCGTAAACGCACACATGCACAAACGAGTCGCAACGCAAGTAGAGAAGATGAGACTGGAGACAAAGGCCGGTTAGGTTAAAGATAAGAAGACGCCAAAATAAGACAAAAGGCGCGTACAGAAGCGGTAAAAAGATTCTGAGAGTGCCTCTAGAGTAGAGGGACCTTGATAGGCTAGCTTTGCTAGAGTTTTGCTAGTAGCAGCAAGTAGAGAAGCAAAGCACCGGTTGTAGTAGCAGTGGCACTGAAGGAACACGAACATGTGGAAGAACGCGGCAGCGGCCTGTGGCTGATGACGTCAGGTGCGTAAATGTTCGCAGTGGTGGGAAGACACGCCGACGAAGAGATCAGGAGATCGTCGGATAAGTAATGGGTAAAGCGCTTACTTTAGTCACAACTTAACCACCGATACGCGCAGACAAAGATACACACACGCACATATGCAGGGATGCAAGAGGCACATCATGACACGCTCGATATATGTATATATATCACTCATATGAGGAACCCCTTGATTGCAGTGTTTTCTCGTGACACTGGGTTTTACTAATTCTATCATTGTATTATTAGAATGCATGCTATATTCCTTATATTTTCTGTTGATAATTCAAGTGTGGTAAAACTTATATAATTTATAATTTATATATAATTTATATAACTTATATATTTATATATATATATATATATATATATATATATAAGTTATATAAATTATATATAAATTATAAATTATGTAAGTTTTACCACACTTGAATTATCAACAGAAATTATATATATATATATATATATATATATATATATATATTATAAATTATATAAGTTATATAAATTATATATAAATTATAAATTATATAAGTTTTACCACACTTGAATTATGTTCTATTTAATTAAATTTTAAGATGGAAGAGCAGTGAAGCAGGGATGTGCATAGTTCAACAAAAAAAATATAAGGAATACAGCATGCATTCTAATATATATATATATATATGTATATACATATATACAAGTACTTGTACATTTTGCTCTGATTTATCACCAGCTGAGAACAATACTTACCGATTTTCATGACCGGCAGGTCTCCGGCCTGAACGAGCACTGTCGTGCAAAGAACGAGGACGAATGCAATCCACCGCATCGCGGTTGTTAGCGAGCGGGGTCCTGATCCACCCTCACCGCAGAACAGGACTCCGCACGAAAACTGTTCGCCCTCAGTGTGTTGGCTGCGGGTTGCCCATCAACTATCCCGCGTGAACTTCCTCGTACGACATTCGGCAGCAGGAGTAACTCACCGTGGCGGTAATCACTCTATCCAACATTGCTTCCATTG
This sequence comes from Varroa destructor, assembly GCF_002443255.2. NCBI lineage: Eukaryota > Metazoa > Arthropoda > Arachnida > Mesostigmata > Varroidae > Varroa > Varroa destructor. The sequence goes on along the minus strand of NW_019211455.1, from coordinate 59,423,423 downwards.
CGGAAATACGCAACGACCGTATACTTCTACCGCATCATAATCACACCCTTTTTCCGAAGCAACTTTAATGACGTTTAGCGTTTCTCTTGATGCCAAATCGTTGTTTGAAAAACTTATATTGAATTTCTTACAAGACGTGAAATTTCATATTATAGAAACACGTATTTTTACCTGTCCATTTTCAAAGGACTGTCTACACTCTCGCGTCTTTTTGAAATATAGCGTGTAGGTTAATCAGTAGCCTACAGATACAAATATTAACTGCTTGACACAAGGCTGGTGATGTAAAGTAAAGAATCACACCATCTCACCTGCTTTCTCTCGCAGACACAAGCTTACTATTGATTCTAGAGATTCTATTGATAGTACACGAATTTCGTAGGGATGCCATCCATCACCGTTTGTATTTCCTTAGACTGTTGATGGACCCTAAAAGGTGACCCTATCGGTTTCATTAACAGCTAGCTAACATTGTCTTCCATTTTTTGTTTATCACTTTTTGGACGATGGTCTTTCGCTAATCCTTTCGTCTTGATGCTTTTCTCCGTTTTATCCTGAGGTTATTATAACGAAACTTCACTTAACACGTTGCACGATCGCTCCTACCTCTTTTTAATGGAAATGCCCAGGCTGTCTTGGCGCCTTCAATGATATTGATCCACACAGACTCCTCTGTCACATACTTTTATCACATATACATCTGTATGTGTGACTATAACGATAGGCTAAAATTGATGGTCGTGACGCATTATAGGCCTTAGAGCATCCTTCCGTCGGCTGTGTTTTGCGTAACGCTCCTTCCCTATCTGCCTCTTTGGAGCAACTACCCTACGACACCGCCCTTTCCACCGCAAATGTGGAAAGCAACCCTCTCCGCGTACCCTTCCTTAGAGTCAGGGTTCTCATTCGCTTCGACGCCGCGTCCGCAAGGCGGCCAGTTCTTTGTTTCTCTGACTGCCTCGTTTTCTTTCTATTACTGCTGCCGCAACTATTGCCATAAGACTATACGATTTATTCCTGACCGGGCGAAGATCCGTATGACCGAGTTGCTATAGTCCTTGAAATATCGGTAATCTAGGTTCACACACAATATATGATGAAAACCACCTGAAAAAGCTTCGACTTATTATCTTTATTATCCAGAATTTCTACTAATGCCAGCAATTTAACACGAGTCTCTATATTCGTATACACTAGATATGTACATATGCACCAGTAACCTCAAAAATGACGCTAGTGACTAGGACTATTTATTTGTAAGTAGACAACGATATTAAAAATATTATAACAAGTTTTCCTTAGCCTAATGATTACTATCATGTTGACTTCGGGGCACCTGCTTTTCGTTTATTACCTCTTCCCACAATGAAATGCATCGTATTTAAGCCCGTTTTGCCTTGACATATGCACACCAAATCACTGTCTAAAAATTAAGGAGGTAATAAACCGATTTTATGAAATCACTTCGCATGAACTCCGTATTGTGTACTATTTGCATAATAAAAGTAATCACAAATCAAGAGCTTCTAGCGAGATAAACCACTAGAACATTTCAATCAAATGACACCAAATATAGTAGCATACTGGTACTTACAGAGACTACTAGGAAGTCCAAGCTCTGGGTGATACCTTCCTTTGAGTGGGCTAAATTTGTACTTGCCTTCCTAGCGATATCAAAGACATCTGAAATCCTCTTAATTATTTTTGACTAACATGTAACCATGTTGGCACGTTAACTACTTAAGCTAAAACTCCGAGGGTTCTCTTTGTGAAACTGCTAAAGAGTTATATCGTTTAGCAATCGCTGAGTTAATTGTGATTGTCTTGCGATAATATACGGGTTAAGCCAATGATGGACGGAACTAAGCCTGTAGAAATTGCGTCATTTTCATCTTAAGCCATTATCGAATCTTCCCCACTGCTTTAAGGACAAAAGCGAGGATTAAAGGACATTAAACAGCCTATAACCTCATTCAGTTGGTTTGTGTGTGCGTATGCAAACTAGTGTAGCCGACAGCATTTAACCCTTTTATCCAAGTAGTGGGCACAAGTGGCCTCAGGCTACCGATGCTGCAGCGCTATGGTTTGAAGGGAACGCTAATATTAATGGTTAAATAATGACGTTCGCTTGTGCATGCCACTCACCCACTACTATTACCCACTACTAATACCCACTCCAACTAAATGAGGCAACAGTCGGATACAATCGGCAAAAGTCGAGCGAAGCGAAAATACGTGATTGGGGGGTGGCGAAGCTAAGCGATATAAGACGACGGCAACCCTGCCCATTTGCTCGTCCGCCCTCCAGTTCGCAGCATACGAGTACGAGGCGTGTTTCCGTTCAGGATAAATCTAGGAAACGTTTAAGCTGGTCTCAACAGATAGCTGCGTCGTTCAATTAGTTGTTATTTAAACGATGATGCTACTTCTTCACCCAGGGTGAAGGACGTCATTAACGTCTATATTCTCGCTCTGCAAGGATCAAGCGATATTGCATAATATAATGAAAACGGTTTAATAGGCATGTGGCATTGCTGTGTACAACAGGAAAGCTGAACCTGGTGGCATGCAAGTATTGACAATCAGTTAACCCGTTTACAGGTCCCGAGCAAGCAATATCTAAAACTGGGCATAAACTTTGGTTTCTGTGTAACGCGTATAAAAGCTCTTTCCGAGTTATACTTCAACTAAAGTTATACTTCAGGTAATCTAAGTGTATTTCTGCGCTACTCCTATTTCATGTTACAATTAGCACAGTATTAGCTGAATAAATGCAATATTGTGACAAACCAATCAAAAATGGTAACCGGCAATCTGAGAATCACGTACTTGTGCATGATATTCTATGTAACTGTTGCCCCGCTAGTGATAAAACCAATGACCTGCTTTTCTCAAGAACAAAACAGGACGAGGAATAATATGATGTGGGTTAAACCTACTCTATAATAGACCTCATTAAAAGTAAACTCAGGTCTATTAACGACTAGATTTTCAAGAGACCTCCTATTTCTTGGCAAAGTTTGTTCGGATACACAGAAAAAGTAATATCCCGTTAAAACAAAAACTGGAAAACCAGTCCCGTCGGCTTAACTGAAAGATATAAATTATAGGTGTTTGCCTAGCGCACCTTTCTCAAAACTACTAAACTATGGAAACAGTACTGGAGCGGTAGTGCTGGACAAAAGAAACGGTAAATTTTGATCGCTCTGCCACAGATACATAAGCACCTATATTTAGTTGCGTTGTATGACAGGCTAGAATTACTGTACTCTATTTTATGCGATTTATGTAAAATATAATAAACAGTAAGTTATCCAAGGGACAATTCAAGAAGTGAAGTGCACGTTCTAGATATAACAACGTGATAAGGTAACTTACTGCTTTTCTTTCAAGGGATTTGGTCTTTATAACTGCACTAATAGAATGTAGTTTTCTACTTCATTCGTCATAATTGTATTTTTCTATAGTCATTGAAGGTTACTATTAGTTTATGTTGCTAATTTAATATTTGATTTAATTAAAAGCTAAAGAATAACAAACCTATGTTATTGAGAACTGGGTCGTTTATTTCATTTATCTACCTAGGAATTTAGCCTTCAACGCAAAGCATAAATATGGCGGTATTAAGATCATAACGTAAATACAAACGTGACTTAATGTAGTCAACAAAGCTCTAAACAGAATCTAAGTTGTAATAATAGTTATGATGAATTGTCTTAAATATTTGTACTCTGCTTTTGTTACAAAATCCGAAATGTATTGATCCGATTTGTCTTGTTATAATGGTCTCGAAATTTTACTCTAACATCATTAGAAAGGGCAATATGGTTTAGCAAATAGTGCTCCCATGAATATGCTTTTCTAACCGCCTCATTGGGTTCTAAACTTCGTCGTGATGAATTCGCGGTCCCTTCAATTAAGAAAGGGGTCCAGAACAGCTTTTTGCCTTATATAAAAAAGCAGGCTAAGGCCAGTACGTGTGAAAATTTCCTAGTATTTTGTATTTTTGTATTGTAAAGATAATTTTTATCATTTCGAATACATTTTGCTCCTGTGCGTGCTTTGTCTAGGCAGCAGTTACAAGACCATCGATGGACGCCCTGATCCAACGGGATCGCTGTTTCGCGCGTTCACCTGGATTCGTTTTCGGCTACATCTCGCTTCTCGATCTTTTCGTAATGAGGCCCCGTTTCGGCCACAGCATCAAGTCTGCACAGGGCGTCCTGCTTCCGGAGATTTAGATGATTCGGTAGTAATCTCTCAGTAGTGTTTATCGGTGCGGAAGCTGTGGCAACTACAGAAACTGTACCTGCTTTTCAGGCATCTTGCCTTAAACAGCCAAAGCTGACCACGACCTCTACGCTCTCGCGTGACAAGCAGTAGGAAAGTGTGCTTTTGGTACCCGACTAGTCAATTATCCCCTCAGTCAAGGAGCTGCAACACAGGCTAGCAGTGATCTTAATTGAGCTTAACTGTAAATCAGTAACGCAGGGTATGTCACGCGATTCGTCGCCATTTTCGTTCAGCCCACAATAGAGGCCAGGATGCTGAGACAGAAGCAGATGTTCTCTGAAGCAAAGCGAATCCTGAAGTGTGAGCAGCAAGACAACACCAGCCAATGAAGAGGACGACGACACACAAACGTTAGCAGGTGACGAGCCTTACAAGTACCTCTCTGCCTAGACCTTACATCCGTTTGCCTGCTTCAGCTGCCTCAACTGATACTACCCTAAAGAAAAAGGACATGAACAAATTAGAAGGAGGCAGTGCCGCTGGTAGCTAGCAGCCGCTTAAATCATTCTATCCGATTCTTGAGTACTGAGAAAGCAGGAACCACAGTGTATGAGTGCCCCTGGAAGTTGCCTTTGGCCCCGCGGCAAGAAACGACGAAGACGCGCTCAGATGTAGGCGACTCAACGGCAGTGCAATTGGCAGAGACATAAAAACATGATGTGAAAAAAGTGCCAAAGTGCACGCATTGCAGAAGAAGTGGTATAGACGCGGCACTCAGTACAAGAACGCTGTATAGCGTCATTGTCGACGTCGCTGGAAGCCTCTGCTAGAGAACGGACAGTCTAATCAAGTCGTTGAGTCAAAAGCAGATGTGTACTGTTATCTGGAGTCTCTAACCATGTAGACTGTTTGACTCCCTAAAAAGCAGTCATACTCAGAATACAGTTAACAAATATTTGATAAAAAATAATGTTAAGTCACAATATATACTGAGTTGCATTGTTGGGTAATTTGTAGCGACAGAGCAAGCTATTTCATTTTTTACGTGGCTCAAAAAATTAAAAAATACTTATCTTCTAATGTAACTTGGATTTGTATTTAGAAGAACAGAAATTTAAAACTATATTACTTTTAAGTAACAGACTAGTAAAGGCGAATATTATCAGAAGTGTAAACCACATCTTATTGTATACCTATTAACTCCGCATTACACTAGATTTATTTCTATACATTACTTTCTGTTCAGGTACAGCAGCCTTGGCAATTTTTTTAATCTTAACTGTATATAGTTCTTCGAAACCCTTTATAGATTTTGTGACCGATGAGCGCTTTTTAACATTCTCTTGAATACCCAATTATAAAAAGGGCACAAAGGTTACTTCCACCGACGACAGACTACAAATCATCTTTACAGCTCAAATAGCTTCCGCATAAGAAGACTGCCAATGAGTCCCGGACTATAATTTCCGTCCGTAACGGACTTATTCAAAAACATTAACGTGACTTGACTATCAAACATTTTCTTTACCCTTTCCAACTTCCTGACCGTGTATTCAACAGATATATATATATATATATCCGTAGACGAGTCTAGCCGTACCGGGGCATTTAATATTATTATTCATAAATCTAAAGAAGAAACTTCTGAGAAATTATGTGTGAAAGGGTTACCCCGCATTGAAAAAAGTTTCGTAGCGAATGATCATATTCAATAAACGCATGCATGAGCGATTAACTTAGATATAGCTTACATTAGCTTATCCTATCTTAAGTGGTGCATCCTGTCGGCACTTGATGCACAAGTTTTACATTTCGCTTATGCTAAATAGTATAAGCCTGTGTGAACATATGCTTAAATGTCAAACAAATGTTTTGTACTAAGTTTCGAAGTATAAGTTTTGCGCTATTGATACGTAACAAATGAGCGTTCGACTTGCATAGAATTCGTTGGTTTCATAAGAGGTCCGTTCTTAAAAATTTGTAGTTCACAGAAGGCCTACCTTGTATGGGTTGACTCTAACACAGTTTTAAAGCTAACCCTTGTGCATTGTCTGCGTATTTTTACGTCCATGAGATTTTACGTTCTAGCACTGCTCGTACGTTTGTCATTTCCTTTTGTTATAAAGGAGCAAATAACAACAGAAAACTCATTTTCAGATATTCAAAATGGACTTGAACAACCAAGTTCCATATACAACATTATTCCCCAACAGCTCGTTTTCTTTTAACCATAGTGCAGATTTTATCTCATTAATAATATGTGGCAGCTCAACCATCACTTTATCGCTGTCCATGAGCATAGCAAACGACAAGGGATATATAAAGTCATAGCCCTGCGGGCAGCATCGCATTTCATCAACATGTTACGTGATACTACCGAGGACAATAAAAATGCATGTTTACCTACTGTGGTGACAAACTTAACAAGGCCAAATACCATTTTGATATCATGTAATACCAAAACAAACAAAAATATGAAAATGGCGGTTAGACGCTTATTTTAGCACGGTCCGAAAAAGAGTCGTCAATTTGAACTTTTTTGCCAATCCTTAGACTACAAACATCATTTCGCCGATTGTCTTTCAAATATCCAGTTTTCGGTAAAAAAAGATTTGGGTACAACACGATCCTGCAAAGAGGGCGTGAGGGACACTAATTTATCGATACGAAAAAACAACGAATTTCATAAAGTGAGGGCTCTAGGTGACACTTTAATTGACTCAACTCGCATATGTACACAATAGATAATTATAAAATGTCAATGTTTTAAGACAGCTCCCACAATCTTCAAGACCTCGCAACTAATAATATGCGTTATTTTTTCCTTGGCTGTTTTTGAATTGGCTGTTTTTACTATTCGCTATTCTATTCGTCACGCTTTTTATTATAGAGTCGTGTTCAATAGTAGCCTGAGTTACTATGAAACGTGCCATCAGAATAGCAGTTGTCGCGAAAGAGATTTCAGATATAATTTATATTCGATGAAAGTGTATTCTACCCTACTAGTTATCTTTCGTCATCTAATAAGACCTTCCTCATGCACAATATATTCATGTACCAGCACCTATTTTCTCTCCGCTACTATTTACGTCCATTATACAACGTTGCTCTAGTACCACAAATGCGCGTCACTTTTAAGAACTCTTGTCACTAATCATTCCTTTAATCTAATTTTTCTGGCCAGTTGCTCATCACAATCGGCGAGTGTACGTGGTTCGCTGACTACTATAAATATCGACTGTACATATGCATTATGCGTGTTTTTAAGCAGTTAGCCAGCAATTTAAGGACCACCGTTTGAACAACGGTGTGACTGACAGAGCTGTATTTGAATAAGGTGCGCGAATGGGCGATGTCTGCAATTTATGGCCAGAGCTATATTTATCCTGATACCAATAACTTGTGCATTTGCTTGGTAAGTATAGCTGGATAATAAGTAGATAAAAATTAAACATGCTCGAAAGGGCCCCTTGGGTAAATGGAATTAGATAGGAGGAATCGATGTAATGAACGTGTATATGTTTTCCATCGACTATAATAAGAGTGCCAGCTAGGGCCCACGACTAATTTAATAGCGAAAACAGAATGGGAAACAGAAAACGAACGGGAGCAAACAAAGAACGGGTTATAAAGCTTTATAAATAATATAGTTGATTGTTAATAGATGAGATATTAACAATAGTAATAGGGCCAATAGTAGATAGAGTTACCTAGTCTTTCAATAGAAACTCCGGGATTGCCATGTTCACTTTGGAACCACTGCAAGGATAGTATAGATACTGGTCGCACATTGAGTATACATTGTTTATCACCTTTGTGCGAACGGGATAGCTGGAAAAGAAGATTGCTGACTCAGTATCACCAGACTCAAACAAAAGGTCAAACTAAGAATGCGTGCCTGTACCAGTTGCACATTTAGACAAAGAAAAAAATTATTTCCTAAGGTCCGATATATCCTGAAGGCTTAAGGGAACAAAAGTGTTCATCTAAAATGCTCCGCAATAGCTTGTATAACTAGCGTAAGCGCGAATGTAAGCAAGTTGTGCACATCATTTGGTAATTGCGTTCTGCAACATATACGAAATAACGTAGGAAGTAAAATTAGACTGGAAGACACAGAACTAAGGAGAGGTTGTAAAACTGCATTAAACTATAAGGATACATATAACAGATATGTATTAGAGATGAGTAAATAAAAATAATAATAAATAAGTAAAGAAGGTAATAAATACACAGATAAAAAGAAGATAATAATAATAATAATAATAATAGATAAACAAAGAAGATAAAGATAAATAAAAATAAGTAGCACAATAGCAGTGAAACAGGAATGAAAATATGCTCAAATATTTGACGAAGTGTGTAAGAAGAGAAAGGATGAATATTTTTTATGTCTAATGAATCGAACGTTAGTCTGAAACTTTATTTATTATATTTATATTAAAATTTTTTGACAGCTTTTTCACAAAAACGTTTTTCACAGCTGTTTAGGTCAGGAGATTAGTGTATGATCTATTATCGGAGTAATCGGTGAGTACGATAGTTCAGCAACGAGTATGATAGCACCTTTTCGTACTGCAGAACGTGATGAAGCGTATGTTCTATTTAAAAATGTTTCACCTAGTGATGCTTCAGCTAAGAGAATACTCCAAAAGCCTTCTGTGAAAGCTGAAAAGAGCGTTATGCAATGGCAAAGTTGTAGAGTCGATCGCTCGAAACAGAAAAAAAAGATGCAAAAAGAATATAACAAGAATCAAATTGTAACGGCTTCAAACTTATCAGTGAAATCGAGTCAGTATGTAACATGACCTTGTTCCTTTAAAAAAAATACAGCATTGTATGTTGTACATCTCTGAGTAATCAACACTACCATATTTGGTACTACCCAAACTCCCATATTTTTGTATCTCAGATTTAGACAAAAGTTTATCCATATCTGTTCCACGACTTAGGTCACGTTCTCGCTTTTTTGCTGTACCAATGTAAAAAAATTGAGGATAGACTGTTCTCACCCTAACTATTAAACTATTAATGAATTATACAATAAAGTCAAGAATAGTTTTACTACTACGGTGAGAATAGTTCATCCTCGATTTTAACATTAGAAGAGTAAGAAAACCGTGAAAAAAGAGTAATATTGCTTATTGTAAGTAGTATCAGTCGTTCCATGGCGTCTTCACCTTATGAGCCAAAGTTGAATCTTTTTGCAAAGTAAGAGATACTATAGACAAAGACATTTTTATAAGCAATCAGCGAGTCAAGCTTTTGCATTATAATGCGCTTAAAAATCTTGCTCGCAATATAATCACCTTACCAATACACCAGCATGCACTTCGTATTGAATACTCATATGAGTTCCGATGAGTCCACTTTATGCCACTGACTGCAGTGTCATGATGTCCTGTAATGGATCTTTTTATATATAGAAGTCAAGCCGAATGAGACTCCGGAACATTGTTTTGCTCATACGAAGTGCAATATTCCGGACAGCATCTTTCGCGAAGCGAAATTCTCAGCGACGAGAAACATGCAGTTTAAACAATAATAACACTAAATTTGCTGGATGCCAAGCTACATATCTTTGTTCGTAACCTTAAAAGAACAATGACCAGTAAACGTCCTAATGAAATTGGTATTTTGTTTAGTTGTAACCTTTTGGTTGATTAAATTGACTGAAAAACGCCATCCAACACGTTACCCAAGATATCACTGTGTGTAGAGCTACTTTAACAGTGGTTTTAATGGATATTTTTAAATATCTAATAAAAAAGTCACACATTTTCTATCTGTTTATAAGCAATATGTGTATCTTATTGGTCCAACCAATAAAAGAATCCTAGTGCCCGTATGATATATTGTATGTGATTAACAGCTAAGAAAAAAATGCAAAATCCACTTCCGATTTTTTCGTTCTCTCTTTACTATAATGGTTATCGATATTTTCAGATCCATAAAAATTCTTTTTGCACTCACAAGTACTTTGCGTTATATAATATATTATCATATAATATTCTTAACACAAATGCCGATTATAAGTGTGCCCGACATTTATATTTTGACCGTCAAAGTTACTTAATCTATCTATTATCAATGAAATCAGTAAGATTACAAAGGGTATAATAACAAGAGTTGCGTTCAAAAAAAACGCTCAAATTTACTTTAAGGGAATTTCGAAAGTTGCCGAAATAGAAGTTATGTTTAATTAAGATGAAATTAGTTGGCGAAAAACATTGAGCACAGTATGCCTATAAAATAAACACAGTTTTTTTTTATACCAATTACAATAAAAAACAGTGAAATAACTATTGCGTTCACTTTGCCGTCGTCCAAGCACTAAAATTCGACTTTTCTTCACATATAACTTTTTTGCATTTTCTATTCAAAATGATACCTGCACATTTATGTTTTTTAGCACGGCATACGCACAATTCGTTATTTTTATATATTTTATATACATTTAAGTTCGTGTTGAATGTCTTTATTCGCGCTGCACTCACGTCTGCAGAGTCCTGGCTTACATCTTTTCCACAATGTATCAAGGATATCTGTTCTGTTGTTCACGAAGATCTCACCAACGCATAGCGCCATATTTTAATACAACAAAGGGTTAATACGCTGTTTTTCTGCGTATGTGTAATATTTTAACATAAGTTCATTTGAGTTAAACCTAAATAATATGCTTAAAGAAAAAGACATAAAAGTGTCCGTCTTTTACGACGCAATTTTGTTTACCTAGTGGGACCCTAAAGTTCGGGGCTTCTTCTGATACCCTTCTGATGACATGCTTAGTACAATAGATGATGCAAAACTCGAAAACTTCTAGTGCAGTTTTCGACCAAGCACAACCCTGTATGTCAGCTGGAAGCCAGCCAATGTCTGGCCAGTCTTGGATTTAAATACGCACTAATTGCACTCCACAGTTTGATTACCTTGCTTTTTTCACTGATGTGCTGCTACGAATGTAAGATGTAACAACATGTTATATAATGCCTAATAACTAGCAAAATCCAAAATGTCACATGCCAAGATCCATACTGGTTTGATTACGATGATCTCCTTCTTATATATGTAAACCTATTTTTTACCTCTCCAAATTTTCTGCTATGGTTGGATTTTAATTTCTAAGTGTTGGCTAACTACCTTTATGAGTAGCATCAACCACCATTTAAGTTATTCTCGTATTTCGGCAGAATAGTAGCAGATGCAATATGACACTTATCGAGCGGGAAAAGCAGATCCTTTTTTAGGATAAGCCTTTATCTAGGAGTCCCATAAATTTACGGGTGAATGTACTACTGTAAAAAAAATACATTATTGTACTGCAGGATTTACAATATTTGAGACTTACTATGCTAATGTTGCTTTTAATCTTGCTTCTATACTCGTAGAAACTACTTACGGTCTCTCAATCTATATATGTATATAAATACACACATAAGCTTAATTATCATTTTGTGTAACGTGAGCTTCCTTCATCCAAGATGCTCACCCACGTACATTTGGATAAGATAACGCTTCATACATTCTCTTGTCATAAATAAAGTTTTTTTTACTTCAAAATCCAATCATCATTAGTTGTACCAGAGCCCTTTGAAGTAAAAAAAAAACGTTTCGTATGTACGATATTGCGTTAAGATCTTCTCTTTTTTTCAAAATATTGGCACGCTCTAAAAGGAACGCGCCGTATAGAATGCGTCAAGCAGGCTCTACATAGTACAACCTCTCTTAGTCTATAGATCCCACTTGCTGGCTAGGTCCTAGTGCATTTTAATAACACTAAATAATGCTCTAATTTATAATAATATAGTATTACCTACTTATTTTGTATTTCACGTTTTATGATGCTTTACCTAATTAATATACATATAATCAAACATATGGGTCATTATTTAACAAAGTACTCCTAAAACGGTGGTCCTGCCAAGGGTTGGGACAGCTGACGAGGCAGTATGTGACCGGCATGACTAAAGTACGGTGTTCGTTCTCTTTTTTGAGTCCTTGGTGTTCGATTGAAGCCATGCAGGCGGCTAGTCAGCCAACCATGGCGACCGGACTCTTGGATAGGTACAAGCTGTCGACCCCATTACAAACATCGAGCGGTAAGGTCCACCCACCTAACAAAAGAACCTCCGGAATGCTGAGCTAGCTACAGCCTATATCGCCTCCAACCCCCTCTTGTCTCTAGACCCTTCCTTCAGCGATCATTAACCTTGTCCGTGTTTCGTGCTACGCAAAGACTCGAGATCCACCACACAAATGTAGTGCCATGTCAATCTCACACATATTTCGATACTCACATCGTAGGTGTACTAAACTTTATTTTTCGAGTATTGCTCAATTACAGTGAATAACAAGTGACAAACTCTTAATAAAAATATTTTATTAAGGAATGTTCTTCAACAGGTGTCGGATGATTTATTAGGTTGCCCGAAGCTATTTAGCGGATTAAAAAATTTGAATTAATTTTAAACTACGCGCCTTTATCAGACAAAGGTTAATAAATATTTGCATTAAACCTGGTTACCTCCGACTATGAACTAAGTATCATCGGTTTACAGACAACGAGTTTACATGCAAAGATCTTGTTTAGCGCGAAAAATAAAAATTTGGAGATTAAATTTTTACGTTTCGAAGGTACGAGCTTTAATGAAAAGACTCGGCAAGAAGGCCTATAGCGCAACAACAGTTTCATTTTGGTACAATTAAATTTGTAAATTGAATTAATGAAGGAAACGATTACATCTCAAAACCTCAAACGAGGGCTTTTTGTTTATGGCGGCGGTCGCAGAAAGATTTTTTACTAGTAATAATTAAGCAGAATGTTTTTAGGGTACGTTACACATGTTTTTATCTGTCCTGGAGTCATCTCGTGAGGCGCTCATTTTCTTTTCTTGATCTTTAATGCTTTTTTTACAATTTCATAATACGTACTTTGGGGAATTTCAGATTGAGCTGACAGGAAGTGCTGTTTATGCCCTCTTCTTCAAAAGCTGCCAAGATTGGACAGCTCAGTTGATGTTCCGTTGTTTTCAACCATCCGATTTCCGTTCCTAAAATGACTGCACCGGTAGCCGACTGTACCTTACTTTCAAGAAATAGACACATAATTGCGGACAATTACGTTGCAATAACCAAGTAAAGTAGTCTTCACTGAGCACAATGATAACTCAGTGCAGGTGTCATAGAAGCGCAGTGTCATTAATAGGTAATCATGGTCGAACATGCGTAAAAACTTCAAAGTGGCCTACTACGATTTTTTAAGGGTAGCAGAGGTAAAAATAATATTGATGATATCATCATGATATTATCAATAAGATTTTTTACAAGTGTTTACAAAACATTTTGCCAAAACCAGTTTACAAGTTACTTACAAAACCTGATGCCTAAAAGATCGTTCACATTGCAAATAAGTTCAAAATGACCTACAATGAAAATTAAAACGAACCATAGGAGTTATAAATTGGCCAAATAATACATAAGTAACATCCGAAAATATTGTCATTATGACCAAGGATAAGGATGACCATTGATATAGATAAATACAGTGTGTGGGAAAAAAAAATATGTGGGAATCTATATACAAAATTCAAAGCTCACCAGAACCGCATCTAAGATCATTTTGCTGAGTGCGTCAATTGATATATATTATGAACGTACTTTAAACGCATTTGTGCGCGAAAATCAGCTTCAATATAACCATCGCTGGTAAATAGTAATGTTTAGTTTGTTAGTAGTGAGTTACCTTTTTACATCACCGTTGCTGCTGAAACCGTGTGTGTTCGTCTTGTTCATATTGTAACGCACAAAAACACACACATATACAGTTTTAATTAGTAAAACTAAAGATCCAAACATCAAAAATGTTTTTTAACGTTTTTGATGTTAATATCCAGCTCATCCTAATATGAAACAAGGGCGGCACATAGCTACGGTATTGGAGAATATTTGGTCAGTGGACCCGCAGGTCGACGCAGGCTGCGTTTTTCTACCAGAAAAACCTCCGATTCAATAGGCTTGTCCTGTAGATGACCTGAACTGCGAATCAGGTTGACAGAGTCCATTGAAAAACAACGCTTTCTGTTTCTGCCTAGCGTCGCCGCATGTTTCACCTTGTTCACCGACCTTTCGTTACTGAATCACCTCTGAGATGGGGAAAGTAACGAATTGTTGACACTACTTTTAATAGCTGAGTCAATGCTGTCTCGTAATTTCGATTGGTTCAAAAATTTATTTGTGGCCCCATGGGACCATTTGCATAACCGAAAAAATCCGCTCCCGGTCACCCAGGGGTGACATTGACTCACTGATTCAAAATATCCGCACAGTCATACTTGTTATTTTATATTTATACACTATATCTTATTGTATATATTATACAGGTGTATGTTAACGTACAGATAGGTAGTGCTAATCGACTCGCACTCTGACCTGTGAAAAAAACTAATCACAAACTGTGCATTCCGCATCCCCAGTTTTATACTACTATCGTGGTCTACTCTGCGTATTATGTTAACAACAATAATGCTGTCTTCAACATTGTCTGTTATAAACTCCCCTCGTTAAACACGAATCCTCAAGGCAACAAATTGATCCAACTCATGGTCCCCAGAGAAAACAGCGCCCCACAAAGGACAAGAGCGTAACCCTAAAGCCGATTTTGTTTCAGGCCAACATCGGCGAAACCAGTAATATAGCGCTAATCTTATTATTTGTGTTTCAGCATGATGAGAATCTATATACTCCATTAATAATGAATAGTCCTTAGACGTAATTATAGGGAACGTAGTTACCAGGTTAATGCCAACTTAGCCATGGTTTATCTATCCTTAACGTTTGAAGGCAGTACATTAATTGGATATTGTCACCAATAGTCGGATCACAAGCATAATTCTGGCGAGTTCGAAAGATGTTGATCATAACAAAAGAAAGGCGTAACTGCTGGCCTGGCCCAATAAGTAATTAACTACCATTAATAACGTCTAGAAACACTTTTATCATTCAAACATTAATTACTTTAGTTTTAGCCCACAGGTAATTGATGTTAAATATTGGTCGAAGGTCGTACAAAACCGACGGCTTTCAACTGAATTCTGATAAATGCATGACATGCGATATACCGATTTATAGTACTAATCTGGTCACTAATGCAAAAGTGAATTTTAGACATTTGTGCGGCATTCACACCAGCCTTTAATAACAATTTCCAGCATTCATTGCTAATGAAAACGAATACTAAGATTGTCCATGGCGCCTTCTATATTCACAAGGGTCATTTCCAAAAATTGTGAACGTTGTCACGAGTGTAACTTCATAGCTCTAAAAAATACATATCACTTAAAATAGTAAAAATGAAAAAAATAAATGCCCATAGCGCAAATTTTGGTGCAATTGCACAACCACCTCTCTAGAACCGTTGCTGCAACGACGCATAGAATAGAATAAAACGATACTGGTGACTACGCACCATGTGGAATAGGTTAGTATGTTGCATTTTAGCTATATTTTACGTTAGGCAACATCAGATGGGTTGCTTAGTCACAACTTCGTAAATCGACATGGAGTATATAATCCTGCTGGTACCTGACCTCCATTTCCCCCCACGAGTAAAATGAAATGCTGCTGCGATCTAGGGTTTGCTTTGAGCCTCCCAAAAATGACCTCGTTCGATAGGGACAATAATCAACAAAACTGTGGCACTCAACTCTACAATGATACATCATGACCTTTATTGTTATTAGTTTTAGGTATCATCACTGCCCTCAAAAGTTTTTCTCATTTGGCAATAGCAGCTCTTTCCGACTCTTAGACAGATCGACAAAATGATTAGAAAAAATACACGAACTCAATTACTCCCCAGAACCCGAATGCAGGTCGTTTCCGTATAATCGTTTTCATGGGGTTATCATCTACCTCATTTTCATCGACCAATCGATTCACTTTTGTCAGATACAATAATGATTAAAATTATATGCAGAACATATTACAGGTCAGAGCCCTCCATCGTCGAGACTTATATTTGTTACTAGTTTCTTCACACAAGCAGAGATCGTTGGTTTCGTGGGTACTTGATATATCGAATAGCGCTTTAGGAAATCCAACGACGGCGAACCGAGTTTGAACGACTCAAATTCTTCTACATGCCGTCCTGCTTGGCCTCTGTTCTGTAGATTTTGCCGTCTTATTCCTTGAATTTGCATAACCAACGGTTATTCTAGTGAAAAGCGTAGTGTATTTAATTAGCGTAGTGTATTGTTATTATTCTTTTTTTGGTTGGTCAACTCACCTAACCTTCGTGGCCATTTTTATATAAAAACGTAATAACATAATATCAATAAGTTTCGCCACAACTCGCACACCATTGAGTAAGTTTCAGTTACTGAATTATATAAATGCATTATTCGTAGAGCTCAGGCTTATATACGCACATATCGTTTGTATCTAGATGCATTTTTTCTGCTAAACCTTCAGTAAAAATTCACTCTGCGCTGTTTCAAGTTCAAATGGATACTAAAGTGCATAATAAGTTATCAACAAAATAAAATGCAACTTTGTTGAACCTGTTTTAATTAAATACATTTCCTATAAAAAAAAAAACGCTACTCTATTGAACTTAAATCAAATGCTTTTCATATACCTTCTTAGAATAGGAGCAGTATAGAAAATGTTCTTACAGCCAAATTCGCCAGCAGCGAAATGCTTGGGTTCGTGAAGCCAGTTAAAGAACTTTATAAGCTCTGATGCTACAGTGAATATAAAAGCATTTTGTTTAGGCCTGCGCGTCAGATAAACACGGAACATCTCACTCCTTGACCCGTGTCTCTGCAGGAGTTCTTTCTAGTAGCAGTTGCAGCAGAATACCTACAATCAGAGTTGAAAAGAAAAGCGAATGATGTGCAAACAAAGCGAGATTTAACGTGGCTTGGCTTGAAACTATCCCGCAACGCCTTTCTTAGAATGATACAGGTAGGCAGGCGGTACTGCACTTCGTATGAACTGCGGTCTTTGTCCGATCCTGTTCATATGTGTCCTTCATCGCTTCATCAACTGCAACGCCCCAGTGGCAGAATCTGGTAAGTACGTACTTCATTACAGTAGGAGAAGCAGACAGCATGCTGCTGCCATTCAGCGTTAAACGATGCCTTCCTCAAAGGCCTACTACACTTGGCGCATATAACCTCTTGGAATAAGGAATAACGTCAGACTTAGCTTTGAATCCTGACAGTATAGTACGCTGTTCCATGGGTTCCAAACAAACACTTGTTATGCATGCTATATTTTACAACGTCTTAAGATCTTGCAGCCGAATACAAACACTTAGGTGCGTAGACCTAAATCCTAACTGATTGCCACAGAAGTGATAATTCCTTACTTTCTTAAGAGAAAGTAATAAATTGTTATTTTTATGTACTTGGTTTAAAGTAAATATGTGCAATAAGATTTAAAATGTGCATCAAAAATATTCTTATTGGCTTGGTATAAGACAATATAAATAATTCTAATGTATGCTTTTTTCATTCCAAAAAGCATCACGAATAGTAATAAACAACTCAGGTAACTTCTATAAGGCTCCATTGCATAGTTACTGCTCTGAGTGAAACCTTAACTGCACCTTAGATAATTACAAATTTGTCTGTGTTTAAATTACTCGCGTGTATTCACCCTGAGATATAAGACACTGAGCAACTTGAATTTCATTTTTGAATTATTTTAGGTTCACAATCATAATCTATGAATATAAAAGACCAAACCTACGGAAGCAGACAAATCATTCGTCTAGTAATAATTGTGACATCTAATCACCATCTACCTTTATATAGTATAAATGCCCGTTACAACACGATTAGCGATGTACTTTTGGCAAGCGTATTTGCGCTGAGGGTTTTTTTAATCTAAAAAAAAAGATGAATATCAAATGATTTTCCAAGAGAATTATTGTATATATATAATATGACTTATCATATCAGTGAACTTTACATGTTATTCTGTAACCATTGCGCCAGGCAATATGTTATACAACAACGGTTATAACTTGTAGTGATCTGTTTATTGTTATCCCGTTTTGAACTATCTGATGAACTTCTTGAAAAACTCTTCGTTGTTTGTTTTTCCGTATCTATTGTATTAAGACTACAATTCAAACTGAATTATTTTCTGTAAAAAGTTTTATCTGAATTTCCGAAATAAGCTTAACTTAACTATTAAGTTTTATCAAAGCCATCATATTGACTCAATACTTAATGGCCCAACTCAAACCACCATGTCTTCGAACGGTCGTCTACCATATAACCTTGCAAAGATAGTAACCTTGAATTGCTTACTCTTTCATGTTTGCTTGTCAAATCACATTTATAGATCTAGGTCTAAATAACCTTTTAAATAACTTTTTTTGAAAGAATTTGTAGCTATTCTTGATAGCTAATGGTCAAAGGTGTTACTAATCAATCGGTAATTTAGTCGATAATGAGCTATTAAACAATTTTTAAAGGGTAAACGACCTGTTTTCAATTTACTTTTTTAAACAAAATATGCGGATACTGGTTTTTTACACAACTTGATTCCGAGCTTTGATTGCACTCTTATGCTACTGGTACCACGTTCATGTAATATTGTCGTTCTACCTTGTTATGCTGGCGAAAGCAATCTTCTTCTAACAATGAAACTATATTTGCACGTCGAAACGGTCTGTAAAGCACGAGCGTTATTTTGATCTTACATGTGGAGTTTTCCTACAGCTGGCTGCCTTTTGACCAAACAATACATACTGCATGCGGTAAGTAAGGTTTATACTGCTAATCAGTTTGCCCCGCAAAAGAAACCGATCCAGAAAACAGTGTCTTGTTGTAGATGGGTATAGTAATGCCGAGACCCCAACATTTTTTCTAAGCCGCCAGAAGAATCTGGAAAATGTAGTGAAAAAGTGAAAAATCAAATGGAGTGAAATATGTAAATAAATGCAATAAAATGCGTACCAAGCAAGTCTGACTGTCCTTGATATAAATTCAATTTTCCTTTCAATGAAAGGAGTTACCTATATCATATGTACGTAGCTATTCTATCTTTTCCTTCTTAATTAACATATGATATGCAGTTATATACATAATAGTCTAGTGCGTTTTGGGAACCATTTACAGTCGTTTATAAATGCTTTCTGAGAATTATTTGTCAGTGTTTTCCTTGTTGACTCAGATATACTTCCATTGGTTCAGTGATTGATTCTTTAAAAAACAGGAAAGTAAATTACGCAAAGCAAAATATCAGTTGCCAATGGGTTGTATTATTGAATTTATATAATAGTATAATCAATTTATTTATTGCAGGTCACTTCTCTACATATTTTGCAAGGATGGCGAAACTCACGAAATCGACGTATCTCTTGTAGTAGTCCAAGTTCTCTTTTAATGCAGGCAAGACGAACTATTTAACACACAACATATTATATATCTCAAGCTTTTCTGATTAGCAAGCGAAATCGTGAGTTTCATCTAAATGGGATAACTGTTTACGAAAAATCAGATTGAATTCAGTCAAATAAGTTTTTAATGTTGTCACATATCTTGCGAATCTTTTTAACTGAACTAGTTACTGTGTTTGTGCATCCCATAGCTTGCATACGAATATATATGAGCCTCTCACTGTCATCAACAAACTTTGCTGATGAAAAGTAAATACCGTTCACTTATTGCTAATAATATGCAATTTCGGAAATACAGAGACGCTTTTAAACGCTATGGACTATGTTGCGTAGCCTTGGAATGTGTTCAGCATATCTGTTCGCAGCGTTGTTATCGGCTACTTTTTATTTTTTACCCAGTAAAATCATGATATATTGATGTTGTTCGAGGCGTATTCTCTAAAGCGTTTGAGATACATCAGAGGTTCACGACCCAGCTTAACCTTATCAGCCGGGGAAAGCTAGTAGGCAGAATGAGATCAGCAATGCTCAGCTACCCGAGCCACAGACGGGGAAGGATAACGCAAACTGTGCTGGAGCAACGCGCGATCGAAGTTTCTCTCTTTCTTCCTTTCTTGAATCTTGCAATTCGTCTGAAGAACCGTAACGGTACAGTGGTTTAATAACTATGCGTAAAGCTGTCGCCCGTGGTGGCAACATTGAAAATAGTTACTGTTATAGCTCCCGTGGTATCAATATAAATTTAATTGCTTCATGAGCGTTTTTAGTTGTTAAATCTCATTAAAACATATGCTTCATATGTGATCAAGAAATTTAAAAGGTAACATGCAAACATCTCGCCTTTGATAAATGGAACGTCCACAAATGCCTGTACTGTATCTCGGAATCAATTTACCAGGCTTTAAAATAATGTCTATATCGAAAAGTCAACGGCATTTTTTAGTCGTTGGATAGATAAAGTAAAGCAACCATAGAATTTTTATATCAAACTCTAAAGTTGCATTTGAGCTCATGGCTGTATGCCTAATTCTTGGGTCATGCTGTCTATCACCTCGTTGAAGAGATGAAAAAAAATATAGGACTCGTGTAAGGCTCATGAACAAATAGTTGCCGATATATGTGCATGTGTGTACAACTGCAGTGACAGAAGCACATTGGCAAGGATGCACTTGTGTATGATGATCTCCAAATCCCTTCAGACGCAACCAATTGGAAAGTCTTACGACTACTATGAAATCGAATCTATACGCTACACCGTTGTTCTTTCTGAGAAAGTATGGAGCCGCCTGTTCTAAACATGCCCCAGAGTGGATTTCGTTGTAACTAAACTGTGGCACGTTTTGATGACTGCAAGGGAAAGACTCAATGGGTTCTTGCAATACTAAAGTTATATTCTCACTATTTTTTTTTTACAAGAAGCTTTTTGTCGTGAGAGAAATCTTAAGTAAGGTTAAGCTTTTATAGTTTGCGGCGAGACACAAACCATGCGTATTATTGTATCATTAAATCTTTGCTTGAAAATAACCGTTTTTAAGTGCAATTAATTTTAAGACAGAGCAAAATTATTTTTAAGTGTAATTATAAGAAACGATAGTTTTAACAACTTAGGGTTACGTAGCCATTAAGAATTTTGAATTAGAACTATCGTCCTTTGCATATCTCACTACGTCTAGTTTCAGTTTCGCGAAGAGCAGTCGTGGTTGACCCAGGTTCTCGAATATTAGTGAAATTTGAGCTATTAGTACGTTTTAATTTGAATCCCTTACGCGAAAGGTAGCGATTTAGTGATTCAATCAGCACACAAATCATCAAAAATCCGTAGTTCCTGCGACGGAAGGCACATAAGCAGCGCAAGCCAAGTATTACCCTAACACGACATGTGTTCACAAATCTACAATTTGCTGTACTATCTTTACTAGCATTACACGTAGCAGGTAATCCAAAATATCGTTCCTGGATATTCATTCTTTTTTGTCCTGTACCAGCGCTACCTAAAGCCTTTTACCAAACGGTTTCAAGACGGTACGCGCGGTCTGCAGCATCAAACACGTGCCGAGCTCGGGCGCGGGGAATAATTTCGAAAGCGGCTAATGTTCGAAATCTTGGCGGAAAC
The DNA here is from genome assembly GCF_002443255.2 of Varroa destructor. NCBI lineage: Eukaryota > Metazoa > Arthropoda > Arachnida > Mesostigmata > Varroidae > Varroa > Varroa destructor. Next base: position 59,401,665 of record NW_019211455.1, on the reverse strand, counting down.
CCTACAGTCTAAGGTACTATTTGTACCGCTTAACGTAGAAATACGTGGGGATCTAAGTTCAAATCCTGGCGAATACAAAGTTTGTTTTATGATATGAGGTAATTGTTTAATGTAATGCCTTACGACTTAAATACCGGACGTAGGACGCACAAAAACATACACCTATACCGTTGCTCAGGTCTTGCTTGGCGGACTAACGCCTGGAAAGCATGTTTACTTGGGTTTGGCAACCTATGTATGGAGGCAGATTACAGCCGGGAGACCCAATTAGACGTAAAACATATATGGAGGTCTCTGTAAATGTGGAGGTAAAAAAAAGGTCAAGAGTCATATGAATCAACCGATTCTTAAGATGCGGATTCAAATTCAGTGGGTAACTATATTCTGTGGGTATTACAACATGTTCTAAAGGACTGCACGGATGAACCTTGTTGCTACAGCTGTGGTTAAGCAGACCATTTTGCGAATTCTATAAACTTGCCAAAATACCAAGAAAATATTGTAGGGGAAAGTTGCAGGCTAATGCTCGTGAAGGATGAAGGCAAATCACTTGTTCGCAAGGGTCCAACGTCGACAAATAATTCAAGTGTACCGGCTGCGGTGCCTGTTCCGTCAAGATAGGGTGCTGAGGATTTTCCCCTTGATAGCTTAGTTGATAACGTATTTGCTAATCTTAGGGATACGTCGTGGCCTAGTTTCGAACCCGGACATAGATACAGTTCGTTTTGTGCTGGGAGCCAGCAGCCTGGTGGAATGCTTGACGGCGATACTGGACTTAAAACTCGAAACAGAAAGAGCAATGAACGCCATAGATAATATTCGGTAAAGACAATACCTTTCTCCAATGTAAACAGCAGGAAAAAGGTCAATCCAAGATGTTTTTTGTCTGTGAACAATGATTATTGTTCTCTAGCAAAACTGTTGCAGGAGCAGACTTTTTCACCATCTGCTCGAAGAGCTTGCTCGAGAAAAACCAGGTAACTTACTGATTATTAGCGAGTGTAATATTGATATATGGAACAATCGGTGGATCAGGTGTAGTCTAGATGGCACAGCGTGCATAAAAGACGAAAGAGGAACTGCAACGAATAACAAGGCAGAGGATGGGGTCTCCTGGGTATTGAACGCAAATCTTGCATAAAGCTTGCATCTACTCTTGCTACTAACTCCCAGTAGGACTATAGAAGACTCAGAATTTTAAAAGGCGTAGCGGAGTCAAGGACTGAAGCAGTAGACGCTCTAGTGGTCATTGCTAGGGATTTTAACATGGCATTACAGGCATGGGAGGCCTTAAGACAGAAAACCGAATTCGACAACTGCTAGAACGGATGGCCATGAACGGTGTGTTAACCTTTTCGTGCTACGGGAGTTCCTTTTTCGTAGATCTCACGACATGCAGGGTGGATCAGGCGACCCGACTTGGTGGCTGAAGTGTGTTTGAATAGGAGGAAGTACTAAACGATCATAACGCTATAGAGTTGTTTGTACATTCCAGGCAAACAAGTAGGGATTTTAGTAGTTGAATGCCTCTGGTATACCTAAGAAGAGAAAAAGCAGGGTAGGCGATAAAATGCTGGGTGTAAAAATATGGAGATTCGCAGAGTGGACAAAATCGAAACAGCGATTCCCAGTAGAGGCTCCTGTAGTTAGAATGTTTTGTAAGATAAGTCAAATGTGGAAACCAAACTACTGGTGGAATGAAGAAACCAGCAGCATGTAACCCAGCTAGGAAAAAACCTAAACAAGTCAAAGCCGGCGACGACCTAGATGCACTTCAGCTCGGTCACACAATGAGAGGACTGCATTACACCAAACAAACCGTTACAAAGGCGACTGAAGCCTCCATGGAAACTGCCGGAATACTGCGAAACATCCATGGCTTACGGGAAAGGAATAAAAGGCTTTTCGCGGCAGTAACAAAGCTTATTGTGATATTCGAGGCACCCGTATGGACATTACCCGAACCTAAAGAAGTTAGGAATGTCCAACAAATCCTTGGTTCCCAAGCTTGCCATAATCAACACTATCACCTTAGACCTGAGAGTTAAAAAAGGTAGGGCTTTGGCGCAATCCGATGGATATCTTGAGAAGAGAAGAAGTCTTGAGAATGTTGCAAAAAGAACGGAAGGCAATGCCTAATATTGCTCCTAAAGCGCCAGTAAGGGACATCATCCCTAATATAGAAGCTTGCATTACACATCCAGATGAAGAGTTCACTATCTTATCTCATTGTCAGCCTGTAGTATTGTTAAAAGATTTGGGTTGATTCGAAATGAACAATGAAAAAGAAGTTGAGAATTAGTGAGTGGCGCCTCGACGGGGCTAAATCCAACCGGCGGGGATGAACCTCACATTCGGCCCACTTAAGGTTGAAATTATGCTCCATTGGTGTAAACCGTTCGTAAATTATATTATTGTGGATTTGGCTTATTTCCTTAATCAGTGGCCAGGATAAAGTTATATACAGTATGCAGGATTATTGTACAATGGTAACGCGTTTGCCTATTAAACCTGGGGATCGGCTAAATGGTTTAGCTCTACTCTCTACGGGGCTTTAAATAACACCGAAGAGTGGGTACCTCTTGAACTTAATGGTAGTCCCACACTTAGATTCCACTATGGAAAATTTGGATTGCAAACATTCGTGTGGAATGTGTTTGGATGGGCCAGACGACATTTAAAAAGATTTCATAAACTTTACAGCAACAGTTTGCGTATACGCACTTCGTTTCATCTTGGGGACAACTGTCTTAAACAATGGTTTTTTCTTATGTCTTATGTGCATGCAGGCCTACTCTTAGCTTGGCTACAGTTATTCAGTTTCAAACCAGTTAGAGAACAACAAAGCCGAGTAAACTAAACATTCTCAACATCTATGTAATTAGAGAGGTTCGTAATCAGGATCAGGCTTTTTATATTACGTCCAGTCGCGCATCTAATCTATACATGTCTTTTACAATTGCGTTAGACAAGTTCTGTGGTCTATCTGTGTTATTCGTCCAATTACATATCACGAATTACGTACAGTATGTAAATTGAGGTTTTTTTGATTACGCAAGCTAACTTATTAGAACAAAAGTAACGTATGTCATGATCTACCTTAAAAACAATTTACATTTAAAGCAATAATGTATGTGGCAAAGGTAAATTGTAAAGATAATTATAACGTTATCTACGATTCATAGGGTGTTGCACTTTGAATATAATATGCAGAATATAGAAACTCGACCGGCAAAGCGTCAGATAGACATATGTGAAATATAATTATATATATACATATTTGAAATATAGTATACATATAAATGAAACTGAAATAAAAAAAAAACATTTAATTTGCTGTGCCACCAATGCTTTCAAAAGTCGGGCAAGAGGGCGGGTTTAAATAAATAAATTGTAATGAAGTACACTGCAACGAATGCTTTTTCCAAGCCGTTTATTTCGAAACCGTGGTACTCACCCGTTATTGTGTAAAGCAGCTTATTTTGTCATAGATATTGCAATCACCTATATTGCTTTACATCCACGCAACAGATGAATCATGCCGTTAATTAGTTAAAGGCTGCGTTTTAATAGTTAGTTTTTAGGTAGGGCTAAAAGAGTTTTGGTATGAATGTTATTAAGGTTAACTATTTAATAGTTAGCTGGACCATACTATACCAGTTTCTACTGTTGGAGATAATTTTCTGTGAAAAATGTTCAAAGGAATTTTACATAAAAAATTCTTGAATAACTATTCTCAAATGTTAATCCTCTTTAGCAACAATCGTATGTATAACTTACATAAGGACTTCTCGAACTACATTCAAGCATCGTTGGTAAAAGTTTTCCAAAATTAAAATCAATGAAAAAATAAATGAAATATGCAAATAATTCTGGTCACTATTACAAAACCTCTAAGGGATTTAATAACTAGCCAAGCGCTAGACTCCAAAGATTATTTACTAGTCACCTTAACTTAACAAGGTTTTAATGCAAGTGCCTGTAACGCCGATTCCTTTGTACTTCCAAATAATTTGTAGACAAAAGAAACTTGGTGGCTCAGTGTTTTCAATGGTAGCTTTATTTTGAAAATTAAGCACAGCAGTTACGCCTACTTTTCTAGCTATGTTCTTTCTATAACAATCGCAGAATTTCCGCGGCGAGGTCTGGTAGGTTTCCCAGTGGCTCGATTTAGTAGTTCCACCAAACATAGGAGGAGAGACTCACAATGTTAAAGACATCCAACGTCTGGCATTGATTAATATTCCATTCGCTGGGCGAGAAAGATCGTTCCACCAAGATCCGAATGAAACCGCACATCTGATACAATTATAATTGAACGTGTTATTTGTTTTGAACTTTCGTAGTTAGAAAAACGACCTCTTGAGATAAACCAGAGAAATGAAAAAGCTGAGGTATCACGTATCACTGATCTGTCAGTCACTGTTTCCATAACTGGTAAAACGCAGAATCACCCCAATCCTATGACAAGCAATGATTTTAGCAACACACTAACCTTACACTCCCGAATTGCCAAATAAAATATGAAAATATATTTGGACATATCAAAGGTGCATTAACTACAGTTGTAACTATTATACAAATCACCCGGATTCATTGATTGATAAGTCCCACTGGTCCTATATGGATTTGAGCTTATTAATACTCGTGCTTCATAACTACACTCTCTGGCTAGTCACTTTCAATAGCGTTCTTTACTAGGCTATTTTATTCCGACATAACATATCTATCGCTTATTTCTAAATTGCATGTCTTTATCTTAAAACGCATTTTTTCCCGTTTCTGAAACACCCTGACGGGTTCTCAGCTGTTTTTTCTGTAGGCAAGCGACCGACGAATGCATGAGAATGATTTCCTTTGGCGGCCTGCAAACGCCCATCTTGAACTTCTTTTGTGGCGATAATCCGTCAACGATATAATCGTAAGGAGTTGTACGACTTACCGAAAGCTTTCGATAAGCCTTATAGCCATGCAAAAGAAAGACGTCGCGTTCTTGATCTTCCATCTACCTATATTTAGAGACAACTCAAATTTGTGCCACATATTCAAAGTGTCATAGACAAATGTCTGTGTGTAGAAGATACATAGGTTTACATAGTACTGCTAGCTAATTCTATCAATTATTGTATAATGTAACAAACATCGGCCATTTATATAAGTGAAAGTTTCGCTTTAAGTTCTGGCGATATTATTTTACTATCTATATTTACTGTCATCCTTCAGTCAAACCGTATGCAAGATATATGCCTCAGAAAACACTTAGATAGCAGTTACATATGGTGCCACGCTTTGATCCGTAGCGATTCGTATCTATGGCGAAAAAACCTGCGAGGTAAAAGTAAGAAAAACTAGATGATCGTTTAACTTTTATGAGACTGAGAGCAACAACATTTCTTTTTATAGACAGTGCACGAATGCGCTTGTTCAATCTTTGCTATTACAAAGCGGCCATGATGGAGCGTCTCCAATGAGTTTCTTTAGACTATAAGCTCTTATAAGCATAATGCTAAATATTGTTTTTCTAGTGCGATCTTTTTTTTACTCACTACTACTTGCATTTCTCTAAGCATTTTTTTAGGTTATATATAAGCCGTGGCAACCGTAATTGTGAACGAGTTCGACCGACTTCATGTAGTTAAATTGATCAGGTTACTTGAAAGTGTCAGGCTATAAGGAATTGTGCTACGCTTTATAGAGAAACACTAATGGATAATTTTGTCCGTAATGTTGTAATAAGGCAGTTTATACGACAGAGATCCGGAATCCTACAAAATGATTACTAGTCCATTCATCCTATTTGTGGATAGACTGGTATAACGAAAATAGCGCCTGAAAGACATGTGATTTCATATAGGGACTGCATAGCCTAGAGAGACATAAATGAACTATAAAAAGCACAGGATGTCGTGTTAGGGGAACAAAACGAATGTAGATGCTTCGAATGCGTACGCTGTAAACGTTTACGAAGGTCACTGTCAGTGATATAAAACTAAAGACCCTGGTGTACCTTGACAGTCGGCCTTCAGGTTTGCGGAAATTATGAAGGAGCTAAGAACCCAAGTGGCATTCTTTAATGCCAGTTTCTGAAATCTGAAAGAACTACGCGTGAGCGCAACAATAATGATATCTAAAGTAAGAAAGCTTTAAGATTCACCTTTTGTTTGAGAATGACCTCAACACGTCGCATCTTGACGCTTCTTGAAGTATTGAACATTGACGTGGAAGTTAACCATTATTGATATAAAGATTATTTTTGAAATGTTATTGAATACTTCTAATACCCTTATAACCTATCTGGCAACACAGCCTTTGCTTACGACTTGCAAAAATAATTGGGATTCGAGTTTAAAGGGGAAACCATAGGATTTGCACTAAACCTACCACTAGAGGTCAATTCTACCGTTCAAAACATATCCACTTAGTACAAGTTCAGTGTTTAAACGTTGTCATAATGCCACCGGATCTAACGCTATTAAAATATACATTCAATTGAATTAAACCAATTACTTTTTAAGATCGGTCATTTTGGCCGACCACAGTCGAGACAGATATACAGGAAATTTCGGTAGGTGTAATGTTAATATAAATCCTTTAAAACGATTAAAGGTTCGCATATGTAACGTTTTGTAAATGCATCTTGCGTTAATAGTATACTCTTATATATTCTTAGGCTGCATTATCTCAGATATATGTGAAGAACATCCTTAAGTGTTTGCCGAGTTTCTTCAATTCATTCTAGTATCGTTCGTCAACCTCGGTCATATAGTTCATTGATTTAGCGCAATATCACTTGATAAATCAGCGCGCTTATTAGAAATCCATCATGGACCTATTTGTGTATTACGCTCCCATGACCGTGACTTTATTTTTTGCCTTACGTTCCTATTTCCTAAATACTATGTACGATGTACCCGACTTAGAATAATGGCTTAATAGTTGTCTTTACAAAAGGCAAATTGATTAAGCGTTCTTTACATTGGCAAAAAGGTTAGGTTATGTATTTTAACATATAATTTAAATAAAAAGCTTAACCTAACCACCTAAGTCTTTACAATTTACTTTAGATTCGCTTAGCCTCCCTCTTTTCCCAAGATAATTATGGATAAATGTCTTAATATGTGGAATAGAACAAAGAAATTTGTCGAAAAGGAGGACGATAGAATGATGAACCCCATCTCACTTATTTTGGTCCCTGACTGGCTATATGTTTCAGGACTACTAGCCGAATTAGGTGATAATATATAGAAATAAATTAAATAGCACATAATAATTATTCGTTCCCCAAGATTCTTAAAGTAAGTTTATTAAAGTGTTTTTTGTGTTTTTGACTATCGTTGATCGTGTCGCACCACAGACACAGGATTATTTTCACTTGATGGTCAGAAAGTTTCTTAGAGCAAGTAAATGTACACAAAAGGAAAACAGATAGGTCTGTTATAGGTGAACAGCTCATGTAATGTCGTAGTAAATTACGACCTTCTGAACACAAACAACAACCTGCTGGCATAGCACAATGACGTTGTGAGCATAAAGTCTAGAATCTTATGGATGAGCCTATAACCACTGTGCTAGACTTCAGTGTTAGCCTTCGGTGACAAATAATTTTGACTTTTGAAGGTGTTTCCATGAGAGTTGAACCTACGAGTGTATATTCGTTTATTACGATTGCAATTTCGGCTCATACTACCCCGTCGGGGGTCTGTGTTTCTGTTACAAAGTGCACTAGACGAATGAGGTCAGCTGCCAGTTTCACATTATATTATTGTTGTTTTTTCCTTCGTTATTATTGTTTTAGTAGTGGTTAAGGAAAGCTCTAGATGTTTCTAACGGAAGCCAGGGATAAGCGTATAAAAAAGCGAAAAAGGAAAATTGAACTGACCACTCTACAAAAGTAATCTGACTAACAAAGGGCATATATACGTCTGTTTTTCTAATTAAAATATTTGTAATACGTCACGCTCAAAGGATTTCTTCGGCTTGTTCCAGTGTATCAATTGAGTAGTGCCAGAAAAATCGATATTGTTATAAAAGCGACGGGCTATTATGAAAATTTATTATAGTGAATAATTTTCTGATAGTTTCCTCAATTCATTTGTACAAATTTTATTAAATCTCTCAAGCGTACCGTTGGATGATTGTCACAGAATGAGACGAAAGTCAAGGCGCTGATAAACACTTCTTTACTTTCATTCACGGTGAGCGCTGTTGAAAGCCTTGCAGTACAAAAGTCCACTTTGATGTCTCCTTTAATCCTCGCAGCGACCGTACTGTCAAAAATTCAGCCTTAATTACAAGTTGCTTTTAGTCTGTAACATTTTATACCCTGACTAAAGGAGACGTCCGCACGTAATTCCCTTTGTACGATTCATTAATTCCTTTTAATTTTGGCCTCTATCGTTACTCGAAACACTTCCCTTTAACAACTCGAAGTGAAGTAGAAAAGCTTCAGGATTGAATTAAAATTAATTTGTACAATAAAATAAAAAAATAGATAAATATAACTTTATTTTTATTAACGCACATTTTAGAATTAGCGTTGCGCTTTTAAGAAAGTAGTATCTCTTTTGCTTAATGAGTAAAATTTCTTTGATGCTAATTGTTATCGGACGAGTTCGAATCTTAAAGTCAACAGATGTCATTATGGTATACTGTTGCCATATCATTTTAAGAATGAATAGAAAGCGTACAAGGTGATCCCAGCAAAACTCGTCTAAAAATAACGTCTAACACTTTCTATGCCAGACTTTAATGTAAAAAATGAGTTCATTTGTAGTGAGTTACTAAATAGGCCAGTGCGTGCGTTTTAAAGCGGCCCACGGCAAGCGGCTACCCATCGTGCTTCCGCTTATATAGCCAAATTGGTATCTACTCCTATCTATCCCTTGTTTCGAATGCAGGTCTCTTGTGTGATATAGAGCATCGGAAGTAATTTCTTGTAGCATATCAATCTGCCAGGAACTGATGAGGAAGGCGCACTTTTGAAAAGCTACCCGAAGTTCAGGCTTCCTTTTTGCCGTATGATGTGTATTATGTGAGGGACAATATACGAGGAAAAAAATACTACTTGATTAACATCTAAAGTTTCCGCGATCGGTTTCTGAAGACGGATGATTATATCATAGAATCTAGCTTTCGTCGGCAGGCTAACGAATAAAAAGGGGGAGCTAAACAAGTTGTATACTGCCCATAAAAGTAAATATTTACGATTATTCTTAGTTTGTCGGCCTACACTAGCCACTGTCTGTCCAACATTTTGATTTCAAATGTGTATAAATGTTTTTCGATATTTAGATGAACAAGTACGTATCTAATGGCTGCTTTTAGAGTACGCCAAAATTGTTGTTCATTAAAGAACGTTCACTTCAACGGAATGTCGACTATTATAAGAATAATTGTTTGCGCGTATGCCTATTTCTAATGTAATGCGTATGCCCTTACTGGTTCAGCGCAACCACCTTTATGCACGCGCGTATCATGAAGAAGCCCACGATGACCGAGTAGATGGGAAATTTCCAAGCAGTTTTAGGATGTGAACGATGGCGCCGGCCGCTTTTGCTGTTACAGTTTTGTGTTATACTAGCCAACAAGTTGCTTCATTGGAATGCAATCGGCGTTTATACGAGGGCTGAAGGCCAAGCAGACGCGTTCGGATGTAAAGGCAATTTCCTTCCGCCTTGTAAAAGTTTATCGAAGCCTATGGCCCGAAGCCTATGGCCGCAGGGTATGCGTCGTCAACAGCTAACCCCAAGAGGCGAACACAATCTAGCAAAAGAGGTCTTAGCGAGCCAAGGGGTGAAAATGAAGCAATGACAGCGAGAGCGGCAGTTTTGTAAGCGCTACTCAAATTATTCTAATCAACAAATACTGTGTATTTTAGACTAAAGATTAATCGGCATATATGCACAAAGTAAGCCAAATGATTCTTCGTTTCGAAAAAAAGGTCTGATGAAAGTTGGAATCCTTATTTCACATCAGATAGATAGCACAAGATACGCAAATTATAGTGCAATTGAGCAGCGTTTAATCATCTTATCCAATTCACTGCTAACTTTTTATGGTATTTCTTGGATATGTCACATGCGTATTTGTAAATCTTTTTGGCCGAGTATTATACGATCAATTTGAAAACTGACGGAATAACGCATGAATTGCTTTATTCTACTATCAATTAATAAAACCATTCGGTTGTAGCTTTTTATAGCTTACGCATATACCATAATAATACCAGAGCATTATAACGTAGTAATATGGAAATTATAGAAATAGCATTAGCGTGTTTTGACAGTGTGCTGCAGAGTTAAGTCTGCTCCTCATTATAATAATTTCCTCTCCGTATCCTCAGCTACTTCAACAAATATGAAATCAGGACCCGGCAAACGTCAACAAACTTCTTCTTAAATAGTCGAGAGACCTTTTCTATGATCGATTGTGTATATGTATACAAGAAGTAATTTGGTGGGTGTAAAAAACGTTTACGTGCCAACACCGTTTTCACGCTGCTTAGGAACGACGTTTATTATCGTCACAACCTATTACTATACTCAAAAATTCGAAGCAAGGACCCTGTATACGACGCGTTTTTATCATCTAATCAGTGTGTCACAGTTATCAGGACAGGTTAAGCATTTGCTAAAGAGTAATAGCTAAATATGGCATGCTAAAAGAATAAGAGATGCTTGTTTTAGATTGAACAGGACATCGATGGACAAATAGGTTTCTTATGTACTTTTCGAAAAATTAACGAAGAAGAATTTATGTATTTACAGCTACTGTTTGTCCGAAATTTAATGATGTTGCAATCTGGTATGCTTTCTAATGACCTTAAACGTAGTTACCCAATAACCGAGTAGGAAGAGATATTTCTTGGGTGTATATGTATATGGCATCTCCATCAGTTTCACCTAACTCATTTGATTATCTGATTCGCCAAAACTTTGAGCGGTGCATATCCTACAGTCACTCTATCACTTCCAAACTATTCTAGTGGCACCTCTAGAGATAAGTGGATTTCTAGTTACACTTCAAGATGTATAATTTAATCAACATGCAGTATATAACAGCCACCGACCGGCAACTAGCCACCTGAAACCTGTTCACTTATTCTGTTGCAGTTTCTATAGTGGGCTACCACATTGTTTGCAGGTCAAGTTGGCACATAAGCGAGATCTCGGCTGCGTCTAACACGGCATGTTTCACTTTTAAACGGTTACGTTAGATTACAGAGTAACTTAAGAAGCATTCCGGAGAGCCTGGGAAATCACTACATTGAACTCGATTCAGTTCAAAATATACGATGTGATCGTGACTTGATTACGTAAAGATTAGATCACTGATTCAATCTAATTGTGTCGCATGTGCATTTGATATCAAGCTGACTTAGCTCTAAAACTCAATTCGATACTCACAATCGGTTTGTCACGCGGAACTCTTGTTTTGTTGCAGCAGAAACCAAATAAATAATATGTAAAAAAATTCAAAGTGAGCAAAGTTCCTATGGCATGATAGGCCGACCACCCATGCATCTTTTCAAAAATTACAAACTAAATTGGGTTCAACTGTACCCCATTTTAAACGCCGGATAGCATTTCGAAGCTATTCCATATGTTCACCATTACGTTAATGTGTTCGTTATTATAAGTTTAAAATCTTTTTTTTGGGGAAGAGTTGGCTGATAAAGTGGTCTGAATTGTACTCCATCATCACGTTCATCATCATAGCTAACTACCATCATAATGGCCATAATAAAATTCTTAGTAGAAGGTCGAAAACTAGTGTCACTGAAAATGTGCTAGTTTAATGAGGTGAATTGTGTTAAAATATTACAGTCAGTGTTGTTTAATCTAACTTTTAATACGCGAAGGTTTAGCAAAAGTGCTTTGTCATTACGCACGAACACTTTTAGGTTCTCAAGCAATATATAAGCAAAAGCTAATCAAGCCAAAATTTACGGAATTAAATTTGTTATAGTTCCGGCAAATTGCGCTAACACACAACTGATTGTGGGATTCATTATATCAACAAACAATAGAAAGCGCTCTTTACTAGTGTATGGATATGGCAAACAGCAGTTCCATAAGGTCTAGCCCCCTGTGCTATGCTCCACCCTAAATTGGTGCCAGGTAACGCGATTTTTGTATGGAGAATCCTTCAACATTCGGCTTATAATTCACGCTGATACATATTTTTTTTTATTATTTATGTTGTGAAACAAACTACCATTGCCAACAGAAACATTCCTATTTCGCAAATTGGTCTATTTTGATTGTATTTCGGATGGTGAACTAGCACACTAGACAATAAACTTAGTTCAAAATATACGATATCGTCGTAAGTTGATTACGCAGGGGTAAGATCATTGATTGAACTTAATTGTGCTTCCCTTTCCGAAGGTATTTCAATGATTGTAACTTAAAGGTTCGATAATTCCATATTTTATATAACTGCTAATTTTCCCAAAAAGTAGCCTATATTCAATTTACGCGAAATTGGGTTTACTGGTTTGATTGATTTTTTTGACTTTTAATAAATTAAAGGTAAAATTGTCATCTTTTGTGTAGTGCTACATTGTGTTGCTATAACACACATTACAACTTTTATCCGGGGTAAGTTGTGTAAAGCGATTTATTTTAGAGTTATTTGCCGTATAAAACATAGACTAAAATTATTAACTGCGGCTGCTGTTAGAAATCAATGCCTATGTTTATCAAAAATGGTCAATTTAATCAGCTTTAATGCGTAATTTTAGGTTTCACAGCCATTCTGCAAAGGTAAATATTAGAATATGCCCCCATAACGTATTGGTTGATTAGTTCTACCATCAAATACGCCATGTAACCTCCAAGGGAATTAAATCCTCCGCCGGGCCCAGCTTAGGTAAACAGTGAGTTTAAATATTTACCAATTTCTAGCCAAGTAGCACCTAATTTCTAATAGTGATGTCAAGGAGCATAGAAAATAGGATCAAATCAGAGTGATTGACTTGGAGCTTTTGCATTTGGAGTTCAACCCGGCGTTATTATGTTAGACAGTATTATTTTAGCGTACATAGGATCTGCTAGCATATGCATGTATTAATACATAATTATCTTCTCCTCTTTCAAGAAGTTTGTAATAAAATAGCGCTATACAAGTAAATTTTGTCGAGAAATTTCTATGCGTGGCTTTCAGGCTTGCCGAGTGCCGGATGAAAGGATCATGAAGCATTAGTTGGTGCACATTTAGGTCAAGCCAATATAATAATTCACCCAAGCAAGATGGTATAAAGAAAATAGAGTAGTGATAATAGTCATACTTTAAACTCGACTAGTTCGCTCTTGGTATTCACTATTTTCGATATCCATGTATATTTTAATAGCATTGGATTATATACCAAGGAACTTGGTATTAACCTTAGCAGGCATTTATTTTATATTACATTTTTATTTTAATTTTTTTTTATTATAAAAAAACTTTAAAAATAAGCTCTGTTATTGTTTTTTATTAAAGCTGCAGCACAATTTTTGAATGGAATTGATACTTTTCATCAACGACTATGCCGGGCCGCCAATTGGTGTTTGTTTAGTGTGAAACAAACCCCACCATTATGTTGTAACAGCATCAGCATCGTAACTAAACTTCTGACAGGGATAACGAATGAAGCTCTTTGCTGCAAAGGATATAGATGGCCCTGGGTTCGCAGGCTAATGAATGTATCGTGTATTGGAACCAAATGAGCTTGTAAACCCGGAAGATTTGTGGTAGTTGGAGGTTGTCATTGCGACGTGTAAAGTCAAAGAAATAAAAAGAATTATTTAATGCGGTCATCATTCACACGTAACTTTGCTTATATAAATATCGAACTTTACAAAGCTTTTCAATATAAGATTTATCAAAGCTACTTTCGTGGTAAATTGTATTGAACACATTGCGTGTTAAAAAACCTCTCAGTTGCACCTCGTACATGTTATTACGCTGAAAATATTAAACGCTTTTTTTGTTCGGCCTCTGGTAACTAGTTCCATTTGAAATACAATTTGAAATTATAACATTTTAACTGATTTGATATACCCACAGTTTAATGTCATTGCTCAATATTCGTCTTGCTTAAACAGGTTTCTTGGGCTCAAACGCTTTTTTTAATGTAATAGAAGATATTTGCAGCTCATTAAATCTAATCTAAACTGATTCAGTTCGGTTAGAATAGTTTATAGGATAAACTATTTTCATACGCTTTTATGAACGCATGATATAGGAGCGATTGGTGCCCATACACACGTAGTAGCAATACGCTTTAAACGAGACGTAATTTTTCATCCATGCATGGCTTTTCATTTATTGTTTTGAATAATAGTTATGCTGTCATACGATGTTATAAAGTTGACTCGAAGTAGACGCGTGACGAACAGTGTTGCATCGAACAATAGTGAATTTCGATATTCTGTAAAACTAGTTTATTTTCATGAATTATTCTCATAATTATTTTTCTTGACATCATAGACAAGCTTACTTTTTACGGCCCACACGACGTACTATATGATTGAACTACAATGTCTTGTGTTTCCCATGTGATGCTGCTTTTCCACTCAGCATAACGATAAAAGACTTTGTAGACAATGCTAGCTTAAATATAATACCATAATAATATCTTCATATACCTTTAGCGACTATTTTAGTATGTAGTAACCCTAAACTGCTCAGTGCTTGGCAAGGGGTCTAATTTCGTTTCTTCAAATCCACACTAGGCACTGTATGGCTTCTAGGAAAAAACTATTGTGCTTGATCACCCGGTCTTCACTGACAAACATATGTTTGACAATTGGCGGAGACGACTTTTTCTTGAAATACTAACGCAAATTAACTTCTGATGCTTCTATAGGTTCGTGGTATCTAATACGGTGTGTTGTGCACGCAAATTGCAACCTAAAAACATTGAGTTTAGTTTTATGGCTTAATAATGACGCTTTTACTTAATTTAATTGAACAACAAAACATACTCACAATCATTGTTTAACGAAAAAGTTAAAAAATTGAAAAGAATCTCTATTAATATTTTCTGTATTGGTTTTCTTGTTTTTTCTATTTACTAATAGACTTCACAGTCTAAACATGCACTCACAGATCAAGTAACGAAATTAGATCGCCACGGAAAATGCTTTTCCAGGCGCGTAACATTTGTTCCGTGGCTTTCTAAACACCTTACATAAAATTACAATAGTGTCGTCAGTGGTAATTATTGTTAAAGGATATTTTATCAATAAAAGGAATAACATTTTACTTTTATATATGGCTTTTGTTGCTTCCACTCATGCTAATATTAAGTTCTACAGGCAAGAATGTAAACGTAGGCCAGTGATCTATTTGTAGTGTGAAATAAACTGGTGGTATGGAGAATTAAACAACAGAAAAACTAAATCTAGCAAAGGAACATTTGTTGGTTCCGGCAAGTTAAAGGCAGATGGACTCTACTTACAGCGCAAATTCCATCCACGGTTGACGGTGTTCTAACACAGTTCAAAGCATATGGCGTCAGACCTTCGCCTCGTAGAAAAGCTGTTGAGAGTATTTGGAACACAGAATTGACCTGAAAAAAAGAACAACGAACATTAATTCGAGTTGTCTGTCGTAGATGAATGATAGGGTTAAAACTGCTGTCCACAGCACGCGGAATGAGATACCGAAACAACGTGAAGTTAAAGAAAACAAGCTAAGACTCTTCGACGAAAAAACTGACGTCTCCTTGTATCAGTAAGGCATGCATAGATTGCAGTGGGTCTCTCTTTCAGCTTCAAGCAGTTCTTAATGTTAGTCATCGGTGTCATTGATTATATAATCACACCAACTAGCATCCAAAAAAGCACAACATCGAATTGGATTTTACAAGTCGTTCTTTTCTACGTATTTGCTAAGGCTAAGTGAAAGCTTGAAAAAGTTAGCAGTCCGTAGTTACTTAAGTGCTTCTATCAGTCACGAGGAGGACGTAGGCAGGGCCGCCGTTCCAGAGAAATGCATAAAGTCGTGGCGTACCAGGGTTTGAATACGCAGCGGGAAAAAGTGTAGCGGGATTGCCAGAAACATCGTAATGGACGCTTACACTCGCAAACCGACTTCGTCCTATGAATATGGGGTAAAACAGGGGTGGCTGGGCATTCGTGAGAGTAAGTAGAAAATGAAATGTTCTAGCGTCATCGTCGCCGTTGCTGACCTTGGAA
Source organism: Varroa destructor (assembly GCF_002443255.2). Taxonomy (NCBI): domain Eukaryota; kingdom Metazoa; phylum Arthropoda; class Arachnida; order Mesostigmata; family Varroidae; genus Varroa; species Varroa destructor. The sequence continues at coordinate 59,385,478 of NW_019211455.1, read as the reverse complement.
TGATCCGGAATGTGAAAAGAACGTGCGAAACCGGATAGTCGGCCGTTCCGTTAACAGATACTGAGAATATGATCCGAAAAACTCATGCCGCCGCTTGTGGCATATCCGCTGTCGCTATCACCAAAGGCCCCATCGTTTAAACGGCGTTGACTTGAACGGAGCGCATGAGCTGCTTTCCGATTTCTGTCTTTCCGCAATCGCGTACTCTGCATTTCTATTCCGTCCTTTCTGTTTCGTTCATTGCTTCACTTAGAGGAGTAGCAAAAGAGTGTGTTGTCTCTTTTGATTGCAAATTGTACATAGAAAAATTTTATTTCGTATTGCGACATCTTGACATGGATCAGCAGTTCCTACCGATCTGAAATGATCGATATGAGCCATTATGCAATCGCGAGTAAAATGGCTTATCTGGTTTCCCGAAATCAGTCTACTAGGATCGTTGGAAAATTAAGAGGGAGATAAGCGTTAAGAATGTATGTCTTTAAATAATCAGCCCCCTGTTTCTTAAGTGAAATAACACCATAAATGTATCAAGGTAATATAATTTCATTATATCGGTGGAGCTTCATCAACTCAGTACCAAGCAAAGCGGAATCACTTGAAGGTATTATGAATGTTACATACCACGAAATACTAACAGACCATAGCTCGATGGAGAGCAGAACATGCGTACGATATTCCAGATCAGTAATTCGGCCGTTATCAGGTCGTTCAAAAGCAAAAAGTTGATCATTATAAAAAAAAACACGATTAACCTGGGAATATACATTTGTGTTACCAAGGATGAGCTTACTGACAAACATGGCATCGTAACTAACATCAAAAATGTACTTATAGATCAAAAGTTTAGATGGCAGTCACATCTACCATAAGTAATAATCGTCGTCCTTTTAATGGATGCATAATCTACTTTTTTAAGAAATTCAAGTATTCCAGTTTCAATAATAATAATAATAATAAAAGATCTACAAAAACTAAATTTGCAAGAACAATAAAGCGTCGAGGTTGTTCATATACATATTTCAGAAAATATCTAAGAAAGATATACGTAGGAGGTAAAAAAATTCGACACTGATTCAATAAATGTGTAAGTTACAAAAAAGATCATAACTAAGAAAAAATCGTGCAGAGATATATAAGTTGGAAATTTGTAATATTTCCTGAAATTCGAAATAAACATTTTCACTAACACTCGTTAAATGCTATTAATATCAGATTCCCTGGAGCTTTCTTTCGATATTGGTGTGGCCTCTACGAGTTTAATATACTAATCCATCCGCTCTACAGAGCAACCCCGAAGTACCTTGTAGTAAGGCAACTTTGCCCCGGAAAAGCGCTATTTGCTAATATACATATTTTCATATAAATCGTCACGTAATAAGAACGTCATGCTGAATGTCTCGTACATTCATTCCCTCTACCTCATCTCAACGATGCTGCCTCAAACAGTCGCTGCAAAAATATCTCTGCAACGTGATCTTTCCGCTTGAAAGGTTTCATCTTACGTTTTCGTTGGCCTCTTATATATATATATATATATATATATATATATATATATATATATATATATATGCTCAAATAAATTGGCTTTCTGGTGAATTTTTCGTATATCGATCGTAGACTCCTCAATACTTCAAAAATGCTCTTATTCAAAAACATAAATTCCTTTTTTCAAGGTCCAGGCCATTACTGTATAAATTCATCTTATTTTTTTTAAAGCTGATTCATCTGCTATATGTATAGAAACATATAAAATGAAATAGGGCTTTGCTTATGATATCGACGTATTTATGCCTGTTTACTTAATTATTGCGGTAGTTTTCTGAATTATAGATTTTTCATCCTAGTAATAAATGTATGCATTCTGATGCTTCTTTAATGTACATAACGTAACTACAAGTATGCATTCAGAGCTCACCGTACAATAAAGTACCATAGGCAAGATAAAGGCAGAAAAATTATTCATTTACTAGTTATCCGCGGTTATTAGTTGACGAATATCACTGGTAGCCTTTAGTTTTGCCTGTTATACTGAATTGAAAGGAAATGCTTAAGTACACCACCTGCTAGTGAGTTACCCATCGTTTCTTGAGTGGTCATCGAAGGGTGCAGTACTTACGAGTGCTTACGGAGTCTGATCACGCAAGTGTCCATTTCAGCACCACAGAAGCACAAACCGGCGTGGGGGGCAGTGAAAGAGGTCAGGACAAAGTGCTAGAGAAGAACGATAGGAAGAAGCAAGGGAAAATGGGGTATAAATGAGAATAACAGAGAGGTGTAACAACTAAGGACCACAGGAAGCCTTAGGCGTAGTGAGTGCGGGTACATTGGGATCAATAGGACGTCAGCGATTAAAGTGGGGTCCGTTGGGGAAAGGGTATACATGAGTAGTGCGTAAGCGAGACCAATGGAAATTGGAAGAGGGGGTGGTGGTGCACCTATTGAGGTTGGCAAAGAACTGCCAATGGCCCACAGAGAACAAGAGGCATAACCGAGAGCGAAGGAAAGACACCCGTGTGAGAAGCTGATTAGGTAAAGGGCAAAGTGCGCTAATACTACATACTTTGACCAACTTATCAGCGCTGACCTCCATGGAAAAGACGATTACCGGTTAATGTAGACTGGCTAGATTGTCCATATGGATGAAATGACATTTTACTAACGGTACTGCTACGACTGACAAAAAAACCAACTTCGCGATCGGTAGCTCATCGCATGGATGACGAAGAATTTTGAACACGCATACCTAGAGGCTTTTGAAATGGACACAAATTTAGCGACGATTGAAATATTTGAGTTATCCATAAATGCGTTATCCATAGACTACGGTGGATCGCAAATTTAAAATTCATAACGGTTTCTAGCTGAACTAAGACCGTGTTCGTTTCTAACAATCCCTTTATTTTTAAGACTTGTCGCGTATTATCAAAGATATACCTGGACATTTTTTTGCCAAATTAAGCCATATTATAAACAAAACGAGTTTTACCTTTATTTGAAGTAAGTTTTTTAGAGAGGCCATGTAAGCATTATTCTCAAAAGGAGTAATGCGGTAATACACTCGCCACGAATAAGACATTATAGAGCTAGTATGAATGCGACTGTTAAGTATAATAGGCAACTTGCGGAAATTGCATCTAAGTACTTTTAAGCTGATAATGCTATTTGCCTACTTTTTGACAACGCATTTAGTGCATATACACTTAAATTTACAGTGACGTAGCAGTAAGTTGCCTCAAACTACTTGCTTGGTGCCCGTTTAGACCTACATATTACAAGTTTTTCACTAAGTCGGTCGTCACTAATTCTCAACAACCCGTACCTGTTAAATGAAGTACTTTATTCCTCGAACACCTTTGCCCATTGTAATTACCATTGCATGGCTGTGTATGCATCATTAATATACTTATGAATGCAATGACTCCACCGTTTTTATACGGGATAGCAAATTTGATTACGAGCGCCTAAGGCTCTAATTTGAATTCATCTTTTTAATTTGAACTCATTTGACATCTATTTAAAGAAGAACATAGCTAAAGTGTAAAGGTATATATTTTGTTGTAAGTTTGTAGCGTATTTTAGTTATGTTTCCCCGGGTGTACTACTACTAGTAAATAGAAAGAAAAACTAAAAAAATATAACTGGATATTTAGGGACTCATAGTCACTTTGATTAATGCATTTTATAGAAGTACATAATTGCATATCCAATAGTGTTACTCATATTCTTGTAGGCCCATTATTCAAGAATTAATTAAGAATATGTATAGGGTCGAAAAAGGCCATCGTGCATGAGCGAACCTGTATATAACCCGAAAACAGCAAGTACGAATGCTCGCATTCATATTACAACTCCGATCTGCAAGCTAACAGTGTCACCTACTTTCTGTCGCTACCGTTGCATTCGATGCATTTAATCACTAGTGCAACAATTGTGCAAGAAGCAGCGATTGTCCCAATACACCCCTCTCAGGAGCCTTCGTATCTGTCCATTTGTTTAGCTGCCGCATTCAACCGTGGAAGAGTATTGACGGCACATAGCATCGACGGATGCCTTCTAATAAATTCTAATTAGGCCCTTTGTCCTTTTCACCCTCTTTTTTCTTCTTCTTTTAGATCTATGTGCCGCTTACTCCACTGTTATGCTCGCATTATCTGTGCCAACTTACACTATTACATAATATTCGTTTATTAACTTTTTGTATGTTTCTCATTGAGCTACTTTTCAGTTGATGCAAATTGGCATCTAAGTTCTCTTTATTAACGAATAGAACTATTTAAACTTTATTTACTACAATTCCTTACAATTGTAGGATCAATGAAAAACATATATTCTATATTTCACAGTGAAAATTTGCAACATATAACGCGCTATAACTGAATCTGAATAATGCCAGTTTATCGTATAAGTATTAACATATTCTGCATTTCACAGAAAAGGGTCAAATCAATTCAGTATTTTCAGTCGTTTCACATGCATTATGGAAAATTGAGTTTGTATTTCCTTCGGGAAGGTATGGTTCTTTTCTACTGTTGAAGTGAATTGGCTTAAAGTAGAATATCAAAATGAGCTTTTCATTTTTTTACGACAACACAAATTTTAGCGACTTATCGTTTGCAATTATTATGAATACGTTTCGCTATTTACATTATTTCCTTCATAAAACTATTTAGTCTATCTAGATATTTGAACTGAATACTATAAAGTTTGTACGGTAAACCAGATTGTAGCACACAATGTTGAGTTTTCTCAAATTTAAACCTCGAAAAGCGCCGTCAATGGGAACTTCTTTTTCGTTTATCTAGGTACACGAAGCACTAAGAAGCCTAATTTCCATTAGTGGTTAGTCTTGTGCTTCTTGTATAGTTGACGTTTTCTTTTCTTCCTTGTTTAGGATATCCGATCGTAATAATTTGCTAACCTTTGCTTTGTTCAGGGGTTACAACTGCTGATCTCTTGAAGTTTATAGTAAACTATCTTTTTTAAAATTCCATTAAATTTTTTAGTTGCGTAAACTAAGGTTTATCCAAATTTTAACTATCATTTTCTTAAACTTAAGGTTGTTGCAAAAATTAGTTTCTTTCCCGGTCCTTACGCTTTGTAGGCTATACGAGTAATTTAAGTCAATTATGCATTGGAAGAAATGGCATTTTTACTTGGTTCACGCGGCATCAACTTGATTGCCTTTAATTTTTTATTTTTCTAGTGCTGCACTTAGGTGATATCTGGCAGTGATACAGCCGATTCCCAGCTACAAAAGAGTTCCTAAAGTGACTGGGCTGGATTTTTATTTTATAGCCTAAAGTTCAGTAGCACTCGCCTCTTGCAGCCCTCCAGGAAATGATTTGTGGTTGAAATGAAAAGGCTCAATTTTAAAACGCTCAAATTAATTTTAGCAAGTTTTTGTCAGATATTGGCCATTAGCTATCAATTTCTTACACTTTTTCCGTTGTCTCAACCAGCTATTCACCAGCAGATGGGTCGTAAAGAAGAACATTGAATATATAGTTTTTATAAATGAAATTCGTTCTCAGAGAAAATAGCTATAGATGAGCTTGCCAAAATGTGAGCGCCATAGCGCACACAGAACGTTAAAGTAAAGAAATAAGCTGTATTTTGAAAAACACCTACATAAAGTATAGAAGTAATAACACCGCATGGTTTAGGAGCAACGCCGGAGACTTGGCGTCGTAGAGTCGTTGATGCCAATCTTTTAAAGCAAACGCGAATCTGTTTGCTGTCTTGTTCTTGCATATTTGTTTATGAAGCAAATCTCAATTTCTCGATATTATTTATTTCCGGAAAATCTCAATTATTCACCCTATGGAACAACCTATAGGCAAATCTATAAATTATGTCCCGTTTCCTATAGCCGTATGCGAAATTTTATCTCCAGCTTTTTTCTCAAAAACCAATCGTCCAGTCTAATCTGTTATCTATTTAGACGGTGCATATCTATCTGCACATGCAAACAGACATGGTAAATCGCGATTGCTTGCCTGATTTTAGGTGCCACTTGTTCACTCTCTACTATTTCTGCAAAAAACTAGTAGCGGCAGCAATTTTCCATTGAAATATTCTAAATAAGTTTACATTTACTGCAGAGGTCACAATAGCCGTCGTACTTTTAAGAAGAGACTCAGTGCTCGGTGCTGAAGTGTATGGGGATTGAAGGGCATGTAAGAGAGTCAGTAGAATCCCGTATTTGCAGGCTAGCTCAACGAGGTCCGGGTGGCCCCAGTCCTGCAGGTGACAGCAGCTCTTGGCCAACGCTTTTGCTACTGCAATGCTAATGTAAATAGCATGTAAATGTTTTTGGCACACTGAGTGGTCACAGCAACCAAACAGCGTGTAGTACAAGGTGAAAGAACCAAGTAATAATATACAAAAAGTGACTTGGAAAAAAACATGAATCATTTACTCTTTATGTGTCTGATTTTAGTGTTTTCCCTATGTAATATACACATGTCTTACAGTACACACGCATTTATCTATATACAAAAATTCTAACCCTTTTCCTATGCGCTCCTCTGACTTTACCTGTAACATGTGATAGACATGCTAATGGATCAAACAACTAGATACAATGCTAGCATCTAGCTGTCCTTTGAAATGAAGATGTATTCATAAAACAATGCAAATTTATGTGTAAGGTCATTTCTCTCACAATGCGGTTGTAGTAAAGCGCCTACAATATCTTTTTAAATTTTACAAAATGTGGAGCTATTTTCGGTAGATCATAGTGTTAAATATCATGTGATGCTTGGCTTATTTGTAAAAAAAGTAAGTTTCAATTTTTCCGCAGGCGCAACGCTTAAGCTATTCTGAATTGGTGCACAAAATAACCATCCAAACACTGTGAAAAGTGTCTTGTCCTATTGTTGATATTATTAAGCTCAACACTCTCCATCAAGTATAACACCGAACCTTGCAGTAACCGATGAGCAGAAACCGATAAGTGTTAAAAAATAGTCCTGTATTTCTTCGGTGTTGTCTCACTTGCACATTTGCAATAAGATACGTATCTCAGCTAAAAAATTTTATCGAGATCAACATTTTCACAATCACCCAAACGTCTCGCGCAGAATGCGATGCTTATCACGATGGTTTTTAAGATGGGCCCCCATATCTTGTAAGATTTTAGAAAAAGTGTTGCAAACACGTCATCGTGCCCTCATTATGAAGGAAATTTGCGTACTCGTAAGTCACATATGACGCCAGTGTTGTCCTGATACCCCTATATTGGGTATGAATGCCATGTATAAGAATATGCGGATTTTTTGTTATTATACTTATACTAAATGCAGTAAGTCGCAAACCCCGATAAGCTAAGGATGATGTCAACGCTTCATCGCGTGCGATTGGAAAGTTTTCCGAAAGGGGCGATTCATAAATACTTTGGTTCAAGAAGTACCTACAGTAATAAATAATTATTCATCGATTAATCTATCAGAAAATTAATTGATTCCGTAAACTATAGCGCGAGTTGCTTTTGTTAAAAATCTGTGTGTATAAGCATATATACCAGAGAAGCACATCAGGGTATAATCAAGAGATTAACGTCGTACAGACGCACAACTGCAGTACTCATGGAAATTATACTTCTAGAGAAGGATCACGTTGACCTAATTAAGAAGTCTTCAAGCTAGTCAAAGAAAAATATTGTAACAATCATAGCTAGAGGAAGCGAGATAGTCTTTTTATATATATATACATATTTTTATGAACAAGCTTCTTCCTATATTTCTGTTTTTGTTGACTTGCCTCTATGAATTGACAGTGTCAAAGACTGCACCTTTTCCAGTAATCGGTAATAAACGATCGTTACGACTGGCAGCCAGTAATCCGTCACAACTTTTAAGTCAGCATCCGGTCATTAACAAAAGATGTTGGTTTATATCCAGTAAGGACAATATATTTAATTCTGTGAACCACATTTTCATATTGAAATAAATATTTTTGAACTATTATTGTTCTAGGCTGTCTCCACCACAAAAACACTCAGCGGTTAACGACGTTGACGCTAAGAAACGGTTCATTGGAGGGGAAACGGAAGGGAACTGTCGTCTCAGATCGCATGCCATCGTACTGTTTATATTTACTGCGTGCCTCTAGCGATAAGAACTGAACATTAAGGAGCAGAAACGAATTACAGATACCGCAATAATTAGACATTCGTTAAAGTATTTTTAAGATTCAAAGAAGCACAGTTTTCATTCACTTAGGTTCTTATTTGAGAAATGGCTGTAACCGCTCCGATACAATAGTGTGAAACGAATGGTGTACTCGCTGAATGGTCAAGGATGTTCGCAGCGATGGCGTTTTACTCCAACTACCTCTCTCCAATAACTTCCTGCGCGTGTCTAGTCACGTATTTGTGGGGTGCTCTACTTAGCACGCAGAGAGTGCAAAATGTACTTTCCTTTGTGCGCTTAATTTAAAACTGCCTGTCTTATGTTCCAAAGAAAGTCCCAGTCTGTAAAAGGCTCGATTCCCAGTCGCGCTTACAAAGAACGCGCTTAACATACCACAAGGTGACGTTCAATACAACACATCATTAATTTTGAATTTCATGGCATTTTAAGAATGCGGTTTTTGCTTGGGTTTTCGCTTGCATCGAAACAGTGGTGTTCACTTCACTCTCGTGCAGGCCAAAAATATCTATGACAACAAAATGCAGCCATGGATAAATTCTCAGTCTACACCTTTTGCACTATCTAGACAGCAGAACGGAAGTCATAAGGACATGGTCATTACGGCATCGACGATCAGGATTCTAGGCTAGTAACGCTTGAACAGGAGCAGCACCGGAAGAAGAAGCATCAGAGCTCCAGAAATTGGGTAAGCGCCGTTGGTCCCAATGTTGCTTTGCTTCTTCGGCAAGGTTATCGTCAAGGGAGTCTCGGACTTGTCCTGCTAGTAAGAGACTGTTTTCGCTTTTGTTCTGCGCCCTCAAGTTAGGTCTGCATCGTTTTATCCTTTCTATCTTCCCCACTATGCCTGCAACCCCAATGACACCAGCATAGGCACGCCCCCGATTCCTCTCAGGAATCGGGGCTGAAGTAAGGGTTTGGGCCTTAGCCCCTGCTACAGCAGAAATTTGCAGAAGAGAGAATGACGGCTGCGGCAAACAGTGGAATCAGTTGGAAAGGGAGGCCAAACGGAAAGAGTAACAGGACAACTCGTCTCTTGTTGAGAGTGAGCAACGGCAACGGCGGGAAGCCAGCAGAGATGTAGCCAGGCAAGGAACAGACGCCAACTAGCCGTTACTCGCGGCTGACAACGGGGAATACCCCAAAGTTTGCAAATGGTAGACATTCCCAGTGCTTTGCTGTTGCTGCTATAATACGCTTTATCTCCTCCCACTACCTCCTACTGGGAAAAAAAACACGGCAACACTAGAAGACCGACCGACCGCCCCTGCTGCCGTCAATGCAGCTGCTATTGAGAGCACGAATACTTCGAGTGTATACCTGGATATAGCACAAATAGGAGTTGTAGCAGTAGTGTCAATTTACGTAAGTAAAAGGTGAGATCTAGGATGTTGATGCTTAGATAGTTTCTATGTGTCTGGGCAGATATTTGTCTATACTACTTACTACAATATATGTAAACCTTAAAACAATTCTTGCTTAGTATATTTAGTTTCTTCTATAGACAAATAATACAGATAAATGCAGGGGGTAGAGATAACTCACATTATAGTGCTCACACATTGAAAGTCAGCACTAGTCAACTGTAGTGTAAGTAACATATATATGTTTGAAAACTATTATGGCGCAAATATGCCCCTCCATTGGCAGTAAATGTCAAAAAAAGGGATGCCGGTTTCGTCAATTATCGAAATATAGAACGCATGCGAATTTTCCAATCTATATTTCGGTAATTCCGCAACCAACTGCAACATGGAAGCCAGCTCTGATACTAAGACGTGTGGAGACTTACGTATTTTATAACACATAATCGAATGTATACATAACTTTTAGGTGCACTCGTTCTATGAAGATCAAGGTCAATCTTCTTTCTTTCACACGTCTGCAAGGAGAGCGCGATATTTTCCCTTAGTTTCGAGATTAAGGCGCCTCTTGAGACCTTTTGTTAAGAGAAATACATCTGGTACGACGAATTCTTTGTACTCACACAACTTCCATATAACGCAATATTTTCAACTATATGAGTTTCAGTTTCATACAATTTCTTGAGTGTTCCCTTAGAGGTCGAGTAGCTTCAGCGCTGTACCACAAAGCAGACTTTGACAGTTTCTCAAAGCCATTTACACCGGGAACCGCCATTTTTCTAGCATATCTTGAGGGAGCTTTGAGTCGCATACATCGTTTATGGTGGATCCAGCTCCAAAAATGGTTTATACAGTCTTGCTTTTTACCCTGGTTTAAACTAAATTAATATACTACTCGTCCGGAGTTCATAATCTTCTTTTTGCTCTACTAATTTGAAGCAAGGAGTTAAAGCGACCTTTCAAGTATATAGCTACATTCTGAACCACCCTTACAAAAGTGTGCCTCCTTATCATCGATTAAAACAAAGTTAAAGCTGGGCAAAATGATAATTTTGGGCGACCCCAATTGTTGTTTGCTTAAAACTTGAATGTTTAGCCACGTTATTGTGTAATATGATTAAATTTTCTCCCAGTATCGATACAGCTTTCTGCATGTGTACAAGCAGTTTTCGCTTTGGCTTTCTGCATCCATGTGTGTAGCTGTTGTTTGACCTTTCTGATCGTATTGGCTTTTTACTTATTATTATTGGGCCAGCTCTTCTTTTATGACTTTCATTATATTATTACAGCTGTATGTAGCTGTAACAATTACTGGGTTTCACAACCTGTGCGACATGTCAAAGGTTCACTTTATGAAGTTTCTGGCTTTACAGCAATCCGTATTTAGCTTGTTCATTAACCTGTCGTCATTTTTAGGGATCGTTCAATCACAGGTACTTTCAATTATTTTTGCTGCAAAAAGTGCTTACGCTGTTTAGTTCAGCTCTGTAACACTTGATAACAGAGCATTATGACCAATACTGTGCTAATTAGTTATTTTCCTTGTATACTAACTTTTGAAAATTGCTTCGATAGGCTTGAACTTCACTTTTAAGCAACAAAAAGGAGTTAGCCTCCAAGAAATAGACTTACCTTTGTTCCCGCATCAATTTTGCTGCAGCTCATAAATTGTTACCGAAAGCACACAAACTAGCAGTTGCAAATAAACACAACAGAAATAACGTGTTCATGGAAGTAAGACTTATAGCCGAAAACGTGGATATCACCCAATATATTGAATATCTCCAATTCACTCATTCCATGCAATCTGAGGAACTAGTGTTGCTCTCGTGGTGGACCTAAGTCTGATATAAATACACTACGGTACATATATAGGTTACTATCCTGAGAAAAGCTTATCAGTGTATAAAATATTTTTTGTTTCTTCAGATCACTTTACCTTCTAAGAACCAATTGAGCTATCCGAAGTTAGCGAATAGGGTTCTAATGCAATGTGCACCAAACTTTGCATCTATGGACGGATAAGGACGAATAGAAGAAAGACACAATATAATCCGGCTAGAGTCTAAAGCCTCAAAGTCCCGTAAATTTTCAAACTAATTATTGCTTACATAAGCAAACTAAGTGAGCAACTAAGGTTCTACCTTAGATATTAATCATGCTCATTGCATTATGCATTAAAACTGTAATCCCTTTTAATTTTTACTCAACTTTAGGCAGTTCGGATAGTTTTCAAAAATAATCATGTGGCCCTTCGCCTCTCTAAACTTTCATGTACGAAATTTGAAAGTTATTCACAGCGGTTTCTAAAAGACGCGTAGATAAAAATTTCATTCTCTTATAATAGTCTAAGTAAAGACACTAATAGTTCGTCGCTGCTCGGTATTTTATCACTGAGAATATTAACCCACTCAACGCAGCAGATAACCGTGATGCCCTCCCTCGCAAGTGTATTTTTATTATTTTTTATTTTTATTTATTTCATTTAGAAAATGTTTCGGTCTTATTAAGGTTAAATATAAGATATTTATGACAGGATCTGTGTATAATAGTAATAAATAAAGTAAGGTAAAAAAAATTATACGTTTAGATAATATTTACTAAAGAAATCAGTTCTAAAAATTAATCTTGTTTCAATCAAATATATTGTTTTAGGAATGGGGTTAGGGACATAGTAGTCCCGTATACGCAAGTAACGTATTTGTCTGCGAATCTTGAAGACATATTGTTGATCTAGGTTCGAATCTGAGTTTAACAACACTCCGTTTCGTGGTGAAAGCCAGCCGTCCAATAGAATGCCTAACAGCGATACCGGAAGTACACTCTTAATATGGAGATGAACACAGTGGAGTCAAAGCCTTTTTCCTCTTCTCCTTCTTGTGTTGTAGGCTACCCATGTCTGCATATATAATGGAGTAAAATAGTACATATACAGGGCGATAAAAACCAGAAGTAGACCAACATCCTTGATGGATAATACAATATAATAATAGATATGTAGGCGACTTTATTGAGATCGGAATTGTTGTTTATTCAAAACACAAACACAATAATGCATTTTAATATAAAAATGACTCTAAAAGGGTTTGACATTTTATTTTGACAGGATTATCTCTATTTTCTTTTTAAGTTATTGTATTACATCTAATATATTGAAGCCAACGGGCAACATCAACGTTGATTTTCACCCAAAAAAGCTTTCAGTATGTTCAACTCTTTAACTCATTTGAAAATAGTTTTCACTGCTACGTAGTAATAAACATTTGAATGGGATATATGTACGCTTAATACGCCTAATAATTTATCTGATACTCTTCCAACTTTTTATTTTTTCCAGGACTTTAAGTACAGTTTGCGGCACGCGACCTACTTTACTGGTGCAATGTCTTCCTGACTATTGTTATAGTATGCATATTTTCAAGATCATGGAGCTGACAATACAGCAACATCATTTCTTTCCTCAGATTTTTTCGAAATATAACACTATGTTGTGTAGCCTAGCAAGCCGAAGTAAAAGAGGGCCAACATTTATTGAGATAAGTAAGCCTATTATTGAAAAGAAGGCTAACTTGCAACGGAACAAAGTGCAATTAAATATATTAATAGATACATATGTATACGCAAATAGCTACTATCGAAATATATTACTCTACAATGACAGCGCTACTTTCATTCATTTTCGCATGTTTTTAAGCGGTCCGCAAAAAAGAAAAGTTTTTTTCTGGTTATTGGCTTCGTGATCTGGTTCGTTAATGTATATTTTCATTCCGTCAAAAGCCGGTATAAACACTGCTACGATGCAGTCATTTAAGTGACCTTGATAGGAATAATTAAATCAGTTTAAAATGATAGCTTGGGCACCGTTATCTTGCCAAAATACGGTTGGGCCGAATTTTTAGGATCAACCGTTATTCACAAAATATTTCTTGTAACATTGAAACACTTTGTTTTGAAAGAATTACTAAAACTATACAACTATGATGTGTTTTTTCTTTAACAGGATAAGGCTCTGGTACGGTACTCGTGCACACGTATTATAGCACGTGCCTTCTTGTTAAGTAGCTAATTCAAAGGTCCACGCATAGTCTGACGAGAGTCAGTGTAGTAATTTTTGCGATGCTACATTTCACCCCGATATATTTATAGTTTAAGATATTGTAAAGGTCAATATTTTTGGGAAAGGATAAAAATCCATCAATGAAGACGGATAAAGTGAACATACATAGGTAATAACCAATTGCTAGTAGAAATTATGCGCAGTTGTATAATATACCTAAATGCTGCGAAGAGATCACAAGAATAATTAAATAGGCCAAAGTGGCCACTTTGAATACCGGCGAAATACTATGACGTTGTTGTCGAAAATAAAAAAAAAAAGCTTAGCTACCAATTATTATTTGTCTCGCTATTTGTGGAGCTTTCTCGCATATCAATATCTATAAGCATCCTAATTCCACCTCCATGTCAACTGAAAACCTGCAGAAAGATGTAAGTTCTCTCTTGTCTACAAACACCCCATATTCTTAACAAATTTTAAAGTACCTAAGACAAAGGAACACTCAACAAAAATTATTTTCGTCTCGGTAATGTAAAACCATTATTTTCGGTATATTACTGAAAAATCTTCCCGTCCTGATAAAACTGTGTTTTATGCCGTCTCTAGTCAGAATAAAAAACACATCTAAGTAGTGATATCTGTGGCAATGGTAGCAGCAGCTAAGAATCTAAGAGGAATGAGGCGAAAAAGGCAAAAGAAAAAGATATTACAAAAATATCTGGGCTGGACAAGTTTTTTTAGATGGTCGCATAGGACAAACGAGATCTCGGGAGCCGATCCGACAGGAACAGCCTAGAAAGAGACTAAGTGACATAATTCTCTTCGAGAAAGAAGTGTTGTGCCGACCGTGGGAAAAATAGAGAACGAAGGGCGGCATGCCATCGTAGAATGTAAAAAACGAAACGCAGTGGTGCGGTGGTTTTGGCTTACCGGCAGGCAGGGAGACAGGGCGGCAGGGCAAACAATCCGCCCTAGACTGACCAAATGTCTCCCTCGCAGGTTCGACTAGAAAGAACGTCCGCTATTAGATGTTTTTCCATTCTTTTCAGTTGGCGTTTACAGTAACTTCTAGGCAGATGCCGGCGACGATTGTCATAGCGATATCACGTACTGTCACAATAAGAAGAATAAATCAAAATATAGTTACTTATACCCTCCAGCAATCTGCCGCATATGGAACTCCGAAAATTTAGCTAAACAATTATATTCCTATCTATTTTAAGTTCATACGCCCTAAGTGTTTGAATGTAAATATTTATTCTTGATCCGAATACAGAGTAAGGTAATGTAATGCATCCCACTGTATTCAGCGCTAATATCTTGGCCGGCAATGAACTACGTTGTGTGCATAGCTCTTATTTTGCGCGGTCTGTGTGGAAACACAGTCTGTTGCTATAAAATGTTTATTATTATCAAATATAAACATCGTATATTACAAAATATGGTTGTGTTAAAAAAAATGGTGTGTAAAAAGCTAGTTAGGTATTTACGTTTGCAAGCTAGTTTATTAATCTAATTAGACTATCATGGCCAGAGTAAAGGTTAGAAAGTGAACCTATATAAAATTTATGAATACAAGCAGGTTACAGCCAGTGGTACTTTTATATTTCATATACAAAATGATGGAACACGTAAACTGCGAGCCCATCGGATAATCTGATGACTATGTTAAGCCAGTTTTGTTTTTAATAAAAAAACTACGCGGCCGGGACCCGCCACACAGAATAACGCTAGAAACATAGCAATTAATATTGGGCTTTCACGAGACAATAATAACATAATCGCTTGGTGTAACTGTTGAAAGGAATATAAACATCTATTGACGATATCTAAAAGGTGTTTGGCCTCCCAAGCATCGAAACAGAGATAATATTTATGAGGATGGAGAGACCAAAATTGTAACAGAAAAGAGATAGAAACTAGCTAGTGGACCATGTTGTAACATGTAATTAGCTCCGTTTGAATTTCCGAATGAACAAGGTCCATTTTCTAAGGTATGGGGTAGATAAATGATGAATTTTGAAGAATGTCGAATGAAAGTATGAGAAGCCTTCTGTCGCTAACAAAAGAGAGTAAATACAGCGATTTTCAAAAGATACACGCAAAAGCACTACGCAACATATATGACCATAATATTATCATGTAACCTATGCCAAATTCATAAAAGTGAATTTATAATCTTTAAAATAAGAGAATGCCTTTTGAATTAAAATAAATTCTGCGATGTTCGAATGGCAACTAGCAAATCTAATACGTATTGACCGTTCAGTCAGCAACAGCTGTACAGCTTGCAATGCGATCTGCAACTTCATTCTTTAATGTTCATTACTTTTTTTCTCTAACTAACATTTTGTTCTCACTGCTGAACAGTAGTTGTTAATTGCATGTTATGCTACACCGAAATTTACCTTCAGCAGTGCGTGCGTAAAATAGCTTTGTCACTCTAAAAAAAGTGGTTTGAAATATCGCATATTATCAATGAAACCGATAGTTCTAATTTTGAAAAAGGAAGACAAAAAATAGGAGAGTGCATGCCTTGTAAATTCCCCTCAGCACATCTCCTCTATACATCACCCATCTAGAAGATCTCCACAATACGAACGCCATATCTTATGGACTATTTTCGACTGACAGGGCTGGTGCTTTGGACTCGGTCGATATTCTCACTACAGCCTTTTATCACATAAGATCCTCGTCATTGAAACTGTTTTCTTAAAGGCCGATACATGATACCCTTATCTAGCTACATGAGTTCAGTAAAGGATTTATATCGCATTTATGTCGACCTGGAAAACCGTTGAGTGAACAAGGTGACGATTCTGTGAACAAGGCTATGGATTACACCCTTCGTCGTTATCCAACAAGTAACACTTACCCACTAGCTCTTTGCTTCCTATTCTCATTTTACCGTGCTTAGTTCCTCTGATTTGCCTGTATAAGCTACCGACGATAAACGATGCCAAGACCAAAGTCGCAGTCAAAGTCACCACCATGGTCGTTCCTCAAACGCCAACTGGATGGTGCACGCCAGCCGGGAGAAAGAGCTCTTCAGTAGTCGGATTTGCTCAAATGGGGTCGACTGTAGGAAGATTGACTGGTTTGAGCCGACGAGCAAACATATTTGCTAAACAGAGGGCTGGATGGTTCTGATAGCGACGACCTGAGATCACTCGCTCGGTCCTCAGTTCCGTTGGACGACTTGAATACCTTGACTCGCAACGCGCACTGGAGACTTTTATAAAAGAGAGAGGTTGAAAGGCTAAAACTGGCAATAAAATCAGCGTTAGTTTTCTTTCACCCCCCACAGACCAATCTTCGTTTCATTATTTTGCATTGCGTCGTCTCATTGTGTGAGCTACCGCACTGGCGGTCCAAGCGGTTAGAGGCTACTAACAAAGGAAGGCCGGTGTTAAGCGGCAGCATCGGACAGTTGCAAAGTGTGTGCTCTTATCTCGTTTCAACAAACTACAACATACCAACAAGATTGTATTATTATTTTTAATCGCAGTAATCGTCACTCGTGGTAGCGGTTATACCGTCGTGTTAAACAATACGAACGAGATCGGTTGCGATGGATTATGACATGAGGAAACGGGACATGCATAATATAAAAAACGTGTCTGCGATCTATAAAATTCAATAATGATAATCATTTGGAATTACAATAATACTGATAGGAAAAATGTTGTCTTCGAAAATCGATTTTTCAAGCCATTTTAAGCCTGCAACGTATCTATTGGAGTCAAAACAGGCACACACCTTTACCCATTTATGTTGAATGTCTTCAAAGACCAATATTTAGTTTCCAAGAATCAAAAAAATTTTTCAGAAATCAAAAGAATAATTATTTTTCACAGACGACTTCTACCGTAACCCCATTAATGTCATTTTGCATTTTCTACACATTTCTTATTTAACGTTCTAATTAATGAAATTAAATGAAATGTGATATCAAGTGGAGTCAGAGGACTACAATAGACTCACACTCGATAAGAATTCTACCGATATGCTGATATAGGGCCAACAGCCAAGCCATCCAACAATTAAGAAGCATGGCCATTTATTATAACAACAATGTCACGACTTAATCACCGAGTAACTTACTCTTTGTACCTTTAGTCATAGATTGCAAATCGCGTAAATATTATACGAAAATATTGTAATACGATAATATTAGACATTAACTTATGTAATTTTATTACGAAGTATCGTTTTTTAGGTTTTTGTGTTGCGGTAAGATTTAAGCCACATTCGCACAACTAATGACTCCAGGTTTCTCAACCAATAGTTTAACTATCTAAATCATCGATCATTTAGCCGATTAGCGATATTTTATAATAATAACATAAGTGGACAATTGAAATATGACAGCATTAACATTCGTTTAAATAATAATGTTATTCTGATGTTAAAAACAAACTTTTAGTTTTCGCTATTAAGCCCACTATTCTTCAACTCCGTTAATAAAGGCAGTTTAGCTTAGCTAAGTAAAAACGTATACTATATAGGTAAAGGATTACCACCGAAGATATCGAAGTTAAGGAGGAACGCTTTGTTGAGGATTGTCAATATGCGGCATCACAGCCGTAAAGGTCAAAAGGTTACTTTTAACACGCTTAGAAAAAAATTATAAGTGCGACTATCTGTTGAATATTAAGTTAAATAAAACTATAAATGCTCTTATGAAAGTGACATGGCGAATTTTATCTAGAGGGTCAGATACAAGACAGAAGGTGAGGCGCTGGTGGGATCACTTAGAGTTAAGTCGCTAACCTGAAATGTCGCATATATATATATATGTATCAGGTCACACAGGAAATATATCTATGTTTCAAACCTCACAATTATATAAATGATTATATACTTATTCTCATTTTTTTAATTAATCTCGCCCGTAATTGACTTAATAATTGCTATTTTGTTTCTTCTATTATGTGTGGTTTTGTCCACTCCGATCGTTTAATTTGCCTAATTCTGATACGTCCATCCAAGACATACGGACTTTCTTATTTATTACGGATTTAATAATCGAGTCTTTGACTGTAGCCACGTGTCTTGGCTCTAAGTACTACCCTAACCACAACTGGACGGATTTTTCTAATGCGTACATTGATTTACCGTAATAATGTGACTACTTTTCTTGTTACACTACAGTTTGCAAACTCTCTGCACAGCAAGTTCTCAGCAGGTCCCTGACGTAACAATTGTATTAGTTCCATTCTAAAGTTAAAAAAGCCAACTATATGTTTGAGATAGCTTTTATAAGAGCTTTTAACCCCTTGTTTTAATGTTTGCTATATTCTTCTAAATTTTCCAATATTCAAATAAAATTTCTGGTGTTGTTTGTTCCTTAATATCAGTAGAAGTCTTCCTTTAACGTTCATGACATTCCTAAGTTTTAAAAGTATGCTTGTTCATCTTGACCGCTTCACCTGGCTTTCGTTTAAAAGAATGTCTATAGTAGTAGATTTTGCCTTTTTTAACTCTTTTTTTTTGCAACAACCTTGCTTTACGAGTCATAACTTGGTTGCTTTAGTCATCGCTATAAATATAATAATGAGAAATCATTTTGGAGAGATTTAAAAGTTTTGAGTTTTACGTCTGGTATCCATTAGACGTTTTATCAAACGGCTGGCTCCCAGTATGAAACGAAATGTATTTATGCGGAGATTCAAATCTCGAAAACCTAGAGAGATCCACAAGTTAGTAATTATTCCTATCAATGATATCTTTGTAGCGACACTCAATGCGATGATTTTTTTTAACATTTCTTTCGTCGATTGTTTGTAATAATCCAGCATTTAAAATACATGCAGCGCATTTTAGTAGCAGACTGGTATTTTACGACATGATTAGGTTGTATGTATTGGTTTTGGTACTTTTCTTTCAATAGTTTGTACCTTTATAATGACGTTTCTGACCTATACATATCAGATCATGACTGTTTATGAGGATAACAGTCCTCCTTTATATTATGCTATAATATTAATCAGCATCAGTATGCACTTCTCGTTTAATTTGATATTTTGATTTTCAACTGTACGGTTTTCTAAACTGTACCAACATAATGCTTCAATTTAGTGCTGTAATGGCACCCGCAGATATTCGTTTATCGCTAGGCAAACGTATACCTTTCCTGTTTCTCTTTCGAATATTGAAGTTGTTTCGTAGAATTTAATTTTTCTAATACTTGCTACTTTTCAGTCGGTTAATGGTTGCAACAAATGAAACAATCGTAATGAACCTTTTTCTAATCATAAATCTAGCAAGGCACTAAGTTCGAATTTATAGTTTGTAAAATAAGTATCTAATCGGATCATCTTTCACGATATTTAGACATATTTCTAAAGTTTGTCATTTTGAACTCTGAGGTTACTATAGTTACAAATACTCGGCTAGAGCTTTTACTAAATCTTGTAAACATTTAACTTTTTTATTACTTGAGAAATATTAAAATAATTTATTAGTGAACCCCCTTGAAACCTCAAAAAGAGATGCCTTCAGTAATGTGTATATCAAACAAAAGTTCATGGCTCTTGACAAACGAAGATACATATAAAAGTTTTCTCTTCTTGGAATAGGCATTAAAGGCGTGGGTATTTTCCTTATTTCATTGTTGCCATTGTACATATATTCATTAAAATAGTTGTGAAGAGGAGAACAAATGTTTTTGAACAATGCTTGCCTATGTAGTCGTACCCTCATCTATGCTATGCTAATGCCACTATGCTCGACTTCTAAATCGTCTAAGTCAGATGATAGCCTAGAGGCTGATGGCGGTTTTATTAATTGTTGCATGGTTTACAATCAACTTGCATTTAAATCAATTTGAGTTTGAATAATCGTTGCAGATAATAAAAACTACAATCCACAAAGAAGTAATATAACAAGTAATATTGAAATAATATAACATACTCATAAAGTTAGGTTTCAATGGTGTAGCTTACGCAAAGAATATGCCTGCTAATTTATAGAGAATCTAAATATTTAGTTTGGTTTAAAAAAAAAATAAAATTACGTAAATAAATTAAAAAAATTGAAAAATAAAAAAGTTTGGTGGGCAGTTCTATTTTATCTTTGTTGACTAATGATATTGTTTCATTCGATGCTACGTCTAACCTGTCATAGTCGACTATAAGGAACGTTTGCTTTACTGCGATCTACTCCAGACTCCCCAAAGGCAGAAAACATACACTGTCCTTCCTCATTGATTCGTTCGCCTGGTCAGATACTCCAACCTGAGACCTTATTAGTCCGGAAGGCAAAAAGAGGAAGCGATGGCTTCTTGCTTGCCGTCCATACTCTTCCTTTCTCCGTTGGTTTGCGATGAACAGCGAGTCTCATCGTCCTCCTTTTGCGGCTGCTGTCCTTTCCTGCTAGATAGTCCTCAACTATACGTATGATGCTCAGAGCATCTACCTTGCCAACGACAGAACCTTACAATGTGCATGTACTTGCACTACCACTACCGCTACTACAAGCATATCTCTAGCGAAAGGCTAAGCCATGTCCTCTAGCTTTGTACTACCTTCCCCCGCGCCTCAATCTACCATATAACGACCTTCTTTCAGCACCGTTTGTCGTATGTGTG
The DNA here is from genome assembly GCF_002443255.2 of Varroa destructor. NCBI lineage: Eukaryota > Metazoa > Arthropoda > Arachnida > Mesostigmata > Varroidae > Varroa > Varroa destructor. The sequence continues at coordinate 59,364,313 of NW_019211455.1, read as the reverse complement.
CTGTATTTGGCATGCCTATATGTACTGCTGCCGTGATCGAGTAGTGTCTGGACTTCCAACATAAATATGTTAAGTTTCGATCACCTTGTATAATACTAGCCATCACCTACGGCACCCTCGTCCCCTTCTATCAAGCGTCTGCACACCTACAATTTCATACAGAAGTACATGTGTATATAGATATATATTTATATAACACGACTGTCGTTTCTATTGTACTATTCCTGCGGTTGTTGAGAACGAAATTTATGCTGAATAGGGCCTGTCCGAATAGGTCAATTTTTCGGTTGATGCCTTTTGAACTATATTAAAACCACTGCGATACGTAAATGCTAAGTATAACAACTAACTGTATCGGTTGTATCGAGTTCGCATATAGATAGAGGCAAGTTTAGTCAAATGCTCCAAGTAAAATCAAAAGACTATGCAGACATTATGCCCTCACTTTTAATATTTATAAAAATATTTAAAAAGGATAAGTCACCAGGAGTGCAATAAATAAGAAAAGTAAGATATGTTGCTAATCCGTTCCTAAATAGTCTTTGCTTGACGCTACTGACCTTTTCTTATCTACAGCGGTTTAGCAGACGCATACCAAAAATGAAGTACTATTCAACAATGGTTTATTTTTAGATTCTATCTGAGGTACCTAGAAGAGCTCTACACAAGGCCGTTACTAATATTGTGGAGTATCGTATATATGCCTATTTTCTTTAGTGTCCTTCCTAGTAACATAGATTATATTGCGTGGTTCCTAAAATAACCTTAAGCAAAGCCCCAAAGTAACAATCCATTGATTTCTAGATACTCTTTATCAAAATAATTGATTGTGAAACGATTTAGCACTTGAGAAAGGTAATGAGTAAGAAAACACCGTCGAATAGTAGGGTCAATGCTAATCCAAAGTATTTCTTTGATTTCGTCGGGATAATAGTAACGATAGATAATATATACAATGTTTAATATCCAAACGACAAATATTTCAAATATTGAAATATTAAGGCTCGTTTGACGTTCGATGATCTTAGATCAGTTTCCCAAACATCTGTCGCATTGAGCTGCAAACGTTTTTATAGAATTTAGAGCCTTCTTTACCGGGCCTTTTGAGGTCTCCTTTGAAAATATCGGATTTTCTTATTACATTTCATATACCGCGCATTTCGACAATTAGAGGGAGTTTCGTCTCGTAGAAATTCCAAGGAGAATGCATCATAAACTTCTGTTTTATCCTATGGATCCTAGAAAACCTGCAAAGTTCAGAGTTACCGCTCTCAACGGAATCAACTGCTGAATTCTCAAACTTTCAAAGGTCAGTTGATCTTATCTCTAAAAGTTCTGAACACTGTGTCATTAAATAAGCAATATAGTGTATTGTCTATGCCAAAATAAGGAAACCTAGGATATAAAATAGTTTTCTCTCCATTTAGACTCAACTCTACGTTAACACTTGACCTGCAAAAATCGAACTTCAGTGAGTAATCTCCTATATATCGTACCATTGGCACGGAGCCAGAAACCAAATGAAATATAGATACTATTGGAAAGTAAAGCAGATAGTTCGATAGTCCAATAATGCCTCAATTTCGGAGAAAATAACGACCTCAAGGCGCGTAAATGTAGTATTCGACCAGTTTCATTTTAAGCCTTCATCCATCATCTTAACCCATTTATGGCGACCGAGAATGCAGAAAATGATTGGACCAACGGAATGCAGGACAGGCAAGGTAAAACTGTCCGTGTGCCAAACGCGGTGTCAATTTTTAATATATACAGTGGCTACACGTGACTACCCGAAAAACTAGGAAGCGAAATATGAGAAGGTGGGAGGTTTATCACATAGAAAATGGTTGAACAAGAGTTTGCGTTGCGAGAGTATCTTTTGTAGACTGCTGCATAAAAAGACGAAATAAATCTTGCCGCTACGTTTCTAGGACGTCGCGATATATGTATATGTGTTTTCGCCTAAAAGAGGTTTCTGATTTGTTTCCGCGTGGTAGTGTGGATTCGCATAACGAGTTGCTAGCCAGTTTATAGACTATTCTTATATATATATCAAACTTCAATTATTACGGACGTCACTTATGATTGTTTTTTTACGATTATAGATAATGGGAGGGAAGATAAGGTCATGTTCAATCGAGCTTATTGTTACAACAATAAGTACGCAAAACAGCCGAATAAGAACACGTTCTTGGAATCCAGACTCCTTTGCTTTCGTGCACTCGTAGTTCTGGCTAAATCGACTCATTCGAACTGATGCATTTTCTAACCAAATCAAAAACTCGTCAGTTGAATTAGAATTTTGTACGTTAGCGACGTGGCTGTACATCTTTATACACGTACACATAGTACTATAGATTTTCAAGTGGTCCCAAATGATTTATTCTTTTTTAAGCACGTTAGAGAGTCCGGGCGTAGTTAAAAATATGCGTTCATCCACCCGGCAAAGTTAGAGCATTGCAAAACACTTATCTGAAACGTCAAAAGTGTTAAAAACCTTCACATATGAATGCACACGTTATCCTCCTACCTTAAAGTATGAAATCAGCATAATTTATTTGGAATATCGTTATATCTCTAGGTAAAAGGTGTGGTTTTAAAAAACGCTAAATGTTCGAATGCGTCTGAAATATGTTTTGTCTTAATAAATGTGAACTACATACTGATTCCTAATAAAATTACGGTGGTGGCAACAGATCTACTTAAGCCTCTACTGTATGGTGAAACTATATTAACAATATAAGGATATGAATTGACGTTTATCTAAAAAAAGAAAGTATGTAGTACGTAAAATAGTAAAGATCCGGTTAGGAGAAACACTTTTTGCAAAAACCTTAAAAATATTGTATGACATAGGTACAGTTAAACGGCGCTAAGGAATTCCTGCAAACCTTATTGCCTTATAATTTCCCAGGTTTCTCTTAGGAAAATTAAACACTTTCTTTTCTTGTTATCCTCACCATAAAATATCAGGTTCGTTTTCTTTATAAAGAAGCCGACGTTGATATCATAGAATTCTTTGTTTCGCACATAGACTGCACAGTCAAAAAATGGGAGTGCAAAGTCAAGGATCATATATTTCAGATTCTTTTCCAATAAAATAGATATTATATTGTCTGAGAAAATCTGCCTATAACGGTTCTATTGCACGTAATGATTTTTCTTGCAAGATATTTAGCAGGAACTTTCAGATAGAATCCCCTTTTGGTGACATTTTACATTTGATTTTTTTATACGCATACGATATAATAAACCCGTTGAAAAAGCAGATTTTGAAAGTACAAAGGTATTACCCATTAAAGCGTTTTAATCCCTTTGGCAGGAAAAATGATCTGGTGCAGGAGTCGCATCCGCTTTTATGGGTTATCGAGATAGCCTCTTTTTTAAAAAGCGGATAATGTGAAAGGCGTTAAAAAGCATTAAAAATTCTTATATAAATTAAAGCAAACATGTTTATTTCTTACTATAGTACATTTTTTTATCAGTTAACATTGTGTTATTCGACATTTGATACGATTATAAAGCATCGTTTTCAATGATCTTCTCTTTGTTTTAAACGTCCAAAACCAAAATCTAAAGCTATTTTTCAGAATATAAGGTGATTGTCATATTTTAGATCTCTGCAGCCTGTGGTAAAATTTCGATGAAATAGCTTATTTTCTAACTGTTTAGAATTAAATGAAGATGAAATTAGCAAACACGTGCTTTTTAACTGTGTATGCACTTAGGGTAGTGAGCAAATCAGAACAGCCATATGTCTTTTTACGTATTATGCTAGCCGTAAGAGCTAACATAATGATGCTTATACGTGCAAAAAGAGTGATTGACTCGGTGGCCTAACCAATCCTAACGCCTCTTAGTATTAACACATACACAGCTAAAAACAAGATGCATGTCCTTATTAAAAACACAACAGCGAAAAAGTCATGACATGGGCTTCTCTATTGTTTTGCTGTCTTTGTTGCTGTTGGCATATATTTGTCGCATATCTCTTAACCCCGAGATGCTGACCACCAGGATTTTGTCTTCGTTGGTGACTTCCTTGAAACACCAGCACTTATTATGCATGTCACGTCTGCATGCAGGGTCCGATAATAATGGAGAAATATCCGCGCTATCGACAATTCGTTTTATCGAGACACCGCCACCAAACTTGTAAACAGAAGCTATTGCTCAAAGCTTTTATCAAGGCTAACCAAATGGAAGTCTTGGTCAATATTCTAAAAATTACTAACTTTAAACAGGGAACGGTTTGTTCTTGCTTTCCTTAAGCCATACCTGCCCTGATTTGATAAACATAAAAATAGAATAATTAATTTTTTAATATATGAAAGTACGTTTACCATATCAGGTTCTTCAGAACGTAAAATCGTTTTTCAGCTCACCTTACATGGTGTTTACTTCTAGAGGAGAATAATTACACTCACCGAAGTAATTTGATCAGCTTTCAAGGCCTTTTCTCCACCGTTCAAGTAGTAGAGAGATTTCGGAAAATAAAGGAGGAATTTATCAGTAGACATTCCGACTAATCTGATTACGTATTGCCTGAACCATAAATACGATGTACAATGATTTTCGTTAAAATTTCTTTTTAATTAAATATTGTCTTATAGCGATATCACTTGGCGCTATCACTGTGTTATCGATTTGTTTAACCTAATTTGACGACCGGAGTCAACTCGCAATCTGCATTTATCGTCATTTTACAGTGCTCCGGGTCATATAAAAGAACATTCATTTCAAACCCCTCACCGAATACTAGTCATCCATGTTTAAGCTTATCATGGATTTAATTTTTGTTTATATTAAGTATTGCTCAAAATACCCGTTTTTCACTCCTAGTGCCTAGTTTGTACGATGTTTACCTTTTCCCGGTCGTGTAAGCAATGATATGCATATGGGTAAACTGTTGATAATGGCTGTGTCACTACAAACATGTAAGACGCACTTTATCTTCGATATGTTTTCTATCCCATGCAGGCTATTCGTAACAGTGAAATGACACTGTGCAGAGTGTTATGGAGACAACTGAACCGAACTGTGATGCAAACACACCCAGACTCTGTGCATTAGCCTTCACTCACCTACACGATCCTTGTTGTGTCAGCTGCATATTTTCCACAGGAACAGGAATACAGATTTTCGGTCATGTCATTTAATAGCATAGAGAACGCAGAGAACTGTTACAAACCAACGAAAGAAAAATATAACCAGGATAGTGCACGAAAGACATATATGTATATATATAGCGGTCCAGTCGTGACAGTTTTACTATGAATCATTTTTGGCGAACATTCGTGCTAATCCTGAACTGACTTACAATAAACATCAAGTGTGAATAATTGACTTTGAATGATTTCTTATGAAACCACCCGAGCTAATGGCACGCGAGGTAGATAGTCCGCTGGCCTGCAATGTAAACGACAAGATTGGCTTTCCAACCCAGGTTTGTGCGCTAAGCCTGCAAGTATCTGTATTTGAGAGGACATGCCAGTACTCAGTAATATTCTTCGTCTTTTTCGCATTTGAATTGAATGCAATGACTTGGCCTATTTAATAATGAGGGATAATTACCAGTAAATGAGTTGATCATAGACGCGTACCTACCCGTCTGTAAAGTTTTGCGTGAAGCAACTAAATGAACAGTCACAGGGATTACTATGCTATTATTGATATACTATGAATTTCTGTCCGCTACAGTAATTACGGTAAGAGTAATAGAGTAATAAGTATAAATAATAAGTGGGTCTTTCTGCGCCACTTCTTCGTATAATTTCAGTGCTTTTGGGAGACAGCATGAAATAAAAAGGTGCGCTTTCCTCTTTCTATAGGCGTAAAGTATGGCCAAATTCATATTTATGCCTTTACTATGTAATTTTGGAAAATTCGGTGTAGTTGTGTTAAAACACGGTTTTCCATAGATAATACTGATAATGATTCAGTTTTGTTTCAACCTTGTTTTAACGCTAGAATTATTTATAGATTTCAGGTTTCCACATTTAAACATGTATACTCTGTTTACCCATCATTAGCCGAATGAATGCGCTGGCTGTATACCATACTATTAAAGAAGAACAGACAGCCCTATAACTCTGAGGAAGATGCTTTAGGTGAGAGTGACAGTAGTTTGCATGGTAATGGTTAATAATATGAAAAACCGGCCTTTAACCACAGATATGTTTCTATAAAACGACTCGCAGTCCTAGACCCACATAGAAAGCAGTGAAGAATCAGCGACCTTTTTATTTTACGATACTTTCAGTATTTACTAAATTCTGTGTTTTTAATGATAATATATCAGAAACCAAGGTGCTCCTGTTTTTTAACACGTATTACGAATACAGTGCTTCAGCAAGCATTACAGACAGGATCAATTAAAAGTACGAGCACACTCTCCTGCGCTATTTGTTTAGGTACAAAGAGAAAGATGTATTTTTTTATGGTCACATACTTTATGCCATCTGCCCGTAGTAAAAACACCCAACTTCAAAATTTACGTCATTTACAGCTTAAATGCCCAGCCTAAGAGTCAAACTAAATTTATGCTGCATCTGTAGTGCCTCTGAATGTTCCTCCTCACAAAGTTATGTTTCCCGATGGTAAAGTCCACAAGATGTTCCAGATCATTAAAAATATGCAATAATATAAAATAGTTATGAAAAAAGACTAATGAAAAAGTTATTGAAACTTATGAAAGAGTTATAAAAAAAATATAATATTTTATTAAACGAATATATCGAGTTCCAAAATACATCATAATTATAATAGATAAATAAATATTAAATATTACGATTGTAGTTTTCTTCTATCATATACCAGGGTGCTACTCCCGCAACGCAAACGCAATTTAGTTCAGCAAGAACGCTCTTTTATATGTTGATATCCGATATTCTTATCAGCCTGCGCTGCTAGATTGGGTCGTGCTTTTTTTGTGTTTCCCAATATACGCTTTAGTATCCATGGTGTTTCCCGACTCTGTTGGCCGTTTGACCACTAGTTTGTTATCAACCACGATAGTCTGTTGGCACGCATAGATCGTCTCTAATCTGTTGCCTTACCTCGAACACTTGATTCCTCTGCTGCCGGGCTCAAATTGTCGAAGCGCATTTGTTCTACTATACACTACGTAGCGTTCGCGTCTCGTGCACCAAGCTGTTAAATAGTAGGCATATCCTTAGCAATTCGGGCTCCTTAGACTCGGACAACAAGTCTCACACCGAACCGTTACCCTTTCTAATCTGCAAATACAATCCGCGTATAAGATGGAAACGCTTAAGCTCCCGCTCGACAATGTCCCGAACGCCGACACGCGTACCCGTTTCGCCAGCATGGCAGAAAGTGGTAGCTATTTACAATCGCGGAACTGCTCTGACTGCATATACCGAATCATTGAAAAGCATATAATCTAGTACATCAGTTTTGCCACCAGGTTAGTACTATGTTTGGTAGTATGACAGCAATAAGCCGCAAGGTTATTACACCCAACCATGGATCTTCAACTCACTTTCCTTACACCATCCACTTTGAGGCCATCGACATGTGCTGTCACGTTCAATGGAGGCGGAAAAGGATTGTTAACCTGACTGGACTTTAACTAGTTAGCATAACCTCATACGTCTAATACATGCGTTGGCAAATCATCTACGAGATCCAGTTCTATTTATTGTCGTCCGTATGGTAGAGATGTAAATGGCATGAAGTCAAGGGGCGAAACAGTGCCGAAGTGGTTTGCGAATTTGCAGTATTGACAAAATTTTCGAACATCTTTGGAGAACCCCTTGAACTAAAAGGCCCATCGGCACGTTAACGCAGGAACCGTTGCTCTTAAAAGAACGGGTACAAGCATTCCTCACTACACACTCGACGCACATAATATTTAGAGAGCGGCGGTGATACTTCCAGTTGGAGTCGCTTCAACAAACATGCTCTGAAGCGTTCTTACGTTTCTGCATTATCGATTACGGGTTCGAAATAATGCTTAGTTGAGGTACTCTGAATGTGTTTATACGGAAGTCCAGACATATGCTAACGGATCCAGTTTGTTGACACCTCCACAGCTTGGGCTTCGAGTAGCGCAAAAGCGATAGCTTCGCAATTAAGCCGTTTGTGCGAACTCCGCTCAAAACTTCGCCCAGCATTGGAATTCACTACTCAGCGTCTCCTCTTGCTGCCATCAAGTGTAGGAACTAGGCTACGTTTAGTTGGCTACAAATATTACTATATTACCACAGACAGAAACGCTAGGTAGCGAAAAATTAACCGATTCAAATGGCATCATTTAAAATGATACCAAAGTGTTTTTCAAGAGTATTCGAAAAGCAAGGCAGCAGTATATAAAATGAATAGAAGATCCAGAAAGTGAATTAGTTACAATTTTTTTTTTGCGTTATTATGTACATCCAAAAAATATATGTACATTTATATAAATCTTCGTTTTTGCGACGTTTAATGCCTATGAAAATCGTTCATGTGTGCCTATCCCTTCAGAGAACATTTACGTAAGTACATGTAGCTTTAAGTTGCTATTTACGTAAGTCTAAATCCATCATATTAGACTCTCCACGCTCAAGCCAGGTAGGCCGAACCTGAACGTGGTTAACTAACTTTGTCAAACTCGGGTATCTCCAAGTTTGATTCAACAAGTGATCTGAATAATAAGACGTTATGACGGTATCGCAAATATAATATTTGCTAACGGTAGTCAAAACAATGCGTGTGTATCAGTAACATCGGCTAGTCATAAGAGATATTGGTATCCTGCCGAATCTTTTGGCTTTAATGGAGTCTCGACCTATTTACCCGATGTTTAGCTCGTTTAACATTCAAAAGCAAATTGAGTAGCGGTTATATTGCCGGCGCTGTAGTGAGGATAATTCCTTACAGTAATCGACCTCGTCAACATGAGTAGGAACTGTTCATACTAGTATTTTGACTTCTACTAAACGTCTTGTATTAGCCATTATGACATGTAGGCAATCCCATTTATCCCTGGATTGTGCTATGTGTCGTTCCGAGTCTACAACGTGAATGCTGCATTTGATGTTCAGCAAAACCTATTGTTGACACCACCTAGATGCACTACATACCATACCAGCACATTATTTAATATACAAACCCCCATATAGAACAACCAGTGCTATGCCACAGCGCTGCCTTTTAATACCGTGTATACGAAGTGTTAAGTTTTTGTTTACCTAATTAAGGTCAGGTATTTATGAAGTATGCGCGTGCACTACGACTCATGCGTAATGTTTTTTGGCATCAGCTAATGCATCTATCCAACATTCAAGTATCTTTAGGAACTGTCTGGAAAACTACTGAGCGGTGTACAGTCACAAAAAAAATAATCGTTGACTCCGTATCGTGTTTCTTGTTTCGTAAATATTTTCATTCAGTTATGATTTTAGCTTACTTAGGATTCTGCTATAAGACCTGCAAAACTATATCCAACATGGATATTTACGTTGGCGAATTGTGCCGCAGGGTATTTCCAAATAGGTACAGAATATGCATACACACTGGATTTTCCATTCTAGAATGTTATTACATTAACATGAAGTTACAGTTCTTCTCACTACTTTTCTTCCCGTTTCATTAAATCGATGCAGTCATCGGCGCACCCCTTCGTTTTGGGTTCCTACCGCAATCGGGGAAACATGAGAACTTCCGGTCTCCTTTCGGCTAAGTAATCGAGTTTAACTGGTCAGAGACTCTTCGCCAGCTTCTTCTTTGCTGTCACTCGCTCAACGTGAGACTCTGAACGACTTTGTCGACCTCTCACTTTTTGCCCTATCTTTGTCTGTTTCCTCTCGGCTGTTCACTTTTTCTCCTACTTTTCTCTCTGCTAATACACTTAATGCTTGCACCTAATGGCGCGGACAGTGCCAGTAGCTCAGTCGACAGTATCCCGCAGAGGAGACACGCTTACAGGGTCCCGTAAGTGCGTGTAATTCTTATTAGAGTTGCCCTCGGCAGCAGCGGCCAAGAAAACGGCTTCTGTAGTGTCCGCCACCAAGGCAACGGCTGAACTGCCAGCGACCGCTGCTGCTGCTTATGCTGCCTTTCTTTATTTCTACCTCATTCTGGATTCCTGCTTCGCCCTGTGACCGACGTTGCGCCTTGCCACTGACTGGGGGGTGACTTCGCTGGCCGACCGGGCCGCTATTATTTGGTCTGCTGCAAGGCTGTTTGCCAGTCTGTGCGGCTGTCTATTTGTTAGTGAAGGGGGTTGTTGAAGCCACGGAGGATGCAGAGCGGTGTGAAGGGTATGTAACTGCAATTAACGGACTAGCACGAGGGGGCAAGGATCGGGTGGGGAATAACACAGCGTTGTTCTTAGTGGCGAGAACGTGCGATTAAGAACAGGAATAGTGGAGTGGGTAAGGGATTTGGCAATGGCTAGGCAACGTAGAACAACAATCCGTATGAGAAGCATGAGGAGGTAAAAAAGTAAAAGGAAGGATAGAAAAGAAAGGAAGAAAATCAGCTTCTGCACTGCCTCACTGGGCCACGCGGCAGACTAAGCTGATCGCCCCAATGTTGGTGGTCGCTTGGACTTCCAGTGCTGCCGCTGTTGCTGCTGCTTTACTGCCGTCACGGCCACCGCTATCTCCATAGCTGTCATTCTTGTCGTAATGTCCACCACATACCGGACCACCAGAAGGCGCGAGGGACCTTTCAACAGTGGCCCTGGCGAGCATTCCAGCGACACTTCGTCAGTTTCATATCTATCTGTTAGCTTTCCTTTATTGCAACATGAGAACGGGCGAGACGGTGAAAGAGAACTAAAAGTTCCAGGATGACAGCATCGGAAAGTTAAACATCGGTGTTGGAGGAACTGTTATGTTACTGCTCTCACTAATACTACTATTGCTGCTATACACTAGAACCAACGCTTCTCTTGCTGTTCGCTGACTGTTCTATGTACGACTTCTCTTCCCAAATGCTTCCCTTTTTGCGGCTGTATCCCCCACCTACGCTTAGTTCACTTTACCCACCTTCCCGCCGGTAACGACGACAATCATAGGCCGCAGACACTAGTCTATAGCAGTCGAATCAAGAAAGGCAAATGGTACAGTATAATAAAATTCGACCCTTCTTCTTCCGAGATTAAGTAGAATTTTACAAAAAAACATCATATTATTCTTACACAGGCTAAGTTGCGACTCGAGCAACTGAGATTAAACTGCTAACTATGCAAGTCGTACAAGTGGCAAGCGATCATAATAAGAAACGTTTTCGATTATTTGCATGTGACATAGGAGTTGTTCGCGCGTTTTACAAACCGTCAGTCCCTAAAGATCCTTTTGCAAAATGACTTACGTCATATCGAACACCGAAAAAACAGTTATCGTACAAATGTCAACGAGGTAATCCTGTGCGAAAGACATATTCAAATGTTTAAATATGTGAGGTATTCCTCTACCACAGTAGTAGAAAATTCATAGCAGGAATATATTTATCGTCGCTCAACTTCGTTAATCGCTCGCTCAAGATAACCGAGGAAAGAAAAAGGAAAACAGAATTAACAAAAACCCGTTGTTACACCTCAAAAGTGTTGCTTATAGAAGGCAATTAAAAGGACTTGACTATTCCAGGCGACACAAACTAACGGACACTAGTCGCTTTCAATGTTGTCTAGAACAGACTTTGTAAAAAAAATGGACGCTCGCACTCGGAATCGTCGCACAAAAAGCAGATAAACGTTTATCCACGAGTAACATTCGTTGGTAAAGAAAAGGGGAAAATCCTAAGAGATTCGGGCCTTTTATATCAAATATAATACATTTAGCTATTTTCCCTAGGATCGATAATTTAGGTCACGACAGAAATGTTGCTGTCGTAACAGGAATCTATTTCGCAAAAATAAAATTATTATTAGTTATACTTAAGCTCCGTAACTACAAATATATAATGTTTCACAGTGTTACTCTATTACACCGGGTTTTTCACATATGAGTACTATTCATACTGGCGAGTCGATGTTCTTTCACGAAACTCCCAGCACTAAACAGAAACATAAGTAATTGCATGAAACAGTACTGTTGGCTTTAACCAATAGCCGATTCAGTTAAAATGTATTACTAGAATGACATCCGTACTTCTCCAACCCAGGATAAAATTGTCAGACACATCTGTTTAGTTTTACATGAGCAAGTAAAAAAATTATTATAACGGCTTGTGCTCATAGGTAGAAGTGATTACGATACTATTCGCATGACTTCTAGGTGAATCATGGAAGGAGCTGTAATTAAACATTTTGTACCCCTTTTTTACCGCTAGAACACGATAATATAAGAAATATACTTTATTCAAGCCGTACGAGTGGGCAAAAATAGATCTAGACTACACAAGCATTACTAATAAGAGTGTCATCTCACTGGTACATTTGGAAACATTCACCTTGGTACAATGCTTTTGCCTACCTGCAACTTTAGTTTCTATTGCTCTAAACCACTGGTCTCTAAATTTCAATTCTTCCTAGCGCGCTTCACTACTCTTCTCTAATAAAAGGTCAAAGCTGCGGAGACCTTTGCGCGCAAAGCTTCAGTTATCATAGATATTATATGTTAACTGTAAATGCATTGCTTTTTTTCATAGGTTCGCAATCTCGCCTAAACAGAGTTAAATAAATGTATAATAGAGTTTCTAACTAACTTTTCTAAAAATAAATCGTAGTAAGCGTGATCAAAGCTATTTGTTATACATCATATTCCCGTTAATCCAAAATGTTTATGCTTAAGTGTCGTATTTAAATATAACCTAAGTATATTTAATAATCGAATTATACTGTTTACTGCTTTGCTACTACTATTTGGTAAGGTGCACTTGCATTCACTTAGAGAAAACGTCTTAGCGTACTTAAGCAACTAGTGTATTGAACCAGCACATAAACAGTAGTAGTTTGTCCTCACGCTATATCTCATATCCTAGAGCTATTGCTCTCCGCCATCTTATAGTCCGTATCGAAAGCACGACGGAAAAAGAAGGTATAACGGCACAATAAATAGTTTCAAAGTCCGTCAGTTCCAATCTAGGCATTAGATCAGGGTCTTAGTTTATTCCTGCTGCTACTCCATTCTGATGTAGCTCCAAAAATAGGAATCAAAAGCACGTCGTTAAGGCAGTGAAAATTGCATACAGCTTAGTTGCCCAAGCAGTTACCTCAACATAACACACTTTCCGTTGAAAATAATTATTGAAATTTAATTTCATCTATTTTTGCAGCTCTCAACTCTTGTGTTGGGCCGAGTTCTATACAGCGTATTACAAAAAAATGGCTGAGGGAGAGTTGCTTCAATACAGGCAATTAAATTCTTTGAAATAAGTTAGACCCACAATGTGTAACTCTTCTCTTGTGTAGCTTGAGGGATTGCATTAAAATAATTCAGCGAAGTCACGACAAAGGCCCTTTTTTACCAATATATTTCTCATATTTCTGAATTTACACAAAAAATACCCATTTTTAGCAGTCGTTGCATCAGACACGTTGAATTAGTCCGCTGCTAGATACTTCGCGTTTCCATTATGCTGGAGTCCTTTATTATATTTTTTTTCTTTAAATCCACTTTTACTTTGCTTATTAATCTTATACACAACATTTGTAAAATGCCTACGAGACCACATTAAAAAAGGAGCAAAGTCCCAAAATAGGAGCAGAGTAGTATAGCAGCCAGATACCAAGATCACTTTCCAACATCGCACGCCGCTGCTGATGTAGGTAGCGCTATTTCCGGTAGTTCCTCATCATTTGGATACATCTTTAAGAAGACAGTCGCGTCCCGTGCTGAACGATAAAACTATTGACGAGTGCAGGCGTCTATTTACACTCATTAAAACCTATTTGCAGGCAGGCCATTTAATATCTAAAGAAAGACTCATTATTCGAGGTAACAATACACATTTTGGAAGGAGCACATTACCCATCAGATATATATGAAGCATGAAGGTGCACTGATAATAATAAACTTCACTACTACTGGCAAAGTGATGCGATTCGATCGATAGAACGCCTGTAACGAAGTAATCTGCGTAACACCTCGAAGAAAACGAATTTTCAAAATGAGAACGTACTAATAAACACCGCGGTGCTCTATGTTTCTGAGCTCTTCATTCAGTACTTTGAATAATATTAGATTTTATCTTCCTTGAACCGATATGGTGCAGCTAGTTCACAACTATCAGCTAGCAATGTAATTGTGAATAACTAACTAAGGCGGTTCATTATTGACCATATAGCAGTACTCTTTCCCGTCGTATGCAACCGAATAAAATTAATTTTCCCCTGTTCTGTTATACAAACGGCTACGGTTCCCGGTGGCTATTAGAGGTTTATGGTCGCATTTTTTGTTAGAAGACAAGATTGTCATCAAGACAAAGCCACAAACTTACGAGTTTAAGTGCATGCAACATAGTTTTTTTTCTATGTTACTTATGCATACAGTATTTATATTCTAAAGTACTCTCATGTTGTATTTAAAATCCGTAAGACTACACGTATTTATGGTCAAATAGATAATAAGGGATTATAGAAATTTGGTGGTTTTAGACAAAATTACTGTAAATTTGGGAATTACGCAGTAAAGGGATCAAGTGGGTGGCACTACTCAACACATGTAATGACGAAATTCAGTATGATCAGAACTTATACAAGTCTTATAAACGGAAGAACCGGATACGATAATTTAAAATATATCTGTAGTTAATTTTTTCATCATCATTTGCCATGAACTCGAATTTTCCCAGACATATTGGCATTTAAACAACAAGGTATTTATTTACAAGACGTCTGGTTTTGAGGGTGCTGTTACATAGCAGTTAAAGGCCAGCCTATGATCGCGTCGTGCTAACCTGCCTGTTTACTACTCGTAAGCTAATTTTCAAAACTATTTTCGTTTCGTTCTGGGCTAAGTGTCTGAAGTTATACCTAATTGTGAAAGTGCCGGACGTAAAAAACGAGAGACCTCAATTGACGCATAAGTTAATTAGAGGAGGAACGTCAATCGAGTGGGTAAACAATAGAGATTAAAAAAATAAAAGGTCATAGTTATATTTGGGTCAAGTGAACATAAGTTTTGAAGTTAGGTAACATATTTTTAGATTTATCACATACTTGATCCGAACACTAATTTTAACTATACTTAACTGAAACTAATCTTTTTTTAATCTTATATCGGTAGAAATGAATTTTTGTACTTATCTTAGATGTGCACTGTTCTCACCTTGCAACAGACGGTATTCGGATGGGCCTCAAGAGCCGTGAACTCAGCCGGATCGAAATGTCTTTCACTGCTAAAAGCAACTATTCCGCTCGGCTTCAAGCAAAGGCGTATCGCGAAAACCTGCTGTGTATTTGGGTCATGAGGACGTTAGGAATTGAAAACGTCAAGGGCCAGGTAGCATAAGTGAATCAAAATTCTGCGTAATATGTGCAGTTCGGTTTAACGTGACAAAAACAATCAGAAAAATTACTAAGAAGTACTCTTCCTTTATATATAAAATTTTATTTTTCTCCTCGGTTATAATACACGTTGGGTGGTACGAGCCAAAATCTGGTGTCAACAAAGTTCGCTGTTTTTGGTGTACCTAGGTGATCTGACTTCTTTGTGAGGAAATTTTTTTGTTAACTGTTACGGGCTACGGTTCATGAAAAAGCGACCCACGAGTATGATTTCGCCAGTAGATTAGCAATCTTTGCAAGTCTCTCTTGATCTTCATGAAGTAGTTGTTGGCAATCCTGGCACAAAACAGTTCCTACTAAAGGCTTCCTATTCGTAAGACTTGCAGTGCACACCAATAGAATAAGTTGCTGAGCCAGGATTGGTAAAAGTGCCAAGAATATGATTCAACTTGTGTAAATGGAAGCTAACTCGAAGACTTATTTCTCGGGGGCCTTGAGTCATGCCCGTTTGTAAAACAGAACATCAGGATTATCTTATATGGGCCGATTACAGGGCTCGGCCAAACAGTTCGATCTGGTACCGCCAAAACCTCTATCAATAAATTTTTAATTACCTTTTTATGCTTCACTTCGTGTCAGCCCGAACCTTCTTTTAATAGTATAGCATGTTGGAAAAAAGAACTGGCAATTACCACCAATTCAACAAGCCGGGGTCACTCTAGCTGTGTTTCCCATTACGCCAGATGAGCCAAATCCCTGGCGATAAGCAGAATTGCCCTTCCGATCTCTCTATAGAAGCTAACCTGGTAAATTCTTCCTCGTTATTAAGTTTGGCCAAAAGCTCTTTGCTAAGCCAATTCTCGTCAGCAAGGATGCGTTTGGCAAGAATCTCGCTTTGGCCTCATTGCTTCCTGGATTCACATATGTAATTTACAAAGCCCTTAATTTCCGCTGCTAATTCCCATTGTACCATGAGGTAGGTAGCCTTCTACCTTACGATGTCATAAGCGGCGTACTGTGTTGGGGTGCGTATTGTGATCCGTTTGAGCTCAATCGCAGTGAATACATGAGTCTGAAGATGCCTTGCCCATCCGGTGCAGGTAAGATTAGAAGATCTCGGGGTCTACAAGGGATTGGGTGAGGTGGAAGGTGAGTTCACTTTTCGCTTTCTCAATTTAGGCTTTAATTATAGGAGGAAATTATACTATGAGTAGAGTTAGTTGGGTCCCGTAAAAACCGGTTTCGACAGCACAGAAATCGGCGGGGTAGTCTAAACTGGCACTCTAAAAACAACAATGGGCTCCCATACCGACATTAATAGCCTTTGTTTTCTTTTTATGGGTCTGTTAACGTTTGACATCTGTTTCCTAATTTCGACTGATGTTTTTATGTCCTTAGCGGCCTTCTGATATTGGGGATGTCCTTCACTGTTTAGTCCAGGTAGGCTTCTAAATGTTTGGCTAATTTTTGATCTGCTCACCATGTAGCACGAAAGAGATACCCGCGTAAGATTCCTTCTTATAAGAAATACCGCCTTTGACTTCGTCAGGGCCAGTCTAAGCCATCTACAGGGAGATTCCAAGACGTGTCACACTTACGTCCTTCTCGTGTGGCTATTTCGCTTATAAAATAACCGTGAGATCGTTAGCAGACGCTTCAAGTTCAGCCTCCAGGAGCAAGCTTTCTAAACAATATCGTCGTTGTATGTAAAATTCCGTAATAGGAAATTACGTATGGAATGACCGCAATTACAACGAAGGTTGTCGCGTGGCTACATAGCGACGTTTAAAGTATTCGGAATGCCTTGAAATGCCCCATCCTGATGGGGCATTACAAGGCATTTCTTCTCCTCAAGCAGCTAAATATTGTTTTAGGTTCTGCGTTGGGCATTCCATCAGAAGGTTAGTTTCCAACACGAAACAAAGTGTGTCAATGCCCGGGTTCGAACCAAGACCACCACATGTCCTTAGAATTTGCAGGCAAATACGTTATTCGTTAAACTCTCACGGGGAAGATCGCTGACACCCTGCCATGTAGAGCTTGTGCTCCAATATCACTATCGAGAAGGGATCTTTCGCGTTTATATGGGTTTTCCGTATTGATTCTGTTTTTCGTAGCACCCTGTCTAGTGCAGCGAGCATATAACGCCCTTTCCGGGACGTGTATTGGCAATCGGAAACCATACTGATCTTTTCCAGAACTTTCGACTTGGATAGCTTGTGCACCAGCCACCATAAGGTAAAAACAATATTTTGATATACGTTAAATGTACTTTCCCTTATTGCTTACTAGCTTCTTCTTCCTTCAAAACCAGCGTCTTGAGAGCTTCCAAATACTTGTGTGCCCGTAGTTTATATAACGCGCAGTCTTAAATTTATGTAAATTTTTATATCTTAAGTAATTCCTAATGCGTTAAGACAAGGATCAGGCTAAACCATTAAGTGAATGCATTCATTTCTACAGGGCTTTTATTATTTACTTGTACTACTGACTCATATCAACTGCAGATAGTCACCTGTGAATAAGCGTTAAGAACTGACGTGACCTCCTGATTGTAAAGAAAAGTAGTGCGCGGTTTATTGGTCTGTGTGACAACCAGACTATGATGATCGATAATTTTGAATTGAAAACATTCTCTGGCTATATTGGCATCGCTACCAGCTGATAAGTTAAATTTTCGTTGATGAATAAAGAATTGACTCCGACAAGGAGACCTATTTTCGTTAACAACTGCTTATAGCGTGTAAAATGAGCGCTTACTGAAATGGCATTATTTTCGCTCGACCTCGCGATCATAATATTAATATACATAAATTATTACCTATATTAAAATAATATTTACTAAACATTTCTTTCAATCGTCCATGAGTACAATAAATGAACATAATTAGTAAGTATATTGCTTAAGCTATGATACACTATTCAGATGCATTCTGATTATGTTTCTAATTACAATAACTTTTCTTAACGCAAGTTTCTAGGAACTTGAATCTTTGCAAGCATGTTATTTAGATCGAAATTAATAAGACAGTTGACTGAAAGCCAGACACTAATTAAAAAAATAGGTTTCTTTATTCATCTTCCTTATCTATATTCAAGTATAAGACATGGATAATTCCCCAAAAGTTCATAGCAGACTCAAGATATCTGTGCTATTTTCTTATACAAAAAAGGATAATTTGCGGTCTGAAAGCAAAATTTATATTAAGTCGACCAAAAAGTAATTTTAGAAACTTTCAACCATTGGTTCTTTAACACTTTGTTCAGCTGTCCCATTTAAAATTTGGCACGCTTTGTCTCTACATTATTCTACATTTTCTGCGCTTTTTACACTATTGCTAGAGTAGAGTCGGTGCCAGTCTTGTGTGCGACAACATCATGGTATTAAAAAAAATCCATGTCTGTGACTGCCTTTGTCGTTACCTCCTAGCTGGAAAATATGCAGCTGACACAACAAGGGTCGTGAGATTAGATGAGTGAAAATTAATGGCCAGTACTTGAGAGAGTTTGTCGAAATTTAAGTCAAAGCCTTATTTGAATCACCGACCACACTCCGGGCGGCTGATGATTCTGAACGATACGTTCTACCATATGAAAATTCAGCCGTTTTGCCCTAACAACTGTCTGCATACCTCGGGGTTAACAACACAGCTCTCATAGATCACCTAGATTCAGCAGAAAATATATTAAAAGAAATAAAGCAGGTCCCACATAAACTAAATGAAAGCGGAACACAGACCAATAAACCGCGCACTACTTTACTATCAGGAGATCGCATCAGTTCATGCTTCTTCACAGGTGACTATCTGCAGTTGATATGAATCAGCGCAACAAGTAAATAATGAAAGCACAAAAAACTGCATACCATTGCTCTCGCGGCGAGAAAAGGTTATTTGTGCATGACATCGATACTTGAAACCTAAAAGGGATCTCTGACAACAATCTAACTAAAGAAAAAGATTTGTGTGCTTCTGAGGTGACCTTCATAATGACCAACCCATATGATTTCGTGGAATTCTACTATAGGCTTTGCAGCGGATTGGTCGATTCAGACTGCACGGTCGGTTCACCCAGGATCTGAAAAATCCTGGCATATCGAGATGAAGTCTATCCGCTTAATCAAATATCGATTTTTAGCAGAAACCTGAAATAAGTTTTTGCCAAAGGGGTCAGATTTAGAAATAAAAAATAAAGAAGTTTTCTACAAATATATTAAGGTTAAAAAATTGAACACGTATGTGTTTCTTATAGCAAGATTTAGCATATACCAATTAATTTCAGTGTCTTGGTATAGGCGAAAAATATTAACTTCAGTCAGTTGGCTAGGTTTAAGAATAATACAGAATCTGAATACTGTGTTTATAAGTTCTTTTAGAAATTTCTACTCGAAACGTATATAAACTCCTACCATCGACAATTAGCTGGTGTCTTTTTTCCAAAACTTAGTATGTAAAATCGACTGGTGCCTAATAGATTTTATTACAATAAAAAGAAGTTTTTTAGTGTGACTTTATCTCAGATTTATCAAGATTATAATCTCATCCTGATTTATTGGAGGGCAGTTAAGAAGGCTTTAGTCGGACTATTGAATTGAGCCAAAAAATTGTCCAGGTAAACACTCTGAGGGAAAAGAACTAGGAAAAATAATCGTGTTGCATGATAATATTTTATTTTATAAGTCTTTAGCAACTTGAAAAATTCTTAACGAAATAATTAACGAAATTTCTTTGTTCTCCGTTTATAACTCAGAGTATACTCTACCGATAGGTTACCTCGATGATTGTCTTCACAGTAAAGATCGATCTGTTATTCCAACTGTAAAAAGAAATATGCGGAAATCTAAATAGATTATGTTAGCAAGCGAAGTTAGTTGATCGAAAAAGTTGACACCATTTAGAGTTACTTAGCTGGAAAACGAACTTACCTTCTGCGTGATCTAGTATAGTACTAGTTACCTGTACTCAACAAGTCATTTGATTTGGACTATATGTATGAACTTATTTGTGTACTGGAGAGGATTTGGTTCAGGGTAGCAATAAACATAACTCAGGTCTGTTTTACAAGGTAAGAAGACTTTTGTTTTTACAAAAAAAGGTTATACCTTCTCAACATATTAGTGAAATAAAAACATAAATTTAGACAAAATATATACATCCACGTTTACAACTCCACAGGTATTACCTATGTTGAGAATTTAAGAAAGAATAAAACCATATTTTCTGCGTATTTAGTGTGCTTGCACCGTCCAAGGAACGGAGACTCTATAGATAACCGAGACAAATGTCTTCGGCCAGCCTTTATACTTTTCAACCGTTCCTTTTTTCTGGAGCCTATTTTCATAAATAGCTCCCTGCTTTGTCAGCTTCGTCCAACTGTCTGTCTTTCGTCCTTTCACGTCTGTTTTTTTACTTCGTAAGCGTAGCACCATTCTGACGGCAAGTAGCTGGCTTCCTCGCGTCTCGTACCAAAACATCATCTGCCACCACTCCAGCAGCTGCTGCTCTGTGTTGTGCGCAAGCACAGTTCTGCAATTTCTTCATCTCGTCAGTAGAAATAACAGCACTGCTGTTATCTATTTTGTTGTTCAGCTAGCAACTACATAGGTTTGCTACTAGTAAAGTTAGTAAGCTGCATACTCCGCGGTCAGCCTTCGGCGACCTGCCCATCCTCATCTGGCAGCTTTGGTCTACAGTGCAACCGGAAGGCCGGCCATATTATTTTGCGTCGTTTTACGTCGGCAAAATGTGCTATTGAGTTAAAATTCGATGGACGATTCAATAGTGACTAGAGGTTATTTTGTGTTCATTCAATGTCGTTCTTTATCCTTAATGACATAAAATCAGTGCTGTACACAGTCACTTATGGTGCATAATCAAAAAGGGAGGTAATATTGAGAGCTAAGGGATCTGCCATCAGGAGGAAAGTTAGATCATTTTAGAGTAAGACTTTTGTCAGTTGTCCGAGTTATACTGCAGTGATAGCAAGTTTGCCTGCTAACCATAGAGAGTTTGAATCCAGGCGTAGACATTACATAGGTGTGTATATATATATATATATATATATATAGTCCTTGAATAACGCTATTCAGAAGTACCGAAAGGTGTCATATAAAGAAGAATTAGAAGGCAGCTATGGAAAAGCATTTTATGGAGCTTCGTTTGTTGCTTTGAACCCAAATACTTTTCCATCCGATTGTATTTATTGACAGAAATATTATAGAATACATGCTTTTATTATATATAACGAAATCATAAATGGAACTAACGGTTATGCTAATTTTTTATATAGTTTTTCTGGTACGCAATCAACGGGATACTAGATACTCTTTTTGCACTACAATCGTTAGCTGTTTTTAAAATTACGTGCCTACTATTATGTTTTATTATAGGATCAAATGCCCTGCTGTGATATTTTCGTAGACACACCTGTCCGGAGGCTGTACAGTTGTACGAAACTGACCTGCTTTGCTTCGCTTTCAGATCAATATGTACAATATTTAAATCATCGTGAGGACTCGACGTAAAACTTTTTAAAGTGAGTAGCCAAAAAGATATTCGTTACA
Organism: Varroa destructor; assembly: GCF_002443255.2. NCBI lineage: Eukaryota > Metazoa > Arthropoda > Arachnida > Mesostigmata > Varroidae > Varroa > Varroa destructor. The sequence goes on along the minus strand of NW_019211455.1, from coordinate 59,342,351 downwards.
AAGAAAAATTGCGTCTTGGAAAAAAATTGAGTAATTTTACTAGAGAGCAAGGAGATAAGGAGTTTGCTTTATAACATGTCGAGTTTCTGCTCTCCGAAATCTGACCTGATGCTTTTAAGTGCTACATGGCGTGTTTACCATCAGGTTGTAGTAGTCAGGCTAATAGATTTGGGAACTTTTGCATTGCCAATATCGTAATGCAGTATGGTATAATATTATGTAATTTAATGGTCATGTGGGGCTCACTTCAAGCTAGCCAAAAGGTTCTTTTTTAACGTTATAGTATATAAAAGCATGCCTTTATCTCAAGCCGAAAGTTGAGACTGAATGTAGTAGGCGACCGGGGAAAAGCAAGTTGTTTCGCTAAGGGATCTATCTTCACTGGGTTGACCCGTCGGCTCGCTTTAAAGGAAAAGAAAGCGTCCCACATTTCAACACAACACGAGTATAGCCAGCCTGTACGCGCCAGTATATGCAGGCAAGAACGCAGGGATCCCTTGGATTTTTCGACCTGAAAAAAGCCCTCAGAATGGTGGTCTTTTTGGCAGTTTGGAGAGCCCTACTCACTGTCGGTGTGTTGCGTTATTGCACCTCTAATACACAACTTGCTACTTTAAATCGAATTTTAGTTTCATTCCCGTAAGTGGCAGGTTTTTATATGTAACTTTTAGTTCAGATAATTTACCAGCAAAATGCGCATATTCACGAACGGTGTCACTTTAGTTCCCATTTATAAAGCAAAAATGAAAACTTATTGATGGATGACATTTAGTTTGCGCAGCAGGATCCATTTTCAGTCGTTCGGACATCAGCTTCAATATACGAAAAGGAGCAAAGCAAACGCCATACTTAGACCATTCTGATTTGCTATGCGTGACTTTCATCATAAGTTGTGCACTCACTGTGGACACCGTAAAGCAGATTAGATAATGGAACTCTATACATTTGCAGACTCTGTTTCCCAATTTCCGCGTTCAACATGTTACCTTCTCGACTCGCCCGACGTATTCCTAACTTTGCTGATATGCTTAAACTAATTTCATTATAAATATTGAATTTTGTTCAGCAACTTAGCATTATATATGTTAGCATATAGTTAATTTTTGGGCTATTTGCACTCAGTTTGTAGAAACAACAAAGCTGTTTAACATCACTCATTTAGCTTGCTCAACTGATGTGTGTTTTTATGTTTTGATGCCTCATCTTCGTATTTTAAGATGACTTTTGAATAATTCTTGAATGGCAAAAATAGTTCTATGCCTCAAAACAGATGCTGTCCCTTTATATTCTAAGGTATTGATGGTGTATGATGTAAAAGTCTTTGATAACGTAGTTGAACACCACTTTCCTGATAAATGGTCAGTGACTATGTTTTAGCTTAAATTCAAATTGTTCATTATTATTTATTTAAAAGAGCAATTCAGCTACCTAATATACCAGTTAACAGATAATATCGTGACCCAACCGACCACATTTTTTCTGTAATTACCAAAAGGGGAAGTGGCGCTATAGATCTATCGTGTACTTATTGATATGCACTTATCGCTGCGATTTGTATGGAACAATACGCGGATTACATCAAAACCGGATGTTGTACTATAGGTAATCGTGGATCGTATAAATTAGAGAAAAGTATTCATATTCATCTGTTACGTAACTTTCCACTAATATTTAACACTGGGTTTTAATTTTAAAGGCCTGTTATATCCATAACAGGCTGGCTGCCTGCGCAGATTGACGCCAGCAAACTGATATTTTAAACTTTGTTATGAAATGTTAATAACGAAATGTCATGAAATACCATCCATCATATGAAAAAAATTCGCTTCCTCATCGTCTTCGGTTCGCGCACCGACTTAGTTAAACCAGTTTATTGCGCTGGCTACCCATTTACACAGCGTTACACTTACGTGAACGAAGTTTGTTCAAATGCAGCGTTCACCCGTTATCATTGCTGGTTAATACAGGCTTCACTTAAAATTGATTAACTGTTTTGAGTCGTATGTAGAAGTAAGCGAACAGTAAAAAAGAAAAGGAAATTAGCTTAAAATTGATGACATTACTTCTTAATTCTGCCAGAGTAAATAACTCTTCTTACGTACATAAGAATACTAGAATCCTTAATTTTATATAAAGATTTGTCATCAAGTGTTATAAAATTATAATACTCCTACGACATTGTAGTACAAATACAATAATTTGAAAATAACGAATACTGAATAATGTTATTCTTATCCTTATATGATGATTATATTATTTGAATTGGTTTATCTACTGATTTTTGTAAAGGTCCGGCCATCTCGTCTTAGTTTCCATTCAGCCGTTGCTAGTCCTAACCATATGCATAACATTACTATTATTATTATACATATTTTGTACATATCGGGGTCAAGTGGCTCATAAAATCTAAACATATGCTACCTCCTCTGCTGGGTGGGCTCCCAGCATCAGCGTTGCCGTTGAGGCTACATAGTGGAGCCATCGAACTAGAGGCGTTGAGAATGATTATCATATGAAGTATTCGAATAAAAATATTTTCTATTCAATATTCTACAGATAATGACAAGATCGAATATTGTTAAAAAAGTAGCTACTCTATGTGACATTACTAAATGGCAATGCTAGTTTTTAAGGAGATTTGATCATGCTGTAAAGCAGTCACCGCCACGGACTCAAAATATTACCATCGATGACTCGTCCTCAGTCCAACTTCCTACAAGTCATCTAAATCAAATCTAATCGATGCTCAAATGCAATTCCATTCAGCTAAGACCTAAACAAACTAATGCGGCCACTGTGTGTACGAGGTGTCTAAGGCCATAGCTTCCGCAGCGCTGTGTAGTTTATCTGAATCTTCCGGGAGACAACGTTAAAGAACTGAAAACAGAGGTCCACTCTTTCGTGTGCAAACGGCTCGGGCTGCTAAATATTTTTTCACATTTCTTTGCCACACTTATTTTGATGTCCAGACTATCGCTTTCCCTTGTGTTGGCATCAACAGCATCACGTATGCTGTAAAATATTTCTTAAAACCGAACAGAATGGAAGACTGTGAAAACTCGCGCTTTATGATACAATTTGGCAAAATATATCAAATTATATACCGCTTATCTGTTTGTATTTGATACCAACCGGTACAAAAGGCCTTCATGAAAATCATCTGATGGCATGTAACATCTCTAAAGCGTAGAAAATATAAACGTTTGATAGGTCATTTTTCTTTAGGGAATTTTTTTTAGCATTATTTGCATGTATTCTTCTATTACAGAAAACATTTGTTTCTATAATAAATCTAGGTAATAGGTTTTGTTTAAAATTAATGGAGTCTTTGTCTCTTATATACACGTATTGTAGTTCCGCAGTTAAACAGTTGTGATTCTCAGAAATGATCTCTCATTATTTTCATTTTTATATCTAATTTCTGCCAAAATAAATAATAGAAACTATTCTAAGTTATCAAACGGGTGCAAGTTAGATTTTCTTAGAGCTGGAGTTTTCTTCACAGGACTACACGTTCTTAGGTCGTACATTGTTGTCCACCATATTCGAAATACAATATTTTGAGAGAAATACATAGGTCACAAAGGTCACAGGTAATCTAAATCATAGAGTACTGTAAAATAAGATGGTGAAGACTAGATTTCATTTCACGCTTTGTTTAAAAATTGAAAACGCAGGCTGCTGCTCATTGCAATCCAGAGCTTCTTTTTCTGAAAAATATTAACATTCCCTGTTTTCTTTTGGCAGAAGAAGTGTACGAGCATGTGGTATATTGTATAACAGAAGTACGGCTATACATTATCTGAATCTAGACGTTTCAATGGGTAATTGATGTATAGTTACACTCTTAAAGGACGCAATAAGTTGGTATCCACCGTGTTACTAAGTTATATGAGAAAGTAGACAAACTTCGATGTTGACTACTGATAAAAAAAGCTGCATAGTCAGCTTTTCTCTCTTAATTGTCAAAAGCAAAACATCCTTATGATTTATATTACGGTAGTGTTTTGCTCTTACTTTTTTGCTATAGCGAAAGACGCTTTCTAGTTATAGTGGCGGTTTTTTCTTACCAAAAAACACAGATTTCCATTTGAACCAATGAATCAATTTATGTGCTTTTGTCATTACTCTATACTACCTTTTCCCATTATCTGAGCAATTTACCTATTTCGTGTCACCACATGTTTTCAGGTCTAGAGTTAAAGGACTCGTCCCGTCAATTTTTGATACTCTCTCCATTGACAAGCGTACCGTTTCGATTGTATCGCTGACGATTATAGAAGAGGGTAATTATTAGGAACAAGATCTAAGAAATATGGTGCCTGCAAAGGAAGCTCTTATATAAAGTTTTGCAGGGCAATTTTAATAAGTTTTATCGCGTGTATCTAGTATTCTCATAAAACAAGATAAGTTTACATTTTCTATTGTACACCCTTGTTTAATATATGCTATTGTTCTATATATATTTTTCCTGTCAACCTTCTTTCTCATGCATTTCCCAATCTTTCTCTAAACCCAAAGTTTCTCTAAACGCAAGTAATGTTCTTTTTGAGGTTAAGATCTAATTTAATTTTTTAAAGGTTTTCCGCCGCATTTATTTATTTCTTTGCGTACTCCACGTCGGCATAGAGACACTATTTTAAGGATCCATAACGGTTCTATATAGTAACTGTGGCTGACCGCTGCTTAGCGGGGGTAAGATGCTGGGACAATAAGAAGTGGTGTCTCCATATGTTCTTTACTCAATGTAAGGTGTATTCAGGCCCCACAAACTAAGTCAAGAGCAACCTCCTTAATAAAACTAATAGATTCAGAATGCCTGATTATCGTTAATCATTTGCAGCCCATTTTTCATGCCCACCAACGACATGCGCGCCATCTAAAGCCGTCATCGACCTCATACAGCCACCCGGGGTTTGGTCTATTCTCCAGGCCTAAGACGCCATTCTGACAAACTGTTTTTAATCAATCCGCTTATTTGCAGCATTCTCATTATGTGCAGCACAAGTGTCTCGGGCTGTTTTTCCCGCTGTTTGACTTCAACAGAAAACAGTAATAAAGTACGTACCAAAAATTGATTTTTTTTATCTGAAAATCTTGCTCTTGAAGCCCTATATTCGATAAGATTGCGTTCACCACACAGCAAAATTACAAAAACCTTATGGCCGCTTCCAAAAAGAACGCATTCAAATTAAATAAAAAACTATGCGGTTTAAAACAAAGAGAAAAGGAACATTTGAGAGGGCTTGTTCCACTCTCCTGACTAATGTGTCTAGCGAGTATACATATGCTATTTGAGCGTGAGTAGTGCGCCCCTTTTGAGTTCATTATTTGTGGTGTGTATTGTGTATAGTTCTCTTTCAAAAAACATGGATGCATACATTCACTGTTAGATACCGGTAAATATCACTTACAACCGTCCACGCTTCATTTCTACCTCAAGCAATATGCATACTTTACGCATATCTTGTTTCGCACTTACATTTCGTTTAGAGGGCATTTTACTTTCATGGGGCCATACAACGTTTCACTACGTTCAGGCTACTGTTTTAGCAAAATAGAGCCTTAGAGCAATGTGTGTAGGATATATGAATAAACTACCGAACGGTTCTAGCTACTTGAATATTGTCTTAGAAAGAATACTAGGAATTTCAACATGACGGGTTCCTGTGAATGCCATCCCAATTAATTTGTTCAACATAAATTGCTGTAGCATAATTATTCTATTATAAAACATTAATATTTTGCTCAAAGCGTCGTCACAGGTCAGCTAGTTAGTTAATATACAGTAATATTGTTATGTACGGTGAGATTTAAGCGCTTTTATGCCAGTTCTTCAAACATATCCAGACGGCCCAGCGAAGCCATGGAAATTATTAACGTAAAACTTGATATTCATAAACAATAAGAGATACGTGTGCAATAAAATGAAATTACTTGCAAGTATTTGTAAGAACGTAGTTAAGTACAATTGTCTAAAATTTCTCAAAGGAGTAAAATGGTTGGTGCGGTAAAACTAAAGTAACTTTATTAGATGAATGTTATACAAATTAAAACAACTTGCCTTGAAGCTATTATTTCTCACTCTTTTGCATTACTATTATGGAAAATTAGTGGAATGCTCAGCGCAACCCCTTTGAAGACTGTATTTCAAATGTAAAATTAATAAGCTGAATAGAAGCGATCGTTTATAGACGGAAACTTTAAAAAAATATATGCGCATGACAATAAGATTATTCTTTGAAAGTAGAACCTTTTTAGTTCTTTATCGCTCTGCTAAATTAGCATTTGGCCAAAGAAAATCTTACTTGCTTGTTTGGATATCGCTGGTAAATATATTAGATAATTTTATATTTGTGTATACTACAATCGTCCGAGTATACTACTTTTTTTGGACTCTCACTTGTGTAATGTGGCGACATTTCCAAAACTATAGTCCTTATATAAAGATTGCTAGTTCATAGATTTTAAGTATGGTCTAAAGGTTCACAAAAAGCTGCATCGTTAAACCCAGCGAGGTTGCACTTCAAACTGCTGATTTCGTAATCACTTCCGGCGTTTCCAAATCATCACAAAACTATCAGAGCTGGAACAGCTTAGTCCAAATCAGGACCGTTGAAAACAATGAAACTGTAAAAGCAACAGAGCTCCATTGGCAACTGATTCGAGTAAACCGCTCTTTCACGGTTCGTCTGCTGCCTAAAAATTGAACGCAATGATACGCTATTGTAGAGAAGCAGGAAAAGGACATTAACGCTTTGAATGATACATTGCATATGATAGCGTGCACATGCAATATTTGGCTCCAACAGTGTACAGCATAAAATTAAACAATCCACCTACCATTTAATTGCTTTTTATGCAATATGTTCATTATACGACAGCCATTTGGGGGTTCAGTGGAAGCTAATTTAGAGATCAATGCGGTAGACACACACATTTCATTGTAGTATTTAATGTATTGTATGTTGCAGTTAGTTCTGCAATTGCGTTTCATACGCACTGCATGAGGTCTGACATGTAATACACTTTTTGTGATGGCTGACAGCTTCCAGCTATACATTTTACAACACGTTCCAGCATGGCTGTTTATCTCATTGCTTTATCCAAGGTCCTCTTGCCAGTCCGAAAAAACCCAGCAGAGGAGGAGATAATTATATTGATCGCCTCTCATATCACCCGAATCTTATTAAAGAATCAAAGTGTGAAGCTTAGCGTCGAGCGAAAGTCGCCTTTATGTTGTTCAAGTCAATATAACATGATTTCAGGGACCATCATATAGTGCCTGTTGAAAACTGAACGATGATTCATTGGTGTACTGCTTAAGTTGAAAAAATGTAAACAGGAGCCCATTTAATCTAAGTATAGTTCTTTTTTATTGAATAGCTTTCTCAGTCCCTTAATAATATTCTATACAATGGCATCTCAAAAATATTAGATTGTCCTTTTAAGACAAATGTAACCGAAGAATAAAAACAATAATTAATTAGAATGAAAAGCACATGCGTATGTCGAATAGACAATTACTGATTAAGGCATTCGAAAAATATTAGTCTAATAAATTTGACAACAATTGAAACAAAGAATGCAAACAGTGTTTTCTTAAAAGAACGTAAATCTGTCGACCTCAAGCGTCCTCCGCCTAACAAACAAAGGAAAGGCGCTTCTTTGAAAAAGAACCACTTTAAACAAAGCTTTTCCCCTCTCTCAGTCCAACGTTTTTCCCTGAACGAACTATTCTTTGTTCAAACAAAAAAACTGCGTTGTATGTTTAACGTTTAAAAGCCGCAGCTCCATTAGTATATCTATGTATGACAGCAAAAAACACTTTTATATTTTTCCCTGACCTTATCGTTGTCGAGACAAATGAAACAAACCTATTCGATAATTACCCCGTATTCAATTGCTAAATTCCAATAAAATTTGTCACAATAATGGGCTCTCATGTGGCTTAATATATCGCGGCATTTTTACTATACGTTTTTACGGTAGCTACTAAATGGATAACAGAGACCTGAGAGTACAGCATGCGTCAGCTCCTCAAGGCCAAGCAAAACAATTACTAAAGAGATTTTAGCTAACTTCTCTAGTTATAGCTTTTTTTCATTCCACCATCAATTTCAAAGTTTTGTGCAAATAAACATACGTGTATTTAATGGCATGTTTGAAACTTATTTTTTACAAGTTTATTGCAGGACATATTTTGAAGACCTTAGAAGAAAACGAAAATAGTTGTATAGAATGAGCTGTGGATCCAAGCGCTAGGAGGAGAATATGCTTAAAAACGTTTTGATTTCTTAATAAGGGAAGTATCTGCCACCTTTTTTTATTACTTTTATGTCGCGTCATATGGAAAATTGAACTTTCAGAAGCTCTCATGCCAACATTAATAAGACTTTATATAGAAACTTCTAGGGAATTGTCGGTAGAATTCGTCAATCTTTTAGAACCGGTTACTTCTCTAACGTCCAAGTGTCCTCATTTGACCGTCTCTACATAATACCTTCATTTTTATATAACTACACGCTTTCAACGAGCTTTCGGATAGGTGATTATCCATAATAATATACAAAAGAGAAATCACTGTCTGCATATTAATTTTACTGAGAAAACAAAAGAATAGGTTGTCTTTATCGCTTGTATTTTGCCTTATGGTATTTTCGGTAAATCTGCTTCTGCTGGCGTACCGCAAAATCATATTATGATTGACTTAGCAGGTATGCTTAAAGCCAACACCAGACAGGTTAAGAGAACAGTTTATCAAATGTGTGGGCATGCGTGCGCTGGAGAATGAATCAATCGGTTTCATGACGCTCCTATTTCATCAAGTGTTGAAACTAGAACGGCAAGTGTCAAACGTAAGGGCAGAAAGCGCAGGAGTGCCGGTGGGCTTATTATGAATGCATAGAATTTGAAAAAGATAGACACGTTATGTAGTCTTATGTTGTCAGTGACTAAGTTTTGTAGCAACCTATGTTCCACGATCCTCTTAGACCCGCTCGTGGACCTTCGTTGCTAACTCGTCTATCTCACCCCGACATCGACTTTGAATATACAGGAATTTCGGTCGTTGATATATTTGCGACAAACGTAAGTAGGTATAAATTAAGGTTTTCAAGTGAAAATTATTTTCTAACATAGATAACAACATAACAAGTAACGATAAATCTCACTATTCAAGCTGCCACTGCGCGGGCTGCTATAAAAAAAGAAAGCTTCGTTACACTACACACCTCCCGAAGTTCTTGTACAGACATGATAGATTCCGAAACCTGTGAGCGACATCTGATAAAAATTATCTAGTCTACAGTACAACACCCCCTCCCCCCAAAAGCATAAGACGTGTCTACACTATACTTGTAACTCTGTCCAAAGTGCCCAGGCGGCCTTCAAGCTTATGCTCAAGATACATCCCTCCCTTTTTAGCCTCCCTTTTCAAGAATATCTGTTGAAAAACATTCGTGTCACAACGGCAACAATACCTTGAACAGCTGGAGACCCGTTCGATCGCCAATTCAGAGAGTCAACCATACAAATAGCTAACATATTACGGCAGTTTAACGGCTTACCCGACTATTTCTTTGTCTCTCATAAATAATTTCTCGCGGATGTTAGCATGAAAGGATACTACATCATGCGTGATGCTTTTGCATATCATAATAAAAAAGGTCTCAATACAGCGCAGTGTTATTCAACAAGACTTCATAGTGCGGGATCTAATATAAGGTCTTAGGAGCTTACGCAATCAGGAAATCGGCGGTCCGTTTAGCGTCTGTGACAAACGCCTCAAATGCGCATCCATTCTGGCCCCGTGTTGGATGCCACTACCTAATGCTTTGTTTACATACCAGTACACACCTAGTTTAATGTAAGGCATGCTACCATATTAATGGTTCCTAAAAAAGGGCGACCCAATCGCGCCGTCAGCATGGCACGTGAAGGAAACCGTTACAAGCTGCTATACGGCTTGGTTTCTAAAAAACTGGATAACTATTCAGGAAGCGTACACGATCCGAGAAAGAACATTCTATAGAAATAACGCGTCGGATCCTGATGGGTTACATCAAGGGAATATTGGCTATTGCGCGCAATTCGCTATACGCGGTGTTCGTCGATATCAGAGGAGCCTTTCACTCCGCGTTCAGAGACAAAATTAATATTCACGCTGACCTTTCGCACTGCGATTCTACAGGAGAACAGAATAATCATTGCCGACGGAGTGGTTTAACGTTCTCCCTCCGCTAGCCTAAGTCCACTGTTTTCCTCCGTCTTGCTGAAGGGCCCCTTTGATCAAATAACAAAATCGAAGAAATTAGTCGAACTCATCTTGTTTTAGGACGATCAAGTAAAATATGGGTCGAGCAGGTTCCAATAAGCTATAACCTGGTTTTACAGCTACAAATTCAAAATCGACCGTAAATCTGACCAAGACAGAGATGATGAAGCAGGACAGTGACCATTGACGCCTTATATTCTTCCAGGTTGCCTTCTACTTACGTAAACCGGTTTTCGTATTTAGGTTTGCTCTTTCTAGAAGTTACACTGCGTAAATCATGGAAAGATACTGGAGGGCAGTCTTGACCACGTGGGCGACCAAACCGCTTTATCACTTGTCTTTCGGAACCACTCTCAGCTGGTTCGACCTCGAAATGGCTCCGATCGCAACATAGAGGGTACACATAATTTGGCAAAATCTTGTGATGAATAACCTCAAACAACTAGATCGCGCGAATGCCTCCTCCCTCGAAATAACACTGAGACTACATATAGTGAACCGAAATCGCCTTGCGTATCTCTTAGCTGACTCGGACATACGTCGTCGCTTTTGGTTCGTAGCAGCAGAGGCCAAACAAATCCCGATAACTGGTGCAAAAATTACCAGAGATTAATAGGATTTACTTTGCTTTAGGTGCGATGAGGGGCAATGAGTGGAAAAGGAACTAACCGGTTAAACAGATATGCTGTCATTCGCTATGCCGCGAATAGGTTCTACAATAGACTTTGCAGAAACCAGGGATTCATCGGCCTAACTATACATGTAACGGCTCCGGCTGCGTCGGAAATTGTGATAAATGTCATGCCGCTCGTTGCCGTTTACCAACATCTCTAGGAAATCTGGTAAATCTCTGAATTTATTTTATAAACACAACAACACTTGTATAACCCATATGATACAAACCGTTTTAAACGGTTCTATATACACTCTCATATTGTGTAGTTGATTTGCGTTAATAAAGTACTATCAGCAGAGGCGAATAAATACAATTTCATTGACGATATGATTGAGATACCACTTTAAAATACTCTACTCCTTTATTCCTTCATTCGAATGCTTATGTGAACCAAGAGAAGCTTTTGGAGTTCAGAAATACTAGAGGTTTAATGGAGCATTTATGGGACACTGGCATTGCTATGAATCTAGTCGACAAGTGACGGGCAATCGCCCATTATTAGAGGTAGTTGGGGTGAATACTTTTCATTGAACCACACTTACCTGTAAGCTTACCTAAATTGATATTGTAAATAGAATATATTAGAGTTCGCTCAACTTTAGCTCATATTTGATCATAGGTGGGTTGAACCTAAGTAATTCAAGTAATTATTTAATTTAATATGGAACTTATTATTAAACTAACATTTATACATATATAGTGCGGTCGGTAACTTGGCACTTAAGATGGATAACAGGCCGAGTTTTTATATTAAGCACTACTGACGAAATTGTTCTACTATTTTAACCATAGATAAAGTTGATTGTCACTGAGGTGTGGCCTGAGGTATATATACTTAGATACTTATCACAGTAAATAATCTTACATTTGTACAAGGGCAAAAGGAAAGTCAAGGTTATAGTAGTGTTACATTAATAGCGGGGGTCAATTGAAGATTTTTTGCGCCGTTTCGATAGAGCTGTTATCTACAATCCTTTAGCTGGCCTTTAAACATAACACTGATCCAGACTTACATAATTTATGTATATTTTTGTATTTATTTCTGCAAGTATCATAATTATCTTGAATTTGAATGAAATTTTCTCAAAATTAATAAGGCGAATTATTTCATTCACTTTTATATAGTGAAAAGCTAGTATATCTTCAAAATTTAACAAGCCTGATAACTATTTTGACTTTATGAATACTGGCGAAGTAACCAACTAAGACCGTTGGGATCCAATACGTTAACATACTTTGTTCTAAACCGTTTTGTTTCTTTCTTCTTTCTAGACCCTTTTAGGCTTAATAGCGCTTTCTCCTATACAGTTTTACATAAACTATTCTATTTTGTCAACAAGTACATTTCTCTAAGGCAAGCGAAATCGGCCTTAACTAGTAACAGCTGTTGTGTGCACGAGTAGCTCTTCTTATATGTAATGAAAAAAGTAGGTTAGACTTTAGCTCAACTTACTTGTGCATGTATTGTTAGAGGGAATCACGGTGACGTGCTTCCACGTAACAAGTTTAACTGCTTTTTTTGGCTTAAGTCACACTGGTGGGATTGGAGGACTCACAAGACATGTGAAAACTTAAATAAGATTGTGCAATGGGAAAAACCCCACAAAGCCGAAAAACCATAATGGATGATATATATCATCAGCACATTGGGAGCAACTTCTGTATATATTGTGACTGCTCGTACTGCATGCGCGCAATTCGTCACCATGATCGACTATTTGTGTGTGCTTTGTACGATCTTGTAAACTTCATACAAACTCTAATCGTAATGGCGCAATATTACCAGTAGAATGAACAAGAGCTGGCTTGTATGGAGTATATCTGTCGCATGGATAACTTTTTAAGGTTGGAAATCATTAATCCTCACTAAAACAAAAGCTACCGTGCGTTGATTCGGTTAATCCCAAGAGTGTTTTTATTTATTGTTATATAACATTATATATGTTATGAGACACTCATATAATAAATACGTATCTTTTTGTAGATATTTTACGCGCGTCGTAGACTTGAGCCTTCTTTATAACAACGGCAGACCTGTTTATTGGTCTGAAGTAGACAGAACCGACTCTGCGGTTTCGCTTTGTGATTCGCGGCATTGGCATTGGATTACAATATTCACATGTCCGGTACCACATTATTATATTTTGTGTTAGCGGCTGAAAAATGCCCTTGACGACGTCTACTTGCGTTTTTTACTGATGCGTGTCCAGTTGTTATCATTCATTCAAGAATTTAATCGCGAACTCATCGTACACGCCATTATTAGACGGTGCTGATGAAACTGCATAACTATATATAGCATATCAAATTTGTTGGGAACATATGTGTGCAAAGTTCGAACATCTTTTTGAACATATTTTCTCGGCAACTACAAAATAGCATGTAACATATCTCTAAGTACATACGCCAACACTGTATTTTTAGCGGTAATATACGAAATTGTGTTCGCCAAGTTGCTAATGCGATTTTGCTATTTTAGGCAAAAACACTCAGCAGTCAGATCATACCATATCGCGGCCTCACTTTAGTTTCGATTACCTTTAGTTTAAAGTATTCCGCAGAATTTTTATGTTGACAATTACGTGACCTTTCTCGTTGCGTATGCAAACGTTCCAATCGACAAAAATCCGATAAGACATTATGCTAACAGGTTACGAATACTTATTTGTTCCCGGGAGTCAGTGGACATGGGCGTCGACGGCCGGAAATATCGATTTTGCATGAATCTGTTTTTCATTACATTATATTTCTTTTTTCACTCGTTCTGTCCCATATCGTACTCGGTGTTCCAGTTCTTTTTGCTTCTTCTATTCGTTTGCTTCTATTCGTCGTTCGGAATACATGTAAGGCATGGCGGTACATATGTAAATGCCTCCTGCATGATGCCCTTCGAATACTAAATCCAACAACATGCGCTTAGGCAAAGCTTCACATCGCACCAAAAGAAAAAAGGAATGGAGAAAAAGAGGGAACAAAAAGGTCTTCTATTGGCACGAAGGAACACTACAATGAAACCAAAAGTAGCACTAAGGGCAACAGTAGCAGTAACACAGGGAACGTGCTTTAAATTGTTGAAACGTCGAAAGAACGTCGCTGTTGGCAGTCAGCAGGCGCCACGTCTCCATCTCTGATGAGTCTCAAATTGGAGACTGAAGAACTGGAAAAGGAGAAAGACGCTGAAGAAGACTTAAGATTACGACTAAGAAAATGTTCTCATAACGCGCCTTTTCCTGCTGGTTGGTGCTGCTGCAGCTAACAAGTCAGCCCTGTAATTCCACAAAATGCATGGTATCCCACCTCCCACACGCTCGAGGAGCCGATTCGGCCAGTGTGGCTTTCCTGACGACCCCCTAGTATCGTTGGCCCTTCAAGTTGAGCGTTCGTTTGTTCATAGGCCGTTGCGTGTTAGGTGCTGGGCCTTCAGGCCGTGTAACCTTTTCTCCCCTCTAATTTGACAGGCTGCAGTAGCTGTATGGGTAGTAGTAGTAGCAGCTGCAGCCTTGACGGCGCTATCATCGTCATTGTTGCCTGCCTGTTCTGACAACTCGGGCGATCCGAAGGACGTACGTCTTCTTCGTCTTTTCTCGAACTACTGGTGTCGCTTCGAAAAGACAGGGTTGGATATTTTCTTGGATGGATGCCTTGCTGCGTCGCTGAGTGGCCGCTTGTCTGGCCGCCTTTCCGTTTCGTTCGTTTCCCCGTTCGCTTACTCTCTTGCTCTTCTGTTCGTGCTCCTCTTCGCTAGCCAAGTTAACGGATACGAGGAAGCATAAGACATCATGGGGTACGTTATAAGCGTCACTCAATGGCCCTATTACAGAACACCGCTATAATATAGTACAAGCTCAGATAACTCGGTTTGATAATAGTAATACACTATATGATTATTGGAGTACATAGTAAGAAGGATTTAGGTAGTACATGTCCCCAACTAATAAGTGAGAGCAAGATATGAAGACAACATAGCCAGTGAGAATTTTGGCAGTCAGTCACAATTTTTGTCTAACACAGTTCATATTTGCAGAAAATTCAGTTTTCGCAGTCTTCCATAAACATATAAACGTATCTCAGTAAGCAATTAGTAACCTAGTCGAATGGTTTTATTTCTTTGAAACGTTTAAACTCTTATTGAAAAACTTAAAAGGAAATCAAACTATCACATTGCACTTTGTAGTATAATATGGCAGTTCAACCATTTAGTAGCATGTTTGGTTGTTCGAATACTTATGGTTCCAGGATCCAAAATACAACTTCAAAAACACCATTATTATTTAAAAGACCCTTTTTTAATACATTATCGTGAGGATGGTGATCGAGAAGAAAAATAATATCAGGTCGCTCAGTATGAAACGTGACGTAGCAAACTCTTCAAACTTTTGCAGCTATACATTTGCTTTAGGGTGATGTTTTGCCCGTGCAGTCGCATCTAATCGCTAATAAGACCATCTGCAATTATCGTAGAAGCCTTTATTCATATCACAAGTGGCAATTCGGTGCTAGAATATATCACTGCCGTAACGAGAGGGTAAAACCTTTCTATACTTGGCCTTCATTCAAATCATGCGGCAGCCATTTGTCCATTTTTCATCTCATCAATGTAAGTGAGATGAACGAGTAGGGTATTTTTATATCCTTCAAAATGTAAGTGCTGTGTGTGAAAACCCACGTACTTTATGATGGGTCGGCTTCCATGACAGCTTTCAATTCTTCATTACTTGCCTTTGGAAGGCGTTCTCCATAAAAATCTTCCACCTCAAAATTTCTTTCACGGAATTTTTTGAATCAAGATATTATAATGTTTCTAGTAGCACAACTCTCATGGAACATAAGGTTTATATAGCGACCGGTCTCCGTCGTTCTAGTTCCGAAACGGATCTTTTTTCTATATATGTAGACTAATTGAATTTTTTTATTTTCTCTGGCTAACCACAACCCGCCTGCTTCCGAGAAGGTCCGAGTAATGATATTCGAGTGAACGGTTCGAAGTTTCAAAAAGTGCAAGTGCAACTCAAATACAATAAAAGGTTGGATTTTTTTTCTAATTTTCATTTGCCACGTTTTATATAGATTATTTTAGTGTATTACGCCTGCGTCTTGGTCAAATCATTATCGGAGTATTCAATAACTATATTATAGAAAGGTAATAATCGCATACCTATTTCCGCTATAGAATTGTTACTATAGTGAATATAAGCGGTTAAGTGCATTTGATAACAACTTATCGTTTTTCAGTTCAGTGTCGTGTGTTACTAAAATTTGCTGAAGAACTTCGCTTGGCATGCATTAGACGTTTTGCATCTAGGTGCTATTCTTTGATTCCAGCAGTATGCAGCAAAACATACCGCCCGCGAAACATCTCTTTTCTGATCAAGCGCTGTAGCAGAAGCGCTGTAGAAATTGGGAAGGTGCAGACCTCTTATTGCCGCGGCGTTTCTGTGACCTAACGCCCCTCAGCTGCTCCCTGTGGGGAAAAACAGGGTTTAGCTAGAGAGACTAGCAACCATCCAAGAGCAAAAGCCAATATTCGAGTAGAAATCGAACCGATAAGTCATAAGGTGCTTCGACCTGTTGTTCAAGATCCTCATACCTGGATCCTGTAGTGCCCGCAAAGCAAAAACAGAGAATATTGTGGTTCACGCATAAACGAGCTTAGCATGAAAATAGCTCGAAATTACAATTTTATTTATACGATCAAGTACGCCGAGTATATTGAAATAAAGTTTATTTAACAGCGATTTTAGCCTTTGCTACCCATACATTTTACTAATTTGTTTGGTTTAAAGCTGCCTTTGCTTTCTCTGGAGTGTTCTGCATTTACTGCGCTGTATACATGTTGCTTTAGTGTGATTATACAAATTTTCTAGAAAAAAAATAAGTTCCTCAAAAATTCAAGATATGTTTATTATTTCCCTTGATTTTCGCTGCGAAATATGCAGCAAATACAACATATATTGTGCTCGAGATTAAAAAGACATCAGCAATACCTGACAGCGTTTGTTCAAATGCTTTATAAGCTCTTTCTTAAAATTTTCTTTATCCACACAGGTTTTGCGGTATGTGCCGTTGGCAGAACTAGACAGCAACCTAAGCCCCTTTTAACCAGAAGTAATAACAAACGAGATTCAACTGTTCAGGTGTTCCATGAGATTCCAAAGCTTCAACAGCAAGAGGCGATTTACAGTCTATAAACGCCGGAGTGCCTATCGGCACTCGAAAACGGGCACATCCTCACGGTAATCACTGTACCCTAAAGAGTGGCGAATAAGCAATCATATGAACGTTTACGCGTGATTCAGGTAGTAAATGTAAAATAATAGCTATCCGAAAATCGACTTAACAGTCAAATTATGTTGTAAGTTACCTTCAGTACTAACATCAGGCTGTCAACAGACAGAAACGTTGGGACATGTGTGCGCTAGAAAATTGATCAATCGGTCTATTTTATCGAGTGAGAGAGCTGGAAGGGCAAGTTTTTTTTGTAAGTAAAACAGAAGCATGTGGAACTGGTGACAGCGGCTTAACGTAAAGTGCGAGACATCTCCCAGAGATCTTTGAAGAGACCCAATCCCTCCTCGGCTACGAGAAAAAGCGCTAGTAATGGAAGACAGCAATCGTGCAGCCTTTTTCTCCTTCCTAATAAGACATTCTTCCTAATAAAACGTCAATGACTACTCGTGCTGTGCTGAAAATGGATATCGACAGTATCTTATGTAAAGCAGAGAAGTATATTAACATCTCCGATGGGCCAATCGCGGTGTTTTTGCTGCTGTTTTCACTGCTATTACCATGAATATATGGAATCTAAAAATAACAAGTATATCAGCAATCAAGGCATAAGGTAAAGATTTTTCAGGGACGTTATATAATCCGGGCCAAAATGTATGTACTTCTCATTCTCTGTTTAGCCAGGATTGTAAAACGGCAAATGATGTTAGTGCGAAAAAAGCCGGTTAAAAAAATGCGAGATTCTCAGCTCTTCTGTTCTTCGTATCCACGGCACCCGATGATCAAGAGTGGACGGTATAGATATAAAGGCCTTCGATGTCCACAGCCTGAAAGGGTTTGTACTGCCCTACATTGAAGAGCAGCGGTCCAGGCCGTTCTAGTGAAGGCATCGTTGTCCTCTACAATCATGTGATAAGTGACTTCACGTCGTGTCTAATTAAGAATAACGTCATTGCTTTACGTGGCCGGCGACTAAAACTCGCTACAGCTTATATTTGGCTGGATAATTCGAATCACCGTACACACCGGTAAATAAACTCGTCAGTAGCTTTGAAACGCTGTTTCCTTATTCTACATCTCCTCTGGTCATTGTCGACGACTTCAACGCTCGTCTGGACCAGCCGAATTTGATCGCATTAGAGCTGTTGAAGGCACGCTTGCAGACTATGATTGCTGAATAATCAATCCCATTTCGACACCAATTTTTCTAGGATGTACAAGAAGTTCGGGCATCGATATACTTAAAACTGTAGTAACTAAGAATAGGATAATATCTCAAGGTGAGATTTATTCACTGTCAAAGAGCACAAACATTTGTGTCCACATACCAGTGGCGATAGACTTCACTATCTAAACTTTACCTATGCGCACTGTCAAACACCAAGCCCCGTCGCGGCACTTGGATAGAGGTAAGCTTCTGTATCGCATCCACCTCTCTTTCCTCTACTTCATGTGGTGGACATCAAAATTTATGCACGACATCCGCATGAGATTTTCCAGTCTATTGTACGGCTTTTTCGTCCCATCGGAAACAGAGGATGTGGTCCAACTGTACTTGCAGCCTTGCCCGGAGGTTCCAGATGCCCTTTAAGCTGATGGCCAAAATACAGCACAAGTTCTATACTTTAGTTTCTGTTTTTAAGACAATTTATCAAAAAAACATATGGATCACACAGGCAGCAATATTCTAAGTGGCTGGAGACGCGTCTGATCGCCGATGCAGAACATTAACCGTAGAGAAGGTTAACGTACCGCGGCAGCTCAGCGGCTTGCTCGATTAGCTCTTCGGCCCTTATAAGTCACTTCTCAGAGATGTTTGCTAGAAGGGATACGATACCACGCGCAATGCCGTTTTTGTCGCAGCGTGAGAACAGAGATATCTCAATACAACGTGGTATTTTTTAACAAGATTTTACAATGCGGGAGCTAATACAAGGTCTTGAGAGCCTACGCAAAGAGGAAGTGAACGAGCACTTCAAATACGTCGTCGTTTTGCCATTGTGTTGGACGGAACTACTTAATAAATGTGTACATACCGCTACCCTAGTGTAGACCGTTACTGAGAAAGCGTGCACGCCATTTCAAATTTTAACAGAACAACACTGGTTTCGGAGAAAACGCTTTACAAAAACAGCGTGCAGGATCCTGATGACCAACATCTAGAGAGCACTAGCCGCGCGGCGTAATCCGCCGTGTTTGATAATTTTAAGACAACTCTCCACAAGATTATGTTCACGCTGGCCGAAGTGGGTACCCTTATGAATGTGCTCAACCGTCTTGCTGCTATTCTACAGGAGGGCAGAATGGCCATCGACAACAGGACGACTTCGCCCCTACACAGACAGCCGGTCTGTTTCAGACAGACAACCTAATCCCTAGATTTAGCCTGACTCCATACGGCAATCAAAGATTTGAAACTGACCGTAAGCCAGACTGCGGTTGGGGACGTGGGCGTGGAAATTTAGAAGAATATACAAGTAGCAGCCTCTGATATCTTATACCTCACAAAGTCGCTGCTTACCTATGTCTGGTTTCTGTATTTAAATTTGCTCTTCCTTGTCAACGTCAGAAGCTTCACTGCATACGTCATCGAAGAATGCAGGAAGACCGCATTCGCCGCATGGGCGATCAGGTTGCATTATCGCTTATTTCTCGTAGCCGCGCTTAGCTTTTGTGTCCAGTGTAGCTCCGATCACAATGTATTGTACACACGTTATTTGGCAAAATCGTACAATTAAGAACCTCAAACAATTAAATCGCGCCAAAGCCTCCCCTCTGTCCGCCTGTTCTCAGGAGAGCACTGGGACTACACGTAGTGACCGAAAATCACTTTTCGTGTCTACAAGTACACTCGCCACTGCTGTGCAAAGATTTACGTTGTCGCTTTGGGCTTCCATCAACGAAAGTCTTCAAGAACCTTAGAAAGTTGAACTAAAAATTCGTGGAAATTAATAAAAATTATTTTCCTTCGGGTGCGATGAAGAGCAGCGACTGAAGAGGGACAAATCGGCTATACAGATATGTCGTCGTCTGTTTTGTCGTGAATGGGTTCAGCTATAGATTGCAGAAAACCGGGTTTCTGCAAATTTGACTATACAGGTAAATACTCCAGATACGAGAGAAATATTACTAAATATCATCCCACCAGTTGTTTCATGGTACCATTATTAAGACATCTGGAAAGTTTTGTAAATACATTACATAAACTCAGCAAGGCTCGTGTAAGCCATATGACATAAAGTGTTTTAAGTTATGTTCTATATAGTCACTTTGATACTAAGACGCTGTGTTGTTGGCCTGTATATATGATGTTTTTGACTACCACCAGCAAAGGTGAATAAATTAAACTTGATTTATAAGTTATAAACCACTCTCCAGACGGCCACATGGAGTGCACAATTACGAACTGTAGCTATATTTCTGTAATATTAACCCAATGGTGTAGAAAGACCACGGAAATAGATTATTTTAGTGGGCGAGACTAACCTCGTCCAAGAGGTAGTACCACTTAAAAGCAAGAACAAAAAGCTAAATTAACCTTAAAGCTTTCTAATTAACCTAATATACATATTCCAATGTCATGAATAATTGCTGTCTCTTCTGCACTAGGTATAGTCAGCCTCATTATTCTAGGCCACCTCGTAGCAATATGGCAATTATACATACTTATAGGTCGGTCATACAGAATTACAAAAAACTACAAGGAGGAAGTCGCACCAACTGGTGCTTAGGTGCTAATCTGGATATGCAAATTGCTTCCATAAAGGGCCTTACAGTATGCGTTTAAACATATATAAAAGCGATTTACAATTTTGTATTACGATTCATATCAAAAGCAAGTTGGTCGCTTAGTAACGATTGATGGAATGTGATACACTCGGAGACAAACTCGAGTTTGTATGCATTAAGTAGCTTTTCATATCGCAAATTATATTGCCTCGTTAATTATAGAGTTATTCCGTTTTTATTCATAGGGCCTATCATCGTACACCTTGAGTAGTCAGTCGATTGAAAGACTGAAGACACGCCATTTAGCTTAGCAAGACTAATTCGTGGACGCTTAGAACGGCTAATTATCCTTAATCCGCCTAAAAAAAAGCTACTAAAAGTAGTTACATTCGTATGTGTATGTTTTTTATTGACTTTGTGACGGGGGAAATGCAAATGGTGCACGAAGGATCGAATATATGTAACAGGAAATATGTAACAAAAAAGAGGACAAAAGGTTCCAAACAGACTCAATTACTAGAAAAAAAAACACCTTCTTCTGTATTTATACCACTGCAAATTACATTATTTCCAAACAGCCAGAAACATAGTTTCTTTCAAAATTATATGAATATAATCTGATTCCAAATGTCCATTAAATTGTTAGTTCCTTTTATAGACAGTATATCATAATACCTACACATGATTGGCCAGACAATTTATTGTGTATTTTAGATGGAGTCAATTTCAATGCAGGCTATGCTGGCTTCCAAAGTTCGGCACTAACTTTTACGTGCCGTGAATATAGAAACAGTAAAAATCAAACTCCAAAAGCGAGTACGCCAATTACCAAACTGTAAAGTTTATTGTTACTTATTTTTTTCCCAGTAGAGACATCGAGCAGTTAACCATCGACATTTCAACAGCAATTAATATTATCGAATGAAAAAGAAATTTCTAATCGATGAGTACCTTCTTGGCGACTAGTGCAATATAATTGGTCTAAGGCCTCAATTTTTAATATTAACGCTATGTTTTGCGCTCGTTTTGTTATCTGACCAATTTCATACACATTTTTCGCAAGAGCTAAAGTGATCCCTGGCAGGTAACGACACGTGCAACACAATATGTATGAATAAAGAAGGAAGGTTATATAAATAACGCAGAAACCTTTTAACGTTTTTCGACTCTTCAAATTCCGCCGTTATCGAAAAGCTGTTAGCGATATAAAATGTTTGAAATAACGCCTGTTTGTTCGTACTAAATCTTTCATAGGTAAGTCATACTAAAAACAACCGGTTTGTTCGTTAAAAAAGTACTTTCATGGGAAAGTTCGTTTCACTTCATCTTTAGATCCAAAGTTGGAGGCACTATAGCAAATTGAATATTGCTGCTAAAATTATATTTTTTTTTAAAAATCTAAAATTTTAAAAATATAGTTGTATCGATTCACAGAATGGCGCCACAGTTCAGGGAATTTCGAGTAAGAAATTTTAATCTCAAAGATGCTTCTCACTTAAGAAGCGCACATTGCTCAACAATAATGCGGTGGAATCAGTAACTAGAGAAAGTCGTTCGATTATCGCTGGCGTTATAGTTTCGTATATTAGGTTTCATTGTGAAAAATTGTTGGTCCCCACGCAAAGAGTGTATCGCGTTGAAAAGTAGGTTTCCTAGTAGTTAGTGATGAGCACAAAGGTGCGTTTGTTGGTTTGCTCTTCGCGGCTGCAGAGCGAATCTCAGTGTGGCATTTAGAACTGTTACAGGTAACGAGAGGTGGATTTAATACAACAATCGAACAGGGCAACGCTACAAGCGGAAGACCTGACCCGGCATAGCTAAAGCAAGGAGGCAGCAAAAAAGCGTTAATTATGTATCTGGGTAATATGTAAACACATAGTATACTATGGGTCTCTGAAACCTGGAGAACACATTATGCTAAAAGTCTATTCTACATAGATAGAAAGAGCGGCACCTATGCTGCGCAAGCACCCAACTCTCTAATAAAGAAAAGCGTTACCGTTTAGCAGGAAAACGTTCGGACACACCTCCGACGGATGATTCAAAACACTATTACAGCATCGCAATAGGATTTTTCAGTGCACCCAATATATAATGATCGCCTATTCTTCGAATAAGCACTATTCTGAAGTCTTCAAAACCCATTCGACGACAGAGGCTTCACCACAAAGAAGCAACTAGAAAATGTTATATTCTCATTGTCAGGATGAGATTTTTTATGTATGCGAAATTCATTCTTTACCTGATCGTCGGCGGAAATGTAGTATCTACTAAACAAGACCACTTTTGCCCTATGAAAATTGGTCGTGCTCATCCTCTTGAGCAACCTATTACTGTTACTGTTTACAAAAATAAGACAATCTTAAAAAAGGTTTGTTTATATGGGCCAATGCATA
Organism: Varroa destructor; assembly: GCF_002443255.2. NCBI lineage: Eukaryota > Metazoa > Arthropoda > Arachnida > Mesostigmata > Varroidae > Varroa > Varroa destructor. The sequence continues at coordinate 59,319,049 of NW_019211455.1, read as the reverse complement.
TACATAAAATCGGCTTTTACTTGCAGCCTAGACGTGCACTATTTTATTCCGAATGTTCCAGCCGATAAATGTGTATTCAGAGGACTAAAAGTTTTTACCATATTTTCTTTCCTAGACGTTTCTTTACCATTATAGTGCAAGCACAATTATTGAAAAGGACCAAACGTGTCTTGGTCAAAATATTTTTTATCGATCGAAATATGCTTTAGTTTTCGTTCCTAAAACATCTCCGTCTACATTCAATGGTGTTCGTGGAATTTGCGTCACTAATGTCAAAGATTTGTGCCGTTACATTTGTCGGGCTATGAAAAAACCTGTGGAAAAGTGCTTTTCGGTCATAGCTGTTTATTGAAGATTTTATTTCCGCATCTTTGTCTTTGTGGTAACAGCCGTGCCCGCTCCTGGGATTAAGGGACAACGTCCTCAGAAAAGACAGAGCCGCTGATCGGCTGTAGATGACAAATTCCCGAACCTTTGTTCTGATCGGCCTAACGTGTGACCTCTTGCTTCTTCGTTGTACTCTGCTTAATGTCAGCTTGTGATCAGATCTGCTCTAGTACCACATAGCAAAATTGTGGTTTAATCTACTCGGGACATAATAATAGAATCCCGAGAAAACATCTTTTAAAATATAATATATTGTATCATGTCTCACACATACAGATGCAACATATAAGATTCTAATTATACTGTAATGGCAGATACATAAAAAGTAAAAAAGTTAGTTCGCAGGTGTCTCATGGTATAATATAAGTGTGTATAATATAATGTTCCAAAGGTCGAAATTAATTTTTTAGAGAATGAGAGAGGTTAACAAACAAAGTTTTTTTTTTCTTAATGATACAATGGAATGCTACTATATCATTTTACCCCTAAAAGGCAAAGTCCATGAAAAATGAGATGTAGCAGATATAACTTGGAGAAATATGCAAGGTTGAGTCTAAACTGGGACACTCGGTATCATGCGCCCTAGGAAAATACTAGCTTAGAACAACATCGCAGACTCATCGTAGCGTAGGCAGGGCAATGGCTCCACGTTTCACGGTACACGCGACTTTAAAACTTGCTTGCACGCTCGAAATTGACGATCTACGTCGTTGGGAGCCTCTTGAGAAAATTAGGAAGAAGATATTTAACCAGCAAAAAAGAAAAATTACACAAAAGACTCAAAAAGCGAAAAAAAAAATAAATAAAGGCAAGCACATGCATAAAGAATTGTACTGATATATCGATCCACGATTTGAAAGTTATCTTTTGAACAAGATAAGTTGTGAATCTCGCACAATTTAAATATAAAAACCTGAGGTTCATTTTTTATATTATAAAGCTTAGAGAGATATTCCCTGCAGACACAAAACCCAAGTGATCTTTTCACTGCACTACTCTCTAAAGTAAATTGAGCACCCTATTCTTTTTCAATACAATATCATTACCGCTATTGCAAGAGTTAGACAAAAAGAACCGCATTTCACTAAAACAGTTTCCATCCGTGCCAGAATTAAATTTCTTCAGTGTGGTTATGTCGCCGCATATTATATGTTATGCATCATATCGCCGCACCATTTTCGTCAAGACAAAGCTATTAAAAAACTGTATAAAATGTGAGGAAACCGTGAATCAACAACATGTAGCATTGAATACAGTCCGTTTTTGCAGGACGACATTAAAACGCCATAAAGACTGAAGCTAGGTGGCGTCATAACCTAATGTGCATTTTTTGAACGCATTGCCATGGTGATCATGAATATAAACCGGTTCAAATTTTAGTGTTTGTAGATGATTACCATGATGTATTGCTACCATGTCGCTTTATAGGTCCGATGGCTAGCTAGTAAGGGCAAGTCTTAGACGCTACACCGCAGATGAGATTCCATGGACTTATTCACACAGTAGAAATCGCTGGAAGTGTAAAAAAATGTAAAGCTGGATGTAAAGTCTAAAATTTGCCTCTCTTCTGATATGACTTTTGGATACCTCAAGAGTTTGAAATGAAATAAATTGTACGAATTATTTCTCAAGGAAACGTCAATCGGTTTTCCTGTATCAATGTAGCGTTATTCCCGATTACTTCTCAAAATTGTCGGCGAATTTCAAAGAGGTTTGAACAATGATTTGTATGCTATAAAGGTATATTAAATAAACCGAGTGCATTTTATAAACAGTCTGAACGTTTTTCCAAATATGCATTTATTTGAAGTAATGTCTATCGGCAGTACCCGTATTATAAATGAGAATATTCATCGCGTTAGTAGACTGATCCTGAAAACGTATTTTTTTTCAAAAGCACCCTGCGGCCCATAGAACAGTTCTGCGAGTAGAAAAGCAAAATATCATAGACATAAAACAATCTCCTGTGGTTTTTTCACATAAAGATTTTTGTCATAAAGACATTTTCACGTTTTGTCATAAAGAAGGACCTATAACTACTTACTCTCGATACATTATTAAAAAAAAATAAGTAGAAAGATAGCTTATGTGATATGAATCACTCCAAAGTCGCCGAACTGAATGATTTTGTTAATACATTCAATACCTTCACACAGACTGTGGTTTTTAATGGTTTAATTGTTTTTACAATTTTTGGCATTAATTAAAAGAAGGCTCAAGTAAAACACACTATGTAAGTGTACTACAGAAGGCAAATGCCCGTATTCGGATGAAGCGTGCAGAGTCCGAACTCACAATATACAGATTGTATACTCACAGTATACAATCGAATACATCTTAATCGAATTTTAGTTCCTTAGTAGCATTCTACCATTGTGTTCTTCAAATGGAACTACTGTTGTTCTCTTCTATATTATACGGTTGAATATAGCAAAAGATACTTCTGCTTTACAGATAACAAACGAAACAGACGTGTGTAACATAATATTTCTAGCCTATTATAGTTTTGCAACTGTGTTTTAATGCGAAGCTTTCTTTGTTACAAACGAACTGTTTACTCTAGCTGGTTGTAATGACTGCATCCTTATTGTTCTGATTATCAGTGCAATACATTAATGAGCTACTGGTGGTCGACTCGCACCCTTTTTTTCATATTTCCTTTATGTTTAAACCTTTTTTGTTTTTTCAGGACGTTATATTTTTTTTATATGTGAAGCTAACTGTTTGAGGCTACCACGCTTCCTCTACTCCCATTGCCGATAGTGTTTAATTGAATCGTTTTCTTTGCCGTATTTTGGAGTTAACGCTATTGGTACTTTGAATCTTCAGACAAAGAAAAAATCATATGGGCAACGGTCCTAAAGCTACACTTTTGACGGAAGCTTTCCCTTTTTATGTCTATCGACTGAAAGCCAAGAGCCGCTTATTCATACTAATACATTGTCCACTACATCGTACAGCGATATAACAAACGGCTCCATTTAATAAGCCACAATATTACCAACTTCATATCTTTTCTCACGCACCATGGAAAATTCTAGACAAACTCGGGTTCTGGTTCGTTATCAAACGCCTGCGATGCTCCAGTTTGACTTGATTAAGTCTGGTCGCTATATAGGAGATGGAAACTGTAGCCTATTTAATATTAACATCGTGTTATATACCACTTTTAGTGTTGTTGACTCCTGGAAGCCAAAGAATTAGCAAAGATAAAGTATAAGAACAGCGGTCTTTATCTTGTGCGCAACTTAGGTTTTTAGCTTGTTTGATGTGAATTGCATATAACAGCGATTTCGATAGCCACGATTGCAAAGTCCCGAAATCGGCTAATTCCACCTTTCTAAAGTTTACTCATTCTTTTCAAACCTGTTAGGTTTGCAATTTCAATGCGGAATGACCTTCAGCGAGCACAATTACGATTATAACTTATAATAGCACTCTGTAGCACACTAACATGCAAAATTATCAGAATGAAAAATTGGCAGTAAAAGAATCTAAGCATGTAGCTTGCAAAAAAAGTATAATCAATGTCCAATCAGTTATTATTCTCACTGGTCACCTGACGCGTGTTAAGCCTATTTTGAAAAATTTTACTGCAAGTTTCTTTGATTCGGTGTGTCAACAGCTTCACCGCTTTTGTATATTCTTCTCGGCATGCCTTATATGTGCTTGCTAAATAGGAAACCTTAAAGCGCTACCGGGTTGTCATTTTTAATCCAACTTGGTTTTTGGTAAAAGAGCAGAGCTTATGCAACACATAAAGGGTCATAGCAAATTTACGAGTATAGTTTAAGTAAACAGGAAATTCAAACGTTTCAAATATTTACAGTGTGTAGGAGGCGATTCTAATCTTGAAAGGTCTACGACACTGATTACGGATCACAGTGTCGTGTTCCTCACGGTTTTTTCGGTCTGCAGGGAATTGTTTATCATAAATTCGCGTCGTTCGGCTCCTCACCCATCAAGAGCTCCCCCTAACATTTTTTAAGAATATTGCGCCACTCAATCCGTCCAATCAAGTATAACAAGTTCTAGATCCTCTATTACAGCAATGTACCGACCCATACTTCTCTACTCGTGCAGTAGTTATTCCCAAAAAATTCTGGATAAATGTGTGGCTCCAACTACCCAAGTCGATTATATGTGTACTTATCGGATTTAGCCCTCTGCAAATTTTTCTTAAACTTAATTCCTAAATTTCCAAAATTTAAAAATCTGAAGAAGATGCGTTTCAATACGATAAAAGAAATAATGGAGAAATCGTTGGTCGACCTGAGGACGATCGGATTTGAAAATTGACGACTAGAAAAAGCGGTAGCATAAATGAGTTGTATCCGGTGGATTGAATTAATTCGAGCGGGTCAACTTAAATTGAGACGAGTGCATACATATGTATATATCTCCGTCGGTCATATCGGCTAACGGCTAGGGCTTTTAGACCCTAAGTACGTCCAAATTAGCAATTATTTACTAACCATATTTTGGCCGTTAGAATATAAAATATTGCTTGTTTACGTTACATTGTTTACTACAAAGCTTATAAAGCGGGTGTCTATAATGGGTATACATTATTACTACGGTGGCATGCTCCCGAAACCAAAACAATTGACTACACTGAATATGTATTGTATGAATAATATAGAAACTTAATCAGTCATATCTATGAATAAGAACAAACTAATTTTTTTTTATTTTACGCTTAAATCTAGATGAAGTATAAAGATCATATGAAAATAGGTGTGCTCCAAGGCATTTTGTTACTGAGATAGCCGTTGTCGAGAAAACGCCCTTATTTTTCAAGAGTTATGACTTTTGTTTGAAGAAGCCGTTAGTTTTCATTTGATTTTATATCACATAACTTTGCATACGTATATAATAGCCTCCCATACAGTAGCATGACTGGTTCATTAGCTGCTCGTCATACCAAACTGCCGCATAATCCAATGCTGGCTTCTCAGCGCGTCGCCAGTGGGAACTGTAACTACAAACACCCAAAAGCAAGGAGCCAGCCGACCAGGCAACAACGAACTCTGTTTTATTCGACTGCCAAATGCCATGACTAACACTCAGTCCGCTAGAGAATTATATGAAGATGTGTGAACACTAAAATAAGCTACAGAAAACCGTGACCCGCTACATCACGTACTAAACACGTGATTAAAGTGTTTACATAACTATAGAAACTATGAACAGCAAGCTTGGAACAATAGGGCCTAAATAGAAAATTATAAGCTTTGCAGATCGCAACTGATGGATTCAGTAAACGGCGTGGTACACCATTACATGACAATATGATCACCCTCGATACTCTCAATAAAATTCTAGAACTTACGCATTTGCTGTTCATCACTCGTTTGTAATTATCGGTTAAAATTTAAAATACAACTCTTAAGTCGTTCAATATAAAACATTAATCTTATTTTTTATTATTTGTATTTATTTTTTAGTTCATTATTATTATTTTATTAAAATATTTTAAGATGACGCTGTTCTATAGTGATGCGACACTTTTTTGTATTCTGGATGTATTTACATTCCATGAGCTTTTAGAAGGCTAATACCATAAAAAATGGAGGAATTCGAGTGGTTAATCTTAGAACTACAGCGGGGACACGGTTCGCCGTATAAGCCTTGTATTCGGTAAAGGTATTACAAACAGCGTACTTGTTGGCTCGAAAATTTCTAGGCTGAAGATTTTGAATTTGGAAATGAGTCCCGCTGGAACATTCTCTGCGAAGGTGAATAACGAACAGCTGAGAGCTGTGGTCGAAGCCAACCCATCTTAAAGCTTATGATTGTTAGTGATCAGGTTTAATGCACACACCACGGTGATGGCTGAGTGAGTAACATGTTTACGTCTTAAACTGGAGGGATACGTGATGATTTGGGTTCGTATCCGAGCGTGGAAATACTTCGCTTCGTGCTAGGAGTCAGCTGTTTGAATGTCTAATAGTGGTACGTGCTATATAGTGGTACTAAGAATGGACGTAAAACTTAAAGAATTCAACTTTAGCGCAGATAAAAATACTATCTTTGTTCGCCCTGACCAAGTAAGGATACAACCTAAGTAAGATTACATAAACTTAAGCAGAACTTAAGTAAGATTAAGTAAGTTCAAGTATCAAGATGATACTTGATCAAATAAGGGTACAACTTACTTCATCGGACAAAACTTGACTGAACTACGGAACAAAAACCGATATTTCTTGACACTTGCTTTTTTCCGCTGTCAAGCTACATCAGAGTCATTCTCGCACTTAATTACGATTTGTGATAAAAGAATAGGTCTTCTATAAACATCGCAGACAGACACATTAGGGGGTGGATTTTAGTTTAGACCAAATAAATGTCTCAAGCGGGCAAGATTAGTAAACGAAATTTAATCACTCCTAATGCACGTCAGCTCTCGACCTGACACCATAGAAACCACGGTAGTAAAAACGCCGGAGTTTTAGTTGGGAGCTTGTTCGCTCTCACCAGACGCTACCCCTACAGACTACCACAGAAGGCTATAAGAAAATTTGTTAATATAAAAATCATTCAAATTTCAACATTCTTTCGAAATTGTCTTTTGGGACTTTATCAAGCCCTTAGACTCCTGTACCGTAGAGCTCTATAGCAGCGGATTAAGTTACTAGTGAAATGGCAGAAAATAAATACGTGATATTGTGACTCAATATCCATGAAGTGTAGATGTAAAGCTTAAGTAAAATTCCAACGACTAAGTTTAAAAATTGTTTTATTGGTTATAAAAACGAGGGCACAAATGCACCGAATGCAGGAGGGATTACTACCTGAAGGGGCGAAAGGGGTTCGAACGACTAAAGACGTGCAATCGCTGCAAAGCCGAATTCTTGACACTTTTTTGACGCAGTACATTTCCGTTTGCTGCGTCATTCGCTGTTTGCTGTAACTGCTTTATACATTACAATAAGTTAGAGCGCATGATATTAGTGCTCCGTCTTTGAAGACGTCGAGCCTCGTTAAGGGTATTCTGGGAGTTTTTAGCTTCGAAAGCATCCTTGAAGAGAGTTGAAAAACTCTCTTCAAGGATGCTTTGTTAAATCGTTAAATTAAATCGAGTTCAATCGAAAGCTTATAGCGGTCAGTGATAAAGTTATAGGATGTCAATTAACTGCTGTCATTATCGGAGTTATTGCTTGACCTGAAAGATTGAAGTCAAGTACTTTTATTCGAAAACGGGTACATATTAAATGTTCCTTATATTCCTTATACTTAAGTTTTGCTTCTCATATATTAGCGTTCCAGAAAAGTTAGTAAGCTTTAGGTATGACTAAAGTTAAAAAACTAAAAAAAAAGAGGACGCCCATTTACTGAAGTAACAAATCAGGGCGAGTATTTTAAATGCTATGTTTTTGAGTATTTTAGATGTAATTATACGACAACTAGCAATAAGCTGTCTTATAAACCTGTTCATCTAAGCTTTAAGTTTCATAAGTTTTTGTTAAAACTGGTTAGCTACATTCAATGATAGCTAACTGAAGCGAAGTGATGAAGGGGCATTGAGTTTGATAAATTAGGGTACTTTGACATACAAGATCGCCACGACATAATGAACTGAGTGGTTAGCAGCAAATGCAGGTAGTAGGTAAAATAAGCGCATTTTGAAATATTCATTTACATACAATACATTTGCATTTGTGTTCACACGTGTATATAACAAAAATGACATTTTGTTGCTAATTATTTTTTAATTCTACTTCAAACCACAGAAATGCATCAATGTAAATTTCTTAATGCATCTGAATAAATTTTACTATGAACCTACTCTAACCCAGTGACCTATTCAGTTGTACTTCTGTAAGCTAATATTTCTTAACGTTGTGGATTTTCGGTTCGAGTCCGTCTGGCCATCATGACCTATTCAAAAGAAAATGCAAATGTCGTTAGCTTGAATGCAAGATGTTTTATAGAAAAAACTCTTTGTATATAAGAAATTTCAATAGAAAATTTAGTAAACTTTCCCTCTCTCTCGCTCTCTCTTAGCTCTAAATTTCTTATTTTTTTATTGAGATATGGTTTGAGATGTGGTTTACTTTTTTGGTTTGTTTCCTCAGTATCAATTGGGTAGCATACAAAATAACGGAGCTGAACGTCATCGACCGCAAAAGGCCGTTCCTGTGGCAATACCAATTTGTACCGCTTTAGCCGCTTATATAATTTTGAAATAAAATCTCACCTGATCTACTTGTGCTTCTCTGGCGTAAGGCGTCAGGCCGTTAACGAGAAATCACCCGCAAAAATGTAGTTTCTCTATTTGACGAAACGATTTGTTTAGATATACCACATCCAAATCGAAAGAGTCAAATTGAGTCTTTCAAAATTGACATCTTATTATTAGAATACTAGAAGATGCGCGAGTTCGCAGAGAGCTTCAAATACGTCATCGCTTTGAGAAATCTGTAGTTTTAAGCACCTGGGAAGTGCAGCGATATATTATACCATACTTTGACGGGTAAAGATTGTGATAAGTTTACAGACATTACAGATTCTGTATATCACACGTTGTTATCAAAAGGAACGTCTACTCTATACACATACGCAGTCGTAAGTTAGTATCACGCGTGATGTACAGCAGCAATAATAATACTGAGTGTTTGCTGGCAATACTAATTCACAATATTACTAAAAGTCTATGTATGTCTGTTTGTTTCTCCAATGGCAAGCAATTTTTCAAATTAGTTGGATTGTTAAAAATCCATTCCGAGAAAATTGGTGCTGCCTATAAAGCCAATCGACCAAATACGAGATGAAAAAATTTGCATTTTCCCATATAGCGTTATGTTGATTTGATTGGTCGTAAGTTGACGGTTGCAGTTTCGTTCTCACTTTCCATGATTAAAAATTATTTTTATAAGAATTTATAAGGCGGCCACCAGCATCGTCCGTGCTGCTATATTATTAAATATACACATGTACATTTTTGTGCTAATTATGTTCGGTAGACAAGTGTGCTCAACGCGTGTTTAATAGCAAAACAGGTGCGGGTAGAAGGCTGCAGGTTGCGCGTTAATATATTCTAAACATGATAGACTTATGCATCATAATATAAACCTCAACTATCAGATCTTCACAACGTAAAGGACGGATTCGAGCGTGGTTAAGAAACTAAAATATGCACACACGGCGGGTTAATGCCACACTATTAGCAAAAATATACAAAATACCTTTTTTATAAGCAGATCTCTTCTATGCTCAGTGGGAGTAACGAAGAAATAGATTCTGCGAAATGCTAAAAACTACCTTTTAAGCTGATACGTTTATAAATACCACCTGTGCTTATAGGTTACTCTGTATAAAGATCTGTATAAACTAGACTTCGCTTTACTCTTTGGGCCAAACTAATTTCAGAGGAACCTTTGCCGACTGATAATCTTAATACGTTTTTGCAGTTTGAAATGCAAAATGTTATTTTAACATCAAGTATTGCTAACCTTCGTCGTCGTACTAACTCTGTTCCAAAGACATTCGTAGTTTAATTTAGCTTTTTATAACAACATCTTATAAATGTCGTTCAAGCACGCCTGACAGATATCATTAACGTGGGATGCGCCGTTGAAGAAAGAACTTTAGGATGTGATGGCTTTCGGCTAACGTTAACAAACACTCGTAGATTAAGACAGTCGCGGGCCAGCTTTTAATTAATTTCTTGATAGGTTTAGAAAGTCTGACTTAAGGTAAATGTTGTTGGCTCGGTTGACGCATTCAAAATCGGCGTCGTTAGGATCAACTTGGTTCTTGACCGAAGCCTTATAATCGCACGTAGCATACTGATTAAAAGAAACATTGCCTTTTCTATGCTTTGTAATAAATACTTAAAATGCGGTCGCACATGAGAATCAACGAAAAGAGCAATATTTTACGTGTTTCAGCTAACGTGTTGACTGTATTCTTAAGTGTAACGCAAAAAGTTGGCAGAAAAGGCTGAAATCGAAAGCGGATTCCATTGCTATACTGGTAAACAGAGACTACGAGCAGCAGCAGAAATAAAGGTATTAGGTATAGGAATCAAGGACGAGGGTTAGATTGCACAATTACACATTACCTGCTCTTCAAAACAAACTCGAGAGATTTTAGGAAGGACCCGTTGTGTAAGCCATAAGGAACTGATATTCATATAACGCATGTAGTTTGTACTATGGAAAGTCTATTTCCGCTTCAAGTCAGATGATTGTCGGAGTGGATAAGATTTGAGAGATAAAATGTTATAGTTATAGAATCGTTGTTATCAAGGGAACGGTAAAAGTTATGTTACTTCTCCGATTATGACGCAAGGCAATACCTCAAATCGTATAGCCACTATCGATATTGCGCCTTGCACAATATCATTACTGTAATATACACGCATTCCAGACGGAAATAACATTTTGCTTCTCTAGTATTTCTTTATCCTCTACCTAAAATGCTTCGGACCCACTATTGCGCCTATGTGGGTTTTTTAATGATTGATCACATTTCAACCAACCCTCGTTACTGCATCGGTAGACTGAGAAAGACGATGTACTACCACTCGAGGAAAGATCGTGGGGTTTATGCTCTTTATTAATGGTTAAAATTAAGTTAGAATACGAGAAGGCAAGTGTGTAAAATATAGTGCCCTTTGTAGCTACCTTTTTGCACAAGTTCACTAATCATTAGCGTATTTATTACCTCTCTTACTTATGATCATTAATGGGCGCTACGGCGCCCTGCTATGGAACACATTGACTTTTATGTTTTTCTAATTCGTTTACTACTATATGTAGCCTTCGGGTGAGGTACAACGCATATGGAATATAGCAGACCCTTGTTTATCGATCCATTCCTCAACACAGCAAAAATAATTGTAACCTAAATACCACGTCGGACTTTAGAAGCTAGACTACAAGAAACCTACACAAAAAGAATTTTGCCTAGATTTATGTATTTTCGTTCTTAATATTATTCGAAAGTGTTTTGTTCTTCTTATACCTTATCTTTTATACCTTACCTTGATTCAAACATTTTTGCTCTAGTCTACGTATCAACAATCAGTGTTGGGGACTATCAAAAGGGTTTCACAGGGTACGTACAATCAAGTCTATTTAGAAACACTTTTTTCTCCAAACATAATATTACCATCCGTAAAAATTATATAACAGATTATAGATTGATTTACGCAAAATGAACTCCGCGTATCGTATTCCAGCAATAGTATATGCATTAAATTACAAGTGATCGCTTTAGACAAACGGGCTACAGGTCACCAGGAAAATTCATTAACAGAACGGTATTACGATTTCGTCTGCTTGTAAGGGGACCTACATATGCATAGTCAACAATCATGGAAGTGTCTTTGTTAGAATCGGCGATTTAGAGCGGGTTCATGGAACAACACATTCAACATTGTATGTCATATTTTATCACAAGCAATATATGTTGCTTCGTACTGGTCTTCTACTTTGGAGCAGTAGTGCAAGCAGTTGATGGTTGGAGAGTGCTGACGGTGAAAATGGCTGGTGCATCAATCGGAAAAGTCTAGGTATCCTGCTTAAAAAGAGGAGATACTTAATACAGAAAAAAAGACCGAAAAGTAGCGAAGCCGTAAGTGTAAATTTAAATAATTGCACCCATCTAGTGAGACAGCATCCGTTTTCTTGACCCAAAGAAAACCTTTTAGAATAGTACTCTAAACACATTACACATTTTGTGGAAGTATAATCCAGAGGCAATGATATTGTACACTTAGATCCCGCTATGCCTGTGAAGGAAGCGTTCTCCAAGATGGCTCGAAGTAACAGCGATTTCTACAGCTAAAGGAAGCAACAAAGGCAAGGGTGACTAATGCAGACAGGTACGTTGCTCGTTAAAAGGGCGCTGTTGGATGGGAGCAAAATTTGTATAAAACATATCGTATTTACATTAGTTCTTTGGTCATTCCTCTGTTAACTTTAATGTTTCATCGTTTATGGGCTCTCTCTGTTATATGTTGCTTTTTTGATTCTGTCAATTGAAACTGTAATGTTTTTCATCGGAATTGAATAACATGTTATTAATTCGATCCTGTTGTTAGCAGCCAACAGTCAAACGGAAGGCTGAGGAAAGCGTAAATGTTTATTACAAGGTAAACCTTCCAACAAACGAATAGTATTGCAGTATTTTTCAGAGCATTCGAATTAAGCGTGCTCAAGAAGCTCCAAAACAGTGTAAAAAAACTCAGCAATTACTGTCTCTACTGCTTCTTGGAGTACTTTTTGTGAGAGTTCCCTGAAATGTATGTGCATGCCCATTTGTCGCGACTTGAAAAAGCTGTGTTTGTTCTCAAGATAGCGCCACTCACAATGGAAACAGGATTCTAATCTGTATATTTTTCTTGTCAGTGTAATATCTGAGAGAGAAAATTCGCCCTTAACCCATTAGCCGAGAATGTCATAAACACTTGTCATTTTTAAGATACCAAAAATTCTGTCTATCGACATAACTATTTTTTTTTGTTTGTTTATTTAACTCTTAAGCAGAAGTAAGTTTACAGTTTAAAAACGTGTACAGAAGGAAATGGTGATATTACAACACTGATGATCTATAACTGCGAGAACGATAGCAGTAGTTTGTAATTATTCGTTTATTAGCACAGTTTCTGTTTGTACATCCTCGTCAAACACAGCTTAGATTTTTGTGTACCAATTTTAGTTCCACCGACGGCACATACTACTCAACCAGTATAAAGAAGTTATCTTGTAAATTTTAGTTGAAATTTCTAGCCGTTAGAGCACATAAAGAACATGTACACAGTCAATTTAGCCTCTACCACCAAACGCCTGCTCTTCTTGGTGCTATATACTATAAGTTAGAACTGTTTACAAAAGCAACCTAGTTATTAAAAAAAAAAGGCATTAAAAGAAATTTTACGCTGACATATGTTTATGATTGTTATATGGGACCAAAAAGGAAAAATAAGATATCATCCATAATATGGTAAGCGCAAAATTAGCCAAATTAGATATGGATGCTGTAACGTGTTTTGATGCACAAAAATGTCTCGCATGTGCTTGTGTATCTCACTTAATTTACTTAGGCATCTCTTGGTTTTAGCATTGATTAGTGCTGGTGCATTTAAATACAAGCTGTGCGTGTATGGATGACGACAGGAAGCCATATATAACTGAATATGCAGATACTATTATTAGACGTGCAAAGAGGTAGCTCTATTTTGGAGCACGTATCAGAACTGAACCACGAACTATTTTTTTTTGGGGAGGTGGTTGTGCTTTCATACGTAACTGCATTCACGGGTACATCAAATAGTACTACATAGCTTTCTTTTCTTTCACGTATATACTTCAATGTAAGTTTACTTAATTAACACATCTGTTTAGACTACACACATTTTTTCCTACTCCCTGTCTTCGAATTAACCAATGGAAGTAGGAATCGCACAACATTAATTCAGGATCGTACATACAATCGAATAATAAGACAAATAGCATTCTGACTAACACCAGGGTAAGCTCATCTTCATCGCTCGTTGCATTGGTTGTTGAAATTATTATAATTATAGATTACATACTTATACATAATGCATTAAATCACTTGTCTAAGTATTATTGAATTACAGTGATTTGAAGAATTTTGAAATGTGATTACATGGATTGACAAAACAAAATGCTTGTAACCCTTTGGCTTCATCTAGTACAGCTTCATCATTCCACCCACTAGCGATCTAAACGCGCCGATTGGTAAACTATAGTCAGCAAGCTGGCAAGAAGTTCAAATATTTCGCAATCTATCGCAGGAAGGGCTGTGAAGCTGACCCTTCCGTGTACGGACACTCCATTGTTCTGTTTACTAGTAAATGCCTAAGTTGACTACTCAAAGGCTACTTTAGTGTCGGCGACAAAGGTTAGCAGGTTCAACAAATTCGCTCAATAAGAATCGCACAATTAACGACAGCCAGGGCGGCATGCACATAGGGTCATGAAGTTCCAGATAGCGCCTTGACTTCTTTAGAGAGGAGTCAAAGCGCTATCTGGAATAAACGGGAACTAGGGAAAAGGTCAAGACAACACACAATTGTTTGAGTAGAATTCTCAGGAAATATTGAAAAAGATGCAAACCAGGTCAAGCAGCGTTCGCCTGGGAGGGCTTACGTTTGCCTTTAACTGTTATCCACTGTGTGTTTATAGACACCGTGACTAAGGAAATCACGGAAGAGTTTCGTACAGCTGTCATGCAACTCATGTCCTCAGTCCATATACATACATAAACACACCGCAAAGCGTTACGACAAAATACGGCGAGCTTACGCCCAACCATAGCATGGTACTTCAGTTGACGTTTTCAATAAACAGTTAAGCATAGTGGGTAAGTACCAAACCTTAAAAAAGACCATACGCTTGTTCTTAGTTTAGTCTTGCACGTTCACCTTCAATGACTTGCTTTCAGCAGACTTCTCAATGGAGGTATGCTCCTTATGCGTTCTATTCCTGAGAGATCTCTTTGTGCACGACCTGTTTCTGCGTGTTTTCAAAATTGAAGCTAAGGAAACGAGTGTATCTAAAAAGCTGGATAAGGGAATCTTGTGTCGTTTCACTGGATAAAGCAAAACAACAACATTATACATAGTACACTAAAGGCAGATTAATGAGTCACACGCACGCGAACGACATCAGTAAAAAATTATCGGGTCTGTCCTATTCAGTACTAATAACTTTATAATTGTTTGATTTGATGTAACTGCTCTTCAACAGCTGACGAAATGGAGCTGCAAGCATGATCACATTTTAATTATACGTATGCGCTAATTTTGACCGTAAAACACTTTTCGTAACGTCGGGGAGTCGGATTCCTAAGTTCTGCGGTCAAGTCTCGTAAAAAACGCATTCATCAAGCTTTCGCAAATAAGTAAATTCGTAGATAGTATCATTATCATTATGCATTTGTAATGAGTTCTCCGAAACGACGACCGCCTAGGGTGACCCTTTTACCTTGAGCAACGGACGTTACTCTTGTACGGTGTTCGTAAGAGCTGTCATATATCTTAGAAACTGTGTAGTAGATGTTTCGTAATTGAGAGATGGACGGTACTTCACGTGTCAGACAAGCTCACTGTAACAGCACGTTCGATCTATTAAGCTAAAAATAGAAACTGACAAGGTTCTCTAACATGCGTCTGACTGTAAAGAACCAATCATTCTTATCATTAACGAAGCAAGGATTCCAGTTTATTAATAACCGTTTGGGCGAACTTAATTTACGACTACACGGAAGAAGCGAGTCACCTTCATCTCTGACGCAGCTATAACACAGCAGTTTACTCTTTTGGTGCACAAGGTTTAATATTGCGTCTTCCTAAAGTAAAAAATCTTTAAAAAGGTTGTTCATACCCTGGTGATTGAGTTATTTGACATGAACCTGGCAGATGCCGAAAAATTCCACTCTTCCATAGTTTAAGCTTAAAAGAAATGGGAAACGCAAACCACAGCTAATTACTTTATAAAATCCGTCTTTATCTCGTAATGTGTGACCTTGCGTATTTCATTTTTTATGAAACGCATTTTCCGGCAAAAATCAGATGAGGAATGTTAGGAATGACGTCCCTATATGCTCAATAGTCATGAAAACTACACGTTCATTCAGACACGGTTTCTTTAGCAGTCCAAAAATCCGTTTTTTTACTTTTACTTCCAGCGCATGCGTAGCAAGTAAGATTGAGTTATCGTTATTATCCACAAATCCCTCTTCACAAGTCAGAGAGCGCCTCTGCATTATGGCAATATCTGTTTTTGTGGGTGAAACCGCTGATGGCAGCACACATTAAAAACGGCACCTATAAGCTCCGTTATGTGGCCATGTACAAAAAAATATATTCTCCATGGATGTACATATCGACACACAGACAGCCATCTATATCATTCTTACGAGCAGAGCACGGTCACCCAGTAACCATACGAGAATATAAGGAATTAGTTAGTCCGTCTCTCCGGTGCTAGCTGCAGACGTACCGACGCAGTCATGCGTGCAATGGTCGCGGTGCTTATTCGGTTAACTGAACGCCGGACAAACGGACCGTCAGTAGCATATGAACAAAGAACAGGACGTGGTCTACGACGGCTATTTCCCTCCGCCAGCTTGACGACGAACGAGGTAAGATCCCACTATTCCCCCTCCAACTCCACCAGTTGCTTCAACTTCTACCGTTGCGACCAGGAAAAAACAAGAATAAGGGTCAATCTCTATTTTCTTTATTTTCTCTCTTCCCCATCTTTTCGTATCCTTCATACATATACAGACACTTTTCTTTTCCTCTTATTTTTCCGGTTCCGCTGCTGTTATCATCGTCGTCGTTCCGTCGTTCTTAGCCCCTCAGTTCACTCAAGTGAGAGAAATTAAAATAATCCCCTCCACTTCCCTTTTACTCCACTACCATGTTTGGTGTGCTGCTACTGCTGCGAGATTTTCACTAGTACGGGAGCATCGGCGCTCAGAGCGATGGCCATGGCGCCATCTGTTTTGCAGCTTCATTCAAAATTGTCCGAATCTCTCACTATATCTTTCTCCGCTCGTTGTCGTGTTTTTCCTGGTCGACATTGTCACTCTTCTTGTTCGTACATTACGGCTTACTCGAAAATGCAGCACCATGGTTCCACGTCCAACGTCGATGTGGCTTTTAATCCTGTTCGACCGCCACCCCGTCTAACCGTCTTGTGTTTCTAAAGTACCTACATAAGAACAAAAACTGTCAAATAAACTTTAATGTCGTATAGATAGATCTGAGTATCAGATAGTGTATTGAATTTTATTGGGTTTTTATATTTCTAAAAATATCTACATAAATTTAAATTTTTAATGGAAATATTGCAAAGACGAAATAGCTTTAACAGTTCCAAGTGAAAGCTTCGGTATCTAATTAGATATTACTTATCTCAAAATGCCGATTTGTAATTTATCGCACATGAAACATTAATTCCAAGCGACTTGCAGATGTCGAAAAAAATATCTCCATTTCATTCAGTGATGGCAGATGTACGGAATCATGTGGCGATTTTTTAGTGAGCAGGGCATATTAGAGCGATGAAACGCTATTATTCCTGTCCTCTGCCCAAAAAAGACTGAAAAAAGCAATTAACAAATGGGAGAGATTTAATGATTATGAACGAAGCAGATAAAAAAGAACTACAAAAAGGCGAGTGGATAGGTCGGAGAGAACAGGGACATGGTTGGACCGAAGGGCAAAAGCGCAAAACTGCTAAAGGAGTAGAACCGGTGGCAAGCTCAGTCAGGGTGAGTTAGGAATCACCCTGAAAATTAGGGGAATCTAAAGATGTGCGAGAAAGAAAAAAGGAAAAGGAGAAGCCTCTCGTTGGAACAGTCTCGTTGGTAGATAGCCACTAGAAAAACCAGGCAGGGAAAACGACTCGCAGAGCGGTTCGTACAGTCTTCAGCCGGGTTCCAAATACGTATCTCCGGCGGTGTGGCCAAGTTAAGCCGAAAACAGTCAATCACGATTCGACACTCGCCATGTAACTTGGCACACGATAATGCAGTTTGACAAAATAACATGCATGTAATATTGCTATCCCTATGTCGAAAAAGTAAGGGGAAACCAAGAGATGACATCATTTTCACACAGATATAAGTATTACTCTTGCGGGACTGACGTGAATCGAAATCAAATTTTATTTTCCTCAAAGTCTTAGAGTAATAGAAGCAAATAATAGGAAACAAAAATATTTTGACGAAGTTAATATTATGATATTTTTAACATATATATTTTATGCATTACATGGTAATTTATCAATTTTTATACAAACCCTAAGAACATCAATGGGACGTATAATGGGAAGAAACATTAACAAGACTCAGCAAGCCATTAAGATGATGCAAGAAAACGCTGAGCTCTCAACGTACGTATTGGCAAATATGCTCATTATTATGAGCATATTTGTCAACATTCACTTTTTGAAATAGCCGAAAATAACTATTGTTTGTCTGCTTCGTCAATACAACATTGACCTTTAACCTGTATACAACATAGTGGCTGGTCCCGTGAACTTTGTATACACCTTTTAGAAAAATGACGTATCAGTTAACTTTAAGAGTAATTGACGTGTCGTAAACACAAGGTGTGGGTTTCTCCATTAGCATTTTCTGTTCCTCATGCATTTGGACCTAACACACTGCAGGCAGGTAAACAAAATCTGTATGAGTTTGTCTGAAAACATGTTTCAGGCAATCGTCAACGGCATGACCAGCTTCAAATTTCGAAACATTTATTCGAATGAAGAAAATATGGCACAAAAAAAATCAAAAGGACACACATTTTGATCCCCTAGTGTGAATAGAGACACACTTGAATTGGTTTTGGCAGATTTTCAAAGATCGATGGAGGTATTTATATTAATAGGACAGACGATAAACAACACAGCTCTTTTTGAATAGATTCGAAGAAATAAGGCTAAAAAGATTCTATTGTTCTTTTCTCTCTTTCTCATAGAAATTTCGAACAATAAAATGGGTCTTACTATCAAGATCGTAACAGGTAATTTGCGTCATACTCAGGGTCTAGTTAGGAGGTTTCACATAAGTATTATTTCAACCAGCGTAATTCATTTTTGTAAACAGGAGAAACGGTGATATGTACGTGTATTCCGTTCAGCTCTAGAAGATATGGTTCTGAATTCGTTCTGCTTAAAAATAATCAGTTTTAATAATTACATATAGTTAATAAACTACTATGTCTTTTGTGTACTGTATTGTGGTGTAAAAAATCATAATAAGTTTTGTGTGAAGATTAAAATGTAAACTTAACTACATTGCGAAAATACGTAGAAACTAAAATTACTGACACGTAATTAACTGCGCAATATCACTTGTTTAATCGCGATGTTGAATTAAACGAGTTGTTTATGAACCGATGATGCTTTCATTTCCAGTAGACGGTAGCATTGATAGAAATGTCGTCTATATTTGTTAAGTGTTCAATAATCGTGAGTTTTCTCTTTTGGCGTGACGGCCACATGACAGCCACATAACGGCTTTATATCCGCAACTCAGTGAGATCAGACGTCGAGGAGCCACCGAGGACGAATGGGGGAGGACCGCATCCGTTTTCAATATGTCTTCTATGGCTGTCTGAACGGCAATTGGTTCGTCGAAGGCCGTTCTTCTGAGGACACCAACAGCAATGCGGGACCGAGGTGCGTCGATAATAAATAACTCCCGACGCTTTTTCCAATGTCTTCGGTCTAGCAGAAACCCTCGCCAGTGCCGATGTGCTGACGCGTAGCTCATTGCTGACCAAGCTCATTTAGGCAAACGAAGCCCACTCCCTGATGCTGTTCTCGCAGGTTTAGGTAAGCTGTTGTGGATCTTTCTCTTGTCGTCAAATTGGAAATCACCTAAGTATCTTTGATCTGGATTGAATTAATTTGTTGCAGGACCTCCTTATTAGATAGAGACAGAAATTAGGCACTATTGGAGAAGAGATTCTTACCAATGTTTTACAGAAAGTGAATGTTATATTGCATCTTGCTTTTATGTTCTGCTGACTTCGTGTGGCAATTCGATAGTATGCAACTTCGATACGGACTCACTGCAGTTTGGGTAAAATGATCTAATCAAGTGACATGTCGCTCTACCAGTAAGAGAAGCTTAATCAAATAATGACTAATAACGAAGAATTTTTAACAGCTCTTTTGAGTGCTTCCATAGATTGTAAGCTTAGGCTCGTCTCTGTTAGCAGTATTCTCGCAAAGTAACATTGCTTCTCGTTTCCTTCAAAGCAATGTTCATACCATCATCTCTAAAAGCATATCAGGGCCACAAGTATCGCCCACGAGCCCCATTATTCTTCTTCTGTCGGCTGTCATTCACTCTTGCATGAGGACATCAGTGTGCCGTTCCTAACTTACACTCAGAGCTCGCCCTTACCAAGCAAGTGCCATCTGCCACCTTGCTTGTGCATCTTTTTCCATCCCATTTTTTTCGCTCTAGTGGTTTCCTGCATTTCACATTTATCGACTTTATCTATATCTTGAATGCGCCATCGTATACAGAACCATTTTGGATAAAGACTATAAGAGAGAAAGACAATCTTGAAACTACAGTCAAGCTAACACAGGCAAGGTAGGCACAGTGCCTGTGTTGAAAATTCGATTTCTCCAGGAGACACAGTGAGGAGCTAGTTCAGAGATTAAGGCTGTATTTCTATAAGTATTAAGGTACATGTAAGTTGAGCCACAGCAAAAGCGGACGTATATGGACCAATAAAACCGGTTTCTCAGATATGCGCGAGGAAATACGGACCAAAAGTTGATCTTAATAACAGAACACTAAAGCCGTTCTAAGAATTCAACATTTATTTTGGTTATGATTGCATATAACCATTTGGAATCCTAACGTGACCAAGCAAAGGTTTGCTCTTTCTAAGTTCCCGTAAGAAGATGTCATTTTGCTGGTGCACATGTTATAGCCACGTATGCAGTACCCTACGGATCTCATGAGATTATGTATTGATATGGATATGGATTGATAATGTGTTATAGAAACTAAAAGCTTACCAACTCTGCCCTGTTCTCTATCAAATATATGAATAAGTCAAGGCTATACAAGAGCTTGTCCCAGTTTGTTTTTTTTTAAATTTGTTTAGCCAATAGCCGTCTTAGTTTATGTGAATCTAGGCAAGAGTATCGCGCGTATTAAACATAATTTAGTTTAGCGACAACACAGATTACAATTTCCTGTGTCTATGGTTTGCTTTATATTCCCATACTAAATTTGTAAATTCTATGACGGTATTCTTCTATAAAATATTTGGTAAACCAAAAAATCAGATTGTTTGGTCTTGGTCGGTGCGGATTTCCACTTTTTCCAATAATTTGTACAGTAATATTAATCACGCTCACAATGCATAAATAGACAAACCAAAATGAACGTACGGTTCTTATCTTGGATCTAAAAAATACTTTCTCGCCATTTGTTCAAACCATGTCTGAAGATCCGGTTGTTTTACTAAGCCTGAATAGCTGATTTTGATAGGCGCTTGAGTTGATGAAGCTTTGCCCTTAGTGCTCAACGATTATACCCAAAGTATTTTACATGCTCAGGTGGCAACTTTATTTGCAAATAAGTTTTTCTTCGTGTAACGCAATTTATAATTAGTAAACTGACTCAGATTAATATATCCAGGTTTAGTCAAAGTGCAAAAATTGTGTTCCAACTAGAGCAGTTGACCTTTATTTTTGATAAGTGTGGAGTTTGCTCTAGGCTAATATGAGAGCTCTTATAGATATAAACATAGAGCAGTTCGTTAAACATACGAGTCGTAAAAAACTCGTACAAAAAAGTTTTATCTATAATATTTAAGTCAAGCATACGGAAATCGCTTGCTGAAAGAAATATTCGTTATAAATCTGATCCAACTCACTGTCCTACAAGTTCATAGAGTAAACGAGTTGTCTACGTCTTTGATTTAGTTTGTCAAAAATCTTATATACATATTCCTTTTTGACGCACATACATTTTTAGTGGTCTTTGACTAACGTAGTCCTCAATAAGGCAACCTAATGCTTCAAAGAACGTTTGTTACTGATTGTGCTAGTGATTACAGTTCTAACTCCTTTGGAACGTACAATTAGCCAGCGTACAGTATTGCGGCCTAGTAAGCGCACGTCTGCGCTACGCAATTTTTAAAAGCGGATTTCGGCAGATCTCGTTCTTAATGGGAGAAGGCACGAGCAAAGATACTGAAGACACTGATGGCACGGGATACTAACATCAAAATATTAGACGTTAAATTACCTACAGGGGGCATGACTGAAGATAAAGCATACCCAACGGAGAAAATAAGCAAGAGAAACAATATATATGATTAGTATGATAAAACTGATTGGAGAGTATTGAGCTTGTAAAGCCATATTAAATGGAAGGAAACTTCTTTAGACTTAAATCAAGGACTTTAAAGCTCCAGATCTACTCAGACAGGTTGAATAGTGTGAATATTAAAATCTAACATTTTAAATGGAATGAGAATGATAGTGTTGTCAAAAGTAGAATTTGACATCAAAAATTAAATAATAAAGCTGATATCGTCAAATCAAATATAAAATATATATTTTATATTTGATTTGACGATATATAAAAAAAAAACATTAGGATCTACAAATGAAAAAAAAGAGAAAAATAAAGCTCATAATTCGAAAATATATGATATTGTAAGAGTGAAACAAATATGAAAGCAGTATTGCGCTAATGGTAGTAATAATTATGGCATAGATGGTGGTACGTAATGCAGATATGAACGGCATCATGAAATAGGCTGGCAAGTACTAGATGTTATTAGATATGGTTTTTCGAGAATCTTTCAGAGAGAACAACATTTGACGTCCGTCGTAATTTAGCAGTAGCGCAATGAGTTTTGAGTTGGAAAGTTGCATTGGGGAGCTGCTTCCTGCGTTTCTATGTTCCAGTTGATACACTTACTTCTTTTTGTACTGTGAGAACAAATAATTTCTTGAAAAATAAATTTCGACAGGAGTCACCTATTTACAAATAGGATTAAGACCATAATTGCACGAATTAGGAATGCTTCGGCCATAATAATTTGGTGAGTTTCTGGAAACTTTTAGAGAATAGTAACAGATTGAGCTTACAATAGAGCACAACGCTAAATGTCATCTTTTGTACAATTTTAGCTTATATGTCTTCCGGTAAGAAATATGTAGGTTAGATTTCTTTAGTCTTGATAATCTAATCCAAAAATTATCACATTTCGCATTTTGAAGTAAGACGTTTAGTTCTCTCCATTCTATGTCATCGAGATAGAAGATGCATATTAGACTTCTATATAATGCTGAACCCACACACGTAAGGGAGTCCAAAAAATAAAGAGATCTTTTGTGCTTCTTCGGAGCTGATCCCAGAATGTTGAAATAAACAACAAAGTAAAACATTTATACATTGTTAATCTCGTACTGTAATATGCCACGTACAGTTATAAGGCGTATTAATTTTCAACTACATGAAAGTCTGCGACTACAATCGACTAATGTCATTGCGTATGGAGTAACATATATTCCTACTGAATCGTTCCTGACTCTTGAAAAAAATATAGCCTAAGGCTAAAACAAATATAATAGAGAAAAATACTGTTTCGAAAGCTTTTTTTGCTTTTGTTCTGTTTCTGGGAGTAATTGATCATCAAACAAGTGCGAACGCCAGTACAACAGTACATACAACGTTTTTTAAACGGAATGAACGTCTATAACGGTATAAATTGAGCCGAGACTTTATGTAGAAATTTAAAATGGTCTATGCCCAAATAACTTTCTTAACCACTGAATTCCTACTGAAAACAGAGAACGATCTTTCGACGCTTTCAACTAAAATCAGTAAAATTCAATCTGTTAGCTTAACTTTTTTCATAGTCGCCAAAGAACGCTGCTAAAGATAGAAGTTACCGCATAACTGAAAATCTCGGTTTCTTTTTTCATTGGAAAATTATCTACGCTCGAACATATACTACATATACTTGATAGCTTCCCCGGAAGTCTTTTTCATTTGTCCTAACCGTATGTGCTAATGTGATAATGCTTCAATGTCAGCAGCCACTCGAATGAAGAAACGAGCCCATGGGAGCGAAATCACGTGCTGGCTATTTCTCAGAAGAATCAATTCACAGTAAAAAAAGTGAGCCAAATAACGCCATTATAATTTTTATGGAAAATGATGTACTGCCAGACTTATTGAATTTTTCGTAAATGTACTAATCAATCCAACCCATTCCTTTAAAAACCTTGACTGTCACGAGTTTCTATCTCTCGATGCATATTGTACTAAACATAACTCTGTGTCCGTCTGTGTGTAAAACGAGCCGTTTTAAAGCTAGGCTTGTTCCGATGAGCTGCTATTAGGAAAAAAGTTAAAAAAGAGAAAGGGTTATCAAAGAGATCGGCAGAAAACTTGACTGCTATGAACCGCAAGATCTAGTTCATTGTCTGCATCATTGTCAAATAGGCGAAGCGAAAGTTAGAGGAAGCTTGCATACTGTAATAACACTTGATGTGTGTCACTCTGCAAGGGTTACATCTGCTCCGAAACACTATGAAAATGACCGAATCCCATCGCCGAGATTTTACACTCAACATTTAGTCTTACATTAACGAAACCTGCAACCATATACCAGTGAGCGCAAAGCGAAGCTTGCTGGAAAACGTATTCTATCCACATTCTACTGAAACTGAGCGTCTGTCTGTATGATTAAGATCTCCCATATAACATGATCACTTTGGACAAATTTTTTACGGGATAAGAGAGTTTTATTCTGGGGTAGGCAACTTATGAAGTTTTGCCTGTTAGTTTCTTTGGGCAATAGTTTCTTCCCTCCGTAGAGGATAATAGTTATTTAAGCAAGTATGATCTTTTGAGCTATTTGCTCAATAAGTGTAAAGAACACCTGGAAGTTGTTAATTTTTCCACGTTTTACAAAATTTGCGGAAACCTATATTTAAAAAAATGTCCTATATGTATCCTTTACCCATAAGACAAATATTGAACAAATAGCAGTACAGTAAAGGTTGCTAATTACTAGGCTAAAAAATAAGGTTAGGTTATGCCTCATACTGGTGCCGCGTATAAAGCCAGGGGTCAATTTCAAATATACAGGGGGAGTATAACTTAAGTTCACATTGGGAGTCTTAATATCTATGTCAGTTATTCTTTAGGAAGCTGGATTCACGAAGTCTGATAACGGGTCAAATGTGATGAGGGGAAAAAGTTGGGATAAAAAAATAAGGAAATTGATAGTATCATATAATAGGAAATAGGCGACACGAATGAGACTTACTAAAATCGTAGGAAAAAGAACTCTATGCAAAAGCTGCGGATCAGTCTAATTGCAGGTAAAATCGAATGTCTCACTATGTGTTTGGAATCGTCCCTCAGCAATAATCCCTTCAAGCAAATTTTTTGTGAGATGGTAAAGCCTTGTTTTGGAGTTTATTGCACCGTTAACTTTGGAAATAGAGTGAATATTATTTTTGAACAGGATTCCAAGCAAGACCAAAAAAACAGGACTGTAAGCGATTTGTCCGGTAATCGTTGACAAATTTTGAAAGGTTTACATTAAAGAGTTGTTCAGTTTTCAAGCACTGTAAATTTAATTTAATATTTTCCCGCATGCAAAACCGGAAATTTTTCACAAATAATGCAAAATTAGTGCGGTGTTATGTTAGAAATTTCAAAGAGTAGACTAGTTTTTTGAAGCTATCAACTTCCATACCGGAACGATGAATTGCACCGTGAGCAATTAAAACAATTGTGACGAAAGTACAGGCTAATTACAACAAGGTAATGAGGTTATTGGAATATTGTAATAGGAAAACATGATTACTACTGCAGGATAACAGGGTTAGTATCTGTAGTGGTGTAACTGTAGTGGGGCTGTGAATTATGTTGGGTGTAACTAGTCAACAAAAAAAAAAGTGGATAACATTAAGCAAAGCAACTGCACCGAGAAAAGGGGGTCACGGATATAACGTAATAGATTCACCGTATTAAAAAAAGTGATTCGCTATGATGAATGGAGCTGTACCCGAACAACCAAGTCACTGGCGACAAAACTGCAAGACCTTATTATTATTCCAGTTATCAGTATTGAGTTATTCCAGTCTGAGTTCAGGATGACTGCAAGAGGCTGACAGGACAGAGGTGAAGGGGAGGGTAGCGAAGTTGTCTTGGAATCAGGATAACTCGGTCTTTAAAATCGAATCTCGCAAAGCAAAAATCTCGCAAATTAATTACGATATGTCCTTTGATAACTTTCAGCGAGCTAGATAAGTGGTAGTTGAAGCAGTAGCGCATAGCATAGACTAATAAATTATGTGAAGACGATTTTCCTGGCCAAAAGAATCATTTTTATCCTGTGGACCTTGTTTATGTTGGTTTTTGACAAATGCTGAGGCACTAAGTTATGGTCCATATGTCATTCCTTGTAAAGTTGTATCATCAGGTGGAATTCTTTAAGTTCTGCTCCAATTACAAGACCTAGCAATCCACTTTGGTGTTTTTAGAAGACCGATCTTTTTGCTTACGCAAAAAGATATTCAATATATTTTTCAGTATGCGGCGTTATTAGCTATTAAGGGATCAGTGGCGTCAGTAATACTAATTTCTGTATGTGTATAATCATTAAAAACACACTCAATACGACTGCTGGTCACAATATATACATTTTGCAATATCAAGGTATTTTACGCATTATTTACGTCTTTGATGCACTTTTTACTCGTATCATTATTGCCTTATTATACAATCGAGTTAAATAATGCGTTTTTTAAGGCCGTATTTTTGCAATGTTTGCCCTTCTCAAATATATTCATGTATGTTTGATGCTAGTCTTCTGTAGAGTAACGCATCCAATTTTGATAATGAAAAAACTCCTTTTACTTTCTGTCTTAGTTTTTTTTTCAAACTTCTAAAAAAGGTGACTGGCAAACTTTAATGAAAATCGGCTGCTGGCCTTAGCCACAACATTCGCTCAAAGGACTTGCCAACTAAAATTGAATTATTTCGTTCGATGCTGCTGCTGTGCCATAAAGAACCTTCATGGATTAATAACCAACCTCCTACAAATTATTCGCGAACCTTCTGATTCATCGTAGAGAAGCCCTATCTCACATTTATTGAAAGTTGTGATCGTGGATCTCCATATGTGCATAATGAGCGCGGTACCATATGGTTCGCGCGACGCAAGCTTCTTTTTGAAATCTAAGTAATATTAAAATATTATCCTCACGGGAACTATGCGTTGGAGATACATCTGTTAAGGGCGCTCTTTGCGAATGCCAGATAGGAATTTACACGAAATTGACTGGGTACTGGTATTCATCTTTTTTTCAAATTATCGATCCTTTCTTTTGCTATAGTGGTTCATAAAATAGACGTCGTTTTCTTGATCACTTGAAACAGTTGTATGCGATAATATATAGCTTCATATTTATCTCAAATGCATTGCCATATACAACATATGACCTAACTATTGGAAGCCGTGTTACAAGTAAATATCATAATGACGTTGCCCGATAAATTCAAACCTTTGGCGAGCAGTTTGTTTAATAAATGTAACCTCTGGTATCTTTCACAGTCTGCGGGTAAGTCCCACCCAGATTCAACAAAAGCCGTCAGACATCGCTGGGGGACAGTCTCTAGTTGATAAGAGCAACACAACAACAGCTGTACTCTCAGTGCAACATTGAGATAGCGCGCCGCAGCCAACTTTATATGCCTCCCGTGCACGCTTCCCTGTTCCATGCAGGGCAAGCGCTAGCTTTTCAAGGCGACAGAGCTTTTCTCTCTTGTGGTGGATCCATAGAAAAGTGAGCTTATATTTGCAAGGATTGAGCTAAAAACCTAGTAAAGAGATATAATGGTATATGGAAACGACAAATTCTACGTCATATAATAGAATAAGGCACCTTAAAAGTTTCCAAAAAGTCCTGAAAGAAAATTACTTTATACTTTTCGATGGGAACACTTTTTTAAAAATTACATGTTAAAATAATGCAAGCGTGAATAGCCGATGTTTGTTAGATAGATTGTTGGAGGAACGGCATTAGCCATTATATATAATATGTGTGAACTGCTGAACGGCAGTTCAGTCATTCACAAAATCGAATTTTTTTCTGTAAAATGTAATATCGCAATTAGAGATCGCAATTATTACAAAAGTGTTTTGCAGCCGTGCTTTCGCTACTCGCTTGTGACACCGGTACTCAAAAGATGTTTAAGCCTTACTCTGGCGGCGTAAAAGTAAGTTGCGTGTATCAAACGGTTTATTGTTAATTGTATCCTTAGGTCCCTGTCATAGAGAGGTGTGTCAGAAAATGGTTAACACTGGCTTATCAAAGACAAATCAATTTTAATAAAGTCTGTGAGTGTTATACAGGACTGAATCGGCACGAAAGCCTTGGTTGAAAAGGGCCAGGGGTTGCTGTTTCAAGTTCTGCCAGCTACGTTTAAGTACAAATTTTTTTTATGAAGAAAGAAAGCCATTTATACAAGGTTAGGCGATATATGTAGCTTGAATATGTATTTATGTTGATTTTCAAGCTATTTGAGAAAGTTTTTCATCATCACTTAATATGAATGTCTTAGAACCCTGAAGTGGTTAATAAATGTATAGCCTGATTGCGTAATTATCGTGTGTATAACAACACTTTAGGTTGTGGTAA
This sequence comes from Varroa destructor, assembly GCF_002443255.2. Classification (NCBI taxonomy): domain Eukaryota; kingdom Metazoa; phylum Arthropoda; class Arachnida; order Mesostigmata; family Varroidae; genus Varroa; species Varroa destructor. The sequence goes on along the minus strand of NW_019211455.1, from coordinate 59,290,457 downwards.
ATGGCTGATTACGTTGAATGGGAGCTTGCATGTTAGCAGTGTTGCATCTATATGCTAGACAGAGAGTGCTTCCCATAGGCACTGTACAAAAACAAATATGTGCAGCGCCGCGTCCCATAATGATAACTTTGTCTTCCTTTAAATTTTGATGCACGCGTCACTGACGTAACGAATATGGAAAATTCAGTGTTCCTTAGAGAAACTGACTACAATGTCAGTCCGTACGTATGATAGCTTTGTAGTTTGTATACTGCATTATTATACATACTATTTAAAGGAACATACAATAGATTGTCGTGTAGTATTTGTCTTCTTGAGTTTTCGCTTTGCTTGGTTTTAGAGCAATAATGATATTCTACATTATTGGTGAAGGCAACAGTTAAGAATATATAAAATCTTATATCTGGCTGAATTAAAATATCAATGAAAATAACATTTACGAAATCATCCAACATCTGAGACAACTTCAAAAGGATAAAAAAATTTGCTGCTTTTCCATTTTTCGCCTTATCTTGTGTCATCTGCTGTCTCATCATCTGTTTTCGGGGCGCCTACCCCTCTCTTGCCACAGACGTTTCAGACGTTAACATCTTGGCGCCTCTAACGCTAGTTTCATGTAAATATCATAGGGTATATACGCTGCTTTTTTCTTAGCTGTTGAGCTATAAGGAAGGAAATTCGGCATTCGCAGTACACACAAACTTGTTCTGTCTGCGTGAGGTTGGTCGGGATAGCCCCTCGAGACTCTTTTCTCATCTGACTAACGCATACTCGCCCACGCTCATACCTCTTAGATGCACAAATGACATCCGCGTAGCAGCACGGCCTATTCGTGGCGGAAGTGATAGTAGAGTGACTGCGATGTGGAATTCCGCAGACTTAAACTGGGTTTCGTTCAGCAAAAGAGACATAAAGGGTGCCTGAAGTAAAGTACCTATATATCCCATCACTTCTTACTTTCCCTATTCCAATTACCTTATTCACAATAGCTTCTCCCATCTCTGAGCAACTGTTGACAACTCGTGCTTACTAGACGACGGCAACCTTTTCGGCTAATCTGTTCTGCACAGCCAGTTCGTATCCACTCGAGCACCCAATCCACTCCACTACGCTTGTGGCAAGCGATCTCGACCTGCTGTAACACCTGCTTATCGTCATCTTACTATCCCCCACTGCAGCTAATACCGCCACCACCATCCATAAATGGTCTGCAAACTGAATTGCGGTTGGTGTCAGGTACACGTCTATCAGACACGTAAGGCCAATCTGCTTTTTTCCGCGTCCTCAGAAATTATAGGATCGGAATAGAAACGAGCAAAGAGCTAGTAGGGCTCGAAATCATACGAGAAACAAGAAAACCAAGAATAAAAGGGCAACAAGGAAGCATACCCATATTAAGATAGACTGGAGTTTCTGCCTTATACGCATATACGTTAGACAAGTGAAAGTCTCTTAACAGGACAAAATCAAACCATACTTTAGAGCTGTCTAATGAAGGACACGACGTCCACATTGCCTGTCTTATTCAGCATATATCTCAGTGATAGCGTGAGCAGATCTCATCTTGAACCGAAAAACGAGTTAGGAGCGATGGACGGAAGACATGCGCAATATAGACGATAAGGCACTAGAATCTATAGGCGCGATATAGTATAAAATACGTGTAAGGACCAATGTTTAGGGCAATAACTTTCTTTATTCACCAGAAATAAATGTTTGTATCATTTTGTAATTATATTTTAATATGCTAAAGATTTTCGGTTTTAAGAAGGAACTAAGAAGGGTTTTTAGAAAGGACTATTTAGATAGGTAAGGCATATAGATTTAGTCGTGAATATATTGATATAAATCAGGAGAACTACCCTCGCGGAAACATAATGATTGCTAGACTATTTCTTACTTTTCAAAAAGTCATTCAAATTATGTCGAAAATTTTTAAAATTAAATTATTTAACGTGTTATGTTACTCTGTGCTTGTTCAGAGTTAAACATTATGTAGAATAAAGCAAAAATATCATGACGGTTTTAAAGTCTTTTGAATCTGATAAGTCGCCTGAGTGTTCGCGTCACGAGATGATTGGGTGTGATGGTCACTTTCATTTCGACCAAAAGGACAGACGTTCTACTACACGCAGGAGGTACCAATCTAGTATAATCTCAAGTTCTCCGGTGAAGCTGAGTAAGTATATATATTAAGCGTTTTGCGATTTTTCCCAAATATTGATCGAAACAGTGATTACAGATAAAAACGTCCAAAGAGTGGAATAATTCGTGCTTGCCAACCGCTAAATCTCTACAGGAATGATAGCAGAACAAATATAGACCTCAGTTTGCTCATGTAGGCCTATTTTGACGCTCGTTTGACGTCAAATGGTTTATGGGGAAGGTTATGCTTAAATCAGCTGAATGTCGGACAGATAAGCATCCTAAATGACTGCGTCGTCCCGGATGACCAGATGTGAGCGTATGACTGCAATGACGAGACCAAGAAGCAGTTTTTCGAGTATCGCTTAAAAACGAACTTTGATCGAAACAAATAGCAGGATCCGGTTTAGACCAAATCCTATCAAAGCCTATTCTTCATGACCGTCTGAGAATCATTCATCATAAATTCATCCCGTCAGATTCCACGGTCACCAAAAGATACTATCAAGAAGTTTTTGGAGGACTACGCGAGTCTGTGAGATGCAAGAGACTAAAACCGTGATGCAACAAGTCTGAATTTTCTACCATGACAGTGCATTGGCCCACATCTCACTATGTATACATTGCTGCAAGAATCCTCAACGTGTGTCTTGCCCTACAACCCGTCTGCATGAAATTTAGTACGGATTTCCATCGGGTTTCTCATAGGTTTCGGCTACAGAGTCTTATTATATACATTACGGTGTGTCAAAACTATGTTGTGAAGATACAGAACATCAGTTAGCAACAAAAATAAATGAGTGGGAATTGTTTCCATTACATAATTGTACCTCGTTACATAATGTAATACGCTTCCTGATATAAAACGTATAACGTATCGGTTTATAGGGGCTCGGTAATGCGTTTAACCTCTGTAGACCAAATCCCTGAAAAAAATCCCAAAGGGCTTTGATTGAAAGGTCTGCGTTGAATATTGGGTAGATTATTGTTGAAGCTCTATGCAGATAATTTTTTGATTTACACAATATTCCTTCTTCTTACTGTATATTTGCCCTACGCCCTGCGTGCTTTATAAACTATTCGAAATAATAAAAGATTTTGCAATTCAAAATATTGTTGATTCTAACATATAATCAACGCTCGTATTGCGATTAACAAAAGGTACAGACTAGAGTTTAAATTCATGCGTTTGCTATTTAACGAAATGAGCGTTTATACTACGCACGTTTTAAAGAATGTTGTAGCTAATGTATCGTGTGTATAACTAATAAAGGATGCCTACTGTAGATGGATGTAAAAAGATTCTTAGCATACTTCACAAGTGCTGAGGAATCACGGTATTGCTTTATTTGTCCTTGCTTTCCGATCCGGGTTTGTAGCATCATCGTATCAGTTTCCAATAAGTTCCCCTCAAGCCGCAATGGCCAACACACAAACAGAGCCAGCAGCCCCGTCGACACCACCCTTTACAGAAGTGTGTTACGAAGTTCCACTCGAAGACTGCACACCACGCGCGAACCCGGCCAAGCCAGCACAACACATCCTACCTCCGATCGAATACCAATCGTCCTTAATGCCGACCCGTATCGAAGCTGTCCGCGCTACCCAGCCCAGATGAACGGACAACAATACATCCATTTGCTGCTACATTTTTCTTGTTCGGTTATTCCCGAAATGCATTCATCTCAATTGACTTTTTGCATAGGATCTACTCGACATTACCTCCTCCCGCAACTTTCTCTTTCTTGGGGAATATGACCAAAAAGTATGATTCTTGAGAAGTCAATTTGTTTGGGTTAATCAAAGATCGAATTGGTCTGACCAAGCAAAAAAATCGCATATTTTGGCGAAAAGGACAAACTTATGTTCGACTTTTCCTTTTTCAATTCAACAATGGTATGTCTGATCACAGTAATAATAATCAATCACATTTCATTAATTTACCTTAGCTGATAGTAATAGGAAATATAGATCCATCTAAAATACTTTGCGTCATAAGGATTACATAAGTCTTCCATCGTGATTTGCCCCACATCTGGAGCGCCCACATCTATCGCTAGGCTCGTAAAACCCGGTGTTCCGTATAGTCTACGGTGAAACCCATACGCGGCAAAGTGAACGACGGCGCATCTGTTTAGCCGATTTGTCCCTTTCTACTCGTTATCCCTCATCGCACCCGGAGCAATCTGCACTAATTTTGCTTCCAGTTCCTGAAGTTGAACTTAAGGGCTTCTGTTGCTAGGAGCTCAAAGCGGTGAGGTAGATCCTTGGATAACAATATTGAATCGGCTAGGGGATACGAGAGTTCAGTGCGTTTTCGAAGACGGAAACTTATACGCGATTTAATTGTTCGATGTTGTTCAGTGTAAAATTCTTTAAATGGCGCGCATCCCATAGCGATAAGAGCTATTTTAGGACTGAACAAGCTGAGAGCGGCCGCAAGGGATAAGCGATGAAACGATTTGATTACTCACGCGGCCATCACTGCCTTTCTCCACCTTTTTGTGATGTACACAGTCAAATTCTTCCGTTCGTGGAGGATAGCAACCGTAGGTTCGACAATTGGTTAATGTAGGTAGGAGGCGAGCTGCCGATGTATAAAATATCAGTGACTGCTGTCATGCCTCCCTCTCTAAACTTTGTCACCTCCGTTTTGGTCAAGCTCACGGTCAGTTTTTAACGTGGTATTGCTGCGGGGAGTCAAGCTAGAGCTCGCTACATTGTGAACCTCTTCGAACCAAATGTCGCTGAGTTGTGTATGTAGAAGGAAATTTCGACTGATTTCCTCAGCTTTATTTGACTAGGAGGGCCGTTTAATAAGATGAAGAATAAATGTGGCTTTAAATCGTCCCTTGAGTTGAATGTGTAAAAAGCAACAGTTCGGCATTTCATTTCCTTCATCGATGGTTACCCCGCTGTCTTATGGAATCACACATGAAGCCAAATTAAGAAAAGAAGTACCTTTAGTAATACCTGGTTCGAACTCATTGAATATATATATATATATATATATATATATATATATATATATATATATATATATAAGGCGCATCTGCATACTTCTTTTGAATTAAGCCTATTTTGTTACACCGCCGGCTTTTTTTGGCCGCATTTCGAGGATAATGAGGATCACGGAAACGAACCTGACAAAAGAGCTCAACAGTGTAAAGGCGCGTGTACTGGTAGAACTAGATATCCTCCAAGTAATACTGTTCTCAACTTGTTGATACATATATTCTTTATTCACTATCGAAGAGAACCCTGAAACCAAAAGTAGCACTTGTCAATGATCTAAAACCACCTATACTGTTGTAGTTAGATCTCCTCTAAGAGCTACAGTTCTCAAAATTTTGACACAATCTTAGTTCCGTGAAAGGGAAGAATTTTCCCATCCAATATGGCTCCTTTAAAATAATCCGACTGAGCTGATGTAGATCGCCAGAGTTTCGTGCTAAGGCGCGGAATATGGAGTCAATTGGATGAATAAGTGCGCTTTTGTTCCAGAGGGTAAAATTTCCTCCTAGAGCGTAATATTAATTTAGGCAAACTGACATTTTGTTGACTCAGTAGTTGTCGACAATTCTTCAAAGAGATACATTGGAAACTTGTTTTTTTATTAAGCTTTACTTAAATGCAACATTTAACTTGAATAAAAACTTGTGATATTTTACCTCTTTGCTATTTAGCCGTGGTTATGCTTATTGAATTAGTTCATAATTAATAACGTATGAAACATCTCAGTTCATTTTTTTAAATGAGCGAATACTTTTTTTCAACTAATAGTTTCTAGCCGTTATAGGGAGGCATGATGTTCATTTAGTTGATTTGCGAATTTGTTGATAAAATCTTAGATATACATGATTTATACTCTTCAATTTGATAAGTGCTTTTTATTCGAGCAGTAAGGTGAATAAGAAAACAGGATATATATAACAGGGTGTTGAAATTATAACACTGCTCCAAGTATAGAACTAAAATAACTAGACGGGTATGGAGTCTTGGTAATTAAGGTTTCAGACTGACGCCGCATGGACAGCCGGAAGCTGACTTTATATGCAATGATGCAAATGAGTAAAATGCATATAATTTTGCATAGGCAATTTTGAAATTGAGCGTATTTTTTTCTTCAAGCAGGAAAATACATACAGTGCGATGACCTAATAATTGCACTGGCGCAAAGAAGTTCTGATAGGAAAGCGGAATTATTCCACCAAAACAACCAATCATAGCTGGTATAGGATAATAGACTAACTGAATTAATCTAACGGAATAGCTTATGTTAAGGTTTAATGCAGCACAAATTAAATACTAGAACAGCCTGATAAGATAATCACAGCGTGGCAGCGAGAATATTCAAACATTCGTTTAGGGTGGGAGGCGATGAAGCAGGACATTTTCAAGGGGATAAATTTGCGATGGGGTAACTGCGACGAATAACAGTGCCGCAGAACCTCACATGAGCTACAACGAGGTAACTTAAGGTGAAAATTGGCAATCTAAGTATAGCTTATTTTAGGTTAGGTGTTTAAGCGAATCAAATTTTTTTTTGCTCGCACGGTCTGTCCAACTATGGAGTCAGTTTGACATTGCCTTTTTTGGTTTGATTGACATTGGTTTTTTTAATGAGAATCTTGTTATACATGTCTATCAAAAATTTTAGGAACAGATATAAATTACGCTTTGATGAAATTTAAATCTTTTGATAAGATAACAGTCTAATACTTGCCTAGAAATCTACGTAGAAGAGGTGCTTTTGCTTCAAATATATGCTATTTGGAAAGCTGAAAAGCATGATGCGGCAAACGGTTTGAGAAAACAACTTTTCTGCAAAACATTCTTCAAAGGACTTTGTAGAAGAAACACCTAGTATCAAAAATATCTTTTTGTACAAGGAGCCAGTTTTTTGACATTAATTGATGGACCACGCACTGAATGAAACGTAATACATCTTATTTTATCAAAAATTATTATTTCAGAATGAAAATGGCTAGAAATTATATGTGGTGACTGTTTCCCTTTTATGACACAGGGATAATAAATTTTTGTAAGGTTTCTATTATATAATACTTCTTGATGCCGGTCGAAAGCTCTTGATAATATAATTTAAGAATTCGAACATACCTAAATCTTATTTTCAGATCGAAGACTTGACAGGATACTCTATATAAAAGAGATATTTTTTGCTATCGCTACACCTCTACAAGATATGTAAAAATGCTATACATGTCCCTACACTTAAAATGAATATTTCGTCATCCGACTTCGTATTGGTTTGCCTAGTTAACAGTGGGAAGGAGAGAAGTTTGAACAGCTAGGTCCTAAGCAGCTTTGGAAAATTTTAAGGCATTGCTGAAGCTAGTAACGTACAATAAGGTATCACTTTAATTGTCTTGAGATACGATTGATAATACTGATAGGTAAATTGAATATATCTAATAATCTTTTTGCTCGCTGATATTTACTGTACTGTATATGCCACCTTTGTCTTCTGGAGAGCTCTTGTTGCAGTCAGTAGCATTGGAACAGTGGAACAGCAGACGCCCCCTGAACTCTTCGGAGTAGGTCTCACTGGCTAACGTTCTTCGAACACTGACATCGTGCTCCATCGATTAAAACTGACTCGAGTCGTTCCCATATGTTATTACAGAGTTTAACTGATTTCTGAACTTATTTGAAGTTACCTAGTCGAATGGTATGCAGTGGACACTTGAAGTAAAAGAAAAATCAATATTTCTTGTTATTTATGCTTTGAATAAAAAAAGCAAGCCAAGGCGAGCAAGATAACAGCGAACAAATACACAAGAAGTCCTAAATTGTTAACAAGAAAATTATTTTAAACGGCCTCAAATCTAATGGTAAAAGTTCAAGTTATTAAGTATGACACTAACTCTTATTTTAGACGGCCAACTCCTAGCGCGAAACCGAGTGTATCTACGCCCTGTTTCGAGTCTAGACTTTGACAAGCAAATATAACCGTGCTATAATAGGAACAATAAATCAGGCATTAGCTCTGTATGAGCTGCTCCTAAAGTGACGCAAATATATAGAACTGTGTAATTCTTACACTTCTTGTTTTTGCCGTTATAATAATAGATTTGGACAGTAGATCGATAGAGATAATCTTCCAGTTTGAGTTGCTGAATAAGAGATACTTGTTTACATGCAGGTATGGTGCTGAATTTAATGCAGACATTGTTATGGAACTGCAGTTAGTCACTTTTTTACGATAAAGTATAAAACACGAACATCTAGCATGATTTAATAAGGCGCCTCCAATGTGTAGATATCTACTTGCGTGTGCTTTATCAATTACCAATCACAGGAACCTGTTGTTAGTTCGTAAAAAAATGTACCTTTTCTCATCATACGAAATCTAATCTAATCCTCAGACGGCAGATCTACAATTGATTAATTATATCGATTGCAGGAGGCGAGTACTGATATAGCTTATTGTGTTTACTCGCAATGACACTGTGCCGTGTGACGCTTTCGATATTCGCCATTAAAACGTTTAACGTACACTATCGTTTTGAACAACCTAAAAGACGGCGAGAATCGACGAAGAATGTATGCTTGTATTAATTGAGGCTACCTTAACACCACTGAAATGCTCTTGCTCCGTTCTTTGTTTCGTACTGCTGAGGTTTGGAGTATGTCATTCGAATTTACCATTACTTACTTTTAGTCGTATAGACCCTTCTAGCTAAAGGAGCTTAACACCTACCTTCTTAAAAGTTACAACTCAAGATAAAATCACTTCTAAATAATTACTGAACCGACACAATACCACTCCTTTGCGTTTTAGAGGGATTGCACTTCCGAAATTCAGTTAACAGCGCGTGCTTCCCAATTATGTCGACGAGCACATATCGGAGATAACATAACCGGAGAGTCTGCAAAGTTTGATGTAGTGTCAAACTGAATTTGACTTAAAGCTTCCTGAGATACAGCTGCCATTGTAACTGCAATGAGAGCTACCGATAAATCTTGTCTTGGAATTTAGGCTGACGGACAAGTATCGGGACGTTTTTACTAAAAGACATGAAGCTGAATAAATTCCCGGGAAATCCGCGATTGCCATAGAAACGTGGATGGTTGGTGAAAGCGAATCAAGAAAAAATTTTAACGTTAAACGCATAAGGTTTCAAACAAAGCTTGAGAAACATGAATTAGTTACGGTTACTAATGATTTAAAAAAAGCTAGTTATTACAAATAGTTGCGCCAAAAATACTGGCGAGATTTGAATTTATATACAAAAGGGCTCGCCAGAGCATATGAATTGTGGGCGAAATTTCAAAACAAGCATGTATGGCTGTAATAGTAAGTGCTTGCTTCAAATCAGACAGTACAAGGCTTTACAGTACCTAGTTTTGTCCGCTGGGATTTCTGCCGCCTGGGCTTAATCAAGCGCAATGGGGCTCCTGCCTTTAAAATAACCAACTGAAAACACTCATTTGTATCTAACCATTAGTCAGCGTTCTACAATACGCGATTGGCGGAATATTCATAAAAGAGAAAAGAATGCGTCAATCAAAAGAAAGAAAAATGAAAACAATACAAAAGAGGATTGGAGTGAGGAAACAACACAGGGTTTAGTGTTGAACGCTGGACACGTCAGCTGAAATGATAGCCAGCATGTAGGAGGTCGAAAACGGTATTAAAAATTGCAGTAGCGAAGAAAAATAATTGCGAATCTGTCCGGATTTTGGAATTTAAAAGTCTAAAATGGCGTAAAATAGACAAGTAATTAGTTATATATAGATTATAATAAACTGTCGATTTATATCGAGTGATGTATGGATAAGATAACCTGTATGTCTTCACTCGAGTAGTTCTGATGACAAAGTCATATTGGGTGCATGTTTGAAGCCATGCACCTTACCCAGACATCTTCTGCACTATAGCACTTTGAAAAGATCGCGTGTTATTTTATATTCTGCTTATCGAGGACGCCGCATTTTCGGCAACTTGGTTCTCAGATGTAACGCCGAACTTACATTAGCCACAGCACCCTGTGGCACCCTGGCTAAGGCAAGGGCACAAAGGCCTTTGCTCATCTGTCGCCGAATTATTAACTCGGAGGGTACACAAAAGGAACATCCGTCCGTTGGGAATATGCTGAACAGAAGGAGGTGACAGAAGTCGGCTGAATTACCTGAGTAATCGGGCACATACTTTGCTCTGTCTCATCTGGATATGATTTCTCCTTTAACTTTGAACAGACCATTCTACATTAAGGACAAAACAAAAAAGAAATATTTCAAATGTACTATAGTCGCTAATACGCGTGGCGCTATTACTGATAGTAAATAGACAACTTTACTGTTAATTTTTTGCGAGGCTCGCCATTACTTGCAAAAGCAGAAGATAAAAGAAGCGCAGCCAACATGAACTTCTATGAAGAAAATGCAGTTCCTAACGAATTGGAAGTTGCCGAATAATTAAATTGGACTTTCTTGGTAAAACTCTTTTTCCAGATTATGCGGGGTGTGTAAAATGAAATACGTTAATATAATTCCTGCACCGCTACATTGCCGCGGTCAAATAAACCAGTAAAGGTAGAGTTATGTTACGTTTATAGGCTTTTCACAAAGACCGGTAGCTCTAGTGTGGTTATGCTTAATAATTCTTTGCGTTACATACACTGCAGTGATGAGTTATTTGACATGGTGCAAGAAACCGTTATAAAACCTTCTTTTTTCTTCATTGAGTTCAGCTTACTTATTCTCCTTTATTAGTCACTAAATAGAAGCTCAAATTAGAAATACATAACTCCCTTAAAATGTAAGACGGTTGAGTTTCCTTTGTCATACCTCTCTTACTCTAGCTGGATAATATCAAGCCAAAGAGTTACAAATACATCTAATAGCCAATACTTTTGACAACCGCGTGTGGAGCTCACTTATATTCCCGTGCTGCAAGTATTCGATTACATTAGTATACCATACTAATACTCTTTATATGCCTTTTATATACAGAGAAATGAATGAAAGACAAATGAATGAAAGGGTAGTGCACATCATATTTGAATACATCAAATACCGTATGCATCATATGTTTACAAAAATACAATTGTATTGTATGAACGTACAAATTTAATATTTGAAAGTTTTTTTTTTATTGATAAGCCTGATCAGAGGAACTGCTCACCGTATGTGTCGCAATGCATGACGCCGCGTAATACCTGATGCAAATTCCATCGCATTTTACACAGACGCACGTAGCGCTCGGCAAATAAAATTTTTAAATTTCAACTTCATAAAATACAATTGTATTTTTGTTTTTTTTTTAGTATTTCTGATACCTGATTGGATCTTTTAATACATGTGTACAGGCAAATGCTTGTATTTCAAACTTTTTTGAGCATATTTGATCTACGAAGGTTTGTCTAATCCCGTGATGTTAAGATCAAGGGTAAAATAACAAAACACGCAGCGCTCTTTTTGTTGAAATTATTTCAAAACGAACTTTATTATATACGAATCATCTTTTTCGGACTTTGAAGTTTGCATAAAGTACAACCATTACAACTGGAAACATGTACCAGACGTCCATAGGTTATTTTCCATTATTGAAGTCAATAACATGAATTATCATTCGTTTTGATTTCAATGACAGCAACGCGCAGTGTGTTCTTTAAGAAATTGCTAGATATTCTATGCATATATGATTCTATTAAATAGTGTACGTTGAATAGGTTTAAATAATTGTTAATACCCTACCATCAGTTATTGAATGAAGTAGAGTACACTTATGATCTCATTTAAGCTCATCATGTCAATCCTGATGTGCTGGTTATCATCAAATTTTCTGTTGTTTGCGGTTATTGCTGTTTCGTTTGATACTTATAATAATATCCAAAGACTTGTGAGAATAGTTTATCCTAAAGGTCAACATAAACAAAGATCAACAAGAGCATCTGTCAACTGAATTATGTGACGTCGATATTTTTGCGGACTTCTAGACTGTGTCAAGGTCAAAGCAGTTAGTGTCCATTAAGAAAATAATTGACTCTGACAGAGGTGGCTACTGGACCCAGTTATTGTGGCTCTACACAATTAGCAGTACATGACAGAGCAATATTTTGTACTTCTCGTACTTTCTAATAGTACTGATTAGATCTCAACAATATACATCGTTTTTCTTATGCCCGCCCTCTATACGGCCAATCTGTTTCAATGTTTACGGTGTTTTCTACTATTTGATACGGTCTTACATAAAAATAAATTTTCAAACAGTATATGAATAAAATTATCTCGGGTTTTTAATTTCTGTGTTCGATAAAGAAGGTATATGAGTCATATGCGTACATAGAAGAATAATATGCCCATATAGTAGCTACTGCTTGTGTTGCATTCACGAAGCAGAAGGGTTTGCTGAAGGATAAAGTGTCTTCATTTAGGTTAACACCTATGTTGTGAAAGTAATCAAGAAAGATAAAAAATAACATAGAATTCAGAAAGTTAGTGTTAATACTGAGAGAAATGACAGACGTAATTTAGGCAAATGAACTTTTTTATAGTATATTCTATTTAAAACTCTAACTAAAAATGGCCTCGCCTACCATAAGATGCACTCATAACCAATATGACGAATTCTTTGTGTACCTTTAAAGGTAAAAAGAGCCGATACAAGACTAAATATCTGCCAAGGGTCTAGTAAGTAGCCATGTGATTACTTCTACTGAAGCACAGGGTGGCTTGAAAATTACCACATAGACTTGAAAAAAAAATTGACGGTTGGAGAGTCCCCATTTTATATCTGCTAAAGTAGCAGGAAATATGTAAATTACTACAACAGAGAGCGGAGTCAGCTGTCTAACAAATTTGCAACAGAAGTACCTTTATACCATCTAAATAAATTTTATGATTTTACGCTATAAGCATGTTATAGGGCATAATATTGCACTGGTGTATGTTGAAAATGCGACTGACTGACTTCCAACAATCTTACCCAACTAACCGATCAGTCTTTATTTTTTAAAAAGCGGAATTATTGTATTGACGCACATAGTCGCGGCAGTATGATACAAGGATATCAAGTGTAGCGTTGGACTCAACTTCGAAAGCTGGATTTGATACCGTCGAGTTTAATATCGGCTAACGCACCCCTTCCCTTCAGTTCCATTCTCTGTCAACTCAAATAGTACTACAGATTGGCAGAAGAAGTAGTAGGTACCTACGGATCAATTAGGCATGAGCATTTCCAAATTGGCTGTTCCACTAGACGTTTCAGTAGTTCCCATCCCTTGTAGTAGCGCACATGAACTGATCAAGTTCCGGTAGTCCTGTTCAAGGACACTCGAAAAGAGATCTTGTTTTTGAACAGGTACTTTTTCTGTTTCACTTGGCAAAGACTTTTTTAGTTCTTGTGCTCGCAGTGTCGAAAATGGGGTAGGTGAGTAACGTGTGGACAGAATAATGCTTTGCTCTTTTGTCACAGTGTACACACGTGTCGGACAGGGCTTTTCCAATTCTGTGTAGATAGGACCAGAAACCCTATGGTTGAATTAAAGACATGAAAGTCTACCACTCTTCGTAGCTTTTAAGCCATTACCTGATCTACGGAATCAAGTCACGGAGTCCAGCTCCCGAATTTCCAACTGGTATAGCTGCCCATTCCGCCTGCCACGCCACCATGGTAGCTTTGCGTTCAGCTTCTGTAAAGCCTTCGGGACCGCTATCCCATGGTTGCGTCCTATCTTCATCCTTCAAATCTTGCAGAGGTATCGCGGTTAAAATTAAAGCCGCTGATGTACTTACTGTCCCATATGCTTGGGAAATTCATAGTGCAGCCGATTTTTTTATGTCTTACGGAGGAGCTTTTTGCTTGAAGTTTATTGACGATCTTAACCAACGAAACCGAAGAGCGCTACGGACTCGGCGGCCGATACCGGAAGCCTTCACTTGCCAGCCCTTTTTGGCCCATACACATCAGACAGGATCTTTGCTATATTTTATTAGCTACTGCCAGTGCTCTTGTAACAAGAAGCAGCCGACTGAGTCTCTTGCTCAGGTGTATGCCCAAATATCTAATATTATTTACCATCCTAATCTACCTGCCCATTAGGTGGAGATTGATTTCTTGCTCTTGATTTCCTCCCTATGAGCGGAATTCTCTGGCCTTCTCCAGAGCAAGCTCCAGCCCAGTTTTTGTCACTCATTTTGAGGATGCGCTCCCTGCGGTATTGCCATCTAGCCTCATCTCCGCAGCCGTTCTTGCTTCTATCGTAACGGCCGAGTCTTCTTCATATCTCAAAGGCCCTACTCCGCTCGGAGGATCTCCCAGTTCCAGGACATCACCGTAGGCAATGTTTTATAGAAATGAGCTTGATATTGAGCGTTGGGGCACACTCTGCCGTACTTTGAGGTATGATCCTTTTGCTTCTGTCCTTCAAGAAATTAAATACTGCGCGTACCAGGTAAAATGGTATAGCCTTCCTAGTAATCATCTCAAGTATAACCTGCCATGTAAAACTATTGAAGGCATTCTTGATGTTTGAGAGTACTGCCATGAACAGTTTTCGAGTCCTGTATGGCGTCGACCTCGGCTAGTACTCTATACATTACCGTCACGACCCAGCGAATCTTGGGAAACTCCAAGTGTCTAAACGACAGCAGTCCATGTTCCTCAGTGAATGATCGCAGCTTGCCTTCGATTATTGCTTCAGAACCTTTAATAAGGAAAAATATCAGGTAGATCGGCAAAACCCTTCATTTCCCTTTGAGATTAGACGATTTCTTCCTTTTGCTGGCGGTTGGAAGAGGATCTTTATGCGTTGTTTTTGTAGTTATTGTGGCCACTACCTTCGTGAACTTATGGAAGAGGACCTTGATTGCTAAAGCTGAGATGCCGTCTAGCTCGGATACTTCCTCTTGCTTAATCCGCTCAGCTGGTTTAAGGATTTCTGCCGCTGCTATCTGGTTCTAGACCCGTTGCTGATCGTGAATCCTATTTTGAGAACTCCTAATATTGGGGAAATAGTTTCTTCAGTACGTCGATCCGGCCTTTTTTTGGCGCGTCTTATCTGGAGCTCTCCGCTAGTCTCCCCGTGACAATCTTCAAGCTTTATAAGTCATTCCAACAGCATTTGTGCTCTCGTTTATGGTGCGCTCAAGGTCCGCGATATGTTGCTGATATGGGTGAGCAGGCTCGCTATTTTTTCTAACCTGCTAGCAGTTCCTGCGCGATTTCGCGACCTGGGATTCTACCAGTGCTTGGGTAGTGCAGGAGTCCTTCTCCTAAGATGACCATTTCTTACTGAAACTATTTAATATATCACATGTGTGTCAGTGTATTTCTGCAGCCAATTGTTTTTGTTCTCTCCATATTAGATTCAACAGGCCTGCAATGCAAGTACAGTTTTAAATCTCTTGTCTGCTGTAAAACTCTCTCTTTAGATACAGTTTTTCGTCACACACACATATATATATATATATAGTGTACCGAAACAAGTAATTTCTTATTTTAGCGAAGTTCAAGAGACAGAGCTACCAGCTAATGGGGACGAGAGCTGTACGCAAATCGTTTATATCTCGAGATTCAACAGCGTTTCATCCGATAGCCTACGCATATCATAGACCACCAAAAAACGACAGTCTTTAGCTCAGAGAAAAACGAAATAAAGGAAGCGGAGACCATCAGCCTGTAGTCGCCAGACCTTCGTGTCCCGCTGTGCACTTAAAATCATCGCCTGCCGCTACCCTGGTATTTTTTCCTCAAAAGCTCACATGATAAGTCTGTGGGCAACATCATAGAAGTCGGCAATGGTGCTACTCGAACCTTTCATTTCATGTCGACTGTCCAGTTTAAATGACTACAGTAGTCACTGTTACAGCTACTACATTTTTACCGATAAATATTATAGAAATTAGAGAAATACTATTAGGATACCTCTGTTACAAGTGTCCTGCACACTTGAATGCGCTCTGTATTGCAATAATTTGCGTATCTTCAGCTACTCAAATCGGTGAGAAATGAAGGCTCTCCAACTGTCGAGAGGCTTTCGAACTGTGCGGTTGACCTTTAGACCCCCTGTAGATTAATTCTGTTAGCTTACTAGCTAGATGGAAAACAGGGGAGCAAGTAGGTCTATTTTTCTATTTCACAACATTTTGACGTTTATCAACGTTGTTACGCTACTTTGTCTTGTTAAAGAGATAACCGAAACAAAAACCATTTCCACTCCGGCAAGGCCATCCGCTTTCTTTCTTAAAAAAATTTAAGTAGTCTATCTCCTTTAATTTGGCAAGAGATCATAAAGTGTGTGAGGGGCCCGTTATAATTCAAAAATACTTTTAATGTTACCGGATCTATTGTGCTCATGCAAGCACTCCCAGTCCTTTTCTCTAAACGAAACTCTGGCTATTTTATATAATAATATAATATAATAATAAATAATAATATAAAAATAGCATAATAACTTACGACTAGAAAATTAAAAAAACAATGCGAATAAGCGCGGGCCAGCTCCATTGAAACCGCGCAGCGTCACCCCTTGTACTTAGTAGTAAACTGGTGGTAGATCGCCCAGATTGTGTAATGCCAGTAATGTCTTCAACGAGAGCTTGTAGGAGATTTCAATTGAGGTTGCGCCAATCAGTGCATTTTCCGCCTTTCAGATTATGTTTGCAACCAGCACTGTCCCTGTGCATCGGGTTATTTTCGCCAAAAGTATGCCCATTGCTCGACAATTTTACTCCCGAGTACATAAAAGTTACTTCCCGGTATGCGTTTTAGCACTGCGTTCCTTGGTCTCAAGGTATGTACAGCTGGGAGGCGATTTCCTTGTTGGAATTTCATTGCGTCTATCCTGTGAATATCGACTTCACGGCCTAAGTTGAAGTACGTATAACTCGAATACAACCAGAAGTTGCGTAAAACATAAACTGTCCCTTCCGTTATCCCTCGGTCCTCGTGATCCGATCCTCGTTCCCTCCTCGATCTCGTGAGATAGCCACTGGTCCTATCGAGAAGAGAGGCAGACTGAGATTATCATCCAAAATGAACAGGCAGATCGGATTATGCTAAGAAATAGCGTTTCCGATCATTTTCCCAGAACAAACTGGTCATCTGTAGTACTTACTACTCAGTGGTATTGCCTAACTTTGCATGCGTAATTCATACAGTTATTGACGAATCATGGTGCTATGAGTGGTGAACATGCAAGATGATAACTGAAACCAGGCTGCAGAAGAGCATACATTTAGAATTTTTTTCTAACGAATACCTCGTTGTCGCCTTATAAATGCCTATTTATCTTTACGGTGAAAAGATGGAAAATGTAGAGTGGACATTTTCTACTTTGATGCCCATAACTCGTTTAAAAGAATTTCCTTGAGGAAACCAAAAAAGTCTTCAAATAAGTTACCAAGCTTAAAACAGTATTTATGGTTTAGAAGTTGCCGAACGATATTATCATATATTCCAGTTATTGATGTAAAAACCTTAAATGGAATTTTGAAGACATTTGACGTTTTTAGTGATCAAGAATGGCTTTAGATATTTTATGTGTTCGTAAACAAGGTTTTTATAGGTTGATTCACTTTACAATGTTTTGACTTGTTTATTATAGTTTTAGTGCTTATAAACGTGAACAGTTATTGGGGTGTCTTTTCAAAGATAGAACTGTAGGCAGATTTTTTTGTATTAAGAATTTTTCCAACTAGACACTCCTAAGCTGAGTAAAAATCATTGCATATACATCTTTAGCGTGATGCAACACTAATCAGCGTCACGGACGGAGTGAAAGACAAAGACTCGAAATAAAAACGTATTAGCTACCCATTGAAATCAGTAGAGTTGTCGAGCAAATAGTTGTAAATGCTGCTAAAGTGCATTTGTCAAGAAGGCGGTCTTCTGTATTGCGCTCAGCTGCGAGTTTATTCACACATCCAGGTAATTACCTTCTATTCTGTAAATCCCAACAGTATCTTCGCACAACCATCGCGCACACATTGGGTTTTTGAAAGAGTGGCTGGACAGTTGTTTGGCGGTGGTGGCAGAAGTCGCTGTCGCATCGGCAGCGGAGCTACCGTACTCCGCACTGCTAGTAGACACAATCACAAGTCATAACTTCACTCTTGCACCGTTTCGCCCAGTTGAGTTCTTCCTGTCGGCTTAAGTCGGAGTTGTTAAATTCAACGGCCAGCGCAGCAATTCGTTTGTGTCATCCATCTGGCGCCACCTGCTCTGCCTCCGGTCTCCGCAAAAGCTGCCTAGTGAGGCTGCGTATGCGGGTTCATATATAATTGAGCGGAGGCAGATACCGTTAAGTGCTGTTCCTGGCACTGTTCAAAACCCTCGCTGCAGTTTTTAAGCTTTGCCTTTACTTTATTTTCTTGTTCGCTATTTATCTACGACCGTACATTTCCTACTAGTACAATTACAATCAATAGAGCTTTTTGGATCTCAACTTGCATTTTGAGCGGACTGTAAGCATTCATTCGAAGTGGAAGGGCTAGGTCATTTCACTGGATAGTAAATTATGAAATTCGCCGATTTCCCTGTCGTTTCAGGAACGAAACTTTGAAGAATAACACCATGACACCATATCAACCGGGGTGGACTGAGGCACGGTATAAGATGTTATATGATCATATAATGTTATAAACAAGATTTTTGTAAAAACCTTTTGTTAATACCTTAAAAGTAACATTCTTTTTTATCTCCGAGTATTGATGTCGACCAGACAGTTGTCGAACTAAATGATTCAACAAAATATATTTTGCTCAAACGAAGGCGCTTATGTCGCTTACGTTTTCGTGGTCCACAGATATACGTAAACCAATGAAGTAGTGAGCAGTTTCGTTTGGCCCGAGTAGAAGATTTTAGCTAATTTTACTCTAGTCTATGAAACTATGATAACATTGCAACTTGATTTTAGTCGCAAGGCGAAAAAGCGGTGTTCTTGGGTTAAACAATCCCTCAAATCTAAGCCATCACCTAACGGCCATGACACAGCTAAGAAGTTGTCGAGATATATAAAAAATGTCATCTTTTAAGAGAAATGTCTGGCGCGTTTGGACTTTTTTTTACAGAGTAAAGTCGAGCTATATCGTGCCAAAATTCTGCCTTATGATTTAGGTTGTTAAGTGCATAGTCTATTCATCGTCTCTTTCAACTAGTCACAATACATCTCGGCCCTTCGAGAAATCAGAACTCAGTATGTGATTTTTTTAGAACTCTAAGCATTTCGTTATTCACTTCCGCATCTACCACAAGACTTCAAAATCTCCTTCTTCGAATTTTTTAAGTGAATAATTTACTATGTTTTGAATAGCATTATAGGTCCTTTACCGAATACGGGATTTATGCAGCGAGCTGTCTTTGCCTCTGCAGTCTCCAGATGGAACCCATGTTCGTAAACCGTCTGAATTCATTGATTTTGTGTGACTCATTATAACTCGAAAAATAAAAATTTTAAAAGTCATATAGTATAGAAGGGTATCATCTTCGCAAAGGTACAGCTAAATCGCGGATTAAGACAAACCAAGATATGTTGCACCGTTCTAAAATAGCACCATACTGATATATAAGATAAGCTTTTGTTGCATTTCATACTAACTGACCTTATATATTGGACCGATGTGAAGATAGTTATTCGTGTTGCACGTTGCCTATACATACTCAAAAATATGTTTAACCATTTATGCTTTGTATATTCGAAGCATTCTAATTAATGTATACAACATATAACAACCTAGCAGTAACGTGACAACCTAGAAACTTGACGTTGCTGCAGTTGTTGTTTTAACAGTTTGTCATTGGCTATGTTTCTGCGGAGCTTGTCGTCTTCTCATAACGCTGGTGGTCGTATGGACCAGCATTGCTTCTAGCGACACATCCCAAAAGTTTGAACCTTGTTGCCTCCAAAAATAAAGCGAACTGCACTATTTTGTCCTGAATCTACTGATCTACTCGTGTATTCTGTTGCAGGTATTCCAAAGACTGAGATATATACGTTCGAAGAGTATGTTCTTATTGTATGTAATAATTCCATTTTATTGGTAACTTCGATGAAAAGGTGGCGGCTAGTCAATTAAAAGTAATCTCGTATAAATTCCCTTCAAGAGCACACTTTTGGTTTCTTTGACGACTATCCTTTATAACTGCTTCGTCTCGACGAAAACCAAACAGTTCGCCGAGAGATGTGTTGAGAAATTGTTTATTTACGAATGATCACTAGAATAAATTCGTACTGTCAAATGCTTATTCGCATTATCTACTAAGTCACTACTTTTTTTTTCCAAGCCTGTATGATTAAGTAGACAAGGGCCTAAACATTTTACTGTCTTACATTATACTACCGTGTACACGTAGTGGTAAATAAAGAGAAGTACTAAGACTAACCTTTAATGCCTGACATAAAGGACGAATAGCACAAGCTGTGTGTGCTGAAAAGCTGTCCTCTGTGCATAAAATAAATAAGTTCTCTGTATGTAGTCCTACATTTCACACGTGCACTCCTTGCACATACATCATATGTCTGCCAGTTAAAACGCTGCTTGTGTTCTTTTTCTACCTTTACTATGGCCGTCTTGCCAAGTGATTTCTGGGGTCCATATCAGCCCTTTGATCTAAATAAAGAAATAATCTTTTTGGCTCTTCTAGCTAAACTTAAATTCAATTTAAATTAGACCATTTTCCTATATATTTGCACCGGTTCTTCTGCGAATTTCTTATTGAAGTGGTTTTGAAGACCTATAAATTAAATAATAAAGCGTCGTTTCGAAATTGAGGCTCGCTGCTTATACAAAGTCAACAAACGCCCACAGCACACTATCTCTCATTAACTTGATTCACCTATAAGGCTCTTCATATAATTACCAATTGGTTTGCAAATGTGTCATTCCTTGCTCTACCTCAGACCATAACTGTCTTAACAGGCCATAAACCTTTCTTAGCACGTCCTCGACATAAAGTGAGACCCTGTCCTTTTTCCTGTTCCTCCCTAAAAACGTCGTTTCTTTCTTTCCCTATAGCGTATATTCTGCAACACAAGCAAGGCGTCATCGAGCCCATATGGCCGACCAGCCAAATAGCCCAAACAGACAGATATAGATTCAAGCGTAAACAGACATAACCTATAACGTATAGGTGTATTTCGTCTATAAACATATAGTCACTGAGTTCCATTCTACTTTTGTCTGCTTGCTAGATACTGACGCGCAAACACACTCTCAGAACGAGTTTCCACAGAACATCGATTCACGTATATCTTTACGCACACAGACTCAGTCAGTTAAAAAAAAAGACAATGCAATTGTCTACATTTTAATGGGTCGTCTTCAACTTTTCGTCTTTTCTTCTGTTAGAAACAGAGGAAGGAACCAGTAAACGTTCTTTGACGCGACAAACGAGCGGTGACTCCACAAATTTCCACAAACGATGCTTTTTTCGTCAAGGTCAGCGAGCAAGCAGGTTGAGTGCGGCGGGGGGGGGGGGGGACACTAACGGTTTGATGGCGGAGGACCTAAATACCATGGTTCCCTTGACTTGCTCTTCGTCGTCGTGATTGTCATTGCTGCTGGCATTGCCGTCACAGGAGTCGTTATGGGTTTGTAGGCGAAAGAACGGCGGGATGAGGGAGACGTGGGAAGTAAACGATCGAAATCGTGGTTTTGAGAATCGAAGAAAAAAGCGCTGAGAGAAAGAGAGAGAACGAGCCAAACTATTCCACCATATGTCTGCATGTCTATACCAAGAGCCTGTGCGTGCAAGATTTTCAGCTTGCCTCGCTTGTTCCGATTGTGGTTATCGTTATTGCGGGTCTGCGGTGGCAACGGCTGCTAGTATATTGCGATATTACCGTGGAAGAAGCTCTTTCCGTGGACTGCCAGCTGTCGGTTTCGTTGGTCGGCTGGATGCTTAGTTTGTCTCTTACCCTCCCCTATCTACACCCCGCCCCGGCCACATTACACAACTTCAGCAACATTTTCCTCAACACCACTAATACGAGATAGAGTGCAATGAAGCGTTGCTTTATCCTCACAAAGTTCCATTACCCTTTCTTCGCCGAGTACGTTTAATATTTTACCGTCCAACCTTTTTTTTTGGTCAAGACATTGTGTTCCTTGCTTCAACATGTACTGCTCGTTTGTTGCTCTCGTGGCTGTCCTATGCTGTCAGTCGTTACGAAAATACACATCTAATGTGGGTGATTTTTAATGACAGTAATCTTTCTCAACACTGACCTAGTGAGGGCCAAAGCGACTTTTTAGTTAGGTACCTGGCATTTGAGCTTATTTCAATTATTCCTCATATATATATTTCAATATTACCTCATAAGACAGATAACATAGTCCAGCAAGCAAACGCGGTAATAAACTTCCACAGCACACATTTGTCAATGCTCATGACATTACAACAAGTGTATTAAAGTAAAGCTGTATAAAAATGCTATCTGGCAGTGGTATTGGACATAGTATATGCGTTCAACAGCTATGCATGTAATTAGTGTTGACTCAAATGCTACAAGATTATTCGAAGTATACTTCATAAACAATAAACTTTTATAGTCAGTTTTACTTAGTCACGCCCATTCGCATGCTTGATTATTAAGAAGGTTGTGAAAAGTAATTTGGAGGCTTGGTTTAAAGTATAATTCTGTTATACATTTAGCTCCGTTTTGTGATTTATCATTAAAATTTTTGTATTGTACAAGTATATTTTAGTACATGAGATCGGTAATCAGGGTAAGTTCTAACAATACAGTAGCGTTTTTTTTAGATACCCCTCACTCGTAGTTTTAGACGGTATATGTAGCACTGATGAGTTGAGCAGCGTCAATTTATGCTGTTTATGTAGCAGAGATAATAGGAGAAAAAATAGTAGGTCTGGAGTACAGTTTGAATCCTTTGCATTAACACAATGTTCGTATCAGCATATATGCTAGGTAGGTACCTGCTATGTAATAAATGCATACTACATCCTTTAAAAGGGGTAGACGTCTCTTAACGAAACTGCTTAGTTTACAGTAAGATCCAAAATTTCCTGATACTTTAGTGCACACGAAGAAAGTTAGCTGTTGAGCCGAGTCAACCATTTTTTTAAGCGGCTCGTCTTTAGGTTCTTACTTACTGCTGCGGAGAAAAGAATAGTAGGATTCACGTCTAGTTATAAGGATTTATGGTCCTTGAGTTGTTTACGATTTAAGTTGGAAGCCAGGATTTAATCGGGGCGAAAAACGTTTTGATGGCGCTCTGATAATAAGATCGCATTTTGCATTTGTTGTCACTTTATTTTGCTTCAAGAATGGTCAATAATACTTTAGGTTATGATTAGTAATATTATCCCAGAAAACATTGCCAGCTTATAAGTGTATAAGTATATATGCACACAGGTATATATTCAATAATACACCAGTGTAAAAAGTTAAGGATAAACGCATAGAAACAGTCTTCTAAAATTCAAATAGCAACTATCGTACCTGTTGTCTGACA
The DNA here is from genome assembly GCF_002443255.2 of Varroa destructor. Classification (NCBI taxonomy): domain Eukaryota; kingdom Metazoa; phylum Arthropoda; class Arachnida; order Mesostigmata; family Varroidae; genus Varroa; species Varroa destructor. The sequence goes on along the minus strand of NW_019211455.1, from coordinate 59,266,868 downwards.
TGAAGCGAGATTTCATACGAAACGCAATCAATGACTAAACGAGAACAGAGTAACAGTTTTACAGTTAGTTGCTTCAGGATAACCCTTTATGTCCATCTAGCTTCCTCTTCCCTGGGATATCTTTAAATTTGTTACTGTATTACTACTACTAATTGAGTTTTTCACATATTTTGTTGTCATATTGTTGTTATGAATCCTTCCATAACTTGGTAGGCTTACATAATTTATTCTGGGTCGTACTTATTTAATTACTTTTACTCTATGATGAAGTGTCGCAAAACTAGTAATCAAAGAAAGGATTATGCTGCACGTGTGGCTAAACATCTTTTAAAGTTCTACTTTGCGCATCTAAACTGCATTTTACGCCGAGTTTGGCAAGCCACGCCACCGTGATTTCTGTAATAGTAGCATCTCCTAATGTTAATAAAAAAAATTCTAAATCTACCTATGCTTATTGTCCTTTAATCAATTTTTGCAGCGCTTTTGTTACGAATGTTCGCAAAATATTTTAGAAGCTAATGGGGGTATCACAAATATTCAGAAAATATCTAGATATGATTTAAAATCGACGAACAATAGTATTTGACTCTTTCATCTGTGCTTTACCATGAAAAAGCTATTGTATCATTTGTGTTAGCATTAATATTGCCCAGGTGCCTAGATCAATGCAAAGATAGTATTGGGTCGAAAATATGAAGGTTGCAAAGGAGTATTGTCGATGATTTACTAAATAATAGCATAAGAAGATAGCTAAAATTGTACCAGCAATACGATAGATTATTTTTTTATTGATTATAACTTAATGAGTGACAATATGTATATACAAACGTCGATAAGGTATAATAGAGCCGGCGAAACGGGAAAGTCAGTTGTCTGTTTTCCGGCAGATATCTTCAGACTTGATGTCTACTAAGCAAGCTGTTTGAGGCTTTAACATAGCTAAGGGAAAGTGTGATAAACGTGGGAACCATTACCACCGATAAATATTCACCCAAAACTAGAGATCGTTAGATAAATTTAGCTTCGTTATGATGGATCACTGTCAGCCAAGAGCGTATATGCATATAGAATCCGTTGAACTGGAAATCTTCGCCTCAGTGATATTTTTAGTATTCATCAAGCTTACCTCATTTCAGTTTTGCGTGACCGTGAATATCGTAACATTTTTTAATTGTAGTAATTAATTAGGAATCGTTCCTATTTCACCTCGAGCAAAATTTTAAGCTGTTAAAAAATACTAAGCTTTTTTTGCCTATTGCCTATTTTTCAGTGCTGGTGAAATGTTATATACCATTGTAATTGGTTTTCAAAAGATCACAAATCCCTGGTTGCAAATCTTTGATTTTAAACTCGAAAAATTACTACGTCAGGTAAAAAGATAAAACAATGCGGTCTCTGGTGCTTGCCGATGTCAAAGGCATGTGGCAGGACTCTAGAACTAAGAGATATAGTTCCATCTAAGAATAATGCTTCTTCAAAACTAGCTGAAAAGAAATCTCCGCCGAACTCTAAAAGTCAAGTGAAGAAAAAACGTTTTTCAGCTTTTACAGTGTTTTCAGCTTTCACTTTTGATTAATACTTTCTGCTGCAGATTTCGTCGTTCACATCACGCCAGTTCCATGTTAGTTCGCTCTTCGATCCTCGTACAAATAAATAAGAAACGTCAAAGACACTGTCAGATTTTAGCCTACATATTCAAGCATAATGGCATAAAGAGGTATCATTTGGCATTCTTATCACCAGATGTACTCATCTTTAAAATTTGAGTCAAAATCTCAGTATCTGTGTTGAGTCTTTAACTACAAATTGTTTTTAGTTCTACATTCTTTCCACTGGAAAAGCCCAGGTGAAGAGCGATTTATTAGTTCGGTTAAGTAGGTGAAGCGGACGTTTAGAACCGTCCACGACGGCGTCATCGAAAACGACGATAAAAGGTAAGTAGAATAAGCGCAATTCGTTTCCTTCTTGAAGTGAATCTACTGGAAGTAAGTATAATTTTTTTTAGAATACGAGAGCCGCAATTGTCAAGATGACGGAGTGAAGGAAAGCGGACGCATCGCATGCCGGTAGCGCAACATATCACGCGCAGGCAAGTGCAAGAAGGGTGTTAGGTTTAGTTGTTTCTCATTGAAGAGCAATGTGTTTCGAAAGACTGCTGCTTTGAAAAAGGGAAAGAAAAAAAGAAAGATAGGAGAGATACAGGCGATGTAAGAATGATAGTTTGCGTTCATCCTCTTGTTCAGAATGCGTGATAAAGAAAATCTGAGCGCAAAGTTCTATGTAGATAGCAAAATAGATATGTCTACGTAGATGGCAAAATAATAATCAACGTTTAAATTGCCACGATAAAATAATATGACACAACAGTCATACATCGCAACAAAATGAACGGGTAAAGTGGTGCCTTAGGAAGCTAAAGTTCTGTGGCTTAGGGAAAAGCATAAGCGTCTGGTGATGTATATAACATAAAGTAGGGCTAGCATATTTTTATTGAGGTTGATGTTTCCCTGAAATGATGTATCAGACTTCAAAGACAGATTTTGTCCTCGAAGGAACAGTTTGGTCAATACAAGTGCCGTTTACTTCAGTAACTATTTCAATTCTAAATTCGAATAGCTTGACAGGTGTTTTTGTAAAAATTGCATTTATCATGCCTGCGAATGACGTTTCCATTGCAACTGGCTGTAGTACTACACTGCAAATTTCGGTAACTTTAGACTACTAGTGAATCATACCTAATACAAAATAAATTTGCATATTAAAATCTCAGCTATTATTATAAGGTCAAACGTAGTAAGAATTCAGAAACCAAAGATCGTCTGAAACAAGTATACACGGCTTTTTGATCGATTTTGGCAAAGTAAATAATAGAAAAAATAAAGTGAAATCAGTTTGTTTGAAGCATTTTTTAGTGCCGATATACCCGGTGTCTGATGGCAATATAGCCATTTCTGCGCGATTTACTTAACGAGCTTTTAAGTTGTTAACATGGGTAATACCTTTACTCCAGATATAAATGTGCCACGGGATGAGACTTCAATTTATAAGGACTGCCGATAGCGTATCTTTATGATTCAGCCGATTCACATATCTACCTGTATTTTCTGAACTTGTATCTATTTATTTGCCAACATAGCATTTTTTCCTTCACCCAATACTAGCCGCTTGCTTGACAACAGTAAGCATAGTTAGGTGTTGACTTGGGTAGCTTATTATTACGTATGGAGAGGATACTGAGATATTTACCGTTTTCTCTATATCTGAAAAGCTATGCACCACTATACACAATGTCTACCAGTAACACGTTCCATATGCACGTTATTGTCTTTCTGCTTGAGGTTGCTGCATACTCGACAAATCCATGTGTTTATTGAAGACGGGGACTCCTATCAACAAAGCTTTCCAGCAAAGTCTCGGCCGGGCCTCATGAATACTTGTATCATATACATCCTTCGCTGTTCCTATGTAGCTCACCCCGAAACAGAAAACAAGAAAGCGACTGTGAGGAACTCGAATTGCTCAGTGCCGCAGGCCAAATCTTTGATAACGATTTGAAAGCAATATTATTTTCAACAATTCGCGTTTTCTGACAATAGCAAAGTACAATCGTATGCAATTTGTACCTCTAAAACGTCTAATTTACTTTTTCATAAATATATTGGGTGCGGCTGTGTGACAACTTCGATAAATACATTTTTAGAAATCCTCCTATTATGAAAATTTCCCTTCTAGAAATTATAAAGCCTTACAAATTCTAAACATATCATGGCTATACCTATAACATCAGCCTTAAAATATTTTTGCCTCCACTCGAAGTAGGGCGCCATTAGGGGCTGAGTCTAACAAATCAGGACGCTTCCAGGGTAGATATCTGTGGAATGGCAAAATAGTTGGAGCAGAAACTGTGGCCATTACGCGGACTCCCGTACTGTTCTTGGTGCTCGTGATGTATTTGTTGAAAGGAAAACCATAAAAATAGATATTGCTTGAGTAGACTGTGGATTCTATCTAGTCTAGGTGATATATAGCACGAACGGAGTTTAATGACTTAATATACATATTTACTTGAAATGCTTCAGGCTGAGATTACAGCAGACTCGCTAAATCCAAAGGCTGTAAACCAGCAATTCTTCACTTATTTATATATATTATGTTAGTAACTATTGAAATGAATATTGCTGACTATCTTCGTTACTTTGATGATACAACAACTGGACAGCTTATTCAGTCTATTTTAGATTAAATGAGACTGGTGTCAAGATTATAACCAGAACATTAGTTTCAAGCATCGTATTCCGATCTGAGTATGTTTTTTTTCTATATTTAATAACTATGTTTGATATAAATCGTATAGTTACTGGGTTGTTGCTGAAAATGTCCGTTTAAAATCTTTTTACAACTCGTTGACCATTAAATGGAGAGTGAAACGGCTTCAATTGATATAGCATATGCCAGGAATGAACATTCGATTTCCATGAAAAAAGTTCCCGACTAATTTGCAAAGACCTTTATTATAATTAAGTATGCGGCTTTGCAAGACTCACGTATATTGATTTAAACTGTTCGTAAGAATCCAGGTTTGTAAAGGAGCCCGAGACGCACCAAAAACCTTGGTGCGTTTCAGGCAATTTCTCATTAAATGTTCTTCATTAGAACATCGTGTTTGAATAATTCGAAAAGGCGATTGTTTTAATCTCTAAAAAGAAGTAGAGATTTAACTATGCTATACCAATGATGGCTACCATAGTATGTATTTATATGAATGTGGTGAAGGTTTTTGAAGAAAGCGTATAAATTCTGTTTTTAGTGTATGCGTTAGATGAATTGTATGTATATTATTCACGGTTCCGGCATAATCGTCAAACATTCATTTCGAATTGTTCGCGCGATGTACTTTATGATCATTAAAGTTCCCAGTGCTGACCGATTAAACGTAACTAAAGAGTTCTTTTACCTTCCGCATGCTTTGTTTTGGATAGAACGGTAATAGTTTTTCGGAAAGAATGTGAGCAAATAGTGGGCATATAACGATGTGTTTAACTTTGGTACAACTAATTTGACCTTAGTTGCAACCTCTAGTGCTATTACATCCATGCCGATTAAGTCTTGCTGCCTATTGTATCGATTCTCAAAAATCCGTCTGTGGTCCATATCACATGCAAACGTTGACGTTCTGGCGCGAACGCTAGTGCACACTGCGCTATACAGTTTCTCAGTGGTTATGTTATTTGTTGCGTCACCTTGTTCACCTTGGCTAAATTCGTGATTCGGAATGCTCCAACAAACAGCGGAAAATTTAGATTTGATGCAGTTTCTACTAGTGTGCTTTGACAGCCAAGCCACTATGTCGATAAGTAGTAAACGGTCCTCTATCATTAAAAATAAATCGATATTCAATGCAACGATGCACTTGTATTTTAAGCATTGTTTGATGGCGACTGGTGGCTAAATTTTTGATAATCATTCCGGTCTTACAAAATCCAGCTTACTTAACAACTCAAGCCTACGGATCGTGCACAACGACAAGACTTCTTCAATTGGATGACTGGAAAGCAACAACAAAGTTAGGGGCGAATTTTTCACTTAAATAATCATTTGTGCTTCTGGCTTCACAACTGACCAAACTTTTGGATTTGGAGTGATAAAAGACCCACGTGTGTTTCGCGAGAGGAAAATGCATCTCAAACGTGTCACTGTTTCGAACGCGTTATTAAATATTTTCTCTGAAAAAGGTGGTGGAAACAGTTGATGATGTGAGGTATCGGGACACGATAATTCAGTTTTTTGATACTCCAAACGAATGATCGGTGACGTATGGTTTCAGTAAGACGGTGCGACTCTCCAAATAGCATGTAAAATAACGAGATTATTGCATATTGCTGGCGTATAATCTGCTGCATAACAGCCGCATGCCTACTTTATGAAGAAATCGAACTTTCGATATTGCGACAAAAAAAAAAAAACTATATTTTATTTATCATTTAAATTATCCACTATTATTAAGACATGCTATGTTTTTAGAACCGTTATTCTGTTACCCCTTTTTTTACTTTCGACTTCTGAAGATTTGCTACAGCTTATTTCTGCATCGACAGCTAAGGGTTGATCAATTCAGCTAAAACCTTAGTGAGCTCTCATCTGAATTATCGTTAGTCCAACCCTAATCCTACAGCTGATTACCTTTTTTTTTTATTAATTGTGTGAGTACTGGAGTAAGCACCGTTGATTACTTTTGTTCTCCAGATTATAGGACAACTAAACTTAGTTTATTTAGCTATATATGTGTGTATATATATGGTAGCTTTAACAGTTGAGTAAATTACTAATATTTTCAGCCTCGACACAGAGGGACCAAAATAAATATAAATCTGCGGACTGTCACTAGACTTGCCACTACAACCCTTTACATTTTTATATTATGTAAACTTTCAAGCACACCGGTTTATTATATTTGCAGGTACATGGCTTAGAGACATTTGCACTATCTGGAACAGAATTGTGACTGCTCAGAACGATATTAAACACATAAACAGTACCTCAAAAAGAGTCCGTTAAAGATATCTTTGATGGGACTGGTCATGTAATTTCCGGTGACAAAGCAAATGATTAGATATGTGAGATTAAAATTGTAAATGTAATAACCAAATACAATTTCAAGTTAAATAAACATTAAATCCCCTTCACAAAATTGCTTCTGAGAAACAACCAGAAAACTGCATATTTAATTTATCTGGCTTAAATTAGTGTCACGTAATATTTTTATACTACATTAATATTCCACTTTGCAAATACTGCACTAAAGATTCAATTTAATTTTTTTTTGTTTAAAGGCACGGGTAGACTATTAGATCAGATAATGAAATTATCTTCATTGTTAACCTCTTACGAATACTCAAAAGCAAGATCCATTTGAAGAAGCTTTTTGGTGATTTCGGTAATTTTGAAGAGTAGAAAGCAAGAAGAGCAGTTGGTGGTTGTGGGGCGGATGAGTTTGTTTATGTTATTGGTAATGAAGGTAAGAATGTGACAGTATAATTTTCTTGTGATGAGGTCTGACCTGATTCATTTTCCAAAGGTCCAAATTGGAAAAAACCCGTGAATGGTTATAACGTAATAGTTTGTGTTCCAGTAATATTTATTAAAATTTTAATAATACCTAACATTTCCAAATGTAGGAAGTAGATGTGATCCTGTGCAATATTATTTCGTTATATACTACAATGCATATTTCTGCCTTCAGTACTCAATGTTCACTTTTCATTCGATTGCAAATCACTAAACTGAGACCAATTTTTGTGCAAGTCCGCAATACAAACTATTCAATAAATTTAAAAAGAAAAATCAATAAATTCTGCTTTAAAGTCAATTTCGGGGCGGTTTCCGCAATAGTAATTATAAAAAATACGGGCTGTACCCCGGCCATTGTTGAGTCACTGATGTGTTGAGTAATAGAAGTTATTACATGAGATCGATTGCCTAAAATGCTTCACTAATTCAGATTTAAATTAGTCAGAAACGTACCACATTTTAATGGTGTTTCGAGTGGGTCAGAAAAGTTTTGATCATTTCAATCCCCATAATTACTTCTCAGAGATCGTCTACCCATATATATTCAACTCCCAATCATCCGCGTATATTCAGCGCATGAAAGTATTGCTTGTCCTTCTAGAAGCAGTTCGACCATAGCATCAGTTGCCCTTAGCAGCGTCATTATCCACCTCATTTTAAATCCTCATAATTTTCTTGAGATGCCGGATATCAACTTGCGGAGCACCTATATTTGACCAGCGCGAATATAATTATGCGAAGGAATGTAAACGCCTAGCAACACAAAAGATACTTTGTAGTTGTAAATTTGTCTCACATACAGAGCCGACGATAGCTCACAAATAACTCACGCGCCAAAACTCAACGGTTTATTTATTAAACTCTAAGACTCTGAATAATTAGTTTGTCGGAATATTTGCGTCATGCGACATAGTACCTCGATTACTAAAGACCGAACAAAAATGATAATGACAATGCGAGACCTCGTAGTGCAACCCTTTGAGAAAACGCGGATCACTAAGGCAGCCAGCTCAGGAAGTGTACGCAACGAATGCTTAAACCCTTGTTTTCAAAGAATACATGGATTTCGTTAAATCAAAAGTAACAACAGCATTCGCTCGACGCACATTCTAGTTGAACTAGATATTCCTGGCAACGATTTTACACAGGGCGAGAATAACCATGGATGAGAAAGTGACGTCGCTTTCCTCATTTTTTACATTAACGGATCTGGCTCAGAGGGGCAATCTTATTAACGTCCCTAGTAGGTGTTAGGTACAGTAACTCCTAGCCAGACTCCAATTAGAGGTCGTAAAGCTGGTACTAATATAAACCCTTAGAGGGAATTTAAAAACAGAAATATAATCATAGCCAGAGACATTCTACATAGCCGGCACACCTTTGGCATATTCGAGTAGATTTCCGTATTGAAATTTCTCTGTCAATTGACAGCTACTTCATCGCATCAGTCTCAGATGGAAAACTCTGGCGATAGCAGCGATAATTAAGAGCCCCAAGTCCAATAGCAACCGCTATCTGTCTTTACAATCTAAAAACTACACAGTTAGCGAATATATCTCATATAGAAGAATAACACAGTACTGTCTTAAGTATGGCTTAAAATGTCCTGCCTCAAGCTTCCTTAGGCCAGCCTTGCTCGGAACTTGTATAGGCCTTGTAGTATTATTTTACTCTGAATTGCATATCTTTCAAAACTAAGGGCAACTAACTAACTATAATGCATAAGATCAGTAATTGAGACGGGAAAGACATGACCAACCTTGATGAGGAGCTGCCAAAGAGATACAATGTAAATTGTTGTGAAAGAAATACAACTGTAAAAAGATTTTCTTTTTGAACGCGTTGAAAAGGTCGTGTATTTTCATAGGGTTGTTCAATACGTTTAAAAAAACTACACAGCTTTTTAGAGATTTGCCTTCCATCTAGAACTGCCAACATATTTCTGGTTCGATTCTTATGAAAATAGGTGAGGAGGCGGACTATAAATGGTCATTTAATGCAATGGCTGGTCAGGCTGCCACGAGTGAGACAGCAGCCTTTCGGACCTTGTACGATGACTCTTTCTGATAAGAAAACGCTTGTTTCGAAATTGTATTGCCATTGTTGTTATTGTGATTGGTAAAAGCGTGATATTACATTGATTAACTAAATAACTACTGATTCTCAAACTAGACAAACAAGTACTTGCGTGCTAATACATATAAGCTCTTATATGCAATCTAAGTGAATTTGGAATGGACTTTAAATGTGCTGTATAGTAGTGAATTTGTGTTCACTAGTTCAAGTCTTGGATGTTTTGTTTAATCGCTGAGAGCTCAGAAAAACTTCAAGACTCAAATAAAATATTCAGCATTGAGTTTGTGCTAATCGGAAAACGATAAATGTGCTGAAGTGATGGAAATGCCAGAGAGCGCGAAGTCTCGTGGAATCATGTCTAATTGCATTTCATTTCATTGCAAAAAACTTTTAGAAAGAGTATTTCAATAATATCGATAAGCTTCTCATACATTAAATGAACTGACATGAAATTATGCTAACAATATGTAAATAGAACCATAATTTCTACCTAAGTAATATACCGTTTGTTTCTTTATATACATACATAAAGAAACTGGTACTAATTTACAATGCTACTTTATGTATTAATGTCAAGCTCAATATTTGCTTGGTATTGCAGTAATTCCCAAGATTGTTTGGAGAGGAACGATATGATGCCCTTCGATTGGATTTAATTGGAGACGTCCATATTGGTCACAATGAGGATAAACATTACCATCCACATAAGTGAAGCCAAAAAACCAATTATCATGCTTGGCACTTCGTTACTATTTGGATTGTTCAAAAAATAATTATAGACTACGTAGCGAACTGTATTAGGACGTTCTACAATGCAAATGTCATATAATGTAATATTTGGTATCAATGGTACAGCTTTGTATAGAATTCACGATTCAACAATTCACTTCTTTTATGTATAAATTCTTTTATTTTCTTACTTCTTCCCTCTTCCTCTCCCTTGCGCTTCTAACATGCAAGATTGCGATGTCGTTCGAAATAAGTTCCATGCATCGCGTTAACGAACTATAAATTTCCAGTTTCTTTAATGAGAATGTCGAGAGAACATTTTACGTACGGTAAAATAAATGGCATCTTTATAATACTTTTGCTTAAAAACAGCAGCATGTTATGTTTGCACTTTGAATAACATGTCACGCATACATCGAGTGCAATGATAGATGCTCAAACTCGAGCTATCTATAAGAGTACGAGAAATTCCGTGTAATACTTTTTGAGTTTTAAGGTTAATAAACACTTTCCAAATTCTTAAGCAAGTATGCCCTTTGTATCAGTATGATAAAAATGGCATACTTCAAATATACGTGAAGGTCGTTAAGTGTAATTAGTGCCTTCATTATTTGCAGATCTTGCACGTTTACTAACTTCTTCTCTTAATCCATTATATAGCGCCACCTTCTCTGTTTCAAAATGTGCCTTCGACATCATATAGGACAATAGCTTTGTGCGTATATATATATAGACAAATGCCTTGAAAATCTTTAATCATACATCTTATTTAGTCTTCACATTACGTACCACTTCAGTTACGTTTAATTTATTTATCGAACTTAATATTTAATAAAAGGAGCCAAAGGCTGTAAAAGGTTTAACCTAATTTTAGGAGTATAGTTTAGAAACTAGTCTACCTGCTGTTTTGAAAAGGTGAAACACTTACTGTTCCAGTTCCTAAAAAATTGCAGTCAAAATTTTTTAATGCTGTTCTCGGAACCATGTCATAATTGCGAAAATTTGCAAATACTAATTTCACGGCTTTTTGATTACCACTGACCAGCAAAATCGCTTCCAAGGTTGAAGGAAAAAACCTTGTTCTCTTACTTAGAAAATGAAACACAAAAATAAACTCGCAGCACTTTACCTAATCTGCGGAGTTCGGTATGTCAGTTGGTTTGAGATCACTAATCTACTTTGGATCCTAGATCTCTATATCGTGCATTTGAAAACTGATGGCAATGAGCGATTAATTTGTACATTTTTTTATCAGTTATTTTTTCTAACTGAAATATTAAAAATATTATGAAATTTTTGAGAAAATGATTCATATTTTATAATGTATGAGAAGTTTGAGCGAGATTCTTTGTAATAGGCAATACTATTAGTTGCACTTAAGGATTTGTTGTAGGCATTTGTTGCAAAGCTCTCTATTTTCTAATAAAACGGTCACTAAGGTAAAACACCGCGTATACAACAAAAATTCTCCCTAAGTATGTATACTTCTTTACATTGCTTTTCTTCTATTATTTTTGACATGATTTCTATAAGAGGCGCTAGCAAGTGTATACCCACTGCACACTTCATGAATAATAGCGTATACTAGGTCAGAATATGAGTAATGGCGAGTTTTTTTAACTAATCCCTTTATTCTCCACTTTTATTTTACACTTATTTATCTCTATGTCTTATTCGAAAACGCTTTGATTCTCCCGTAAACCTTTTGTATTATGCAGTAAACCAAATTTTACCTCAAGTTTAAGCCCCAAAGGTCAAGATTCCCAGTGCATTTTTGATGCTTACCTTGTTCCGCATCTTACGGAAATAAAAAAAATCTGTCAAAGCAGCTGGATATTTGCCTCGTTCGCAATACGGACAGCGTGCCCATAATAGCATTTTAAAACTAATTAATGCAGTGAGCCATTTGGCTCTCGCGGGCCATCCAAGGTCAATCAGGACCGCTTACATGCACATTTGAAGAAAGATGGCTCTCAAACTAACCTATGAGTGGACCAAGAAGATAAACTAGAGTTATGTGACTATTTTCAGGAACATGGAATCTATGAGAACCACCTAAAAATTAGGCATATGGTTGAAGTATAAATTGAGCAAATAGTGTAGAAAAACACGGCTTCTTATTGTCTCTCAGCATTTCAGCTGGCACCTGGCAATACGTAGTCTCAACGACAAAGTTCTATACAAAATTGTTTTTAGCAATGTTAGGGGAGATATGTCTAAATTCAAAGTCAAGCCAGATATCAATAAGAAAGAGTAAGATTTGCCTTTGGTGGGATTAGGTGGGTCTTAGTCACCGCAAAACTCTTGTAAGGAATAAGACTCTTAATAAGAATCTATATATGGCTTAGTTACGTTAGAGTAAACAATGATGTCCAACAGAGAAAACCGGATAAACAAAACAATGTCACCCTTCTTTGTGACGATAGCAGACGATACACGGCAAAGGAAGGGAAAGCAGCGTTGAAGGTGTGGATGCAAGTTCTTTTATATTTACCATTACTTGACAATGACGAAGGTTTCAAAAATAATTTGAGAGAGCTCTTCCTTTGTCCTGAACCAGTCCTCAATATTTTGTAGAAAAATGGAATAAACAAACTATTTGGGAAATGAGACATGGCCGTTCAGAGTGACAGCGAATATATAATAAATAAACTTATTGCTAAAATTCGAATAAAACGCTGCGTTTTTCTCAAGTTAAAACGTCATCACATTTTTCCCAATTTAATTTAAAAAAATGTTCGGTGCAATGGCGTAAAAACAACAAAGATTTGAATTCGCAAAGTCTATGATTCAAATTTGATCAGATTTGATTTGAGAAATATGATTCAATATGATGTCAATCATAATACCTAAATGCAGTACTAAATGCATAATGTCTGATAATACTAAGGGCGAAATACAAAAATAAAGTTCGGAAGACGTATAAGGAACCCATTTTCCCAGGTTTCCATGCCAATTTTCATTCTTTGTTTCCTACTGATTTATATTAAACTCGATGAACAAATACATCTCAAACGGTATATATCTCATCATAATAATATCATCTCAAACAAATGACCCTAAATTTAATAGGTTTTGAAAATGAGAACATCAACTACCAGCCATAATTTATTGTCGCCTTGTGTGAAACCTATATAGAACAGCGTACAACACAATATGCCAAATTATTGTTTTTGATGAGAGTATTGTTTGGTAACGTGGTTAGGGTTATATCTCGAACACGACGAATCACCATCTCGGTGCAGTCATTTTCTAAAAATTGTCAGAGAGCCGCATGTTTTAGAACATGTATACATGAATCTCTACATTTACGGGTCACCAAGGGAATAATATTATAATACAGTCAAACCAGATACTATTAAAGGACATGCAACAGGCTTTAGTTCGAAAGACACAAGCTGAAAATGTTAACTAATAGAACTTCAACGTATAAACACAGATCTCGCTATCTAGATACATATATGCATACAGTTCTTCTTCCATCACGCCCTAGACAGGCGCGATCAAACATGGTTGACTTGAAACATTTAATAAAAAAAATGTGTAGCTTTCATGATTATATTCTATCGGCGTAACGTTTCAAGGAAGCCAGCGATCCTTCGCCACTTGAAGTGGAGCACATAGCAGAGGACTCTAGGCGCATCACATCGATTGCACCTACACCTTTCGGTCTCTACCTCTCCGTAGCCTAATATTTCCACAGTCATTCAAACGTAATTATTATCACTAAACTCTATGCAACCAAGGGACTAAATAAAATGGCTAGACGTAGTGATCGCAGTCCTTGTTTGATTAGGTGAGCATTGTATTGATCATGGCAACAAAAAGATGTTTGCTCAAATATATGCTCAATTTATGTAGGATCATTTATGTTCTAGTGTGCATATTGGTAGTGCCACCTCAGATTAAATGAAGCAAAACATTTTTCACAATTCGTTGCAGAGTATGTCCAATTGACATAGCCAATAGCGGCATTATAATACTTGATGAACCGTTTTGTAAGTGACACAAAGTAAGAGCCATTTTTATGAGACGAAATTTCACAGCAGATCTAGCCATCTCGTTCTTCATCAGCTGGGTCACGGGAGTACTATGATGAAACTTATGCATACCAAAACTAGCCACAAAATGATAAAGATTGCTCTTATCTTAGAGAACATAATGCGGCAGAGCTTTTTGACCCAAGTACCATGCTATTGAAAATTATGGGTTATATTTTACTGTATTGTCCCGCTATAGAAGACCTATAGCAAGTTTTCAATGTAGGCTGAATGGGACAACTTCAAGGTCATCAATGAGTGATCGGAACCTTCATATATAACTCAATATTCGCACATAGAAACATAAGCGTACTTGCCTATATCAGCAAAACGAATGAAAGGCCTTCGGTTCCAGAAACATATTATTTTAATCTATGTATATAACAAGGTTAGAGTGTGGATAAAATTATTGTCGCCAACATAGGTAAAAAATACTTGATAAAAGAGACGGAAGGCCCAAGTTAAGCTCGAGAAGCTGTCCGCTGATGTATGAGCTTTCTGATGGCAGTAAGGATAAAGGAACAAGATTTTCAGTAAACAAAACCCCTGAAACGTCATAAATGGGGCTTTAGACATTAGATACGATGCAGCTTTAATGAAATTAAAATTACTACAGTAATTTTGCACAAACATACAAATACTACACCAAGCTTTGACGAATAAAGTTACTTGTCTATTTATAGCCGAAAAGCAAATTTTGCAACCCTAATATGATTTTGGAAATAAAAACGAAAGTTTCTTCTGCTTTAAATTATCTTTATTAAATGTTCTCATCAACTTCAAGTGAGAAATTAGTCATTTAGATCGATTATATTCAAGTTTTATTTACTTACCCTCTTTTTTTATTTATACTTTCCCATATAACGATGGGTTGCAGCTTAGTGTGTTAACCTTTCGGAAAACTCATTCGACCTGTGTTACTACCTCTTTTATCTCTATATATACATAATATCCTCATATAATGGAAGTAGAAGAATAGATATATTTTGTTTAGCCTTAGCACCTTGTTAATAAACAGCTGCGGCTGCTTTTGCCACGGCTGATTCTGCTAGTGCTCCATACAATTCGTGCTGTTCAGGAATCAAAAAGGAGCTTTAACCGTCGTTCAGCGTTTTGCAATCATATACGACAAACGTCTAAACAAGCACGATGTGCTAAGTACGCGTAAGATACTCTACGAGATGTGCTTGTCGAAGAACGCTTCTTTTTTATCGCTAAGAAATGACTGGTAAAGGATCTGCGTGACTGTTCGTTCAGAACACCCAAGGGGATAATTTCTTCTGGTCTCGGGATAATCTTCTCTAACTACTTAGGTGCAAAAAGTGCGCGAATCATCACCAGTAGTATAAAATTTAAACATTCTAATATTGTTTGGATTTCTTAAGTGCATTTTCTCTATAGAGCTGCGTTGATGATTCTATTATGTTTTGCTATGGTACTATACTAGTCGGCGTAATAAATTAGGTCACTGTACATGCGGTTTTTTTTAAGGTTTTCTCTATAATCTTTAATTGGGTCTTTAAAAAGTGCATTAGAGCTGTGGTGTATAGATCTATAACCATTAGTATTTTTAGCCTTAATGTACCTTAGGTAAGTGTACCTCGGCTCGTATACAAATTAAAGTTACTTTTGTTAAAAGTGCAATTAAATAAAATCGGAAGCAACGAAATCTATGTACGTCAAATCTGCTTATTTCAACAGCGTTGTATTCCGTGAGAAAACCACCATAAGTACTCAACGTATTAAAATATTAATCGAAATTTTCGAATATATTACTGAGCTGAACACTAATGAGGTATCGTAATTTTTTACCGGAACAATAAAAAAAAATTCATTTGCCGACCTTATAAAAAATTAATAGAAGCAGCTGATTCAAAGACCTCCCATAAAGCATTTATTTTTATTCCTGTTGTTCTTTTTTACGCCTTCATTCCCTATGAATAAGTCTAAAATAGATGATTATTTGTTCGGCTCGTGTTTATCTAACCTTGTATTATCATGGATCAATTCTATAGGTTGAACTATAAAGTCAATAAAGAAATTTATTGATAATAAATTAGTTTTTGATGTTTAAAGATCCGTTTAGAGCAATTATCTGCGACAATGCTAAACACGTGTAATTTTAGGAAGTTTTCGAAAAAGAACTTTAATACAGTGCATTCTTTCTCCGCATCGACAGAGGAAAAAGTAGAAAATAAATGGACACTCCTTAGTACATACACTCATTTTGAAATTGTAGTGATTTGACTGTAGTACAGGGCAAACTGCTGGAAAAATCTAAGATTGCCGTTTCACTAATCTGCGAGAATAGCAAACGGATCATGTAAATAGTTATAATGTGGTTATAAAGGATTTCTTAACGTATATTTGCATCGTATAGACTATTGCATGGTATAGAATTTCGGACCTCTGAAGTCGTACAGCACCCTGGTGGCCCACCGCTCCATTGGATAAACCCAATATCATGTATTATTATTTCGAGAGTGACATGCTCATTTCTGGTTAAACAAGTTCGCCTACCGCATAAAAATAAACATGTATTAACTATATGGAAAGAGTTGCATCAACTAATTTTGTAAAGTGTTCGGTTCAATCTTTGGGTAAATTGCAAAGAACAAAACGGATTGATACAAAATTCTCTATATTGCTTTCAACAAAGCTAACATGCACGTTAGTATATCAAGACATACTAAAACATGTCCTACTTTCCCAGTACATATAACACAATACACCAACGCAGCCAACAATGTGAGTGCAAGTACCGTGGAATAGACGTCAATCACATTTCGGTTGATACGGAAAAGGATGGGGGGGGACTGCTTTGTGTTTTGGCCACGAGGATGACTTCAATAAATAGAAGAAATCTGGACAGCCGTTGCCACCTTTGACTATTTTGGTCTACTACTTATTGTTGTCGCTTTGCCCTGTCCGGAGTGACTAAGTCACGCGCTGACTGGATGCTTTTCATTCTTCATCAAGATCCACGCTGGCCGATTCATCAAGCTCTTCTCCCTATGGGCGGTCCTGGACCGTTTTATTTCAGGAGAAGCGAGTTGGCTTACTTGCTGGCGTTGCCGCCGCAGGCGATGACGTTATTACTACTGCTACGTACCCTAGCATCGTTTCGTTGTCCCCTTAGTCTTACTCCCCTCTTCTCCATCTCGCCCTGCTTGCTTGGCATTTAGAAATAGAACAGGCAGTGTACAGCGCTACCTCCGCTGCCTGCAGCACCGCAGCTGTTAGGAAACTATTAGATTGCAGGCGACACAAGTTCTTCACTCGTTTGTTAAGCTGCTGCTGCTGTTTCTGAGCTACTGCTGCAGTCACTGCCGTTGAGCTCCATACTTTTCTGGCAAGGGAGATCTAACATAGGACGATGGGGCAAAAAAACATCACTCTGCTATCATCAACAATCATTTAGCCAACATTTGCATCTCTCACGCGTCTAAGCAGCGATACTCACAGAAAAAGTCGGCAGAAGCATTACAGCTCGCACATCAGACCAACCCCTTGACCGATGAAGTCGAATGAGTGGCCAGTGTTAGAAATATGACAGGTCTAGGTAGGCATAACGAACGGAAAAAGCTTTAAATAGCAGGAGGGACGAAGTGCGTTGTAGCTCTGAAAATTTGAATACACAGAATGATGTTATCTTGTTGTTTGTTGTTCCGAGTGCTAAAATTTGCTTTCCTGCTATGTATCAATGATATGATTTTATAATGCAATTTCCAACGAGCATTTGCCTTGAATATATGTTATAATTATAATCACCATCGGTAACATGAAAATTACGAAATTTATAATTATTTCTTCGACTATTGTTTTTTTTTTAACTAACAGCTTGTCGAGATATACTGCTAGTTATTACATCACAATATAACGTATAGAAGGCACATGTATATGTCATTTTTTCAATGCTTAAAAACATCAGCCTAAATTATGGCTATGCTAAATTCACACACTTCCATACCTTTTATTGTTTGACCTTTTGCAGCTCTGCCAAGTAACTGTAGGCATTTGCATTTTAAAACGTTACCATACAAGTTGATACGATTAAAAAAAATAAAAGTGAAAAACAGACAATATTTATTACATTATTTATTATTATTTTTATTATTTATTGTATTAATATTTATATAATAAGACAATATTTACGTGCAAATTCTGCTACATATTTCCCCACCGAACGCATTGATCTCTAGATATTAACTGTAACGGCGTACAGTTATTACCGGGAACACCGCATGCGAGATTGTCAATTTTTTTGAACATGAAACCGATCCACGTGTTTTAGATTAAGATTATGCAATTGCTCTGAAAGATCTATACGGTGAATGCAAAGCCAATCGGTGGCTAATCCTTTGCCTCGAAGAAGTTTTCGTTATATCCAGAACCAGGTTACCTCTTCAGTCATGTATCAGGTATCCAGAGCACAAGCATTATTATTTTATTGCAGTTTTTTTAAATAGCAAAACTATTTTAATAATTTTTACTGCCGTATTTTAAGTATAAAGTACGATGACACCTTAAACTTGTACTGTGGTATCTAGAAGGCAATTTATTTTTCTGAGATACGATTAAATTGCTCAAAACAGGCACTTGACACACAACTAATAATGGAATAGTCCTTTTAAAACAAACTACTTTAAAAGGCTCACATTCAAATCAATCGTATAAGGCATATTATAGTCAACTTCCAGCGGGTGTAGATATAACAACATGACGTCGCTTAAGGCCGCTATCAAATAGTCTTTCGTTAACTTAGTACGGGAAATTATTCGAAAAAACTTACGCGCAGTTTCGGATATCATTTGAATAAATTATCGAATCTTGTGGCACTTACAACAAATAATATAGCTCGCCTCTGACGTTTCTAATGAAATATTAGAAAAAAGTAGGAAATTATAATCCACAAAGACAAATGAACTCCGCTTCTAAGTAGTAGTTGAGATAGACTTGCTTCTGTGTTCGTTATATAAGAGTTAGCCTCTGCTTGCCGTTCTGCTTTTTGACTAACCAGATATATTAGGAACTCACTATACTGTCTCCTGTGTAGTCAACCCACATTAAAAGATTTATTATTAGTACGTATATATCCGCATATATCTACTATCCATATCGAAAAAGAACAAATGCTATAAATTGCATGTTTAGCTATTAGTACGTTTCAAAGTGTAATATCATTTCTCTTTGGTTTGTTCATCATCAAAATGGAAAATGTAGATTTCTTGTTTCAATTTGTCTTCTGCATGGGCCGGTGGGGTTTTACCTTGACAACACGTACGCTTGAAACAGAGTAAAGAAACTACTGGAAAATTAGGCCTTACAGCAGCGAATCAAGATCAAATTAATCGTCTTATTCAGCTACTAAGCACAAATCACCTTCTCGATGAGGCTTTTAAATTCGAGTAATATTTGGAGTTATACGAGAAACACATGCAGATTACAGACGAGATCAATGTTGAGTTACATTCACCTAGAAAGTTAGGCTATTGTCATAATTCTAATAAAATTTTGATTTGAACGTGACAACATATTGTACAAACATGCATTCAAAACAAATCAATCAAACTAAATTATTCGCATTTGTCAGGTACCATTCCAAACACTATATACACATTTAAAACAACTTCAGCCAACTTGACTTTATATATTGTCCTTGTATTATGCATATGACGGCTTCACCAGTCTGGCTAAAGGTAGTATTATAACACGGTGTTTTGAATGGTTCGCCTGAAGTAGTTCACGAGGTTATTTGTTTAAAACCTACTAATGATTGCATTATACATTACATTATGGTGTTATTGTTTTTCAGTTATTATTGATTGAACTTGCAGGCAGGAAGTATGAGACAGATCACAAAATTGTCTGTCTATATTCAAATGTGTCAACTCTGCATAGGGATTGGCGAAAGCCGTGCACTGCATAGCGCGTCACTGAGTGTCTGCTAGACCACTCGAGTCCTTTCCAAGTGTCGGCTATCATCGAACCGTTTCTTAGAATTCAAGATCAACTTCCGCAAATGTTCGATCCCATTTTAGCAGGCTTTCTTGGAGGGCAATCCTACGGCCCTTTTGAAGAAAGAGACCCTTGTTCCCTCTAAATGTTCAAGGTCTTCACTATGGGATCATGCTAAAGCTCACCTCGTAAGCGGCAACTTCGAAATTAAAAGGTTGCAAAGCGACTGAGGGGGACAATTTGTGGATGCTAAGTATTGAAAACGAAGCTGTCAAGACTCTTATGCATCTCAAAACAGAGAAGAGATCGGTGAAAAAAGCCCTAAATGGCTTTGAAAGTCAATTATTCTAGCATATTTTAACGTTACGATGGTTGTCCATTCGAGGGGCGGCAACATATTCTTATACTGTACTGCAACTTGACGTTTTTCATATATATATATATATATATATATAGATGGAATGATTGAATACACGTTTGTGTCACCATCGAGGTTATATAGGTATTCCAATCGTACCATTTATAGCGAGACTTAATCTACGTTTTTAAATCTCTAAGTGAATTATGCTGGCAGGCGTTTCAAGAGTTGACATTTTTAATTTTTGAGGAGTATCAGCACTTCTCCTCTTAGGGGTTACACATTGCACTGTTCTGTTTATTGTTTTTTCTACAGGTTTTCTTTTGTTCTCAGGTTTGTTTCTGCTTACTTAAGCTTTTTGGGGCCACGAAATATTCATTGCACAATACAACATTATGTACACTCATAACTGAATATGTTGAGATGGATAGAGAAAGTCTCCAGTCTGTGAAGTCCTCCTATGTCATCCTTACAAAACCACGATCGCACAAAGAAACTGATAAGAGACTTAAAAAAAAATACACTATTCTTTTCGTAGTATTATGGACTAACATAACCTTACAGCTATGCCATTTTCCGACCAGCCAAGATCATGAGTGATGTGGCAACAAGCTGCACACGGTTCTCTCCAGGTGCAACTATTAGCTTTGTGTGTAGTAAAAGTCTGTTTCAGCTCCACCTGTTTGTTTGCACTATCGTTCGTAACAAAGTAACGTAATAAAACAGAATTAAAACTGGCCTCCCATCTTCTGGTGAAATAAGTGGCAAAACATTGTCGATTTACTTCATGCTCGAACCTAACTTATATATGCAACTATTTGCAGCAGATAAAGCCATAAGGTAGCTTAGTGCGTAACGTATTTACTTGCTAATATTAAGGATACGATGTGGTCTGGGTTCTGGTTCGAACCCAGGCATAGATACGCTTCGCCTCGTGCTAAGAGCCAGTCGTTCTGTGAACTAACAGGATGGGAAACCCGCTATATAAATTCACCTACACTAACAGTAAGTAGAAGTATTCTTTGACACGCTTTCCGTGGAGTTACTATATTAGGGTAATATGACTAGTTTAATTTAGATCAGATAAATCAACGCAGTGGAAAACATTTAAGCAGCATGGTAAAATGCGCTTACGTTCATAGAACGTACACAGGAAAACCAGATTGAAAACTAATTCAGTATATGAATTCAATCATCGTATATAGGTTGGCTCGATCTGTTGATAAAGACATGATGATTCGGATGGTTGCATTCAGGCTTGTACCCCTGTTCTTTAATAAACAATATATATTATATATGGATATTACAAATCGATGCGTTAATGGAAGTGCATTTGACGTCTTCATATTTCTGGTATCTTTTTCCCCCTTAAAAAACTGTTTAAGTTTTAGACTCTGGAATTCTCGTGGGTAAAAATACTGCAGACGCAAGCCTAGTGCTTCAGCCTACACTGCTTTCATGCACGAATAGCCGTCTGTCAGCCCTGCCTGTTGTATCAGTTACGTCAGGGGGTGCCAGTGGATCTGTATGTGGTTGCATTTATACGGCTAAAGTGGTACTGACAAAATGAACAGTTAATTTTACGATAGAGCTGCACATAATTAACCAGTCGGTTCAATACAGGAATCACGTTTATCACTTTGTCTTTTAAAACCATCATTAGAGTGGTTAAGAGGTCGAATACTTGGTATACATAAATAAAAATATTTGACTTTTAAGTCAGCAGGCTTGGCTTGAATGTATGCAAGAACTATGCAGTAGTGATTATCAGTAATGTGAGTACTCATATTGAGATCGGTAGTTTCTCTCTATAAAAGCGAATGTTAACCTTAACACTCCTGAAGTACTTAGAGAGGTATAATAGGTGAGTCACTTCTGCTGTCATAAAAAATATTTTAAGCGATGTTCAATTTAAGTATTTTGGTAACTTTTTTATTCAATACTGTGCCTTCTTAACAATTATTTTCACCAGTAGATTGCTTTTCCAAATGTAAATCTCTCTGAAAGTCGTGAGCTAAATTCCGTCATGTGTTTTCTGTTTAACAGACGTCAATGAACCGTAAACATGATGACGAAGTAGTCACAAATAGTAAAGGACGTCACAACCTTAAAAGAGGGTGTACACCTGTATGGTGAAACTTGCTTGGATAAATCTATAAAAACTACTGAGAAATGGCACTTTTCCTTTCTGCGTATGTTTGTAGTATTTTTGCACATTTGTTAACCATTTGTTTATTGCAATTGAAGTGCTCCCTTCAGAGCTGTAAGAGGGGTGAAATATTAATAACTTACTACTGTAAAACATGTATAGCTCGTGTGGCTACGCCCTTCAAATGTAAGCTTGGTGAAGATGGTCAATATTCTGGCTTAACATTGCATCACGTATACGGTTATTTCAATTCGCACACAGAAATAAGAAAGGCGTTAGCTTCTTCTAATTTGGCGAATGCTATTACGTTTTGACGCAGAAAAGTGATAGTGCACTAAAGAAGATCTCCATCTAAGACTTTTTGTAAGTCTCGATCCTAACAATCGATCTGGATACTAAGCACTGTGAGCTTTTTTAGCGCAGTAATTCTTCTCGATGAGGCGTCTCAGTTGTTAGGCTTATAGATTTTGTTCCTGCAGGCAGTGAATTGCAAGGCGCACAACGGCGTATACTTCATGTGCTGGAAAACTGAGAATGAGTAATGCGATTTGCCAATAATCCATGTATATGCTCAAGACGTACAACCCTGTTTCTTTATTCGATCTTCGCTGTATCTACCGAATAGGCTTCAAACTGTAAGGCCAACTGGCTCAGGACACTTTGATCTTTTTGTGCGTACCTTTTTTAGTCACTTTGGCGGCTCAACCTCGCAAGTTTTGATTTCTTCTGATAGAGGCAAATGAGAAGCCTTATCCACAAAACTTCCTGACATTTTGGAGATACTCTAAGTAAGAATCTCTTATACTGAGACAGTATTTATCTGTTCGAGGCACTCGAAAATTCGTATTACTTTTTTTGTAAGTGCCAAATTTGTGTCATAATTAACGGCCGTTAAATAAAGCATGTGTTGTGATGTTAACCGATCCTAATTCAAGTCTAGTTATCGGACTCTGGCAAAATACGCAATCATGCTTAAAAGATATGTTACACTCTTTAATTTTTGCTCGTTTTAGTTAGCGGCATAGACGTAGGTGGAACAGCAGGGTTAGCTTTATATACATAATTCAAGGCCTCCAATAATACAAAGGTATTTTGAATGATTTTATTTCAAAGCTAGACAAATAAAAAAACATTGTTTTATTTATAACTACTAGCTATTTTCAACCAATGGTTTAAATTGATATTCAAGAATGAGGAACACTCTGCTCCACAGGCGCATGCGTTAGGTTTCTCTATGCGGGCAGTATTTTTCAGACAATCACATATTCCCTGAGGTGCTATCTCTTAAGTTACTTTTTTCCATGGATTTCAAATTTTAACATTAAAATGAATACAAATGTTCGGTGATAAACATGTTTTGTCTACTAAACTTTCTAAAGATTGAAGTTGACTTTTGAAGCACCCTCTATATAGGACACCCATCTTTATTAAATTGTAAACACTCCAATGCACGAGTCTATTCGATGAACAGCTAGAATATCTCGGTCGATGAAGAGGATTTCCCGTAAGTTGAGTACGTCTAGTAGTAACAATAGAATTTAATTCCCAATTAAATTGGATCGGGAATTACAATACTGAAAGCAAAGTAACCACTTGAACCATTCACATCTGCCCTTATGAGATGCAGACATTCGACGTCCGTTTGTTTTCAAGCACTTACTTAATACCTGTATTATAGTTGTAACTGTATAGTGTAATTATATCTAGGTAGCGATGTTCCTGCTACTTAGAGCACAATTGTAGTCGATTTCTGGGTCTGCGATTTGAATTTTCATTCAGTGCGGCCATAGTCACGTAGTGTTCTAATATTGGGACGCACAGAGGATTGTGAGAACATTTAGCAACAGGTGATTGTTTTCGGATAGAACGCATTGTGCTGACGATTTTTGTTTCGACGAAGTTGTTCTAAGGGGTTTTACCGGGTTTAGAATTTTTATTGAGCAGACAATCTATGAGACAATCCTCTCAATAGACAATTTATCGATGGAATTCGATCGACCTTTAGAGTTTCATGAAACACTTCCAAAAAGCTATTTAAATCGAGTAGTATCAGCTGTTATTTCCTTACAGTGATTGTGTTAAATAGACTGTGGTAAATCGAAAATGGAAGTGATTTGCGCGCAAGAGCCTGTAAATTGGTAATAACCAGCTATAGGTGTGTGCAACATGGCTGGTTCGAACCAACATCATACATTTAGCTCGCTAAACAACATATTGCCACTGAGCTGAATAAGCCATCAACTAGCAATCTGATACTTTCATTAAAACAAATTCGAAGCGACTTACTTCAATCGAAAGAGACTGATGCTTATACATTAGGTCCCAAATGGGGGTCGCCTAATGGAATACATAAAACGCGAAATATTTAGTTTTTAATGCAAACTGAGCTTAACAGAGACGTATACGATATTGGCAGATATCAGTTGCGAGCTACGCTCCCTGTTGTAAGCTTCTCGTTGCCAACGAGCAAGCTTTGTCTTAAAAAAAGACAAAACAATTTTTTGATTGGTAGTGGTAAAGGGAAACTGATCGAACCGGGAAGCGAGTTATGTTAAAGATGTTGAATACGATGATTTAGTGCCTAAGGTCAAGAACGCTAATAAGTTGAATTGAACAGGTTTAATAAGGCTAATGTATTTTTTGTTTAACTAAGGGAAAACGTGGGAAGCAGAAAAGACAAACTTCCATCAGTTTTTAAAAGTACTTTTTCAACTCCCTGGGGCTTTCAACAACTGCACTCATATAAGTTATTGAAGGCACAGTTTAAAGTAAATTTTCTCTTTAGTATTTAATATATTTATACATATCTATGTGTAAGCATA
Source organism: Varroa destructor (assembly GCF_002443255.2). Lineage (NCBI taxonomy): Eukaryota > Metazoa > Arthropoda > Arachnida > Mesostigmata > Varroidae > Varroa > Varroa destructor. The sequence goes on along the minus strand of NW_019211455.1, from coordinate 59,241,668 downwards.
ATCCTATCAAAACTGTTCAGTGCGTTAGACACCCACGCGCTTGTAAAAAGATACATGCACGTTCACGCAACTGCATACATCTACAAACAGTCGCATATAAGCGCACACAAAATGCAGGTGCTGTACAGCTGTGACATACGGATCTTCCTTCTTAATCTCTCTTTTGCCCGCCCTTATTTCAGCCACTTCTAGTTAATTTACAACAAAACATGCAAATGAGAACAAAGCAAATCCAAGCGAAGTGAATGCCAAGATCGAGAGAGGCGACTCTGAAGCACTGCAAAGTTCTCGGTCGTTCAGTAGTTGCAACGGTAACCATATGGCGCATTGTGAGGAGGGAAGCGCAAAAACTCATATGAATTTGTTAATTAATCAGTGGAGTTCTCATAGGCGTCAGAATAAGAGGACGATCGGGCAATTGTGACGGGAAAGTAAGGCTGCCAGCGCGCGACAGGAGAGGCCCCTACAAAGCGAGCCAAAGGGTAGGAAAGAGAAAAACAGCAGAAAAGATCTTGCGAATCACGCTCATATTAACTGGGTCCTCTCTACAACCGAAAACCTAACCCCTATGTGCGATATTCACGTCCTAATGTTATTAGTGTCAACAACTCGCCTGTATGTATAAACGAAATTACTGTAATCAAGAAAAAAATTAGTCATCACATCTTCCGAGTTGGAAATTAAAAGGAACCTGATTATACGTCACAGAGGCGACAAATTAGGATTACGCACACTACGCTTTGGATGGATTTTTTATTTGGATTTTCAATAGTATATCAGCTAAGAGGATGGAATTTACATTTAGAACATAAATTTACATGGCATAGAAAGCATCGCTGAGTCTATTCTGAACAGTAGGCTAAATTATGGTATACGTTTGACAAAAAAAAAAAACGTAAGCGGCTTTATAAAGCGCAAATGAATAGCTGCATCAAACCATCTTAGTCTGAACATATATAACTGATCCATATCGAGAAATTTATTCATTGACCTCAGTTAAAAAAAACCTATTTGTTCGTAGTTGTTTCAAACGCCAAATCAGGTAGAACTGGATTAGATATGTCAAGAAAAAAGTAGGGCGTCATATAACCTTTTTTTTACTTAGTCAATTTTCATCCATGCTATCTCTCAACCGAGTCTCGGTTCTTTAGTAAAGTTGTTCGGAGATTTCACAGTTTCTTTATATTTGCGGCCGATGTCGCACTACTCGGTTTCATTGGGAACAGCCCAATGCCTCCAAAGCCCATTAGCTAGTGGATCAACTGTTGGTCTTTGATGTTACAGCTACGTTCGGACGCACGTGCTCTAACCCCTATCCCTTTCTCCGTAAAATAGTATGTCATCAGTCAGCATACGGTTCTGTTTACGTCCGTATGATTTCAATGACGAACTGAAAACATTATGGCTCCTGTCGATTTGAGGAGACTGGTCGCAATCTCCTAGTAGTAGTCCGACATAGCGTGTCATCGTAGAGAGTGATCCCATTAGCTAGTTGGTGCGCCCCGACTACAGCACTAAAGATAGTATTTTTAATGACGGATAACCAAATTTGCGGATCTGCAATACGGTTTTCAAACCTCATTATGCCGACACAGATGAAGCCCGCCATTCTGATTGGCCGTGTTTTAATAAGCGCAACCGACGGGCGCGGCTTGAAATGCCCTCTCGCGAAACAGCGACAGGTATTCTCTCTCCGGGAATGCCTCCTGAAGTAAGTCGAGCCACTTAGATGTATAGTCTCCAACGACTCTGAATTAACTCGGCGTAGGAATAGACTTTTGCCGTTGTGATAAAGCTGCGAAGATAGCCGGCTCAGTGGGGTTTCAATGTTAGCCATTAACACTCTAAATTCACGTTGAGTTCTCAATTCATACAGCGCTTCTCTTTTAGCAGGCATAAATTTTCGGAACGTCTTCCCGTCCCTCCTGTAAGGGTATAACAACGACTGAAGCGTCCCGGTTTTTTCAGGAAGAAAGGGGTCGTATAGTTCATTCTGGAAGGTGTGCAAACTAAACCAGACTCGAAGCGCTCTTTGCAGATGCTGTTAGCCTCTTGGTATCATCTGTCTGTGATCCTCACCTAGAGATTCAAAGTCTTCGATCCACCTCTACGGCCGAGGTTCGTCAAACGCCGATTACGGCGACAACGTCCAATCAACTATACATGTGACGAGTCAGCTCATCAAGATATCTGCATGACTAGCCATCCAACCATTCCTTCTAAAAAAAGATAGCTATATATGTCCATATACATACAGCAGCATGATACATTTTAGACCCTTATAATGCTATTCTTTGAAGCCGTATACTTGCGGTACCTTCTAACAATCATAACTATATATAGGACAATAGAGAGAAAATACAAAACATGATAGTTTTAGCATAAATAGACATAGACTAATAAATATCTCATACGCCTCATTTATACATTAAAATTGTATAGATATGTTTCTCTGAGCTAGCTTATCGGTTGCGTCTCTTAGATTAGAGATTCGATCGATCGAGTACGCATTTCAATATAAGCTACCTTTAATAAAATTACATATGGGCAAACCATATTCCTCAGAACAAGAATTTTAACACTATTTGCAGAACATTTGTCATCATTTGCATGATGGTGAATAATTGCCGTTACGACGCCCGAAATGTGATGACTAATAAAAATCATATGTAGCTAAATATCTAAATGAATAAAATTATTTCAAATGGTTTATTATACTAACTGGTTCACACTTCTGCTGTGTTAGTGCAAGAGGTTAGAAAAATATCTGGAAAAAGTTCTATGTAAAGCCTAAAAGCCTGGCACAAACACGCTGCTGCAGTCCCTAAAAACCCAAGAAAATTATGTTAAGGGATTTTCTTTAGGCCACGTAGCGAACTACTACAAGACGCTCACAGTCGCTATGAGAACACCTTCTAACGCCGAAATGGTCGTTTGCTTTACATCTGGCAGCCACAAGAAATGTGGCTTTAGCTTTAAGTATGAAAAAGCAACAACAATCAGCCGTCTCATTGTCGCTAGTCCGCAGAAGATGGCCACTTAAATTGTTTTCGTTTTATCTCCATCCCTCAGATAGAAACTCGACCTTTTCGGTCTCACGCCCACTTCACACAACTACACCTGTTGGGATATTGAAAGTGCACAAGACAATATACCGACATATGCGGCGGCAGCGACGGCCTCGACGATGGAAAAATCAGGAAGAACAAGTCAGTAGAAACGGGCGGCAAGAAATAGCGAAACGGGAGAAGACGCATTCTGGAATAGATTATGCAAATCTGGTTACGAGAAGCATGAAGGGTAAGCCGAATGATGAGGACACTGTATTTGCTACTGAGGCCACAGTCATTGTTGCCGTTGGTGCGACTGTTACGGCTGCCGTCACTGGCTTTCTAGTAGCGCCGCTTGAGACTAACTTTTCGAATTAGCACTAACGTCACACTGATGGAAAGCAACGCAGTGAATAGCTAAGGCATGGTTTTGCGAAAAGCACAAAGTGAATAAGGGAAACCGGTTTTCATCCGCTGCCGTTTAGAACACTTCATAATTAATGGCACCCTTACAAGTAGTTAGCAAAAAGATATGTTTATATTACCTCTTTTCATGTATAATCTGTGATTGCGACCCGTAAACTAAAATCGTTTAAGTTTTTGGTAGACACTATGGAAACAGATACTTACGTCTTAAAAACAGGTATTGCCAAAAGGCCCTTCATTTCAAATATAATTTACTAGTGCTTCGTGTGTAAATAATTCTTCAACTGGCCTTATTTTTATTATTATCATCCATTTCTGCTACTTACGTCATATTCGACTTCTCCATCATTGAGCGGGCACCGTTTAAGACGCTTAAACAATTAATTTAGACCGCGACCAGTATGCTGGCAGTAGATACTAATGTATGCGTTGGAGAACGACAAATTAAAAATAACGACGGGATTAATAGAAGTTTGACTAGTGAGAGCTTGTTCGCGTCAAGATAAAATTGCATTTCTTTGGCATTATTTTAGTGCGTACGAAGTGATTAAACGCTTATCTACGTCCAAACAAAAAGAAGCGCAATAAAAACCCCTTATATTATTTTGGTTAGGTTTAATAATAAATTATTATGATATATTTTCTTAATGCAATTAGGTTCGTCGCACCATAGATGATGCAACGATAATATTGACCTCGAAGAGATTCGGGTCAGTATACAAAGAGAAGCAAACAACTCATCATAGTGAATTGAGTATTCAGACCGTAGACCGTTCTGAAACGAAATTTTGTATATGACGATAATGGCAATAAGAAAGTAAGCAGCAAATGTTAACGTCGGAGGTCAGGCAATAGAGAATGCGTCAAGTTATTAAAGTTTGACGCAAATCACGCTTCTGTGCCGCTTTTTTTCTAGTGCATCATTAACCCTGCTGTCCCTCCGCGACAACGTTCTGTCTGCTGCGTTTCTTAAGATGCCTGGCCTTTACTCTTCAGCCCTGCGATTTTTTACCGCGTTGCATGCTCGTGATATGAATCGGTCATTCGCTCTGTAGTTTCCATATAGGCATATTCATCTAAAACGTGCATTTTTTATCCGAGAAACTCTACCTCGCTGATTTTACGACCACTAAATAAAAATGTAAAATGGAGGCACTTGGAGAGCAAAAGGGCGGAAGCGAAAAAAATCGCTTGCGTGCGTCCTCATTACATTCGTTTCCTTTTTCGAAATAGGCGAGGAAGTCTAAGCCGCGTTTTGTTGATGGCCCGGAAGAGAGAACTGAGCTGACGGTTTTTAACAATGCAGTTTTGTATCTCAAAGCGAATTATAAGCGAAGTCGGGCAAATTAGGCGAACAACTTCTTGGTACGGTGTGTCGTACTCTTCTTTTTAATAACGTTCTCCGCGTTCACCGCGATCTTTACTTACGATTGTGGTTTGACGTCGCATATAACTACAATTGAAAGTGAATACGACCTTTAGAGATTTGTCAGTAAAGAAAGGTGAAATAACGGATTATAAGCTCTAACTCGAGTACATAAACTGATGCCTCAGACTATCCAAGGTTTGTGCGGCTTTAACGGGTTCAAGTCGAGATGTCGCAAAACATCTACAGGTTTTACAAACTCTTTAAAAAGCTGACAAATCAATGATGCAAAGTCTATAACAAGCAATAAAATGTATTATAGCAGACATGTGGCACGATAGATGTTATACGACCTACGACGAAATAAAGAAAAAAGTGTGTTTTTCACCTTTCTTCTTTCACGACGGTTATTTTTGAAGGTGAGAGCGCTACGTACTCGATACTATCTCATATTATTTAAAATTATTTTTACACTGATAGTATTTCTATTCATAGGTATGCCTTTCAATGCTGTTCAGCACACATTCAAAACTTGAGACAATGACACCCAGCTCAGCGGATTGAAAATAAATAGTTAACACATGGATAAAGACAATCCACAACTTTGACGGCTCAATGTTGCTATAGAAAATTCAGGCATACCAGGTTCCAACCCCTTAATACAATACAAGACTTAACTATTGCTTATGTTCTTACAACATTTTTGATATTCATTTATGACTATACGGCAGGATACCCCAAAAGTATGTTTAAAGTACAGCACACACTGATATTGACGCAGGCAAAAATTTTAATCATCAGCATTGTAAAGTTCAATTAAACTTAGAGAAATTGTGGATTTTAGCTTGAACTAGCAATGATGTGATTCCCATACATGATACAAGCTCCAATACAACTTTACGTTGTACATTCACAATCCTCTACTTTACTGCAAGTGTCTTCTAAGAAGAATCAGTGGGCCTACTGTGTACAACATAGCGAAAACATTCTGGCAGACATAACCACAACAAATTATTTATGAAGAATGATTAAGTTTTGATAATTACGAAATTACTCTCAGGCACAATAAAAAACTAGACAGAGTGCATTGGGAACAGCTGCAAGGGTGCTAAAACATATAACAGCTAGGGCTTTAAGGAACATGCCCTAACAGATTGCTTGTAGCTAACAAGTGCTATAGAAAGGTAGCATGATGATGCGCCTTATTTAGCAAGTCCTATACGTGGATTGTTTAACATTTTACCGCGAAGAGTAAGCACTTACAAATTTTCAAAATCATGAGAAAAATGCTATCCAACTGGCGTGAAATGCGTAGTGCTAAATGCAGGCCACCTGATAACATTAATGGCCATTCTGTGCCGGAACACATTTATTATATTCTCTATACATTTGTATTTCAATACACGAATCTACGTCATATTTTTGTCAGAAGACATAATGTGAATCCTAGCTTCTCATGTTCTTTAAAAAGGCCTTATATCTTATCAGCTTTAATCACATTCAATGAATGTTCAAAGTTCCAGCACAGCACTGTTGCACATCTAAGCGAATTTTCGTGTGTGACTGTTTGACCTTTTTGGCATTGATCTGATTTATCCATGCAAACTTTTGCTTGTAGCATAACAGAACTCCACTCAAGTTCAGCAGCCAGTTCACTCAATCCCTTTAGGACCATGAAAGAAGACAAATGATTACTTGGGTTGAGCTATATTGAGTGATGGTGCAATGCACTTGCTAGTTAATGGACAACTCCTTTGAAGGGAGTACTAGACAAAACCTTAACAAAGGCAAATCGCTTGTCCCCAGTCGCCAACAGCAACACACAAGGCCGATCGGAAGCGAGGCGATTTTTATGCCGCTGTCCACTTGTCCATGTGCTCTGGTCAATCGCGCACCAGCATCATTTAGTATAATTTTACGATCGCAGGGAATCCGTTTCGGCTCAGCAGTAAAAGTTTTTATGTAGAGCAATCAATTCGCTACATTCCAACAAAGGAAAATAATAGTAGTAGTCTGGCTCGTAAAATTTCGCTCATAGAAGAAGACAGAAAAAGCCACGTGTAGAACATTGCTACTCAGAAAGAAAGCGTTACGTTTTTCTCTCCATTCAGAAGTGAGTACATTCATTGCGAACTATGATATATCCATTCTATGAACATTAAAATTCAGTCAATAGTAAAAAGGCTAATACTTTCCAGTCCAGATGTTTGAATGACGTGAACTGCAGAGTGTGGTCGAGTCGAGGCAAATGTATTTTCATCTTAAAAATGATTCCAGAGCAAATATCATAAACAGTTTTGAAATGATCAAGGGACGCCGGTTTAACGATTTCGACTGGAGCTCGAAGGAAAGCGGTAAGAGCCAGGAAAACCATGAAAGGTTCGAGCGTAGGTAAGAAACAGGCATCTTTGATGATCTACATGGCGACAGCACGTTGGTGCACCGTCACTTTCCTGGCTAGCTGATTTGAAGAAACCGATTTCTCATGACGTTGTGCTCGATTGATTTAACTTCACTAACCTTTTTAGTGTTATGTGAAGGATAAGATCCATGCAAGTATCCACGCCGTGTTTTAGTCGTTCGACCACAGGCGGTCGGTTGTGATTTTGTTTTACAAATAGACGAGAAGGGCTCTGCGCGAAAATAAAATTGAACCCAACTAAATATACTTACTTGTTTAAAAAGCATTCAAGCATTTTCTAAACAAATGACGCTTTGTTCTTAGAAGGTTTTAGAACGGTCTCGTCTATTGTGAAACGACTCTGTGGGTTGAAATGAACTTGTGACATTCTAGCTTCAGGTCCCGGTAAAATACTTCGAAATCCTCACTTAAAATATCAATTTGACTCAAAACTAAGGCCAATTTACACACTTCTTAAATTTGCTAATAGTAGGAGGCCGATGAGCAAGTTTTTTATTCATTTTTCCACTAAAGCATGATGCATGCCTATGCATCAAACAAAGGTCTAAATACATCTAAATAAAAACTGCACATGAGCTATATACAACAATCGGGTTTAATTCCCTAAATGCCTGGGTTTGAAAATTTATAATTCACAAAAGAACTAAATGAACTTTACGGGCTTGCTTCGGAGGTAGCCTTCGAATTGATCTCTTCATATTGTTGGCACATTTGTGTGTCTGCTAAACTGTGATTTTTGGAATCTATTTATGTCGAGAGATACTTGCATTGTTATTGGTAGATTGTTTCTTGACTAAACGCTTGGATCCGCACATCAAATCTTCTGGACAATAGTGCCGTCTAACAAGCGTGTTTGTCTCCTTTCTTTTGCTGTGTCGGTGTGCAAGTTGTAGGTTCACTTATTTTGTTCTGGAAACACAATTTGCACACATGTTGACCTCGTCCAGAAGAGAAGCCAAACATAGAGTTACATCGATGAACAAAGTAGCGAGATACGGATTAGCTAGTCGAATCATTCTAGGTTTTTGAAGTAATAGAAAGCCGTATATGTATTATTGATGGAGATCGTTCTATTATACAGAGGCTGTATGCCTAATCAAAGTTAGCTTTTATTTAGAGCTGACGCCTATGTGAAACTCTAAAATAGCACTTTTCTGAACTTACGCTATGTACAGTTTGCTACTGGAGTCGGTTGATTTCGTAGTCAAAATGTCCCAATATATCTTGCTCCAAAACGCCTTATTTATTAGCCTTCAAGCATCCGCTACCAACTAATAAAGCAAATATCTCCATATATTTAGCAGCACCAGTTTATTGTTGGTTAAGTCTCTTGATTGGTACGTGATGATATGCGATCAAACCATATGGTATGAGCATCGTACTTTAAGCTTTTTCATTAGGCTCAGTTGGGAAACTGCTAGGAGTAGCTAGAGAAGCCTGGCATTGTCTGTACAAACTGTTGATGAAGGCTGAGGCCCACTCGGCGATCCCTAGGGCTGTACGATAATGTAATGTTTACTGACCAGGGGATGAGTAGCGCCCCATTGCTGCAAACAAATGGCCGAATATCTTCAGTCAATCACCAGAATCCTCTACACCGTTTCTCTTCTTTCGTATCTTGCTTTATGATATTCTGATTGAAGGAATCGGTGTAATGTCGTCGTTAAGTAAGTCGATCGCTTGGCTGGCATAATTTCAATGAACAAAGCTAAGTACAAACGCATCTAAATTAGTAAACTTAATAAATAAAAATGAAAAAGACTAACACTCCCATTAGAGATATTAAACACCTGTTTTCAATAAACAACGTTGAGGGTTAAATTACACAAAGTGAAATTCGCAATAGCAGACCGTATTTCCAGATAGATAAATAAAAACTGCGTACGTTGGCAGTAAGGTTCCGAAAGAAAACAGAATCGTATTTCATAAGGAACGTCAACAACAGGTGGATCATTTGCTTGGGCAGCCTGAGGGGCTAAAAACAATTAGCTTTCCAATCTATAGAAGTGTTTTCTTTGTAAGACGTTAATGTGTAGATCTAGCTCATATCTGGGCACTTATTTCAGTTCTATGGAACCTACACTTTTTAATTATAATACGCACTAAACGCTTCTCTTTTTGAATTATATATATATATATATATATAATTCCTCTAACTACCTCTGCCTAATAAAGTGTCCTTGCCTACTTTAAATCCTACTTTAAGGGATATTTATGTATGTTCTATTATTTCTATCTATTAGATTTTTATTAGATTTTGTCTGTATCTATTAGATTATACAAGCTCTAGTATGTTATTGTAAAACATAAATCACCGTTACTATAGAAATTATTTTATGTTTGTAACAGAAGAGATAGTGTTTGTATACTGGATCGTTTATTTAATCTCTTTACTCTATCTGACCACCAGAAAGATCGAAAAACTTCTGGTGGTTTTCTTGGGTTGCCACAATGCCCCTTCGTTCCGAACTTGATAAAAGATGGACATTATAATCAAACGTGGAACATGAACATCTGGGCCTGAAATGGTGTGCACTAGATGACCTTAGTTAGTTGTGATGACGGGAGAGGCGAAAAGATAACGTTGGCTGGGCTAAGGGTCATTGAACAGCTATGAGACACGGGGAGGACAGATCCCTGCTGTCAGTAATCGAGCTGGCGCTCCCCTCACTTATATGACCGAACGAAGAAAAAGCGTAAACAATTACATAGAATATCAACTTCTCTTGCAAGGAATATAGCTTCAGTTGTTGTATACATGTAAATGCTAAGGCTCAAAACTAATCAATCAGCTTGCAAGAGCAACCATCAGCAAGTGCATATTTATCTATATACACTATATCTACACTATGCAGTGTTTTTATGTATTATTATTATTGAAAAAGATACTTGCACCAGTTTATGAATATAATAAGATTAGGCACTTAGTAAGAACTCTAATAAGAAGGCACGTTCTTCTCCGCATTGCGCTAAAATACAAAAACTGTATAATTCAATATTTCGTCAGAATGATTTTGTGTGTTTTTTAGATATTACAAGCGAATATACTAAATTGTTTTCGTACATGCAAAATTACTGGCCGCACAACGTGACTTGACGTCCACCTGAACTACCTAAGATGTTCGATTCGATTAGTTCGGTGCTTACGTGTTTACGTGCAATATGCATTAAAGAATGTATCGTTTGTTTATGTTACCCTGTAGCAACAAAGGACAAGTTAAAGAGTTATTAAGCACGGGACTTGAGAGTTAGAATAAGCGGAATGTTATATTACGAAAGCCTTCTAGTACTTTATTAACAACCTTTCCTATTGGACAATATCTTAGATTGTGGCAAGGTGTTGAAAAACAGGGAAACGAAAAAAAAAACACCTTTCGAATTTTACAAACAGCGTTTTAGTACGAAGGCTTATCGAAGTTAGAAGACTTAGATGTTTCATATTAGGGTTAATACTTCAAACACACCTTGAAGGTAATTTACGTAGAATTGAATCGCTTAATTTGAAGAATATGAAGATATATTTTGTTAATGTTACCTATGTTAATTTTATTTTGTTAATAGTGATGTTATCAATACGGAGCTGAGAAAAGAACCATAAGAGGGTTTATGTCAATGCAGCGAAACGGCTAACCTTATCGGTAATATAAACAGTGCATTTTGTTCATTCAAAATTTCCGAAACGATCGCAGTGAATAAGAAAAAAAACACTCGTAATATTCAAAGTGTCGTCTATGCACCTTTCCATACATATAAGCATTTTTTTTTAATTTTATTTTTTAATTTTACTGAACATCGAAAGCATGCCATTTGACCTTAGTACCTAAACATCTTTTTCATATTCTTCATTGTATTGATCGCATGTTGGTTATTTTCCATTTACACTGGTCTGTAGTTAGAAATATTAGATAAACGTTATATTAGATGTAATATGTTGAATTTCCTATAAGCTGCCTTGGTAGTTCAGTCCTTCAAAAACAGCAATCGCAGGATACCATACTAAGTTAGTATTATATACAAGTACTATAAAATGTCACGCATTTGCATGATCAGCTCGTCTCAACTTATTATTATGAGACGTTGGAGAAATATTTTAACGTAAAGTACATTGTTAGCTTATTAAGGAGATTCATATATATTTTTAGTATAAATTATCAAGGTTACGGGATCGTCATGATAAGCGTTATTATTGGAATTACAATTATGGATATTCTATTTATGATACGTATATAGAATCGTCTGACATACATCGAACATGTATGTGTAAGAAATATAAAATGTAATAAAGATAAAAAAAGTCTCTCTCCAAAATTGATTCACATGTGATTATTTAAACTATTTAGTTATTCACTGTTAAATAAAGCGTTCTGTTTGACACGTAGAATTTTATTTTTACGTTTTGTTGGACTCAAAGTATACATACAATTAAAGCCGTTCTTATTTTGTAGCTGTTTTTTGAACCACAAGTGTGTGTATATTTATTTGTTTTTGATAAATGAGTATTAATCTTCATCGAAAATGAAATTAGTAGTGGAAAAGTTCCATATATATCAATAGTGGTTTCTTCAAAATAATACATATTATGTATTTTAGCATAGTTCAACGTCAGTTAAAACAAATAAGTAAAACTAGTCAGGTACATATTATATTCCTATAGATAAAATTGTTCGCATAAAGCGTCGCTGAAGTTTCTAAAAACGATGAGAGCAATCTAATCCGGATTTAAACTACACTAGGTTTTATTTCCAAATGCATAATTTATAACTCAATTGTTATTTTTGTGGATGTTAGATTATAATCTGTCTTATAGATCGATATAATTGAATTAATTATTGGGGATACACACAAAAAACAAAAAGCTTTTGACAAACTCGTCTCATGATATGGATTAAATGGAATGAACGGCTTAATCACACCAAATTATCCAAGAATTAAAATTATCAAGATTATATTAACACGCTGTTTAACAAATTTATCCAGAAGAGATTGATAAATGTGCCGCTCTCTTTACGGTAAGTTTATTTGGCCTACCATCGGCGAGCTTATCTATTAATATTTATACAACTAATGAACAATAGAAAAAAAATGGAGCATCGACTGATAATCTTCAACTATGAAATACAAAACAGTTGTATACAATAGTACGTGTAAATAGTAGTATTTACTTATGACACAATGCTAGTGTTATGACTGCGTCGATTCATTCGTTCTTTTGGATTACCGATTGTTTGCAATCGTATAATTTTAAACGAACTATTCTTTAATCTCAATGAGAACTATCTGGCTCCTTTTCATTTAAGTTGACCTATGGAAGAGAAAGGACGAAACCATCTTTTCCTAGAAGAGCTGAACTTAACGAAGCAGGTTGTCGAGCGCTATCGCAGAATGAGGCGGGCTAAGAAGAGTCATATTACCGTAAACGCGAGTTCACTGGAATAGAGTTACTTCCCTTTCTCTGCCAATCCCTTTGGCTCGCCTCGAACAACTCCGTATATATATTATCTGCCACTCCGTTTGGTCTTATCTCTCAAAGCGGTGATGGTCGTGGTGTACAGGCTCGCTCTGCTGTTTACCACGAGCAAGCGGGCCGGGCCAAACCGAGACAATGAAGTCGGGTCGCCAAAGTTCGCATGTATTCTGGATTCTTCAGCTTCTTCTTCATTGAATCGTATTGCTTGAAGTAAGAAAGCGAAGGTGACCTAGTGCTGGCGGTGTACTGGGTTAAGATTGTAAGCATGATTCTGATTCACAGGGCTCTCTGAAGATCTGTAGACTTAGCCACTGAACGGGACGCAGGCGTTTTATCGTCAAAAATTGACAATATATCGGTGGAACGGCCGGCCCTTACGTAGTTGCCGTCAGGGAAAAGATAAGGTTCTTTTTAATCGGCTGATGGTCGTAGTGGTTTTTCTTTATACTGATCGTCACATCTGGCGGCGCCAGTTCTTAGAGCCTACAATCATTGCGGATGGAGCAAGATGGAAATTAAGATAATGTCATTAAAGTTTCCTTGGAACAACTTCTAGCCATATAAAATAAGGCTTTAGGACGCAGGAATAAATATCTAATAATAACCTCCTGCCTCATTGCGTGCTAAAGCTCGGGTTGCATCATTTTAGTTATCTAACTCTACATTGTATCAGTTGTGGTTGGAAAAAAAATAAACGGTTGGTTTTTCTTCGAGGCCGCCCCGCAGTAGTACCAATAGCAGCTGCTCGGCTTGGACATCTCAAGCATATAGACTAAGTAGCATTGTAACAATGGGAGTAATGTCAAAATCTACGAACTCACGTAACTCATATAAACTAATAAACGCGTTTTCAGACTTACGGAACGATATGTTAGCAACTATCGTAAGCCGCTATGGCGTTTACGCCTTATTCGATTCTAGTATCTGTAAAGTATTTCCGAAGTGCGAGCATATTTTAATTAACATTCACATGTATGAGGTTACAAAATGCTATACACACCACCTTGGCAGGCCATGGAATAGTCAATGTATCAATATGCATTTTTATTGCTTTACGAAGACTCGGGTTGGCACGATCTCAAAAGTAATTTTATCACCCAAGACACCTACTTCTAGATGAAAGATCGGGAAAATCACACAGTCCGTCACCCTGTATTTATATGTGTATATTTATTACATAATTAATGTAGTCATGATCAGCACTAGGAAAGGTAGCATTTGCTATCTACGACTCCACAAAAAAAAATTATGGAACTACGGTGCCAATTTAGCGAAACGTAGAGGCCCCAGGCAACATCCATTTCGAAATGTGTTATTATGGAAAAGCAGCCAAACTGCTTGCTGTATGTGTTGTCGGCTGTCCCTTAATAATCCGCTGTCATTGGCATTACCAGAGGAATGACTGCGCTCACGTAATCATTGCATCCATCAGCTGTTTTTTTGGAAGTTCCCAGATATTAATTTCCAGGAGCCCACGGCCTCTTATGCACCATAAGAGTGACATATCTGCTATGTTTCGGCCATATCCAAATTAATTCTCAGACATGGTCGTCTGAAATGCAAACTACTTAAATCCTATTATCGATTTTAGTTAACATAATTGTTTTCCCTTTTCCAAAAATCGACGACTGTATTTATAAGCGCAAAACAACGTAATGTGCTGTTATAAACATAAAGTTGCTTGAATTTTATTAGAAAATATTTTGCATTCGAACTCAGTGTCGCAGAGCGTTCCAAATATGGAAAACACCGAGATACTTGCGTCACACGATGAGCTGAGCAGTAATCTTTAAACGGACGTTAATTTTCAGTTTCGACATAGTAGAGTCCTATTTTTCTCCTGGCAACCTGTTTCTTTTCCTCAAAGTTAGAAAAATCGATAACTATTCTTTAGCCTTATTCCATCATTGGCGCCGGCTTCACCTCCTGACGAATTCACGCGCTTAAAACTGACTATTTATCTGTTCACGTGTAGTGAAACGGCATTGGACAGCATGTTTGAATTGTCAAGAATATTCCCTAAACAGTTTATCGATTTATTTATCTTCTGTAACTGTTACTACCATAGGGTGAGGCATGGCATGCGTTTAACGACGGCAAACAGCTACAATATTCACAAACATAGCTGCCCTCGAAGAGTCGCTCACATACGTGCTACTATATCATGCTGTGATAATAAAGTTAATGACCCTATATATTACGTCATTAACTTTGCTTCAGTGGACTACTTTTTTCGGCAAGCTTTTTTTTGACAAGCAAAAATTGAAACCAGCGGTAATCCGCCTATACCTCTAAATGCTGTT
Organism: Varroa destructor; assembly: GCF_002443255.2. Classification (NCBI taxonomy): domain Eukaryota; kingdom Metazoa; phylum Arthropoda; class Arachnida; order Mesostigmata; family Varroidae; genus Varroa; species Varroa destructor. The sequence continues at coordinate 59,226,634 of NW_019211455.1, read as the reverse complement.
GATGCTCGAACGAATTTCGTAGGCGCCATAAAGCCGAGAATTTAGTTGTGTCTGGCGCTCTTGTTACAATAAACATTTGTTTCGAGTCGTTCCCGTAGGCGTACACAGTTATTTAAAATATATTCGCAACACTTAAGATATATTATTGTTTTTGAGGATGTTTCATCAAATATATGTAAGATTGATTTGGACGAACGAATATAATGCTAAACGCCTGAATCGTTAGTGATTTCGTCAGCTCTAAAAGCATGGATGGTAAAGGATATAGTTAGGCAACGAATTCACTGACTTTTTTTAGAAAGACATTCGAAATTGGCGTGTTCAAGTTAACCCAATATCGATTTAGTTATAATGGGAAAAAACTGTTAGCTATGTAACAATAGCAGACGAGCATAATATTTATACATAATATTTATAATACAGCAGCTCAATGCATATATAATTACAGAGCATATCATTAACTGAGTTTTTTTCGAGTAAATATGAATTTAACCTTCAAAAGTAACTACTGCTAAAATCTACTGCAACAGACCACTCCCAGGCCGCAGTGGACGCAGAACAACCTGACTTAGGTGTTCGGATGTGCGTGTGAGTAGAAAATATTAAATATCAAATGCGACCTCGATTCATACGAACTTTACGTTATAGTCAGTCGTAAAACATTTGCATAGACAAACACCCTGTGCACCATCGTAAGTATTTTAGCTGTATAAATATTAGTAATAACTTATTCGCTGTCGAGGCGTCTGGAAACGATCATATTTGTATGCAAAAATGGATAATGATTTGACTACTACAGAAGAAAGCGAAATACTTACTAAACGATTACAAGTATATCGTCCATGTTTAACGGACAATCGAAACTAATGAAAATTTTTCAGTGATGCCGCTGAATTCTTGCAGAAGTGCTTGACGGGGTCAAATACGCACACTCTGAGTTTAAGCACGTGTAATTGATGATGAAAGACAAATAGGTAATTAAAGAATGATATTTATTGTTACGGTTAGTATAACTATACGTAGATGCGTGTATTGCGATGTGCTAACTATTGCTTAAAGTGCAAAAGAACTGATGATCGGTATTCTAACGATAGTGAACGCATCCTAACGACCTTTGGAACGTAGATACTGTGCAGCGAGTATGGACAGTATACATAAACGTGTTATAAAGCAACATAGAAATTCGCGGACGTTTGTATATAGATGTAAGACTTAAGGTTGTAAATCAAACAGATTTTAACTGATAGATACAATTAATATGCACATGGCTGACTGAAACCACGTATTTACTAAGCATCATGAGCGATACTTCTGTTTTCAATATTATAATAACATAAATACTGTAAAGCCCCTTTACATTTATATAATTAGTGGCCGAACGGCAGAGTGATAGGGAAAACCTATTATACAAACATAATTATTTCATATATTCTATACGCATAATACACTATTGCCAAATATTATTATGTAGGAAAAGGTCACGGCCGAAACCGTTATGTTCAGAGTCCTATCGACAACTTAGACAAGCGGAATTTCTTTCAGCTTGCCGCATCTGGCCAATCCATTAATGGAGATATAATTTCATTGACCTCTATGGGTCACAACAGTGTTCCTTTTGTCTTTTTAAAATGAAGCATGATGTTATGGACTTCGTACTGTGTGTACAATCTCTCAGTGTATTTGTCGGTATATGAATGCGCATGTCTCTATATGTGCACGTCTCTGTTCATTAGAGAACAGTAGCAGAGCAGGCGCTAAAACTGTATGCTACAACGGTAAGCTTGGTCAAGGCACCGCGTTCCGCTACGGTGTGCAGACCAAAAGTCTTCTACCTCTCATCTACAATCTCTCGGGTCTCTGAAGTTGTCCCGACTTGGGCATGGGCGTTTATATCGGCGCACCGGAACAGACCAAGCACAAGCTCGCATGTATGATAATAAGGCTACTCGGATGTCTAATGATCTTTTTACAGTCTTAATAAAACCAACCATCATCATTCCTCATCAAAGACGAAGCTTATTTTATGTGGATAGAAATTTAGGACCGGTTCATATCTTAAGGACAATGCATGTGTACGAATTTGACGAGTAAACTGATTTACAACGGATGCGTAGTAATAAAAAATGTGAACGAAGCTTTATTGTGTTTCAATATTCGGATATCTTGTAGAATAAGATTTAGATTAAATAAACAATCTTGGAATAAAGAAAACCTATACAATTTATGATTTCTAAAACTGCATGTCTACCCTATGCCCACGAATTTGCTAATAGTACAGCATACAGACCTTAAGCTGCAGCTTATATTTACTGCCTACTTGAATTACTATATATTAATTTAAGAAACTACTGCATTCTAAAATAGCTGCAAAACAGAGACATACGTTAAATAGTGAAGAAAGAGTTTGTCCGAAAAAAATGCAGAAAGCCTGCCTTGAAATTTATTAGTCGGTGATCAAAGGCATAGATATGTGCAGATATGTCGTGAAGCATGTTTAAATTTTTATTCGAGATTAGTCAGTAGACTATTTCTTATCGTCGTGGTCAAGGTTCGAATCCGGGCATAGACAAACTTCGTTTTGTGCTGAGAGTTAGCCATCTGACGGAATACCTAACCTCACATAAGTGTTCATGGTATATGAAAACAAAAGGGGAACTTGGATGCTGTTTAGAGCGTAACACTCCTTGAAACTTTGTGTATTCTGGTGAAGTATAGACGAGAAATATATGATATAAATTTCTTACGAGTTTAGCCATTGGTATATTATTCGATAAATCTCATTTTGTATACATCAAAACTATAGTGTACCTCAAGAATCTTTTAGAAGCCATAAAAGAGCGAACCAGCCAGGTTTGAATCGAAAAATATCGTTATGTCATTTTAATTCTTAGGAATTGGCCTAGAATGTAGTTTTGGCCTAATACATTGAGTCGTTAATGCTGGCTGCAATGGCTTATTTGTTTAAATATAAAACCTTATAGATAATATTCATGCTATCGTAAAGGAACCAATATAATATGACCAGTGTCAATTTGCCAGTTCATGAGGCAACAGGAATTGACTCCGATTATTGAGTGTAATCATCACTACCGTGACATACTTCTTGCTGATAAGTAGAAGCTCTGCACAATTTTAGGGATTCAACAAAAAAGTCGTTGGTGGATAAAATGCGAGCGCGTCATCGCGCGTTTATGGCTGTATGTAGTATCAATATATTCGAGACTACTGTGCGTATCTACTTATAAATGATGTGTCTATGCAAATACAGGAAGTACGCGGTATGAACTGCGCAAAATGTGCATACAACTGTATGCTAAAGTTCCACATACATATACGTGAAGGTCTGTCGTTTCTTAATTTAGATGTCAGTAACGGAATGCAGAACGGACAGAGATGATATACCTTGCAGCAAATATATGCACCCCACCCAAAGCAGACGTGTTAGATACCGGCAAGCGGCTGCGGTTTTACCGAGCTGCATGAACGACCGGTAGGTACGAATAATCGTACTACTTGATTTTCTTTAGCTTTTCACATTCTAACATTATAACCCAATCTATTTGTATATTCATATATGGTAGTTGGGCTATCTATAGACACCTGCGAAGTGTTTAGAGAGCGTTTAAGCAAAAAGAACAGAGAACTTTAGTGAACAGGACGGAAAGACCGAGGGTCACTAAAAACAAGACGAACTCATATGTATACATATACTAATTTGTGGCTATTCTAGGCCTAGTTTAACCAAACGTATGCTTAACTGCATTAATTGATGATATTTTGCATAAAAAACTAAATTTTAATGTATACTATTATTATATACTATTATATACAAATGAAATAATATATCGGCGCTTTTGGGTAAGCTTATTTCCAGCCATCAATTGCTATCACTACAGTTACGATAGTGGAATGTTAGGTTAGGTAAATCCAGTTATCTAACCTAACATTCCATTAACAGCAACGTGCTGGTTTTCAGTAAACCCTTCTGGTTTGAAGAACGCGGAGTTGTCACTAGGTGCTTGAGCGCTCATTTCGTCTTATCCGTTTCGAGTAACTATTACTCTGTTTCAACGTAAAAGAGAACATAAACGTACCACAAAGATTATTACGTTATGATACAGAGGTTTGTCCACGAGAAATATTAAACAACCGCGTACCGGCCTGCAGATACGAGCATGGTTATGTAGGTTTTAAATTCATCACATAATTTCAGTGGCACCTATACTGAAAGCATTGAGTTTGCTACAGACAAAGGGGCAATAAATGACAAGGGAGTTTTAGTTTGACCTCTATCATTTTTAGTTAGACTTTATCCGGTTATTATAGATAATCTCACTTGGTAAGCAATAACCATGGTTTTTTCAAACGATTATTTAAAAATCTATTACCATATTCACATTACTGCCTCGCCTTTAATTTCTCAGAAGCTATTGAATTGACAACAACAGCGAATCAGACATTATAATTGGACTTGTAAGATTGCTATTCCACCTGTATTCGAAGCTAAATTCAGCTTAACTTCAGGCTTCCCCTTCTTCCCGAAAATACAAAAATACTTTTCAGGTCCTGTTACATACTATTACCACTAAGGGTCAATTTTTCTGATACAATAGACACAACATAGTACAATTCCTTAGATCAGTGTATTTGCGCCTAACGATACGCAGTTCTAAGATTCTCAAAATAATTTCTCCAGTTTCGCGGGCTTTGCCATTCATTTCGTAATATGTTAATTTCTTAAACCTAATTTTTCCCATGAAACTGCGACGTATGATGAAACTATAATCACATGTATTAATCTCAGACTCAGGGGTTTAGCTTTGTTAAAGGCGCGTAGCCAGATGAACCAGCTAGATTTTGGACATACTTCAGCATAGTGACCTACTATGGGGAAGGCAAGCTTTTTAGCTGCCTTCTACGAAAATTTATTTCGCATGGCTAAATAAGCAGTATTTTTTAAAGAAGTAATTTAATATGTTTCATCGACTTCAGCTTTTATAAACACCTTTACTTATTCGCTTACAGTAGGTAAGACACGATGTACGTACCTCAGTAGGGGATACAGAGTGAACGTAGAAGGCTTACGACGAATATCCGAGAAGATGAGTAAGGAAGAAACGCCGTGCAGGAACATATGCTATGCTAAGCCAAGCGGATAATACGAAGGAAGAAAGGCGGAGGTGCTTACTAGTGTATCGCAGGGCAACTGAGTCGGCCATTAAGAGTTTGAGAGAAGGTAAGCAGGCGGCATGCCGATGTCGCTGTTTCCAAAAAGCGATCTTCCTGCAACGGAAGGTATCGGCAACCAGTTGGATGGACGACTGGCTGTCAGCTGCAGTGAATCTCTCTGACCGCGAGAAACGTTAGGAAGAAGAGTCCGACATAAGGAGGCATCATGAATCTTAATTCGACGGACGGTCCAAGCCACTGAAATTCCACCACGCGTTCCAGCTATAGCAGGGAAGGCCGAACAGAGCACACAACTATACCAACCTGCCAGCCACACCGCTATTTGCGCTTCACTTGAAAATCATCGTCCGTAGACGCGTGCACTGGCCAGGCACAAAATTACTTGTTTATTTCTTCTTTCTGTCTATATAAGGTTCCGCCACTACCCTCCTTTAAACGCCGCTATTTCGATGTCTCTAAACCATAACAAAATAACTCGGTGATTGTTCAAGCGACGCTCCTTATATGAGCTTTAGCTTAATCGATTGTTTTGTTTGGCTACCTGCCAAACACCCGAGAGAATAAAACTTCATGATGATCAAACAACAAGGGGCACCTCATCAATCAGTCTACTTAATAGGGGTATGGAAGATCGAGCATCCATATACGTATGCCGATCAATAGCATATTAAGATTAGTACGCATATGCATTGCCTGAAGCGTATCATGCGAACAGGAAAATAAGCTAACGCTTGTTGTAATCGTATAGCAATTTCATGCCTATACAGTTAAGTTCATTCTTGGGATTTAGTAACTTAAGTAAGTCAGTCTTTTTGTCTATAGGCCGTAGAATCCAAAAGCTAGAAAATCTGCAACAAATTCTAATGGTTTTACTTTTATTTTTCAAAAAGTAATAATATTTTTTACGAAATTGAAACAATGATATAGAATTGTACCTTTTTGATTACACCTTTATCAGAGCCCAATACTTTCCCCTTCTTAAATATGGTTGCATTCATATTCTAATTAGTGGGTTAAGGTTGGTAATCATATATGTGCAGGTAAGATTTTTCAATATTTGATAATAAAAGATCTAATAACCGTTTTGACCTGAACCTTGATTTCTCGCTATGATTAACAGCGGAATATATTAACTTACTTAAATACACCAACAGCACTGGCCAGTATTCAATGTGAACTTGTTTAGCTAGATAAGACTGTAATGTATTGAAAATGGTCGTCAACATGTGGCTTTAAGGGGCTTCAGCAATGCGGAATAAAATATATTTACCAGATTCGAAGGCTAATTGAATTCGAATCATCGGAGAAACCAATTCCACAGCATGTATAAAGTCCGAAAACTAATTATACGATTGTGATGCACTCGTCTATGTAAGCGGTTTGCTTAAGTAGATCCAATAAAATATTAATTTGTTTTATCAGCTTTTCATGGCTTTTAGTTTTTGCATAACGTGTATGTCATTATAATTGACAATCTACTCATGTACGTAATTTTTTTAACCATTACTTCTCCATAGCTTAAGTATACTAGCATTATCGCAGCTGTTTTCTGTATCTGAACTATATTGCCTTATATGCTTTTCTTTTAGGACAAATTTCCCGCAAAAACATACTCAGTTAAGGAAATCTTTTCACGAAAAACCGCATAATTTCACACACTTCATTTTCCTCAGCCTTTTGTTTCAGCTATGTTTTTTGCACACTGTTTAGACTTATTTAGAACATCGTTCGATATTCATTTGTTGGGTTGGACTTTCGTTTCATTGGATTGGTCCATCAATGTCCTCTACCGTCTTAGCTTCATCATGACAAAAAAGGTTTCATGATAAAAGTGAAATTTGGTAATTAATCTACGTCCGTATATGCAATATATTGCATCAAGATATACGATGTATAGCATCTACAGAATATTGGACCACACTCAGGGCTTCCACCAACAGAGCAACGTTTCTAGATGAGTAAAGTGTAGCGTTATCTGTTCCAGGTATTCCAACGATAACTACACTTGCAACCATAGCATGACGATGAAAAATAATATAATTTATTGTTTATAGGTACTTACGCGTCATATTTGGTAACACTGAACAATTTTTAAATTTCTGGACTGTGTTTAGATGTTATTGTTGCAAATGAGGTCGGAGTGCAGGAAAAAGTAAACTCCAAATCCCACGTAGGCAAGAAATTGAAAAAGACCACATAAGCTATTTGCGTGCCAAGGATAACATTAATTTGCCACTACGCCATGACATTCTAAATCGTAGAAAGTTGTAATAGCACTGACCGTGTTTTATTATCTCTGAACATTTATTCCAAGAAGAAAATGTATGAATAATAGGTTGCAGGTTTTATTGTGAGCTTGTTTGGTTCAAGACGCTCCAATTGTTTATAACAATGCATTGAGGAACTCTTTTTTCGAATTTAGGTGTTGTATACCATTCAAAGCGAATTGCATAGATTAAAACCCATCAATAGTTGTTAACGCCAAATGCGAGGAGCTGGACGTTAACCTGAGTAATTCTAAAATAAATTTAATGCATTGCCAGTTTCTATGCGAAGATTGTAATCACCACCTTTGAATAGCTGAGAGCAGTGTGTACTATCGAATAAATACAATAAAGGAATTTAAGGGTAATCGATTAGATACTGCCGTATTTTCCTTATACAAGATTGGTGTTAAAGGCACTGCGGCAGTAGCTTATCGATGAACGGACATACATCATTGAGTTTCGCTTGAAAATATTCAGTCACCGAATGATATCTGGTGATCGCATCTCAGTGTGAAATCGACACTCTTAGAGACAGCACAGGAAACATTTAGCAATAACTAGCTGACAGGACTATCAGTAAATGAGCAATGCAGAATTTGCAAGGCTGTGTTGTAAGTGTGTAGAAAGTCAATGCCATCTCTATATTGCGGTCTTGCTATTTGTACCTGTTATAGTCAGTCAAATTAATTGCAACGAGTGAAGGATGGCTGGTCCGAGGGAGGTAATATATCTGGCAAATTCTCTGCTATGAAAACGTTTCGAGAGGTTCCCTCAAGATATGGCAAGCAAAAGCAGAAGCTGGTGACAGTAAATAGTTTGCAATATCTTCAGAAATTTCCCACAGCTGCTTCATGTTTTCCAGCAGGCAAAAGGCAAGCCTTACCGGAATATTCGAGCGTGTACAATAAAATAAATAAAAGCATAAAACTAAAATCGTTCATCCTGATGATAATAATATGAATAATATCGATGAGATGAGAGTGTACTAAACATAGAATAGTGAGCCTACATGGTACAAGGTTCGCTTAACGCATTAAGGATACTAAGGCTATTCATGTCAGAAACAAAGTTCTACAGGCCACTACTTATTTCGTTCTAAGACGTCAATCATTCAACAAAGCTAGGAGCAAAATGCTAGTTTACCAAGAGAGGATTGTGCTCAAGACCGAGGAAGCGATACTTTATAATAATTTACTGCCAAACTAAATATAATAACTCGCGTATAATAAACTTCATACAAGTATTAGTTGGTACGGTAGACTTCTTGCTCACGAACATGGTCTCAGACGAAAAAATAGGCTCAAGCAGTTAACTAGGTTTACCAGCATTTACTATGGAAATATTAAGTCTTAACGTTCCTACTGCGAATAAAGGATGAAGATATAGAACTTCGCGCCGAAGCGCGAAGTTTGCACACAGGTAAAATTATCGTATGTGATGATATGTACGATGCAAACATTTTTGCTTATTTAATAGCAAACCCCGTGCGTCAAAGACCATAGAACGCTCTCTTAATGGAATATAAAAGCATTAATTTCATCACTTACTTGATAAGCGCGCTATTTCGTAAACTGATTATGAACCAAAATGCTTCGTACAAAAGTTGAGACAATAAATAGACGTACGAAATAACAGCTAACCTGCAAAAACGATTTAGTTAAGTAATTCATATACCTATGATGACAACGCTTCTAATCTATTAGTCAACCCACTTAACATTCCTGCCAATAACAGGGTTCGTTCCGCAATTAACTACGTTATAAGGAGCGCACAAGTTACATTTGGACCGATAACTTATAAAGACAACACCACCTTGGTGTGTAAAGGCCTCCGGGCTGCGCGGCTCCGAGAGTTATTAAAATGACGGTAGGCAATAGATGTTCAGAGGCACCGGCTGCGGTAGCAGCGGCAGAAGAGCAGCTAAGTTCAGAAGCCAAAGAAGTGTAAATATGGAAGCTGCTTGAACATTGGGTATATAGCAGACGCATGCTGGTTCATAAAATGAAGAGACTAAAGTCAAAGCAAGTATTCCTTGAGAGTCGCGCCGCTTTGCTATCTAGACTAAGGTCACACACAGAAGGTAATCAAGAAAAGTCAGTGGATAGGGAGGCGACGAGGGTCGGCAAAAATTGAGGAACTCGAGAGCCCGCGGCGCCTGGCTATCAATATGTTTGATACCCCTGGCAAGCCGGTTCCTGCTGCTGGGGAACCCCTCTTGAAAACCGAAGTTTGTGCTGGTATTGGCCGTGGCGCTAATGCTAGCAATAGTACAATGGTCGAAAATGAAGAAGGGAAAGTTATGGTCGGTGGCCTATGCCCTCCTATGTAAGCCTCTACGGTCTACTTTTTTAGACATGCAGTCGTCTTCATGCTCCACTCACTTTCTTCGTGCTCGCTCTGTATTCTACTGCAGTACAACAGAGAAACGGACCTGCCGGCGTCGGTAACGGTTCTGTCTGCTAGAAATAATTAAGAGTTCTCGGCTTTAGTTCCGCGCTCCACTCGAAGCCCTGAGGCAAAGGCTTACGACAAGCCGATGACGAGGAAAAGGAGGGTAAAGAGATAGTAGAGAACAAAGAAGAGTTCGTTTCCTTGACTGAGCCGCTACCAAATCTCTGAGCATTGGCCCTGCAGCTCCTTCACCTTTCATTTGTGTGCGTGTCGGTTTATACTGAAAGCTTTAACCAACGCATGTAGTACGTCGAGGCCGCCTGAAGTGGAGAGAATAGCTAGCGTGCCTAAAGAATGAAAGAGGATAGGAGGTAAACAGAAGATCACGGTGAAACTAATGGGGAGAGTGAAATTGGAGCGGGGCTTGAATGGGGAACAATGGATTAGATTAGATTAGACAGCAGCACATGAACAGATGACTAACGGATCTGCCGAGAGAGAAAGAAAAAGGTCGTCCACCCTTTCAACTACTACAATCCATCCAAACGCCTCAAAGGCCTCAGGTTGGCCCTTCGAGTATTCTATGAAGGCTCGAAGAATAAATTTACTTAAATTTCTCAATGAACACAAAGTTTAAAATAGCAAAGGGAATTAGGTCAGAGTTACACGGGAAAACTATTTTTAAATAGTGAAGCAGATTCTCTGATAGTTTATAGAGATAAAAATAGCTACCAGGGACATTAGATAGAACAAACATGCATATGTCTATGTGTGCTCTAGTTTAGTGATGTGCTGTTTATTGTAAGAAGCGTTCATTAAAAAGAGTCAATTATGATTTTATCCATTAAAAATGGATGTGCGCTCCGACCACATCTACGCTCAGAAACGGGAATGACTTTAAGAAATGGGTGCAATACACAAAGCCAATTTTAGAAATAGATGAACGCCTTGAAATAACTCGTCATAGGCACTATTATTAGTACAGAAACAGTTCCAGTTTAGATTATAAGTAAAAGCTTCAGACTCAGAAAACTTAAAAAATGTATTCTGTCCTATTATGTACGCATTCGTAATGTAATGGAGTGTTCTTTTCTTTAAAACCAGCTCATCAAAAGAGCCCTTCTATAATAGAATAAAAATCTTGCAGTGCAAGAAAATGCAAAATGATTTTATCACGATTTTATGTGCAGCCCTAAGAACCCGACATCCTAAAGCACTGGCATAAAAGAATTAACCCTAGCGCATATTACGCCTTTACAGATCATCTAAGCGTTCAGAAAGTTGATGCGAGCCGTCTCACAATGCATCGGTTCACTTCGGTATATGAAAAGAGTAACGAAAGAATTAATAGAGCAACGCATTTAACACAACATAATTCGAAAGCTAATCCTCTACAACAACTTTGTCGTCTAAGACACTTACATTTAACTCTATTTATGTTTATGCTCTTAGAAACTGAGCGTTGAACCAGCTTTAGAAGTATTTGTATCATGTACTCGTTTGAATTGGCGCATAGCTGCTACAAACAAACTATTAATAAAGCGAATTTGTTTTCCAACAAGGAATTGCTTTGTGGATCTTAGTGGAAGAACTTAAACACGTAGATAAACCAAAATATATCGTTATACTATTCCATTTGCTAGCACATGCACGGAAGAGCTTTCTGCCAGTTCGGACCTACTTATGACAGTACACCTTGGTAATAGTAATCACTGTAGTAACTGTGCGCCGCTTTGTTGTTTTGTTCTTGTAGCAATCAGGTGGGCCGTAACTTTTCTTGCATTTATGATAGAAAACAGGCGATTCCATAATGTGTTCGAAAAGGAATGCGAAACAGATAAGCATCTGTGACTATATTATAAACATGCTATTCAACTGGTAGGTGAAGGCACATTTCCTTTTCTAGAGAAAAGCATTTTATTGGTGTTTTTATGCTCGCGAAAATGATTTGACCGCTGTAGCTGCTTGCAACTCCATAGGACTTGTTGACGCAGCATATTCTCCAACTAGACTACAGAGACCTAATGGCTCGTTAGCCTTCGTAATATACCATGGATGTATACATAATATAGTGTTAACGCGTTTCTTCAATTTGTAAAGCGATCGACTCTAAATCGTGTACAGTAAAAGTGGGTTAATTTATCTAAGTGTTTCCCTTTGTGAACCAATGTTCGGCTCAAAACGACTGGTAACAGTTTTTTTAATTTTACAAAATTAATCTTTAATTAGTCAGCCGATTCACCGGTAGGCTTTGGAACAGCCTTCGCTCCACTTGACATAAATCAGATTTCGGTGCTTCAGACGCGTGCTAATCTCACAATTAAACGGTCTATGATTAGCTGAATAGGGTCGACTGTTTGACGAGCGGAGAAATTAGCAGCTGTAGACTTTTAAAAACGTTCGTAATGTGATTGTTTCCCTTTGTCATGATACATGTCACTGACAAAAAAATCCACAGTTGCTTTCTTAAACGCTTTTAGAAAACATCGTTTACTAACAGAGGCTGTTAGCCCAATTCAGTGTTCCTATAATTCGACAATACTACAAATATACCATCTCATCAATGAAATAATCACCAACATTTAGCGAAACCGTTATTGAAGTATTGCACTAAGGATCATCTTTAGATATTTTGTCTTTAGATAAAATGTATTGCTACTTATTATCTTGCTATGAGATATTTTTTATTAGATACATGTGTACAAAGCACTTGTATTCGAAGACTATCAAATATGTAGCATCTATTGTTCACGTAGCTGATCTATAGGTTCTTTCCATATCTTGCTGACCTCTTCATTGTGATCTCTCTCTATGCTGCTGATATAATTTGTAATTTAATCGATGACAGCTAAGTACAATGAATACACGTTCCGGTGCACGCGGTATACGGTATATGGCGTAGTGTTTGCGTTAGAGAATGTTATAGTTAGAAAGTGTTTGCGCGCCATCTGTCTTGGTGAGAAGAAAGGAAACATGAATAAATGACATTTTGGTGAAATCCCTGATGGGCAACCGCACCTCTAACAGCAACCGGAATCGAAATACGCGGTTAATTAAGATGAATCTGCAGAGTTACTGCCACCGCTGGACTCTCAGAAGTCGGCCAATGTTGTAAGTTAGCGCAAGCAGAAAAATTTCTAAACAAGATCTCAAATGAATTTCAAAGTCATCATTGTTTTGGCTTAGATAATTATTTTCTTGAAACAGGGGTACTTGTTATTTGATCATATATTGTTCATTCAAAATCTTGATACACCGCGCCTTCAAGTTATGGTAAGCGATCGAATAACCAGGCTTACCTACTATGAAAGTAGAATAAACTCGAAAAATGACTGTTATGAGAGAATCAACGACTGGTCAGTAGACTTATATAGAAGCAAACAAATCCGTTCCGTTTTTAGCTCTGTTGTCAAGTTGTTTAACTTTGGCCAGCCCAAGTTATTAATATAAAAAATATACATTTGGCTCCTTTTACTCTTCAAACTTAGCGCATCGACTTAGAAAATAGATACTTATGTATATAAAAGATATACTTTGAGGCGGATGTTATTTATTCAATTCAATCAAAGCAACTCAAGCATGCGTAAAAATATTTTAAACGAAGAATAAAGAGTCAAACATTCGGACTACCTCAAATTAAAATGCATGAATCTAATTTACAACTAATGTTGTGTGCCAATGGCTTCTTTCTTTCCTTCATATTAAGATTTGCTCGCAACAAGATATATTCACTAAAGTTTATGTACTTTACAAATTTAGTCTTGTTGGACCGTACAGCTAGGAAGTAACGCAAACCTTTTGACATACATATTTGTATATATACTTGAAAATCATCTTCAATAAATAGGTCTAATTCCCCGGCTGCACGTGCTTGTCTGTTTAAAAGTTCCGTTGGTCTTGTAAAAGTGTGTAGGAAGACGATGGACGACCAAGTCTGAGCCAGAGTACGCCGGGTAGGGTCGCATGTTATTTTAAATGCTCTTTAATTCTCTACACTTAGGAACGAGTTGAGTAAGTTTCCTATAGAATGTTATTATACTTTTTTATTTTTTTTGAAGACACATTGTCGGACCGTTAATACACATGGACGGGTGGTAATTAACTAAATCGTCTAGCTAACTGTAGATATCTGTCATCACTTTCTATATACGAGTATACATCCTCCGCAAAAAATATACAGGTTACAAGCTAATATGCATGTGATTGAGAGCGTACAAAGATGAACTAGATGTATTTTTAATTATTATTACTAAATCTTTATCAGATATTTAACCTGCAAGTATTTTTGAAAAGTATCGTTAATATCTACAAACTAAATTGAACCAAACCACGTAATGTTTTCCAGCAGAAAAAAAGTTCTTACTTTACGTAAATGCAGCGAAAGGCATAGTTATAGAACTAATATAATAGGTATACTGTGGGTAGTCTTCTTTTAGGTCATAGGCTGTAAGAGAGAATTGGGACGTAAACGACACATGACATGTTCAGTAGAGAATACACACTACAACAGCCTTTGGTTGATGGTTCACTTTCGGTCGATCTAGTCTAGCAGAGCAGATAGCACTGGAAAACGTGAACATAGGCGCCAATGGATTTCGTCACAAACTTCCAAGGCTATGCCGCTTTGCTGACGCAAGGGTCGTCAAATACATTTTAGAGGAAGGGCAAAGTTTGCTGTAATAGAAACATTCTTTCTTTCAAAATTATACGAGTTATCCAATGGTATATATATTTATCTGTTGTGATATGGTACCATGTAGTTTTCTTTCGAGACACAGTATAGTTCATATTCACAATAGATTAGGGCGATAACTGTGTAGCACTGCTCTGATAATCAAGATTAACGTGCAATGCTGTCGTTCAAAGAACCTTACTGTAAACAGACGGATTTTATTTCAGCTGCTCTAAAGAACGTTAGAGCGCCCTAGTGAGAATGCCGAAGCGGTTTGATGCCCCCGACTGGCTGACTATCTACAGTGTATTATTAAATTGCTACACCGTACTGTTGCAATTTTAAATAGTCTAGCAAGACGCCCAGTGTAAGTAGCATTACCGATTTTTTTTTACTTTAGAGAAGAATAATACTATTACATTAGTAGAGGTAATATCATATCATTACTAAACTAAAATTATTTTAAAAGTAATTGTGCTGTTGACTGAATGAAGAGAATGGAAAATACCATTGTCTCGTCGTATTTGCATGAAACTGCTTCAGAAATTGAAGAACTTCGCGGACTTTGCCCTAAGGAACTATGCATAGCACTCCACTTCGCTTTAATATGCTTAATGTTGAAAATGCGTATCTTTGTTGAAAATAAAGAAGAAAACAAGCCATTTTTTGCTATTCTCGCCACATACAAACGAACTTCCTCGAATCCAGACGGTGGCATTTCCTGTGATATTGTCTAGAGAGAAAACGGGAAAAGTTCTTGGAGGAGAATAAAGAGCCGAATACTGCTGTGCATTCCCTTCGACGGCATTTTACAAAATTTCCCCGATAACAGCGTGTTTTGGGCTCAAAAGAAAAACAACAATGGGTAGAAGAGGGGTTAAGGATTTGGTTTGTGCAATTTTTGTGTAACTTTCGTGTAAATAAGCATACTTCTATATATTAACATAAGCCACTTGTTTCCATGAGATCTAAACAAATGTCGACACCATTACAGACGATCTCTCTGTGACGCCAACGATATAAACGCAAGTCAAAGTAGTAAACTAGGTTCTATGCTAACACTTTCGCCTCTGGCTGCATGTACTCGATGTTAAGAATCTTAACTTACAACCTGGATTTGGTTCAAAGCTTGATTAGCGAATAAGTCCTAGTTTGATACTCGAGCCCACCGAATTATTGAAGTTCTCAGTTACTCACCGCCAATGCAGTAATCTTATTAAACATATAAAATAGTAAACCGGTGAAACTATATAAAAACTAAATATTGCGTTACGAACCCTATCCAAGAAAAAAGACGCTTTAAGCACTTCAATAAATAAGTTCGGCATTTCTAATAATACGAATTTTCGTTGTACGCTA
The DNA here is from genome assembly GCF_002443255.2 of Varroa destructor. Classification (NCBI taxonomy): domain Eukaryota; kingdom Metazoa; phylum Arthropoda; class Arachnida; order Mesostigmata; family Varroidae; genus Varroa; species Varroa destructor. The sequence continues at coordinate 59,210,755 of NW_019211455.1, read as the reverse complement.
TGAACGTGTGTGAATTCCAACCTCAAAATGAATCGGCATTGTTTAAGTTTAGAATTTACTACGCATTTATCTATTCCTACTTTATTCTTTCAGTGAGCGTTACGCCTAAATTCTATTTTTTTTTCATTTCATAACTCGTTTGCCTGGCCTGCTGAGACGACAACTGAGCCGAATTGCCGCGCAGTGTACAGCACGCAAGTGATGGCTCTAACAAGTAAGGCTAAATGGCTGTAATTTAGTATTCTTCAGTAAAAATTATTTTCTGGTAAAACTCCGCAAATATTAGCTAGATTGCTTGCTAAATAAAAGACTTTGGTTTATTTGTGTTGAGAGGAATACAACTGTATCGTACGAACGCATGAAGTTAGAATTAGATATAGGCGTTTCCGGTCAAAGAGACCTTGCAGCGGTTCTACTGAAGTGCATGACGATACATAATATCCTGGGCGTATCGCAACACATATTATGCAGATACACGTAACCTCTGATAATTGAAAACCCACCGTTCCACGTAGTATATGATAAAACCCATGTACTGCAAACCGTATAACTAAATGCCGGTTCATTCTATGCGGCTCTTTTCAAGCTTCGTTAGTTATGGACCTCGCATTATTTTTTTTCCTTTTTTTTCCATACGTTGATAAACCTCAAATAGGCAAGAATAATGAGGAGTTGAATCTGCATCTCAGATTCTTTACACATAGTGGTGTATCACTTTGAAGGTACGCGTATCGGTTCTAAAGTGGACAATGTAGGCCCATGGTGCGCCTTAAAAACGGAAGTTTGACTCAATCAAATCTTTCGAGCTGTTTCGATGAGAGATGTTCCTAGACAACCGTGATTTCGTATGAAGCGACTGGGCCACTTTATTTTGAACCAGGCCAGCGACATGCGCAAGAAAATCGTTAGGGCGTACGTATTTCCACAGTCGCGACCATAGTTCGCCGCAGTCTACGAAGGTTTGTTTGTTTGCGGGTAAAATGACTCCCAGGTACTTGAAGCTATTCACGTAATTAAAACATCTAGAAAGCAGCGCAAAGGCCTTTACGGCAGAACTTCATGTTCTCTGTTCCGTCCATGTTGATGATGAATCTAACCTTTTCCATATAACATGACAGCCTGGCAGAAGCTTGGTATAGATAACACAGGCTTTTTTGAAAAATCACAAAATCGGCGCACAGCAACGTTTCTCTCCGTTCTGCCAAATTCTAAACACGGAGTGGCAGGTTATTATCAAGTGTGATGCCAGTTGATTGGGCGGAAAGTTTTAGCTGGGCCACTCCAGCATCCTTAATCAGCGAGCTTTCCTATACTCTCGCTTTGGTCAAATGCAGCATAATCTGTAAGACTTTCCATTTTGCAAATTTCACTAGAATTTCGTTTCTAAAAACCGTGCAAAATGCCGACTAAAAACATCAAATTTTAGCGAAAAACCTCGTTTCGGCTTACGATAAGTACAATGTACTTCCTGAAGCAGCATGTCGTATGTCATAAAGATAGAACTTGTAACGTGTAAACGCAAAACATATGCCGTTCAGTTGGAATACATGAATTAACTTCAAAGTCTCATTAGCCAGCATGTAACAGGTGAGCCAGAAGCTTGTTGAATCTGCTTTTCTATGAAGATAGATCAAGCAGGTTGCCCTTTCTATTAAATATGACACTCCGAAAGACGTCGTTCTAACTTGTTGATAGCTGGCCATACTGTATTTGTCCAAGCATTTCTCCCGCAAAAAAAACCATGCCAGACGCGGTTTTTAAGTACTTATTGCGAATTAGGGTTCAGTCCAGCGACCTTTTTTGATTGTAGTTGGTCCAGAAAGGTACGGGCAGCCCCATAACCGGTTAACGCTTGGTCAATTCGCATGTCTAAGGTAGTGCTGTAGCGGCCAGTTTGCAACTCGTATTGAACCGCGAGTGTTGTCCCTACGGCAGCATTATTTGCTTGCCTAAGTACAGTTATAATTGGTCTATTGTTCAGGTTTAAAGTCATTGTGTATTAGACGAGAAATGGATAATACGGCGAATGATACGATTTTATCACTTTTGGCTCGTCATTTTAATTCATAAAATAAAGCAAGCATGAAGAAAATACCTTAGCCCTATTATTGTCTTTATCAGCCGCCCCTTTTATTCAACGCACTATATGCAATTAAAAATTTGCAATACACCATTTTAATGTTACAACATCTGACTTATAACTTTTATAACTTGCTGTAATCCTGTGGTCACTTTTGATACTACAGCGATGGGTCCAATAAGCCAGAACATAGCAATGAGAATCGTTTGACACGTTAACGAGTACCAGGATACGTGGTAGCTGGCTTTACGCCATCACTTTAGACCGAACTATTAAGACGGCCTGGTTCAGTTGACTCTGTCAGTACAAAAAGGACGGCGGATGGGGGGCAGGAGTAATTAAGTCGCGATGACGTAGACACTTAATACAATACATCTGCGCTTGCTACAACGACGGTTTGTCGAGTTCACAGAATTAATTTGTTTTTGCTCTTCCACTCTCAGATTACCGGAAGCCCTAGGTAAGTATTTTCCTAACATCCCAAACATATTCCTCCTACTTTAGTCATTTATCCGCCTCTGCTGGTATTCACTTAACACGAGGAAGCCAGATGCGATAATGCAGCGACGACTAGACTTCACCAAACCGACCCAACATTGTGTGCGATGTCCAGGTCCCACAGCAGAGATCATCATTAACAGCGGCGCAATGGTCGTTGATGAGAGAGACGTGCCCGCTCACTTAGTCGCAAATGCATAAAGCAGCCGAGGCAGAGGCAGATGGCACTTAAAATGGACAACAACGGGAAACCACGCGAGAAGCTCGAACGAGTCATACGACAGCACCAAAAACCCAGTTCTGCGTCTGTGGCCATCCGAATATTGTTCATCTAAGCGATGCTGTCAGAAGCGACCTAGATGAAGGTCGGGGGGCTCAATCAACGGCTGTCATTCGCCCTGCTCAAATTAGCACACACCCAACAAAGAAGTGAGAGTGAAACAAGGACATTCTTACAACGAACCTAACATGTTATTGTTGGTATCATGCCGTGCAGCTTGTAAAGGAAAAAGAACCCAATGCTGCTCATTTTTAGAAAATCAAAAGAGGTTCATGTTAACGCTTTACCATTCTTAAGAGATATAAGAAACTTAAAAGGTAGAACAAACAAAATAGCGATCATAAGATGAAAAAAACCTGAGTAAAATTAATTGAAATTAAAATGATCGCTAGCTTAATGCATGATTGTAAATGTCATTGATGATATTTAATCTTGCTATGCATAGCTTATAACTTCCTAACTGTCAGTTGCCTCCTCTTTCGTGAAATATGTTGGCATTGTATTGATCTTTATTTTCAAGTTGGATTCTCTGCGAATAAATTTCTTAACGGTTGAAGATTTGAATAGTTACATCCCAAAATGGTCCGTGCGTCTTATTTTCAGAATATATTGTAGTGACTCAACGGTATAACTGTGAAGACAATAAATCGATAATGGCACTTAGATCCTGGCGTATTGAGAAATTTTCAGAGTCATACGTTTTAAAAACAATTTGTAAATATGTGAGAATTCACAAAAAGGGGCAGTACATGGCTTATCATTATGGCGCTAAACTTCTAATATGTCTTTGAGTGTTTGAGAAATTCTAAATACTATTAGACGTTCATATGCTTATTGAAAAATTTAGTTATAAACAAGATTTGTTGTGTAACACAGTTATGGCTTTTCTTATAATCTTCGTTATTAAAATAATGACATCTCGAGGAAAAGCTTATTTACTGTCAAATATTTTAAGTCTACAGTATTCTCTCTCTCATTTTATCTTTTGATTTAATAGTCATTGTTATCGGGAACTGATACAGATGAAAAACATAAAAAGTTATTTTCCATAATACTTCTGCATGATCACTTTGTCATCTTTCACTTATTTGAAATTTCAGAGCTTGAAAGCTGTTACAAATAATAATGGCCTTACGGTTGTAGTAATACTTCAGTAGAAGTACACATCTATATGACAGGCGTTTTTTCGTGCAAGGATAGCCTTATCTTGTACGCTATTATTTATTTTTGTTCTGAATATTCACTTCTACTATTTTGATCCTTGATTCGTTGTTTTTTTGCTGAAAGCGACATTTCACGCGACGGTTCTTTTTCGCATCTTGTAGAAAAAGACTGTCAAGCCTAATTTGATCTATAGGGAACTGTAGCACTCGTTGATCTAGCGATCAACGCTTTTCCACGAAAACGATGTTCATATGGTCCTATTTTTAGATAGATCCAATTCATATTACTTTAGCGCTTACTTGGGGTTTCGTGTTGTTCGTAAAAAGCACAATAAAATATGTAGTTTTATGTTTTTGTAGTCATTGTCTGTTAATTTAGGTGTGTTCAGTTTATAGTATCTAATGCATTTACTAGCCTCAAACTAATGGTTAATTTTAGTACAGAAAGGTAGAAGTTGCACTGTGGAGTAAAATATCGACTAAAATCAAATCTATTGTCAACTACAAATCAGAGTGTCATCTCTTTTAGCCGATGCACAACAGCGTTTTCTTGTGTCTATGGTACATCTTAAAGACCTATTAAAAACACCGAGAATTATTTCGCATTGCATCGGATCTCTTAAGAGTTAATTTCATTTCGGAAATCATTTTAAACATAAAAACATGTTTTTAAGTGTTTGCAATACCATAATAGTTAATAACCTTCTCTTTATCTTAAATAGCTCTATGATCACGTTGGTGTTAATCGATCTGATTCACCAATCATCGCCAATAAGCTGAGGTCATTGTGGTGGGGAACGCTCTTTATCGATTTTAGGCAGCTCTCTATTCCTCTAGATAGGTCGGATTCGCAGCAAGCTATTCTAATTACCTCTTACAAGAATGATGCTTGATTGTAGTCGTGAGAAGATGGACAAGTGCAATATAATTGTTTTTGTACAAACACGTTAACTATACTCGTGTGAGTAGTTAGTGACTGCCATGTACGGCATCAGTAAGCGATTGGAATAGAGATTCACTTACATGTTATAGAAGCCATTGAGCTTTGCTGAATCAATTGGTACAAACTTGTTAGCTACAAGGGAAGTTTGATTGGTAAGGGAACATTGTGTTTGAGCCCGCATATACCTTCTTGCTTTTCTTCAAAGTAAATTCACTTCAATCCCGACACGTTTTCTCCTACTGGTATTAAGCTGGTATTTAGCACATTAGAAGGCAAAAACTTCGTTCACTTCCAAATCAGTATAGATTTTAAGCCGTGTACTGGTAGGCAATTAATAGATTAGGCTGCTAGCTAGCTTCCGATGGACCGTAACTTGAACTCAACCGCAAGCATTGAAATTACTTGCTAACGAATAGCATTATAAAGCATTATTGTATGATCATCTTGTCATGGTGGTAGCCTTTATTTGCAAGGCCTAACTATTCTTATTGTATCCTTGTTGTATCATACTAGGGTTCTTCTATAATTGCTTTTTGTTATATTCACATATTTCACTATATACCTATGTATTGGATTGGTCAAAATGTTATCTATTCTAGCTAGTTTATTTAAATGTTCTTAACTCTCGGAAAAGCCCTACATAGCGGCTGTAAGCACAGCAACTTTGCATGATGGTTCGTTAGAACTTTATAGCTCACAAAAGCAGCACGATGTATAGCGTCAGCATGAAATAATATCATTATGTGACATTTTTGTCTGCCAAGACTTCTTTGCTGTAATATTCAGTTTAACGACTTCAATCGAGTTGCACTCTCCGATAACCATTTTGTTACGTTTTTATAAATTATAGTATCCCTACAAATACTACTAAATGTTTTTAGACGCCCATGTGGAGAGTTGTTCGTAGCTTATCTATTTCTTCTTGCGCCGAAGATTGTCAAAAAACTTTAATATTTTAATCCCTAGAACCGATTTTACCTCAGAACGATTTCTCTCGTGCGAGGAATGATCGGGTTATGTTTTACTAAATTCATATGAGGCCTTTCCTTCTGATTCTTCCTGCCGACTTTTCTTAATGCATTCAAGCGATTCAGTACAATGTCGGGTCCTCTCCACAATTATGCAGGGTCCATTTAAAAGGATCTGACTGAATTTGTTAACCGTCGAGCCTGTAGTCCACTGTTATACGCTCCTTTTTTAGGGAATGGTTTGTCGTTTACATAGAAATCTTTAGTTAGAGGGTATAAAAAGTAACAGTTTAGGCGCATGCTGTTAGAAATTAATAATATCATTTTCAATCCCACGCAAACTCGTTAGTTGGCGACTCTTTACTTAGCTAAAACACTGGCTTTCTGGCCTGCCTAGGGTTCATGCCTCTGGTCTCTCATGTATACAATTTATGAACAAGATCTAGAATTACGTCTTCAATAGCTAAGTGTTATCTCCAAAATGTATAACAATGATCATAATATATCGAAAAACGCATACGAAATGTTTACAGTAAAATAATAGACCTTGATAATTGTTCCTAGACACACGTATATATTATTTTATCATAAGTAAAAATCTACTTCTAATAGAAGATTGCAACTTGGCTACAGGAAAAGACATGGGTGGCTATTAGGGTGACGTTCCACCATCAGGTACGACGCTAGGTAATGTTATATTTTTCTCTATTTTTCGTCCTCAATGGCTTATCTTCTCGTCTATAACAAAACGCAACATTAAAGCCGTATTATACCGTGTCACAGGCCACCATCGATGCTTGCTGGTTCGTAGTCACAGTATAGCCTTTCCGTACTACCAGAAATGGCTCTGTTTCTCGTTGATATTCTCAACATGTGTATTTTACTAACAGTTTGATGACATCTGCTTTTGTTATGTGTCCTTATGGCTTACCGTTAAATAATGAGGAACAGGATGCTACAGCTGTAATTGTCTCTGCAGTTATAGTGAGGTACGCAAGATTATATTCGTCGTAGATAAAAAAAGAAATCTTTATGAGTTTGTAAAACTCGGTTTAAGAAGTAACAGTGTATATATAATATTTAATGGGTCATCGCACAGCCTTTTGGTAATCACTAATTATAAAATAAATATGCAGTTCCGAAATTTGGAAAACACATTCAACTCTGTACTTCTCTCATCTTTGACTTTAACTGTGCGGTAATACGGCCTTTTTTGTTTACTAATTGTTTACCGTAGCAATAAACAAACAAGGTTAAATGAGAAAATAATTAATGAATCAGCATTTTTGCGGCAAAAACCGGATTCTTAGGGTTTGGACTCATAGGAAGCTTTGAATGTCGGTAGTAAACTTGGCTATTACATCGTACGCTTACCAAGATTGCGATACGTTTGCGTTTCCGTATGAATCTGATACAAGCTTGTGCAATTAAAGTACGCTTAGAGCTCGTTTACCAAAAAAGAAAACCATTCAAACAAAGCAAAGCAGAAAGGTTCTACTTTAAAGAGATTTTCGGTTCATTGTGGAGGCATTACTATGGTATGCTTGACGTGCTCGCATACCGACAATTTCAAGCGGGAACGCGACCATTAATTGTAGAGTGTTCTCCATGCATTCCCTGAGGTTGCATACCATGACGGCACTATTCTGAAACGGCGAGGTATCCACCAAAACCGCAATATTAAACGAAATGACGCCAGATCCCAACTATACTCTGTCGGGTACACAAACGGCTATTCTGAGTTGAAGGATCATTTATTATTGTTAACTAAAAAGGGTTTTGTTTGTCTGGAGGTTAAAGAAAAGATTTCTATTAGTTTACTAAGGATGATCGCCTTTCGATTTGGTTGTGTCTTCAGGTTTCATGTTTCGGCTGATCCTGAACTTCTAGTTATCTTATTACTTATATATGAATGGATTTCTAAAGGTCCAGCAAGTGTTACGTAAGTCACTAAGCATGTCCTTGTATGCTACAGTGTATTGCCTTATATATACAAATGATGCGAATAAAATCGCCATAATTTTAAATGAAGAATCTATTCTGCTAATTCAATATTATATCTATTTGCTTCGCATGATATCCTTAACTTGGTAGAATAAACGATACGCTACAGCACTTATATTATCAACATGTGTTAACTTTTCTTCTACACTTTTGTCATTGTATTATTTATTTTAGTATTATAAAATATTACGTTTATTAGTTCTGGACGTATATATTAGAGCGAACAACTGCAATCTCCTTCTTAAGGCAAAAAATCTGCTCTACTTTACATAATATCGTGCCCAGGACGGCGTCACTATTACCTTTATGCACGTGTGTACATTAACAGCCACTGCAGCATGAATGATGCAGCCCTTAAGCACCAGTGGCTCTTTCAAATCTACCGTAGGCTCCATGCAGAACATTTACGTTTTTTCGCCCTGTTCCCTTCAAAGTCTCGATAGCCAGCGGATAGAAAAGGTATATATCCTAGAAAGTAGAACATTTGCGGAGCTTGTCTTGTTCTGCTAAGGTGTCCGCATGGTTTAGTACAACAGCACCGTGGTCGACATGCTAGTGAAGCTTAGAGTATCTACCGAGATAGCACACCAACACAGTCTTTCTTTTGTGGCAAACAATGAGAGTCAGGTTTTTTGATCTACGTCCATCACCTTTAAGGCGGTTCGCTTACGGGAGAATCTAAGTGATTTAAGGGCTCTATAAAAGGTGTGGTCTAAAATTCCTTGCTGCGCTTTTATAACAATAGATCCCTTACCTGTCATTAGGGTCGACTTTCTCACCACACTGACAGAAGCGACAAATTATCAAACGTCAGTCAAACGTGGATCAACATAAACATGCGCAGCGTTATTGTCTAAAAGCGTTCCAATTGACGAAAAGAAAACCATTTTTATTCATGCTTCCACTCCTTAGCTTTGTACAGCTAGCAATGTCACATGTTTATTCTCAATATCACATAAGTATTTATTGAAAAGGTTAGTCGACACTTTTGTTAAAGAGTAAACATAAAACTTCGAAATGTTTCTGTTCAGAGCAGCATTAATTTTTGGATCTTCGTGACTGACACTGTAAACCAAAAGAAAATAGGCTCCTATAAGATTCCAAAAATTGTAGGCGTTTAACCATAACATCGACTTACCTCACGCATGGGTTCAATACTGATTAAAAACTCTCCTTTATCAGAAACACCCCAAATATGCTTATCTCTTCAACGGCGTTGACCGGGAAACTTGGTAGACGTAATCTAACCCGCTAGATCATAGTTTAATATGCTTCATGCAAGAGGAACCTGCATGTAATCACTTCATTTTTTAAGGTCAAATTCGATTCCTATATCGCCCGTAAGATGAGGTTCGCAGATATGTTTCGTAACATTACATCAAAATTCCCGCCCAAAGTGCTATCCACGTATTGCGGATTTAGCAGTGACTACAGAGACAGCTCAAGTTTTTAATGACAAGGAACAAGAGGACCAGTCCAAAGGAATCTTTTTGCTGTACGCCGGTTTCAAAAAAAAATGTGGCTTATTAGGAATAGACACGACAGTGGTTCGTAGGCTTGATCTGTAAGTGCATACAGCTCAAGAACAATAGATCCGGTAAGACCAAGCCAGTGGACTCTTTTGGCCGCGTTATGTGAACTGTTAGAGCACAAGTTCATAATTAGGATTTCCTCACAAGTAATGTAGGTTTGGACTACTGCATAAAGAAACTTTGGCCGCGCGTGCAAAAACCTCAAAACCACTTTTTTCCTGCATTTCTGATGGAGACAGCTTACAGCACTAATAAGCTACTACGAAGCGTTTCTGCATGCCACATTGGTATTTGCCTTTTGTAATACAAAGGAGCAAGCAACAGGTTTGAGAAACCCTTTTTTCTGAAAATCAAATAAGACTGACTAAATTACTTTCAGTAGCAGCTTTGATTAGATAATGTCTACAGCTTTATCACACTGCAGATTTCCGGACGGCAACGCTCGATGGAAGGTCTTTTTTAGAACTTTTAGAGTACTTTATGTACATCACAGGGTGGGAATGGTTCATGGTGTTCCAGGATGTTATCGGAGTCTACCCCGATCGTAGGAACTGGTTTCGCCATCACAAGTATTGACTCATCATCATTGACATCAGGCTAGACTCTGACAAACCTGAATTTCCAGCAGCAGTACAGATTGGCAGGAGAAGTAGTCGGTGGCTTCTGAATCACCTTCTGAGTTCCTACCGAGCGCGCTTACTTTCTCTAGATGCGAGAATCTTAACTTAACGTTTGTTTTCGTCCATCTGACATGGGTCGAGATGTCGCTTCTCTTCTAGAATCTCAATTGCCATCCACTTCTAGTTTCGCTTCTAAAATTGACGAATTTGTTCAGTTCGCTCCCGACCAAAACGAAAGATTCCTTCTCCGTGGGTCGTACGTTACTTGTAGGTCTACTTATTAATTTCTCGACGTCCGTGATGACATCTAGTATTCCCGCACCTAATCCCATTACGGCTATAGAACTCCACTCTAACTGCCGGTTGCGATTGCTGTCTTTCTTTAAGGCGTCTGTACCATTGTCCGACCATCTTCTTCGATCTTTGCCTTTGACCCTCACGGTGATATTTTAGCTAAAGCATAACAAAAGCATTTGCTTCCATGCCAACCGTTATGTAAGTATCCTTCGCAATATTAAACACCTCTGTGCTTTTCAAAAGCACTTTTTATCTGCTATCTCTGTTGGTCGTTGTTCGTAACCAAAGCGGTACCAAAGCGGTGCCCAAAATAGGACTATAGATCCTAAGCCGCCTTTGTTCAGCCAACTTCGGGTTATGAACATTCAAAAGAATCCTCGCGATGTCGTTTACTGTTTTGCTGATTTCGGTTATGGCGATCTTCATATGCTGGATCTCCCTAAGCACACTATAGCATGTGTACGAGATTTATGTGTACCACTATTTATTTGGCGTAAATTACCATTTTAATTTAGCTGCCAGCTGGGAGGAGATTGATAGGCTGTTATTGCTTCTTAATGATAATGCAATTGTCTCGCTCGTCCTTAGTGCTAGCAAAAGTTCGGCTGCTGATCTCCGTTCATTCAGAGCGCGCAAGGCCTTGTTAGCCTTTAGTTCAATTTCCATGACCGTCTTTACCTCCACTGCAAAGTCGTGTACGTACGCCAGCAGTTCGAGTCCACTTGAGATGTTTTGCAGGCGCAGCATCTTATAGTAGGCAATACTCCAGCGGTTTTAGGAATACACCCTAGGAGATACCTGCTGTTGTATACCCTAGGAGATACCTGCTCTGATCCCTAGCATGTAGCCGGCCTATTGTGAAGATAGTTGGAAATCATCCGACCAAGATAAGGCGGTACTCGTTTCCTGACTAGGGTCTCAAGGATGACCCTTCGAGGCAAGCTGTTAAAAGCATTTCTGGCGTTCAGAAGAACGACCAGATATAGCTCATGGTTCTACCACGATGACCTGTGAAATAACTCAGCTGTACCGACCACTTACTCTATCGCCGTGACTACCGATCAATTCGTACTATGTGGAGGACAGCAGGCTGCGGTCCTCAGTCAATTCTAGTAGTCCTATTTCAGTAGCCATTTGGAATTCTTGGCCAGCGATTTTATGCTGCCTGTAACCTTTAATACCCTTGAATAGACTTTCTTCCGACCGAAAACAATAAAAGGGCTAATAGGCCCTTAATATGCCTGAATCAGAGGTGGTCCTGTTGAAGGGCAGGCTGATAAGAACCTGAAAGTTGCCATAATGTTAATACCAGACATTCCTAACTGGAAGATATTAATTGGAGGAGAAAACAGCAGCTCGTCATTAAGTGCCGCAGGGTGTTTAGTTTGCAAAATACTTAGGCACTTTGCGTACGATAAACCAGTCCAACCAAGCAGAACGCATAGGCACGCCGCGGCATTAGACCGGATTTCAGCAGGTAGGGACACCACGTACTGCTCTAAGTTGGAATTTCAAGAACAACAGAGCAATTGTGACTAAATCGACTTGCACTCCTGCGTTGCTCCGAACCGTTATGCCTCGTAGCGTTTCGGCAAGGGCTTCTACATCCAAACGACGGCTCGTTTTTGGAACCAAGTTAACGACTTGATCTCCTAGAGACACAACTGGAAGCCCGCCTCGATGACAACAAATGAAGTCACTCTATTTGTAGTAGAGGATATTGGCATTCAAACCGGCAGGTGTTACCGCACGTGCAATTTAAAGCCTCTTCATTTACGCAGCCTAAATACCTCATGGAGGCTTGACACCTAATTCTTATGACACCGTAACTTGCGAGTCCCCTGGTTTTTAAAGCTCCAGAGGTGTAGGGGGCGGAGGCTGGCTGAACTTGTTTTGAGCTTATTATCATCATCCTAATTTGCCTACCTAATATATTTGACTCAAATTATGGCAATCGAGCAGTAAGAAGCTTTATAAACTTAAGTACCATCAATCCAAATAGAATGGCAGGATATGTCGAGAGTGAAAGCGAGGAAATGACACCGTCTTGAATAGTTTCGTACATTGATCGCTGCCTGGACCAGAGTGTGGGCCGTACTGGTCCGGCTCATCCAAAACACCATTATTTAAACCGTGTGTTTGGGTATCCTTTCGTAACAATCGTATGGAAATTGGCACAAGAAACTAAAAGACAACTCTGTTTTTAACGGGCCCGTTTGAAGGCATATGCGTGGATGGGGCATCTTATTTTTCTGATTTCGGCCTGCTTGGCCTTACTTTTACAAGTAGAAGCAAGGTGGTCGAACGTGTCACAGTTCTCACAAAGTTGGTCGCAGTAAGTATTTATAATACGTTAGCAGTCGTAGTGTTTCTAGACGAACATTGTGATTACGTTACACCGAAATCAACTTGTTCCACTCAAAAAGACTGTATTTAGTTCAGTAATAAACGTCCAAAAATAACATTTTTTACCAGCACTGACAAGATTGTGTGAGCGGCCTTTTAACGGTCTCCACAGTTTGACGACTACAGTAATGCCTGTTGGTCTATATTCAGATGAAGAAGAATCGGAAGAGAAGATGAAGGCGCAAAGGCATATTTGAGATATGCCATACCTAAGTTGCATAAGATATGTGAGTGCAAATCTTAATAATAAGACTGCTATGGACATCGCAAGGTCGCAATACCTGAAAAGTCTCAAAAATCAAATATTTTGTGTTTAGGGTGTAAATCAGTTGTACTGCTGTATACGCCGTATAAGATAGAAACCTAACTGAACTTATTATATAGTATATTAGAAATTATGATCGATGATTTGATGCCGTACTTGTAGAATAATGAATAATTATTATTACTGTTATTTTATATAGTAATTATGAGATGTGAATGTATATAATATAATCATCACCCTTTCATTGCTCTTAGCGCATAAAATCTGCCCCTCCCCGCACAAGTATTATGCCTGTGAAAGCGGCCACGCTGTCCAGCTATACCTACACAAATGCCGTCGCAGCTCTTAAATCCCCGCTGGCCCTTTCAAGTCTATTATAGACTCTTTCCAGAAAGTTTGTAGTTTCTGGTTCTTTCGAAGTCTCGAGCAGGCAATGGATATAAGAGAAATTCATCATGGAACTCATGCCAAGTAAAGTGATTTTCAAGGAATCAAAGAACTAGGGTGTCGACCTAGGTTTTACCCCAAACTAGGTCTCTACTATAATGATAATAGTGTGATGCATATATATCAATTTTAGTTTTATTTGTCAGAAATGTTGCTTTGGTACGTTAGAGTCAGTTTTGTTTCATGTTTCTAAACACCTATTTTAAGAGTGAGTCGTAGCGAGCCGAAGTGAGCGCTTTCGTCATCTTTTGTTATTTGTGGCAATTACTATTTAGAGCGCACACTTCGAGCTAATGATCTTATCTTTTTAGGCTTGACTAATTCAGCCAGCGCGAGACCAGTAAGCTGAAAGTTTTTACAAAGCTTAATTAAATTGCGCAAGTTCTGCTATTCTGTACGCATTAAAACAAATAGACACAAATATATATATATATATATATATATATATATATATAGACACGAATATTCAGACGTCTTGCAGTCATCTTTCCACTCATTTCAGCGAGCCGAGTGGAATAGAGTCCGGCTGTTCCCGTCCGGTTGCTGAAGCGTCTTCCGTGAGTCCAAGGTCAAAGGCTGTTAAGCGTGTGGAAATAAAGGAATTGACGAGACAGAACATCTTCTTTTGCGTGTCGTGTTGCTTGTACGCACGTGTATGTCTCTGTGAGCGAGACTGGGTTGTCAGTTAGCCATCATTGGATCGGTTTGCGCGCAATATAACAATGAGTCACTATAACTTAGCCATCGTATCGACCAACTGACGTTAGTTTTGTTGCTTACTGTGTTAGACGTGCCAGCATTTTCATTGCGCGTAAATCTATCACGTGCAAAACTAGGTCAGTGATGGTCACTGCTGCAGCTGCCGTCGTTATTATGCATCGCTCTACGTCCATGCTTATCTGCGCTAAACAGATGATGCCTAAATATTGTTGTTACTATACCATTGCCTCTTTTCTACTCTGTTGCCCTTATCCATCTGGTGTTTCCTGCTTCCAATGGCCCAAGTAATATGGCAGGATAAAGATAGGTGACAGGTGACGTTGTTCGTGAGACCGCTGCTGCCATTGGTTGTGAGCGGTAGGAGTTGCGAACTTTAGCTTTCTCCTCTAGAGACTATTTAGAGAAACGCTAACGCCGATAAACGACCTTCTCGTGAATTCCACGCCTCATTGAGTCGAGGTTGTCGCGGTGGCCTGTTCACAGTAGTACTGTTCCAGCAGTCATTGCGGCCGCTACCTAACCGCCGTACAGAAAAGACAAAGCCGCTTTTTTACATTGGGCTCTATAGGCAGCAAGCCGGACCATAACGCCATCGATTTGCGTGTCGCGGATCTATCATTACCACACAGCTGCATGCACTCGCGAGAAGACATAAAGGAACGTCGACTGGCAGCGAGCGATCAGCAGTCCTGCCGTTGAACACATCCATTTTGAGAGCATTGATAAAAACCCTTGGATCATGAAAGCTTGCGGGTATTGATCGACCTTACTGGACATGAAAACTCAAGCAAATGAACAGATAGATACTGCCTAGATATATGAAGTGGTAACATTTGTATTGGAACATGACTGAGAAGAACGGAAATACTGCAGCTGCTTTTCTCCAGAATACTTTATTTCAAATGTTTTCTAACAGTGAGATTAAGTTTTGATTGCAAAGATCTTCAGAGTTTGTGTTATTATTGATATATTTAGTTAAAAATAAGCAATGTTAATTATTATTTAATTATTGTACCCATATTTTAATTGTCACTTTTGATTGCGCAGGTTCCTATAGTTACCGTTACGCTTAACAACATATCCGGTTTCGGGTAAATAAGTTATGTACGTACCTTTTTCATTAAATGAGAACTAAAGTAATATTGAAGATTTCTATAAGAATGATGATTTGTATGTATAGTGTAGAAAGAGGGAATTTAATGAATAAGTGCAATATATATGATTTTAAGAAAGTGCATAAAAGTAATAATACACTATTTCATAATATTTTTAATATTCTGCTTTTCATGTTGAATTAAATCCTCTATACCCAAGTAGTACCGAATCGTCGCTAACAAGCGAGATGCTACTTATTTTTACGGATTCCTTGTCTAGCCTTTACCTGCGCAGAGGCAGTAAAGTACTTCATAAGATTTTATTAAAGGCAGAGATGAACTTCTGAATTAGTCTGTTGTCGAGAGTTGTAAAAAATGCTATACTAATCTTTTGCATCGATCCCTCAACTCCGATTTAACAAGCCGTTGACTGAGATACCGAGGTTTGCTAAGAAGAGTTAGTTGTTAACGTTAGAGCCCGACGTCTTTAAATATCGATGCAGTTGATAATTGTAAAGGTGTTACTTCATGTATAAGAGCAGAGAGAGCATTGTGTGATCAAGGAAAGGCAAAAATAACTGCTCTCCAGAAGACTAAGAAACATCTTATCAGTTGAAACGAATCTACGATATTAAAACGTCTTGATAGACGACCATTTATTATAATTCAAATTAATTCCCGATGTATTTGTATCCCGACGTATTTTAATAGATTGGTAGGCTATAAACTTTGGTGACAAATTATCACCAAGCGTGGTTCAAAATCAAAAAATTATTTTGTTCCAAGCTGTAGGTTTCATCGATTAGACATATCTACACCTAATGCGCTAATTCTACTTGTATTTAATTGATTCTCTGAAAACTAAAAATGATTATTCGTAGAAATTACTCAAGTTAAATATTCATATTTATATTCGGTATCTTTATTAGTAGAAACTTTATTAAAACGTGTCCATAATGATGTATCAACACATGCATCTCTTAACAACATAGCAAATACTGGAAAATACTATAGTGTTTTTCATACCGAATCCTAAAACCTAACCTAAAACCTAATCCTAAAACAATTGAATAGCATCCTACCTACACGGGTAATTTATCCCGTTCAGGGAATAGGCTGTTCGCCGCCGAATCCGTCACATATATATACCGAATACTTGTAAAAAAAAAACAGCATAGAAATAGATTTTAAATGCATTTTTGCTTTCATTAACGCGCTCTACTCTCTGCATGGTTTTTAAGGTTTACCGAGTCGAGTTACTAAATATTAATGACATAGATTGTCAACAGGCTTTGCTATGCATTTGAAGTGATTGTTGGTTGAACTGCATCTTCTGCGGTTGGAAATAAAGGTTTACATGCAAGATTTCCCGAAAAATTCCCAGCGACAATTTTTTTGCGAATTTCTGAATTGAGTTAATCAGTTATGACTTTACACTCTCCTAATCAGCCTTGATGTTTTGCCGTGGCAAAATGATTCAAAAGCGCTCCTCCATATGATCCGTTTAGGACTTTGCCGTAAAAATAAACTATAATCTTTGCATTACCTGTAAGATAGCAGCTCTCAACCCGCTATCGTAGAATGTTTTAACGAAAACGAGTCCGCAAAAGACAGTAAATTATCATATATAAGTAATATTTATTACAGTTAACCACTTAATACCTACCATACTATAATAAAACGACGCAGCAGGTAATTAGCACGTGCTCGATTATTTCAACATCTTATGCAGAAAGTACTTTCGAACCTGCGTTTCATAGTGGAGTTATGAGCTAGGAACAAACACAATAAATTTTTTTATTCATCTAATCAAGTTCAGTCATTGTTTTATATAATGGAAACAAACCGACTTGTGTAAAAATTAGGCTCATAATTCGTCTAGTTCGAAGACAAAAAACCTTATTGCCTAAATTTAACTCTACACGAGTTAAATTTAGGCAATTTGGAATTGAGAGCGAACTACCGACTGGTGCGTATACCATTGATAAGCCTTATAATCTATTGCTCTAATGCCGGTAGCTGCAGATGCATGGTAGAGTTTTATGAGATGCGAATAATTGATACGACGTGTAGGAATGCTTTCCTAGATAGCACTGTATTCAATATTATGTAGATTTACTCATATGTTTAAATCATATGTGTTCGTAGCATCCCGTAAGTTCAAACATGAACACTTTGCCTGGTATCTAGAATCTTTATCTTTTACCAAGGTAATCTAAAATTGGTACATTTTATACGATTTCAATGACGTTATTACGCTGGCGTTTCTAAAAAATGACACAAGCTCTACCTATGGTTTATAATATATGTAATAATGTACGCAATAATGTAAACGTTCTTTGTCTCCAACATAAAATGATTTCTACAAGCGTCGTATGGCATGTTGTCATAAATTCCACATAAGTAAGTGTTTGCGCTACTTTGTTAGCGCGGCTGAATGATTGAATACCAACATTGTTTGAAAAGTAATTTTGATGGTTCCAGATTACTTAGAATATGGCCTGTAGTTTTTGGACAATCACTGATGCTCTAGATTTTGAAGATCACAAGCCGATTTTTTCTACGGAGAAATAAGAAGGCAAAGCTTAGGAAATAAATAACGAATAAAACTGAGCTATCACTGCGTTGATAAAACATTGGGCAATCAAATTTTTTTATCGTATAGAAGTTGATATACATATATAAACAGCATTTATGGAAATTTATACTGAAATCAACAAGTGAAATATAATTTGTTGAAACAAACGATCTACCAATCCAATGAAAGGTAGTTTTTTCTACGCTGTGAAGGCCAGGAATTTTCATTTTTTTATAACATGTAACTGTGAGTGCAATGCGATGATAAACAATAAATGTCAATACGTCGAAACTCGGGAATACCGTAGTTATATAAATTAATATGGAAGCTCCAAGCAATCTGCCTCAAAAATAAAGCGCATTGCTTATGCGAAATATCTAGGTTTATGTAGGTCCGCTGAAGATGGCCTACTGCGCTCCATTTTTATTAAGTGAAATGACGTAGACAAGTGAAATTCCGCGGTGTTACTTCACTTTACACTACTATGCAAAAACTAATTTCAGATACCAGTATCAACACACATCAAGCAACATTAACTATCATGTCTTACAACAGTATAGTATAGTAGTATAGTAATCTTAGGTCTTTTATAACTAACAGGGCCTTCATGTTATAATATCTGTTATACAATTCTTTTTTATTAAAACAGCTTCTGTTATACAAATCTTATGAACGAACTGTATAATCGTAAACTGATGAGAACGAGTTGAAGTGATTTATTGAAGTACATGTTTGCAATGAGATATATCGAGAAAAAGCTGTTGTTTACTGTTGTTAATAAAAGTATATGCATAAGTGTGAATGACTTGTCATATGATAGCGTTACCTACCCGAAATTTCTCACAAATAACCCCATTCAAACGTATGGATCATCAGGAACGCACTCTTAAACAGCGTCAATCAACTCTGGAATCCGCACTGTCTTTATCTGTTTTGGATATTCCGTCAAACTGTGCTGGGACCTGCTTCCGCTTCTTCGGCAGCCGCATGTTAATTTACAATGCCTGCAATCACTTGTAAGATTGTCGGTTTGGGTAACAAAGGTACTTTGTTATCTTGCTGGCGTCTCTTCCTGCGCGCAGAGATTGATAAGTTACTCTTCCCTCAAACACTGACGTCGCGGCATTGTTTTATAGCGTTAAAAGCAAGTTTGCTCAATTCTTCCTTAGAACGAAGGTTCCTCTAGTAGTACCGGTTTTCATAAAAGGGTATTCGTAAAATCGTTGCTAACCGATATAAAACGGTCCAGATTTAGCTGGGTCACCTGGCCACATTTGTATGTATATATATATGGGTCTGTGCGCTAACGACGCCCATTGACGTCCCATTCGACCTCGAACACACTTTGTAAGTGTTCTCCATTAAAGGAACTTTTATTAATTAAATTGCTATTCATGAAAGCTGTTTTTTTATAACCAACCTTTGAACTAAATGCTACATTTCTTTTGTTATCAATTGCTTGCAGGGCGTTCAAGAAATTGTAGCTTTCAATGGGATTCTCTTTCAAACACCACGTGTATTTTTTCTAAAGAGTATATAATTTTTTTAAATCCATCGCAATTTAAATACTCTTTTTTTACATCTTCACACCTTCACTCACTTTCAGTGGTCGTAGTTGAGGTTGGTATATATTCGCAACAGTTGCTCAAACAGCAAAAAATTTTATTTCCTGGTATGAAAATGGTTAACTGTGTGAAATATGTATTTTACAAAAAAAAACCTTTGTTATTATAGACGTTATTTGGTCGATTTTTTGTGACACGTTGTTATAGACTCGTCTGCGGTAATTGGAACATGCTTCCTCGCTCTGTCTTGCCCGCATTATTTGTTGGATTCGTTGTCTGCCTTCCATTGACGTGCTTTACGATGAAACGCTAAATGTACTCAAAAATGAGTTCGATACTCTATTACCATTTTTTTGATATCCTTCCTTTTTGCATTTACGCACCGAATATAAGATGCAACCTCACATAGACCGACCGACCCGCCTAAGTATCACTATTCATCCGCAAACATCATCGCCACCTCAGTTTTATTACTATTGTTATCACTACTTCTACCATGATCGCTGGCAATGCTATCACGTCATTGAGCTGTTTGTGTGCGACGAAACTTCGTCTTCGTATGCCGCCCCTATTCCAAGCCTGTTCCCCATAGAATCGCTAGTGCATGGCGGGGGGAGCTGCGTTGCAAGTGGTCAACTGTAGTGGCTGTCGTATACCCTCTTTGTTCGGTCGTGTAGCGTTACATCCAGCGTCGGAGGTACCCGCATCGGCAATGGTAGCGGGATCACCGCCTGCGATGCCAACGCCATTATCATCGTGCACCTGCTGTCATTGAGATGGCGTAATCCGTTCCGTTTGATAGAGTTTTCAATGGATGGATGATGGTCATGGTCAATCCTGAATGCATTTTACTCTCGCCATCTATCAATAGCTACCATTACCAAAAGCTCTTTCTTCTCTGTGGTCAGACCCATCGTCTGATCTAAACATCTAGATACGCGAGTAGTCTGTCTCAGTCGGGCCATAGTCTCGTACCTGTCTTATTGCCTTTGATAGGAGACACACTTGATTTATCTTTTTCGCATGACCCAGAAGCAAGATAACCGTTAGTTTCAGCGTGATTATATCTGTACAAGAAACGTTTGCTGCTTTTGTTGCTGCAACTCAAACGCGATCTATAATAAACCAATAAACGATATGATTGCACTCGCTAAAATTTTTTCTCTTAGCCTTGTCGTTTGTTTGCAGGCAAATTGTATCTGTTAAAACATGGATAGAGATTAGCTGAACACTGTACTCGCGTATCAGTCAATCATGGCCACAGCCAGTCAGACAGGTGTCCGAAATCCTGGCGAAATTTACAGCCGTCGTATCTGATACTAAGTAAAAAAAAAACACAAAATAAATAAGAATTAACGACTGTATCCGAGTTCAAGAACATTATCGAGTAGTTTGAAAGCAATGATTACTTATTTTATCGATTGGATGTGCCGCGTTCAGATTCAAACTGGTTTCAACTAGGCCACTGAACATGGGGGCAAATTTGGAATAAACCAAACCTGTTCTATGCTGTCCTCACATTTCTTTCGAAAACGTTGTATATGCAGTATCTTCAATAGAATAACATATTGCACTTAGTCAGGCTTAGAGCTATATAGAAAATATTATTATTCAAAATACAGTCTAATATGGAAGCGTCACTGGCAATTCATGTTAAGCTTTGATTTACGTCTTTTTACTATAACAAACAAATCTGCTTTCGTTCATAATACGCACCACTTCGATTTTTTCTTCCAAAGCAGTTAACATCGAACATGACAACGAGTAATTGGCACAGCTTCATAAAGTGTTCATACACGTTCTGTATAGCGCATCAAGTGCGACCCATGTGTTTCCTTTTTCAAAAAACTTAACCCATTTTGTATTCAGATATGAGTGCTTCGGTTTTACATACAATCAGCGCGAATATAAGCGAAGCCTATAATAGTGAAAATAGGTTTCATACATCGACTAGATAAACCGAGAACTTTGTATTTCCGCTTTTCTTCTCTTTCGTAGTTACTTTGTTACTAAGTATTTAGTAAAACGTGCAGCTCCTGATTGATAGCTTTTTTTTCATTCGCAGCTTTCTTATATCTAACAGGAGACTCAGTAATGAGATTCGTCTATTTAAAAGAGCTGATACAATGTGCTCCTTAGCAAGTATCGGACTCGCTTTTTCACGATAGTTTAGGGAGACAGCACATGTCGAGTCATCGACGACGTTCTTCCGGAAAGCCGCGCTATCTGCATTTTGGTATAACAACAGCCCATCTGCGCGGTGATAGCTATCAGCAAAGTTCTATATGCGCCTCAGGTGTTTGATTTTTATGGGTTCAAGTTTAGATCAAAATTTACTACACGGTTATTCTTTTCATGACAAAAATTGGAATAGATACCCGCAATCTGAAATTTGGAAATCTTCTCTCTCATTCCGTAATTCTCATCATTGCGTGTACGTATACGAAAATGTTGATTGATCTTTCTTGTCGATTCGACTGAATCAACATTTCTTATTGGTGTCTTATTATAGGATAGCTACCATGAATAAACGGACATCGGCGATAAAGGAGCCAGCCAGTGCTACCGAACTTATTATGTGGCCGGATCTAAATAGGAAAATACTCGTAGTATAGTATTATTATTGTTATTACTCATAATACTTAGGTCATAGCTGACCCCGATGAGCCAACCCCGATGTCTTATTGCTGTGATAAGCAAAAACCCGATAATATCTGTCTTCTGTTTATTTGAAGATGCCCGTGTTTCGAAAGAAAAATGCCTTCCGAGCGTGCAAGTTGTGCAAAGTTGCTAGTAATCATTCTATGGGCTTTCACTCTATTTCTTACCATATTCAAGAATTTGCTTGGAGCTTTTTATAATTTAATATTAAAAAAAAAATCTGTTGGTGCCAACAGACAAGTCAGATAACAAACGCATCGTGTAACCAGTAAACTGAACGCATTCTGAAATGAATTTATGAAATGCGCTTTTGAATTTCTACAAAAGATAACATCATTTACATGGAATCTTTCCAGCACGATCATTTTGTTTCGATATCGGGTTACCGATTACGAGTAGTAGTCATAGTTCCTTCAATTCCATGAAATTGTAGAAAGTTACAGTGGCAGGCTTATTTCTCAGTTTTTCTACATCGCATCAAGCTATAAACAAGATTTTCCATGTCTGAATGACATTTGGCAAAACTGAGAACAACCAACATTCAATCAAAACATACAAAGTAGAATAAATGTGTGCGAACGGCGACAAATCAACTGCTCGATTTAAAAGTATTCAAAGAAAATTTTATCGAATGATTTCGTTCCAGTTCCGACCAGCCGACCGGCCGATGATCCGATTTTTTGCAATTTGATTGTAATAGATTTGAAGGTGTGTTCATAGGCTGCCGATCGTCTACCCGTGAATGACCACAGACGTTCCCGCAAAATTATGATATCTTATGGGGAAGGAAAAGAAGAAGAAATTGCTGCTTGCAGGTCTTACAGCTTTTGAGAATCCCAAGTAAACGCATGCCCTCGATATTCTTTACCCGAACGTTAACGTCAGTTTCTAGGTGAGACTTACATGGCTGCGTCCCACATGCACCAATTTTTCCGCAGCTTCCCGAGTAGCTTTTGTTTGGCCTACAATTTTATAACCCCATTATATTTCGAGTTTAGCGTCCAGGATCTCCATTAGGCATTTTATTAGACGGCTGGCTTTCAGCACGAAGCAATGCCCGAGTTCGAACCTAGACCACAACGTATCCCTAAAGATTAAGAGACAAATACGTTGCCCACTAAGCTATCACAGACGGATAATTTCATGACCCAGTTCGTACGTTCTAGAAAATAAACTAAATAGCGATAAAAATACACAATAATATAAATACAAAAATATATAGAATAAATGATTTTGCGTCAAATAATTCAATATAATAATAAGGTAAGTAATGTTTAATAACGTCTAAATTTTTCTGAAACATTACAAAAGCAATCTAGATTTAAATACTGAATTCTTCTGAAGAACCGTCCTCTAGTAGTAAAAATAAAGTGCACAAGGCTAATAGCATGATGTCATATATTTGATACTCAAAAAAGCATGACCCTCATGTTGACGACTCACGTTAACACAATAAATGGAATTATAAAAAAACAGAAGAGTTGCAGATTGAATTATACACTTATAAAGCACTGTTTATAGTCAATCATAAACAAGCTCTTCTCTAATTTTTTCGAAGTTCGAAGTTTATTTTGCAGGTTACCTTTGAATTCTAGAGGTTGTTGATGATGCGATCGAAATCAGCTTCAATACAACATATCCGCTGCGTGGTAGTATTACAAAACTTGCAGATTAGTAAATATCATATATTTTTAGTAAATTTAAATTAATTTAATTAAAAACGTTATTCAATCTTAACTAAATACGTTATACGTTTCAATGGAAAGTAGTAATGATATTGTCGTTCAAATTAAGTTAAGTGAAGTTTATCCTACTATATAATAATAATAATAATAATAGACATATTGTTGCGGTTCATGTTGAAAACCGCTTTCTGCTTCCTGGGTATTTTTGGTCATACTTCCATTAAAAACCTCGATGGAATCGTATATGATACTTACTTATATGTAACACATCTTTATTCAACGAGAAGCGTAAACAACACTAAATTTGGTTTTAATTTTCTGACCGAGTGGTTTCTATATCTATTCAGTGATATATTAGTATTCTTGCCAAAACACACACAGGTATATAAATATATGATCTGTTTTCAAAATGACATGCTTTATTTCTTCTTACATTGAAAATGGTCGTTTTTACAGTGCCATTTATTCTATTTGCTCTATAATTGGTTTATGCCTTCCCTCTTATTTGTCCTAGGTCTCCTGTTAATATTTTTGAAGAATTTTTAAAAACCGCAAAGCCATCGCAATGATGCAGTATTTATGTTTTGGTGTTTGTAAGTTACACCTACTTATTTAGTATATTATAAGACGGACCTATAGGCCTCCCCCTGCGCCTATTTTGTCGTTGATTAATTTAATTGATTGAGTAATTTGTTCACTTAGGATAATAGAAGCTGTAGGTCAAGTATACATGAACAATTACATCGTTGCAATTACTTCTTCCAATTTAACTAGTTTCCCTTTTATATGAATTCTGTCAGCTTGTTCTAATAGGTTCGCCAAGAGGCTTAGCCAACTTAACGTTTGTCTCGATTGTTAAATGTTGCCTTTTAGTATCTTTTTTTTACAATGTAATTAAGAATTTTTCGGTGTTTTGACCTCTCAAAACACGTGAATCGAGTTCGCCCTTGACTTTTGAGAGACGTTCCAATCGATAAGGTCGGCCGACCTATGGATTCTACTCCTGGCATTTTACCAATACGTTACACTCTTTTTTTTATAACAAGTCATTACATAGTTTCCTAAATGAGGATATAATAAGAATTTCATCATGACTTTATATGTTTTGCTCGCTATATTGATTCTCCTGAAACATCAACAAGGGTTAAGGTTTTCTTATGTTTATATTTTTTTAATAAGCAGTTATACATATTATATTAAGACATCATTATTTGATATGCTTCGATTGGCATACTGACTGCTTCTAAGCATCACCAAAATTTAAAGATTGTGTTTATATACTTTTTTAAAATATTTTGGCATCTTTCTTTAGAAGCATATTAAAAAAGAATAACATTACATTTGTTTCAATTTTCCAATTGATATTGACCTAAGATTCATTCAAAAAACCACTTCAAACGGATTTTTACTTCATTAATATTTAAGTAAGGCGATATGATTAATAGGGTTTTCGCTTTTTTCATGCCGACATATTAATTTGAGGGATATGTACTGCATTTTCGTTCAACTCCGAGATTTATCTGCTCAGAAGACTGCTTATATAGAACACTATGCTAGATCCTCAGCTTTCAAGCGGCACTTCCTACCCGAAAGTTGATATATAGGTATGTGAACACGCATTGTATTTCGATTCTGTTTATCGAGAGCTTTCGGTTTGTATCAAATGTACCTTCCTTACATAGATTTGTACGTTAATAACTTTCAAGCACGCGTCACTTAAGAAACTCCATTTGTTTTTAGTTTTTTTCAAAAAAATGTATTACATGTTTACTCGACTCGTCAAGACTTATCGGTTGGTGTAAAAAATTTGGGTCAACAAAGTGGTACGTTGCGTGGAAATGCTGAAACAAATTAGAGAATAATTTCGAAAAAATATGTTCACTTAAAATATCCATCATATTAGACGCTACAGCTTTCGCTCTAACACTTATCAAAAATTTACTATAAAACACTCAACAGTAGCTGGAAACGCATGTTAATGTTACTATCACGTGGACAAGGTAAGGCCCGTAATGGGCTTTCACCATTTTTCATGCCAGAACATCCACTTTCGGTATTAGAAGGCGTACAGCCTTTAGATTCAGCTCGGGGAAAGCCTTCGATCGGTGTCAAGAATTACCCCCCATATAAACCCCCATGTACACATTTGGCTACTATTTTGACATTACCAAAATTTTCAACAAAAATTCCACCAAAATATAGCCCGCTGCAACCTTTGCATATGCGCGTATAAGTGGTCCCACTTAAAAAGATTACATAAAATTGGCAAAAACGTCAAAAAAAACGAACAGTTTGTTCAGCATTACGCTCTATGGGAAACAAACGTATTTTTCCAACTTGCTTTATCGTACACGCAGCCCTTTCCAAGATGAAACTCCAGCGAACCATCACCCTAATCCGACCAGTTTAAGGTGTCGATTTGGGTCAGACAGACTAACAGACACAGACTTTTAGTAGTATATAGATGAAAGATAGATAGATGATTAATAATGATATTAGTACAATAAGTAAATGTTATTCCAAGTTATAGGTATAAAAGAAGGTTCTATGGCAGTAGCAGTCGCAGCAGCAGGCGGAAACAAACACTCAACGCAAGGAACAGTGCCAGCCTTTGCACCTGTTGTCGCTAAACACAGTTTATGCTAATTACTTACTATTACGAGACACTGTTTCGTTTAGATACACGTAGATACAATTAATTTACGGCCTCCTGATTGCGCAATCGGCAACATGTTTAAGTCCTGAACTTAAAGGCACGTAGTGATCCAGATTCGAACTTTATTGTAGAAAAATTTCCTTAATGCTGGCAAAAGCAAGCGGTCTGAAGTAATGCTGTAAATCGTAAGTACCGGGCATAAAACGCGAACACCGCTTTCGAATACACGAACAAGAACAAAAACAACGTTGGCATTATTCTATAAGCATAACAATCGTTGCTAAGCATTTTGTGGAAGGTGTTACTGGCACCGGACGCCGTGCGGAAGACACTTTTAACATCCAGTATTTTTAGCAACAAATAAGCTTTCCAAGATATAATAATGTACCTCTAAAGATCCTTATAAGTAAAATTAGCACAGGAGATCTCGTTAACAACGCTCAATACTTGTTTGCTTTTTTAAATGAAATGACGTTGCATTAAAATTGATTCAGAAGAGAAATAATGGAGACTTATCCATACATAGGTAGCGCGTAATTTTTAAAGTGCTTAAATCACTTTGACAAAAACTTTTTCCTCAACAATTTTTCATAAAAAGTGCAATTGTTCGGTCAGCTTAGATTTGTACGTTTAACCCTTACTGAATAGATGGTACAAATCTGCCATGTACATATACAGAACACGTATCAAGAAAGAAAGGTTCTTACAATTCCTAAAAGGATTTGTAATTTTTTTATCAATAAAAATAAGTATTTATCACACGCCAATGCCTCTTCACCTTGTTATCTTTAGCAGCGGATTTATTTGTTTGTACAATATTGTAAAATAGAATACTAATATTAGTTATATTAGAATTCATATTCATGAGTTTTTGTATATTGGTCTAACCTGCCTCCGAGGTGACTTACTCTTACGCATGAAGGTCAAGATAGAATTTGGATGCATGCGGTAGCAGTAGCTCTCGTCGTGATCAGTTTGTCACGACGAGGTTTTTGGAAGTTCCAAATAAAGATCATAAATAAAAGCCAAGTTCTTAACATACGTTATAATCTCTCCCAATGAACGCGTCAATACCGGTTGGCGACCAGCGCTTATAGCGATTGGCTGGCGACACGGTACATGTTATATCTCCGTTCATAGACAATACTCTGATTGACCCTGATGTATGTCGGTAATGCACGCGCATTTGTGGTTTTATGAATTGCAATTAAATTCGCATAAATAATACAACTTGAGTAATTATGAATTGAATGCATAGGACGCGAAAGAATAAAAGGTAACAATTTTTAATTATATTCATCAGCTCATTACTTAATATTTGCACCAATGTATGCTGTTCGTAAATTTATTAATGTCTTAATTTTACTAGTATTTTATATAAGCTCATCTTGCTCAAACCTCTGCACACTACCTTTCATATTGAGCAATGACTTAAACACAAGGACCCAAAGAAATTTGAGTATGCTGCTCATGACCGACGTTAATTTAGCTCTATATGGCGTACGGCGGATTCGGAACAGACGATTATTTGGATGAAGCATCTAGTTACTGGTACAGTCGATAAGGCCACTCCTTACAAATCGTGTTCGAGAAACCTTTTAAATCAAAACTCGAATTGGTTTGACTTAAACAATAGGGTTTTCTCAAAGATTTTGTGTTAAACGTGCAAGCATGGACCGTTTTCATACGCATTAAGAATGAAATACATTTAAAACGAGACACTAGATGTACCACAACTTAATGGTACCAACGATCATGCTTAAAAATCACACTTGTACTTTACGTATAAAATATAATCTGAAAAATAATCTGCACTCACGAGCGAAAAAAAAAAGCTTGCGCATTTTATTTTTGCCCTTCCAGGGGATGTCTGCTATTAATCCATGTATAAGTTAAATTGCTGTGGACAAAATTCTCGTTTAGCTTGTCCTGAATGTGGATTACCAGTTTGTTCCACGGGTGAGTGCGGGGCAGCTACACTATATTTAGGTGGATCTATTAAAGATGAACATGCTAATGAAAAGGTCCGTAGCGCCTGCTGCTGTTGCCGCCGCCGCTGCTGGAGCAAAGAAGCTATTACATATTATAATATGCTGCATAATAAACAAACTTTTCGACTCTAATCGGCTTTGAGGAAAAATATACCTATAGCATACGGAAACAATTAATAGTCAATGAGCGTAAGATAAAATCTATGTTAGTGGAGAATTACTTTTATTAATCTTTGTATAGGTTGAAATATGCACAATATATTAGCTTTATGGTTAGTTACGACATTATTCGTACTCTGTGCTGGCTATCCAGAAAAATGACTTCTAGGTCAGCAAGCATCATCTACATGGGCACTATTAACAATTATTTCTGTGAATTATTCTCGTCCTGGTTTCGATTGTAGTTCAGGATGTTATTATAACGATCTAATATGAAGAGGTCGAACACTTTGATATATTTATAATAATAATAACAGCCGTTCAAGCGCCGTTTCATTGTTTATCTATTTATTTACGTATTTATTTGTTTGTTTATTAACATTGATATTTCTCTTCTAGGGCTAATGGAAATCAGACACGGTGAAACAAAAGTCTCGAACCGTAAGCCAATCAGAAACTATCAGCCATGTACGCTGTTCTTTCAAGCAAAATTCTTTACTCTGGCTGTTTAGTGTTACAGATCGTAAACCGTACATACTCTTAGAAACCTATAGAAATAGGCTTCTACGCGTATTTATAGAGAGAGCTATTAAACAACCAGCAAAAGCAAAGAAACATAAATTGACATGATTACTATTAAAAACCTATTATTATTGTTTTGTTGGTCTGCTAAGTGGAGATGTTATTACTTCTGAAAGCGTTTAAAATAAGTATCGAAAATAAAACCCGAAACTGAAACTGAAAAAAGTAACACGTGAAGTGTGATGTTCGGCGCAGCATCAACGCATAGCATACGCCAATACTTAGAGCGCACCTATTTCAACAAGCCTCAATTTCAGAAAAGCAACAGCGTGTATTGGCAACCAGCTGCCTAGACAAGTAAAGCCGCCTTTACACGCTAATCTGATAAATAGTTGTGTACAGGTTGTGACTCAAGTCACAAAAGAAAAACACTTAGACAAGAGAGCCAAATTATCATAATAAGTATAAGAAAAAACAGAAATATCGCGTTGCATAGGTTGATCTAAAATAATCATAATTATATCACACGGTATGTTCTGCATAATAGAGAAGATAGCTGAAACTTATTCTTATATATATATATATAGCTATTGAGGAACGTGATGCGTAAATTACGTTTTTAAATGAGCAAACATATATAACTGACTATTATTCTATGTTTTTAGAGAATTCTATCAGTAACAGTCATCAGCCGTGTTTATTCGTTAATCAGTCTAAATACTCCACCAGAAAAGCGGTGCATCAGTTTCCTTGAACTAGAAATTATTGACTGTTAACAACTACGTGCATCACGTATGGATATATAAACAGGTAAATTAATAAAATGCTTAATAATAAATTAAAGGTAGAACTCATTAGTACATATTTGGCTACCGTATCATGTTTCGATGGCATGCATTATATCATAATAGACTTTCTACCAAAATCTACTGTGTTTAAATATTTGAACTGAGAAAAAATTAGTAGTTTGTGCAACAGTTTCTTTCACAAATGAGAACAGACGGAGAAGTAGAAAAACTAAATTGTGTTCGTGGACGTTTAAGAAATAGCACCTGCTCAATTTGTATCCTTTGCTGCTTGATATTTTCAATTAGCGGGACTGCACTAGCGTTTTCCACTGGCAGTGGTATTATTGTACTGACACTACCGAACATCAAACTGATGCTGCTGTTAGCACCCTTTTACCAATGTGGCCACTGCTTGCTGATGCAAAATCTCGTTCAAACACATTGTCTATTTTGACGTCGAGTCTTCAGCACATTTTTGTTACTCACGTTCGGCGGCTTATCTTCACAAAAGAGGTTACACCAAGGGTCAAAACATAGTATTAATTATTATCATCATCGCCACTGAACACTATCAGCGCGCAGGTACATACAACATCTATGGCAAATAGAAAACGACATCGCCAGGCTGACTCATATTTTCGACTATTGTTGCTGTGGGAACTATTCAGCGCTTATGGTCGCCTTGCGACTTAAACGGTAAATACGCAAAAACAAGTATTTATTGTTGATTTCGCCATTGGCTTTTTTCACTGGATAATGTAGTACCGTTGTTATTATGTACACTTGTCGGTAAAACAAAATATAAACAAGTTATCTGTTTAAGTATTACAAATATATTATCTATACACAGTATTTCTAGGGCGTTTCGAAGTAATTGGGTGCTGTTCTTATGGTCATCTATTTCTTGCACAGATGCCTGCTGCTGTTAGCGGAAAACTACAGGACGGAAACTTTGAATATGTATATTTCGGGACTCTATTATTGTATTCTATGAATTTTCAATGCCATACACAATACAACTATTTAAAATGTCTCCGTCGACCTTTCCATGATTAGAATGAAGCGGCAATAACGAAATTCATTGGTCAATCTTAAACAATTGAACGAAAAGTAGGGTAATCTGCCTTGGAGAAATGAGTGAAAGCAGCTGCTACTAGCGGTTATACCACCGTATTACCAGCGACTTTAGTGCTTTGAGATGAAAATTCGCCAGCTGTATGCATTGAATTATTATGAGAAACTGATCAGAGGCAGACGGAGTATAACATTGACAATCAAAGCGTAGGCTACGGGTACTTACAATACGTGCAGGGTGGACACAGTGATTTGCTTAGGATATGTTTACCCAGACCGTGCTTATAGCTCAGTGGACCTACAAAAAGGCTTTATTGCGAAGCCAAATGAATTCACGTCATGTACAACTTACGGCCAACGTTTCTTAACACCGGGTAGTCTGATGTGATTAGAACACTACCCATTATTCAAAATTATCGACCAATAAGTACTCAGTGTACATATTACAAACAGTCAGCGAAAGGTCCGTCCAGAAAGTTCATAATAAAATGATCAAACAATATATATATACCACTCAACGTTAATTACTTTAACCAATCTGAGAAAAACTAAATGTCAATTGTCATCCCTATACATTAAAATAAGATTATTTTAATGGTAACATTTCATTGTAAAAGCAGCTAACAATCAATTTTATTTTCAATGAAACTGTATAAATGAGAATTCAAGTAAAAAAAATTACGAAACAACCATGAAATACGTAATTTATGTTATGTTTACTTTACTCTTAAGACATAATTTTATTTCCCTTGTTGTTATTAACCCATGTCTTCAGTTTCTATTTGTAACGCCCAGTTATAACTTGATAACAAAAATACAACAACAGCTTCCAATTATCGTTTGGACTTCATCATCTCTTTTCTTTTTGTTTCTTTTATTTGTGCGGCCTCTTTCACTCATTTTTCGGCGCTTTTCTCTTAGCTTAAAAAAAAAGTTCGATTGTTTATGCCGCCCCCATCTTTACATCGCTTTGTACCCCGACTTGTGCTGCGCCTACTGCTTTGGCAGCTGCCGGCAGCAATAACGGCGACAGAGGCGACGATTAACAAGAGCAGCGTCATTGTCATGTGGACCACATTGAATGACGCCGAATCAACAACTGATCGGATAAACGGACCGTTGAACGACCTATGAAAGTTGCCGATCGAGATCTAATTCGCGGCGCTTCGCATCAAAATTCTAATGAAGTTCCCGTCGACGAACTGCACACGCACGTTGTCCTGGCGATGACGGCACTAATGGCAAGGAAGAGGCGGTATGGTTGATGCTGCATAAGCGGATGCTAGCAATAATCATAATAATAGCGATGGAGTGAAAGGCACGTGTAACAGTTTAGTTACGCTTCGGAAAAATAAACAAGGCCAAAAAGGCCAAAGCTGAACAGTGCAAACAGGACTACTACAACACAGGTGCTTAACAAATCGGTTTGTTGCCGTTCGGTCAGTTCACTTCAGCACAACACTAATGTCTGTCTATCTCACGCAGCAAAACTTAACGATTTCCTGCCGCTAGCAAAAGAGACTAGGGAAACATTTTTACGAACCGTTGGAGATGATTTTGTATGTTTTCCCTTCGTTTGGATTGAAATGCATTCAATTATAAAAGAAAGTTCAAGAACAAATTCTATTCTATTCGGCCCCACCTTTTCAGCAAGCTGACACTTAAGATACTTTCAAGATGACCCGCTAAAAGTAATCGATTTCTACTACGCTAAAGTGGTAGTCCACTTGACTAACATCGCCAGCGACCGTCGAGAACTGATCGGCAGAAAGTTTTTCCTGCGGAGGACGACGTATTGCCGCCGGCCATTGCTCTTGCCGCCGTAGATGGCACTGCATGTTTCTATACGATCCACTTTTCGCCACTTCGGCGAGGAAAGACACTTGGCTACCCTTGCACCGTAGTCGGTTGGTGTCATGCTGAGCAGCCGTCATATCATTGCAGAGCGTGTGGATGGAAACAAACGTCCGGAGTCCATCATTCACCCAACGGCGACAATGGGCAACCACAAGAGAACATGTCGTCCAAAGCCAAAGTCCATTC
This sequence comes from Varroa destructor, assembly GCF_002443255.2. Classification (NCBI taxonomy): domain Eukaryota; kingdom Metazoa; phylum Arthropoda; class Arachnida; order Mesostigmata; family Varroidae; genus Varroa; species Varroa destructor. The sequence goes on along the minus strand of NW_019211455.1, from coordinate 59,177,716 downwards.
ATTTTGACAGCGGTTAGCTTGAACCGCAAACTGTGCGAGTCAATGGAAAGGCACTACTTCCGGCTCGTAACAAAAAGGGTTTTTTAAATCTGGTGCCCTGTCGTATGCGAACATATGCGAACTGCATTATGTGTACATGATATTCCTACAGTCAAACACTTATCTGAAGCACTGTCATCCTGTTAGAGGAAATGCAGCAGGACACGAATACAGGAAAATGAAAAAATTACTGCCTCAGTAGGAATACGATTTACATCATGACACCAGATGCCAGAGCCCGACAACCTTACCAAGCTGAAAAAAATTGTATTTCAGATTTCAGCTAGAATGTTCTCTAAACTTCTTTAACACATTTAATGTTGTGGGTTATATTCTTCCAACATTTCTATTAAAACCAACAGTTACTTCTTATATCTTTGCAATTTCCGAGATATGTGGAGTCGTGTTGTAATAGATATTGGAAAAGCAAATAGTCATACCGCTTAATATTGGTGTCCATAAAACCTTGAAATCCAATTTAGTCGTTTTTTAAGAAAACAAGGGATACTAGATTTGCCTTTCGTTAGACCTGTGTATGTCCACACCATCTGAGCTGCACTGATTTTCTCTAGTGAACTTAACCTAAGAAAGCTCCATTAAATTGATGTAAATCTAAATAATAATACCGACTGATAGTACTAATAATTCACAGAATGACAACTTATCAATTCAGAATAAATTGCTGATATAACTTGAATTACGGTTTTTTTTTGCTATCAGAAACGTGTTGCTTAGGGGTCTAAGAATAACAACGAAAAACTATAACAGCGAAAACTACTTCGTTCAAAAAAAGGGCACTTTACACAATCTTGCAGAATAAATGATACTCAAGCTTGTCGTTTATTCTTCTGTGCATAGTGTAGCCCATTCTTCTACCTTGGCATTCGACTGTCAATGTCCCTTAATAATATCGAAATATCGTGTTGTCCTTTTAGGCTTTGCCTTGGGACACTTGTAATATTCCAGGCAGTGAAACACTCTCTCTTGAAACTTTGATTGATGATAAAAAGGTTGAAGATATCTTTTTATGCGTTTCGCAAAGTACGATTTTGACTAGTCAAATAACGACGTTAAATTAATTTCTAAGATAATTTTTTCAAACACTTTTTGGTCTTGTTTACATTTGCTGAAACAGTTAACTCTGGTTTGTTAAGTGCAATTGAAGTCACGCTTGGTTCTTATTTACAAAGCCACTCTGGAACTTTGTTGGCACTCTATTGAAAGTGATCTGACATTGTACTGCAATAATGGAACACTGATTATCGATCAATATTTGATCCATGTGATTTGCCCCAGACTGACTTTGTACAAACGTGTCGAAAACACTCTTCTTCCAGCTTCAGGTTGGCCGGCAGGTTGATTCTGTCACCAAGATGCGTGACCAAAGTGCTTTTTGGCTTAAGCCTCGGTAACGCGCTGTGTTGAATCGGCTGTTGGTCTGCATTTAATCCAGGTACGCAGATTAAGTTCATTTATAACTGACGCCAACTAAAAGTATGCTAGTTGAACACAGTTTATCGTGCAACAGATACCGCTAGCAGTGTAATGCATATAGTAAAATTGATATACCGTATGTATGTGTCCTGTAAAGATGATTTCAATGGCCATGCCTAAAAAGCATATGCCTTATATCAATAAGGCATTTGGAACGAGAAGGTATATCAATACCTTCTCGTTCCAAATATTCGAGCCTCTTAAGCAATAATCGGTTATTTGACATTTCTGTTATGTACACATGTATCTGTGCCTTCTCACACATCGATCTCCTCTACTGATGTCTATAGCTAAGTGGGATAAATAGTTTAACGCTGTTTTGAGATGTTAATTTTTAAACGCATATACTAAAAAAAAAACGATATACTAAGAGTATGACCCACTAAGGTTTTAAATGGTTGTACCTCAATTATACAAACGTGGTAAAAATAAGTGCACAGTTAGAAAGAAGCGAGTACAGCTTTTTCTAACCTAGCGGTTACATTATGGCCTCTTCTAAGCTTCGAGTCTCTGGATATCACGCTCATACTGTTAAAATTCACAACAACTAAAAAAATATTTTGCAGGTTGGTTTTAATAAATACGAATTATTAGCGCATTGCGCTTGATAGCCGTGGTATATTGTTCTCAGCTGCATTTTGCATTCAACAAGTATTAACTACTTCTGTTATTCAGATTTCTGTGCAAGCGCTTCTATCCAAACTGTAACTTTCAACTAACTGATTCAAATGGATCCTTCTGTTCATATGTAATTAACCTTTTTATAGTTACTTCGTTTCGATCCATTTCGATCCATCTGATCTATCTAACCACACACACGTAAATGATGTCTCAGATTAACTATATAATCTATAAACATAAATACATTGGAGCGCTTGAACTTTAGTATTGGAAACTATATAATATTCGCCTTCCAATTATATGTCATATGGGTGAGTGATAAGGTATTTTATTTCTATTTATAGAACGACACCATTAGGGATAACATTGGCGTTGCTTAGTACTGTGAGTTCCCCTGGGTAGCAGCTCTTTACTCGACAATAACGACATAAAACTATTGTTGCTAGTATAATGTCTACAGAGCACGAGGCACAGAAAGCAGACAGGCGATTTGTCGCCGAAAGATGACAACGTTAGAATAATTGTGGGCCAATACTTACCGAGCGATCCAAACGGTTCAAGGATGTTGTCATCTTCATGATTAGCGCGAGAAGTGCGTGCGTCAATATACTGATCTTTTGGCAAGCACCCATTGACCTTACTGAAGAGCGGCCTGGTCGATTGAACCGCCGGGCAGTCAGCAGTCATCGAGCCAGCCGATACTGACGTCCAAAGCACCGTTGTCCATCACGGCCAACCGCCATTAACGTTTACCAGCTGGCGTCATTTCTACGGATTGTTTATAAAGCCGTAGGTCGAATAGAAAACAACCCACCTAATCTGGATAATTGACGATCAATAGGGCATTCAAACAAGGTTGTCTGACGCCATGTTGCAAATGTGACCAATCTTGTTAATCCGGTTACACCATTGAAATTTTTAAGCGAACAAGCGCGAACGAAAGAACCGACGGTAGCTGCACTGTCTATGAAAATACATTACTCACAATGAATTCCACTCAACTTGGATGGATAAAGACATTTGATTTTTTTTTGGGTGGAACGTGCCTTATCAAAGATGTTCTATGGTGTCGATGTCGGTTTTCGTGCCTTGGGACGAGGGATACGTCATTCACCTGAGCAGACAGATTCGTTGCGGTGGCAGCGATGTTATTTCCAGCTGCCAAATTTCCGTCGTTGTTGCGTATAACCGATTCACGTATTCGTTAAGAGATATATATGCACGTTTACAACGAGCGAAATACGTAGTTTCAGTAATGTGGTTATCATTTTTCCAGTAGACTGTCTTTTCGTTTGCAAACGATTTCGGCACCCCTCCGTGCCTACCGATGCTGCAACAGTATTTTTATTGTATATACTAATTGTTTGACGGCCCGAAATATGTACCTGTTTGTCCAGTCATTTACCAGCTGCTACGATGACTCGATAATTTAAAAAGCTTTATCCGTAGCATAGATCGATAATAAAAGCTGCATTCTTCCCGCCCACAGCGATCTATAGTTTGACCTTAACAAGAAGGCAAACATGAATAAATCGGGGAAATAGGAATTATAACAGGTTGGGGTATCATGTTCGAAACATAGATCTACAATTTCCATGTACAACTTGTATCTTCTATTCCTGAGCATTTTCAGAACATGTACTTTGTGCTTAGGTTCGTAACGTATCAATAAGGTTTATACACTGGTTGATTTTGTTAGCTGTGACGCATAAGTGGTTTGTCTACATTCACAATTACCTCTGTCAATTTGCCGTTTGCTATTGGCCAAGTGTTATATGTCCTTATCTTGCTATGCATGTTTGAGAATATTGTTAAACTTCAACATATTCTCAATAAAACTATGTTTAAGATTTAAAAAAATCGCGAAAATATAAAACTACATTAAAAAATTTCCAGTGGCAATTACAGTTTTAAGTAGATTATCAGAGAACACAGACGTCAAAACTAAAATATGATGTATTGAATAGTTAAATAAAATAAAAATAATCAGTTTTTTAGCTTACCTTAATATTTTTTTATATTTGATATTAATCTTTTATTTCACTCTGCTTTATTTAAAATACTGTTTTTGGTTTAATCAAATACTGAAGTTATTGCATTGAAAAATGATAAGTCTACCTTGGTCTCTAAACTCCGAGATCATTTTATTCGCATCCGGACAAAATGAGGATGGAATCAGCACTTAACAAATATTGAACTACACAATGAACCATTACACAATAAGAGATCTTTTAAAGTCCTGGGGTGTTTCTAAAAAAATCTTTATTCGTTCGAGAACAATTACGACCGAAAATCACTAGGCACGATAAGCGCACGAAGGTGCCAGAAAATGTTATTCATAGAAGGTACATGGTTTCCGACCTTCATGGCATTAATGAGTGCATATCTAACTCCCTCGATGTCTTGCTTAAATACACAGTCTTCCAGACCGACGGTAATAAGAAAGAGCTCATCCAGTATCATTACACTCTCAACTATAACGCCACACGTCAGTGGTGCTAAATGATGTCGTTGATTTGGGGAGAGAATACCCGGCGCTGTGAAGCAATGAGTGTGCAGTATTATGTATAACTAATATTAATGTTGACCAAATGAATTTAAAGGCGATATTTATATAAAATGTATGTATATATCGATACACCTATATCTTAGTACTTCTGTGGTACTGATAAACTCCTGTCATTTTTGTACAAGGAACATAACGCCTGACTATCCCTTACACGTCCAGCTTCATTGCGTACGAAGGCGTTCGAAATGTCATATGCATAACCATGCTATAACAGCATAAGGCTCGTATCGGTTGACCTCAGTCAATCACGTAATCTATTATTTTGTACATGGATTATCGTTAAAGGAATTTTAGATCTCTGGTTATCAGAGCCGTAGGTGTATTTGCATGCCGTCTCAATGATAACCAACGACTTATTCTGTCTGAAGAAAGGGGCAAATGATGTAAGTAGAAGGCGGAACACCTTCGATGAAGTTTTCATGCTCCTGAATTGTACTAAATGTTTCTGCTTTCAAAGTTCGAATAATTGCCCGCTGACGATGATTAGGCCGCTGGTTCATGGGTGTAACAACAATATGGATGTTGGTATTAATAATAATATTATTATCAATATTATTATGGTACAAAAAGACGAAAAAGCGCAGCAGTAGCAACAACGTCTACCTGCTACAGCGATAGTACTAGTTAACGATAACATGTGGTTTACACGGGAAATGTATGTCCACATAATCCCAACGTAGCTAGAACTACCAAAAAAACCTTCGTTGCGCAATAAAGAAAGGAATAGTGGAAATTCTATAAGTAATGATGTATATAAATATATAGCTGTTAATGGATATGTATATATATACATACGTGCCATATCTGTACGTATTGCTATATGGGTAATGCATTAGTTACCCAAATTCGGGCTATTTATTAACAAGATGAGTAAACAGCGGCCAGTTTGCAAGCCTCACACTCTATGCCTGTGATGAACCCCCATTGTATAACATTTGAGTTGCGGGATAATCAACAAACGTACACGTAGGAGAGCATTCTCCTTTTTGGGCCGACGTGCGTTTGTCTACGGACATGAAAATACGATGTGTAACTATTAGTAGCTATAATGAAATAAAACATTCACGTATAAATGCTTGACACACAATACTACATGAATCTTTAACTATTGTGTAGGTCTTATTGCTATGTATAATGCCTAACTGATGACATACTTTTATATTTTCACTTGCATTATTATCATTGTATAAGAGTTAGGCCCAAAAATTAAGAAAATAGGACGACATCATAAAACAATTAGAATAATAAGAAATATTTTTTGCAGTACTTAGAGTTTAAATTAATGGATTATGGTTGTAACTGCAAAGGTAGATTTACAGGGTTGGAAAGGTAAGCTTGCAACTGAGCCAAAACTAGGCTTGCACCTGAGAGGATTGAGACAAGTGGCTAAACCGTCACTTTAAATGCCAAAGTTTCTGGAATTCAAGTGCGTTTATTATTCCACATACAGTTATAGTATCGTTGTTAATCCTGATTGTTCATCCTCTCAAGAACGACTGTAATAACCAATTAATTGTCCTGACTTCTATCTGATAGATATAATAATATAGCTTTAAGATATAATATCAGTTGGAATTATTCATCGCACCATATTTATCTCCCTCAAGTTATTCTGGCTAAACTGTGTTCGATGAAATAAAAGAACACCTAGATGAAGTCTGTCGGCAAATTTATAGCAACAAGGAACTCTGCACGACGTAGAGACAATTTATGGTTAATTGATAATTAGTTTTTTGATACCATTATTATAGAACCGCAACGCATGTTCTAGGAATATCTATCTGCATATATTTTTCTCATATAAATAATTGTCAACCTACTTAACCTCACCCGTTTTCTCAATACTAAATACTCTTCTTCCTACCGGGGTTTTAACAGTAAACCCGATTTTAAACGATTATAGGCAAGGGCAAGGCAAGCAATACTTGACCTTTGTATAGCCCTCATTTTATATCTGTTAATGTAGCCAGAAAGTAAAATGTAGTAAAAGCAAGAATGAAGAATTATAATGTGCAGACCCTCAAATTTCGAAATGCGCCTTGCTCTACCTATCATATATATATATATATATTTGCATATACGCAATTTTAACTGATGAATATATACACGTCCATTATTATAACACGCGTTTTTGCCGACCTACGACAGCCAGTCTGCTTCTCTACATAAATAACCTTGTGAGCCTAAGCAAAAGATCACGATACATCCTACCAGAGTAGGTGCGATCATACGAGTGATTATGAATGATTGACTATTGTTTTGCTTGTTTCCTCGTCATGCAGACATCAAGCTCGAGCTAAACGGGTGAACGCTTCTACCGTCACTTTTCGTTAAGTGTGGTTATTCGCTTGGAATTTTGTGTCGATTATGAAATTAACTATGAATTACAAAGTCTGGCTATCCAAAGCATATACCTACGTGGTTGATATCAGCTACCATCTATTAATATACGCTCGTTGCCTTCTGATACACATATGATTATCTACGATTTATAGCGATAAATTTATTGAGAATAGCTCATTAAAATGTTCACCTGATGTTGCATCAGGCCGGTGCTTGTCTGCTATATATCCATCAAAGCAGAAGGACTACAGTGTAATACGGTTTGGAGCACGCATGAAAGACAAAGAAGCAGGAGAGAGGCAACACAGAGCTGTGTTTTTGAGGGGGGTTGAATTTCAGTATCCACAGTTCAGGGCCGAATGGCGTTAAGGCGCGGGATGCTTTTCTGTAACCCGCCAATAGCCGCATGCATCAGTTCACTCCATTACCTCAGCTCCGTTGTACATCACATCGTTCGCATCCTGAAACTCCTTTGTCTCCTGCCATCTACTCTTACTCCCAGAGCATCCTGCCACTCGGAAAACATTTTTCTCTACTTAAATGTAAGGCTACCCACTTTCTTTTTTCTCCCTTCGAGGAGCGACACACCGTAGTGGCAACTCCATTTGGTTGTTATTATTGCTTGCTGTCTCACCTTTTGGGTACATCTAGACCTATTTGCGCAGCTAGAGGAGCCAACATGCCTGCAAAGCTTAGCGTCGACACAAGGAGCAAGCCGTATTTGCGGCGGAACGGACGAGCTCGATAAACTACTATTTGTCTAAGGGTCATGCACAGTTTCAAAGGCAAATATAATAATAAATGAGAGAAACCAGACACCTCATGTACACAGAAGAGCAAACATTTTAGATGCTTCTTCATTTATATTCTTCAAAAGCAGTTGAGGGAAAACAAATTCTGCGGTTTTCCATGATGAATACTTGAAAATACTCTTGCGATCGCGAAAAAAAACAGATCTAAGACTCCAAGTGTTGGGTTTCCTCTCCCCCTACAAAATAAATTCTACTTTATCTACATTTAGTTTCAAGTATCGAGATTCCCAGCAGTAAAAGCGAACTGTGTCACATTGTTGTCGCATGCGGCTTGATGGCAGGAAGAAGCTCAATACCCCTGGTGTTCTCTAAGCACCTGAGAAGAAGGTGCAAATCTCCACTGAACTACTAGTTCACGCCACCATTAGGTTACCATCAAATTACCTTTATTAAAGTGTAGGAGTGAATAATTTGAGTCATGTTATATTGAAATAGATTCGAGAACGACCCACTGAAATGTGCTGTAAAAAGAGATAAAGAAAATGCAACTGACTTTTGAAGCGAAAGATCCTTTTTTGCGTAGATGCTATGTGTTGATCGATTTGGTGCAATAAAAGTAACGTCTGGTTTTCTATCCAATTCTAATTGTTACTTACCGACACTAATTGGTTTATTATTTATGTCTTATTTGTCTTTGTATGTTTTTTAAGATTTCTTCATTGTAAAAGCTGTAAGAGTGTAATAGTTGATGGGTACTTTATGTAGGGGTTTTATCTGCTGCCGCCAGCTATGCGGTTCTTCTGCATCATACGTGACGAATGCGTAAAGTAATTCTTAATTTCGAAGCTTTTGGTCCACATTTCGACGTAGAGGCGATAAGGAAATATTAACAACATAATTTTCTTGATTTGCTCAACGACTATGTTTGCTAATATTCTGGTATACTATTAAGAGACTAAATCAACGGCACTATACGGTATGACACGTAGAAAACGAAAGATATCGCTAATGAACCTATTTGTATTTCAGTATATTCTCCCTTGTACTTGAATCAGGAGAGCTCTGGTACTCGAGTTATTTCGTGGATCAAAAAGAAGTTTTATAAATCAAGCACTTGAGGCTCAAAACAGAGGCTCGAAGAGAACTTACGAATACGTATAAATAATTATACCATTTTGTGTTTGACGCAAGTTATCGAGCTATACAGCAGTGCCTCGGTTTTCGGTCGAAATCACCGCTAATAGAATTAGAACTTAGCGCGAATTGTTTTTTGGAAATTTTAGTCAAGGTGTTAGAACCATTAGAGATGACGCAATAAAGGTCACCCAGATTTGATACACGGATTCTGACAAGCAGGCTAGACAACGATTTTATATTAATATATATGATTGCATCTTCCTCACAAAAAGGTCTTTCTTCTTCTGGAGGGTCCACAAAAACGATATATCACAGAATCATCAGTTTTAGAATAGGCCGAAGATTATTAATGGGGTTATAACCTGTCCGTTGATGTGAATAATTACTGCATACGTTTGTTCGCACAGTTCTTGCCAGTAGACAAAATTAGTGTATATTTTGATTCTGAAGTCATATAAATAAATTACTAAATCAAATTTCCTTCTGATTCTGCCTTTTTTTCGCCACGGGTGCCAAGTAACAGAACGTATTGCGAACTTATCGAATTTATTAACAGCCCGGTTTGATAAGATAACAGCTCCCCAAAGGACTCACAACCCGGGGTCCAATAATTTTACTAGAAATATCAAAATACTCTTATAAACCATTCCAATAATGATCGTACTATTAATATATAACAGAGATAAACGCGAGGGTATTTCTGCGTTTTGGCCTAATGGTATTGGCAGTTGTGACATTTGCGGTACAGAATTACACTCTTCAGAAAAAAATAAGGCATAGAGTAACTTCCCATGGTCTGAATCCTAATAGTTCTTTATGACCCCTCTAAAAAATTCCCTTGTACAATCAATAGAATAAAGTAGGTTTCTAAACAGTTGAAAGGATATTGGGTCTCGTCTTTTTTTTACAATTAAGACCAAACATTTCAACAATTTGAAAAACGTCTACATTTATATATTAATTTGTGAACGATATGCTGTATTAAACGGAGATTGCTAAACTGAGCTCATACAGGTTTTCATAGTACTATCTGACATACATGCAGAATATCGAAATTAGATGTGAAGACCGCTATACTTCCTTTTTACTGGAAGACGTCCTTATGCCAAAGTATGCGTGGATCGCGTATTTCACGCAGTTTGCGAAGACGTTGAAAGTCAATACATGGGGTGCACTCTTAACTAATGCGTACTTTGAACGTTGAAACGGGAATAATATGCGTTTCTAGTATAGAAAGACGGCAGATCTATCTAGCAGACACTCAATCCACTAAGTAAAAAAGTTTATCTACTCATCTAATATAGCACATTTTATAGATATAGATTTTGATGTAGATTATAACATAGCTAATGCTATGTCATTTCAAATATATTTTGATAAAAAAAAACTGTCATATTATATTTGAAAAAATAAGCAACTCATACTATTAAAAAAAATTACGAATAAATCTGGATTTACTTTGACTTGAGTGAAATGTTTTTTAAAATGTGAATCTAAAGGGAAACAGATGTGAACGCTATAACATTTCAAAACGCCTAGAGTGAGGAATAGTATTAAGAAAAATTAAGTGGCCAATAGCTCGGTTTATTATTTCTGGCAAAGTTGTCCATGCGTCAAAAAGAATTATAACAAGCATTTTCACAGATATATTTTTATGGAGAAAATGTTTTTGGTAGCCGAAATCATGTAACTAACTTAAACGTGCACCACTGAAAAAAGCACCATGTTATCGAATAGTTATTATGGATCATTTCACTTTTTACAACTGTGACATTTCTAAAACTCATACAAGTTATATAAGCATATATGGCGTTTTATAGGTTGGTTCTACGCTATGAAACTGCTAATCTTATATAGGACGTAGATTATAGATCTTCTTTATAACGAAGAAACAACAGGCATTGTTAAAGGACGAAATACGTTTTTTATCAATTGTATACGAAGAGTGATCAACACGCCTTTGTTGATAACGTGTCATGGCCATCCAGTAGTATAAACCATGGTTTATGACAAGCGTATGACAAAAGTAGTCTGATTTATGATAATACTAATGATAAACGAAACAGAACAATAGACAAAGCCTCCTGCTTTTTTTTAAATGTTGGCCCTGACGCACTATACATTCACATGAGGCAACTAGTGTTATTTTGGAGAATATAATTGAGCACAATGCAGAGAGTCACTATAGACACGAGCATTATGATTGCACCTTAAGTCGCTTGACCGACTATGACAATTGCAATCTAGGTGGGTGTATCTGTAACCCGTTTTTCAAAATCCGCTTTGAGTGCGCCGTCAGCTGTAAGAATTGGTGACAATTATGAACGGGCCATAGACCAAAACAGCCATTGATAACCGACAGAGTGAATGAACAGACCGTCGGTACTTACTATTACTGCATATATCTAATGATCGAAATATCTATGACATTTGCGACACCTTCATTGGCTTGTCAATGAAGGTACTATTAAAGCTACTTTCGCTTTACCAAAGATCCGTTGAGATAAAAAATTTTTGATGTTTAAAATGTGTAGCTGGTATTTTTGCGAGCCTGTAATGTGTTAATTGTGGACAAATCAGATTTTATGATAGGTGTTAATGCACAGCGAAAGGGCTTTATGAGCGTACAGTCAAAAGATAAATAAGGAAAACAGTAAAATACATAGCCACTAAGCTGTTTTCTAATAATTTCTGTCATGCGCCTCCAGATAGCGAACTGTGTTTCTAGCTGCCGTGAAAAGCAGCACCGTTGCTTTCTGTTAGGTCTCGAAAGTAGGACTTTTCTTGAGAATAGTTGTCCAAGGCTGTTTTTCTCTTCCTTTTACTTTTGCTGAAGCTCAGCTATCATACCCAGTTATCCCGGCTAGCTACGCACGGCTGGTCCAAACAGTTTAGCTCGCCACAGCAAATTATTGACCAGGCTGTATATATGCACAATATACAGAGACACAGAAACACAAACAGTTGAAGCAGCCGAGTCAATGTTAGGCATACGAGTAGAGACACCATCTCGTTTCGCTCCTCATCCTGAGAATGGAACAGCTCCGGCCGACTACGGAGTATGTTCTCTGTCCAGCTAACGACTAGACCCAACAGAACACTCATAGAAACAGCTCATAGAATAACTACCCATGTAAGCCTTTACACTTCGCTAGCAGCTCATGCACAGATGGACACAGCAAACGCTACCTACCTAACTGCGTTGAGCTGACAAAGGTGTATTCGGATTCACGCATGCATGAAGTGGGTAGGTTCTATATATACATATACAGATATATATATGTAGTGCATTTATGTATGTGTCTGTGTGTGTAGCTTCGGTCATTGTCTTTGCGTCTCGTTTACTCGCGTGCTAGAGCTGACAAAATCTCTACACAACTGTTTTGACTTTCCTTGCCGGTCATCTATTGTGGGGCTAAATGCCGGTAACGCTGGCAACAAACGTAACAGGGTATAGCGTAGTGCTACAAGCGTCGCAATAAGTAGTGCTGCGGCGGGCACTCCACCTGTATCTTTGAAGATCTGAAGATGAGGTGCTGGTGGCTACAACTGCTGCCTGCTACTTGTTCCCGTTTTTGCACCTTCCACCCCCCTCTCTCTCGCCGTTTCGCCTAGGTCTCGAGCGTCTCGATGACTGGTTCGCTGGTTGTGTCCATTAAAGAGGCCAGACTGTTAAGGAGAGAAGGAGCTCGGCCGCCGCAAGTCACTGAAGCCTTAACACGCAGATGCATTCGACCCTCTCCTGTATTACTTATGCACAGGTGCTGTAAATATTAACAGTCAACACTCTCGTACACATATGCGTTCCTACAAACTCAATACATTTGTTTCTGTGCAGAGAACCATCATTATATATGGGTCCACATATATGCACGCGACACACAGACGTATATACAGATATAATAAAATTAGACGTTTGTATACACGTATTTTCGAAGTATAGTGCAGTACCAATAGATGTGTCATTTGTATGTTTTTATAAGCTCTATGCGGTTGTTGTCGTGACTACTCTATATTGTAAATAAATGCGCGAGTGGCAGCTTTGACCCTACGACAACCGTAATTACTGGTCTATATATTTCGGCTGACGGCGTTCAAATAAACTACAATCGACACTTTTAAGGTTGATTGAAAAATAAAAACGGCGCCAGTTTTTGAAGAAAAAAACTGTGGAACCCGCCAGTCAATGAACGAGTAGATAAATCATCGGAAATATGAGGATTGCACGTTACATAATAGAAACTCCAGTTATCCAAATTTTAAATCAGCAGATTCAAATGAATTCATGAGTAATCGATCATAAATCATGATTATTACGTACGATCTCCGAATGGTTTAAATTTTTAGATAGACCGGCGCCTTGTATCTGCGAAACGCCAATGCTGAAAATCATAAGCTACAATAATCGGCAGTTCTATATTAGATTAACTGACTTAAAAAAAGATTTTCAGTAATAAGGGCGCATTTCATATTTCTGCTTATATTTCTTTTCAGTACGTTTACTAATCTAACATCGCAATATTTAATTTATATTGCGTATATTCGCCACAACTCTATTTATGCCTGCGAGAATCATCTTGGTGCATAAACTATCAACACCCGTAAATTTCTGTAAGTCAACAGGTTTCCGTGTGCATTTTATGTTTCCGTGAACGAGTAGATGTATCTAAAAGAGATGAAGACTAGGTTTATAAAATTAACCTACCAATAAATTTATCTGTTGGTAGCAATCCTTATGATTCTTTGTGTTTTGTTAAACTGCGGGACAAAATGTCCCTATTCCTGCCATAGGATATAAGAGAATTTTTATTTTACTTTTTCACTGCAAGAAGGTAAGGAGTTTTACACTACACAGACCCCTATATTTTTTTCGGTTACATTCACCCAAAACGTGTTATGTTGTTGCTGAGGGTTGGCTCTTAGCCTGGGGCGATGATCAAGCAAGTAGGCCTCGTCATGACTTTTTCACGCAGGCCAGACGTAAGATAAGTTATTAATTAATTAATTAATTCAACAATTAATTAATTAATTAAGATAAGTATAAACAACAAGTAAAATTGGATTCTACAGGAAGTATGAAGAAATTTTGTTTAGATAAGTGGGTTGCATAAAAGAAATCACTTAACATTCTAATTTGAGTTGTCCTAATTAGTTCTGTATTTTTTGGCGTCTATTGTTTAAACTGCTTGTACCTAACATGATCATATCGAACTAAGAAAAAAATTCATTTCCGTTGAAACATGGGACTGCTTGTAGTGCCAAAATGCAAAATGGGAATAATTTACTTACGAATTAGGTGAACAAGTTATGTACGTTCGAATCTTGTGTATAAGGTGCTACACAAAAGGAAATAATTTTAACATATAGGTATCTTTTATCGATACACGTCATTACTGGATTAATACCAAAATAAATTATTTGTCGTTTACTTTATTTCCTTTAAATTCTCTCTTCGAATTTAACGGCTTGAGAAAAAAAATTGGAAAGAATACAAATATTACTTATTAAACTACGGATGTAATTTTGTAATTTGGGTGTATTTAGGCACAGACACGCATAACACTACAGAGCTTATCGAGCTTCAGCCCTGCCAGAAACAACAGGATCGTATAAATGTCACATACATAAGTTGAAGAATTCGTTGCCATAATAAGATCGCAAGGTAATTTGGGCATTCATTTTACGTCACGTTACAACTCCGCTATCCTTCAGTATCCTATTTGCTGATTTACATTACGAAATAAATCTCTCCAAAATGTATAGAAGACGCCGTCATTTATACAAAACGATAACTCACATTGCAAAAGAATTGCTGTGCCCATTCTATCTGATCCTGTTTGGCCAAGGTATGTTTTTTGGCTAGCATACTCGCGTGGAGCTCAATAAAAATATCATGTCATTATTCACAGGGAGCAAAAACGACCAGTCTCCATAAAATGAAAATTTCTGTGCTTTCTGCTGTGCCGAGACAGAGCTATTATGCATATATTGATATAGCTGTGACGAATCACCTAAGTGACAAAGGCGTGTGTTGGTTTATCTAGACATCTATTTGAGCATAACACAAATGTAATGTTATTATCATTGAATCTTGCTATAAGATTGTATAGCAAGCGAAATTTGACATTTGTGCCGGATTATTGGACAACTATATGAATTTCTTTATTGACACGGGAAGTGACGTACAAGCAGAAATTATTTTATATAAAAGTGTTGTACTCGAGTAGAAAAGATGTTCGTACGCTACCGCAGTGGCTAAGAGATCTATGTAGCTCAGCGCTAGGTAAACCTATTAGTGCATAGAATTTTTTTTGGTCGATGTGATGCGTCCAGGAGAAAAACGTTTAGGTGGCAGGGAAGAGGTTCATTTACAAATACCTGTCGTCATTTTTCTGTCATAGGGTTTAGTTTGTTACAATCCGAACTGGATAGTGTTCAAATCAAAATGAATAAGGCATAAAATAGATTTATTATTTTAAAAGCGAAAAAAGCCGGCGCAAACTGTTGGTAAGATGCGCCGCGTGCTCAGATCCTAATAATTTATTAAGCACATAGTTTAAAAGGAGTATAGTTCTTATAAAGGAGCAACTTTGTAAATTACAACTGGCCATGACGCACACGACTTGCCATGATAAAATAAATATAAGAAATCAGAATATATATCAATAAAAATATTTATAAATCTTTCTGCGTAGATGAAGCATTCTCGTCGTATCAAAAGAAACTGTTTGGGTCTATCTAAGGTTAGACTAAGCCCTCGGAATTTTGGATTCTCATGAACCCAAATATCGCCACTTGAAGTAGTATGTATTGCCGTTCAATCGACCTCCAAGGATAACTGAATAAATCGACCCTTTTCTCGTAAGAATCTGACCCGGAATACAAAATGGGTACCTTGTAAGCCAATGGCAAGCATTTGCATAATGCCGCCTCTCGCTAAAACTGTTATGCTATGAATTTGATTAAATTGGAGTAGCGATGTTACTTTCGTGTAACAAAATGGTTGTTCCGGCCAGTACGGGAAAAGGAAAACAAATTAAAGAAAAGAATAAAGAAGTAATATTAAAAAATAAAGAGAAGAATTAAAGAACTAATAAACAAGATGGAAACGCTTATCTATCTGGACAGATGTTTGGCATACGCATCTACTTCAAAGAAGGATGGTGTTTCGATTCGGATGTTCTGCCCCAATCAGAAGTCAGTTCTAATTAATTCAAGTTTACTTAGTAGGTAGACTTAGATTTTGCTTAATGGAAATAAGTCATAAAACTATGTTCGACGCAAGACTTTATTTTTTTTACTTCAGCTGAAAATACTAGTTAAAGGCATTTGCACGTGGACAAGGAAACAAGATTTCACACTATAAAGCTTCATCGACGCAGTATGGAATCTTAAACTGCCGTTACTCCCTTTTGAATATTAGCCATATTAAAGTTGTATGAAATGGAGCTGCGAATTGTTGCCATCATCTGTTAGAAATCATCAAACAATAGTATAATCATAAAGGAATACTAATATTTCCAACACTTAAAAAGATTTAGAGCAAATTACCTAAACGCTGAGACCCAAATAAGGCGGTGATAACTATATCTACGAAAGCCGTAGTAAATTCGATTGATATAGGTATGTCCTAAAGCAAGTCAGTAAAATATGGTTAACTACAATTGACATGTTTTATTTCAGTCATTACTGAACTACTGATTATTACACAGTATTAACATCGATATAGCAATGCCTATTTATTCAGCACCTCGAATTTCAATAAATTATTAAATCCAGCCTGCTAGCCATTCGTGGTAACTCCGAATTAACTGAACTTCTGTGTGCACGGCCTTCTCCAAAGGATAACGCCATGCGGCAATAGTTGCATATTGAAGCGATAAACGGCAGGACAGCAGAAAGCGAGGTTCTAATGTCATACGTTTTTGTGACGCCGCTGCAAATGTCTAACAGCGTTCTGTTCTGCGCAAACGCATCGGCTGCGACAAAGCGTGTAGTATCTCGCTCGTGCGATACTGTGGGGATGATCGACGTTAGCGATACGGAGAGCTGGAATTTGCCTTAGCGGCAGTTTTATGCAACAGCGCAAAATCCCTCATTACCTCACTTGGCGTAATGCTCACAGACAACTTGGCCCAGATCCTGCCTTCTTCGCTGTCCCATTGCTCCGCACCTCATTGGTCGTGTATCTCCCTAGTGCGCGTTCTGTCACCTGCGAAATTTTCCTTTTTGCAAGCCGAGAGAACGAAGGCCAAAGTAGCAGACGATCACTATAAGATTCTGTAATAAATATGTGTTTTTTATACCATATGCGAAACATGGATACAACCATCCTTTTTCTCATCTGGAGTTCATATATGATTACAGCATTCCGTCGTTATTTTTATTATTATTATAAAGACCATGTTCTTATCTTAGTATATATCTCGATAGGCCATGGTAGCATTAATCGGCCCCTACATATGTGAAAAAAAACAACGATATGCAGGACAGGTGACTACGAAATCCACGCCTTTTTTGCTCTTATCGCAGTGCTGTAAATACTTAATTACTCAGGGCTCTAAGCTTACTAGCAATGACGTTGCTCATAAACAACTATTTACTAAAAAAGCAAGCAAGAGGTACACTTGGTATTGAAGGATGAAGTTTATACATTGATAAACAGTAACCGAAACACATAGAGAGAATGCATCTGTTGAGCCTATGGTTAACTGAAGAAAGCCGCATTGGCATGGCGCATTAAATTAATTGTAATATTATCATTCATCTATGTATGGTAGAAAAGTATTAATTATTGAAGTACACAAAACAGGCCTGTGCCATTGTTAAAGTGGCATATATGAGCATCGGCACTGGCCCGAAATCACATTTTTGAAAAGAACACAAGGGCATGTTAATTGCCTTCGGTATTCTGCTCCAAGCCTTCCTAGCATTTGAACAGTTCTTATATACTGTCTATGGCTACTTCAGTAGGTTAAATCGGTGTCGCACTATACCGATTTACCTACATGTCTGTCATTTCATGAACATTTCATTCAATTAAGGAAGCTGTGGCTGACCAAACTGGGTAGTATAGGGGCCGTAAATCACAAAAAGCGGTGAAGTCGCGAAAAGTGAAACACAAAAGGTCGGGAGAATTATGGTATGGGTTAATTTCGCCTTTTCAATTTCAGGGGAGCGTTGGAAAAAGGAAAGCTATTCAACTTGAATGATGAATATAAACAGAGCTCCATTTAAATATAATTTGGTTAAATGTAGTTCTATGTTTGTTCAATCTAGTTGAAAGCAATTGTAATATCGCATTCTTAGACATAAGGCACTATTTATTTTTTTTAGTTCTGAGGCAAATACAAGATCATCTGAGAAAGAATCGGGCCTACTGAAATTATGCATAATGATATATATTAATAAATGCGCCGAATAATAAACTAATATAATATTCAGCTATCCTAAAAACCAATCCTTACGGAAAATAAGCATTTTCTTTACAGTCCCAATTCTGCTATCCAAATAGCTGAAGGGAAAATGTCTGTCCAGCTCCTTTCCATCGTCAGGTTTTGTACGTCTTCGTTCTTTTTAACGCGCCGTTGAACGCCCTCTGTGACCTCTTAATCTTGATTCGGTCCTGTTTCTTATAAACTACCAACACCTTCACTCCGTCGGACGGACAATCTCAATTAAGCTAGACATTGGTTCTGCCTCAAAAGTAAGACACGGACCTCGTTGTACCTTAAAATATACCCTTGCCTCTCATAATAACCGAAACTTAAATACTCTCATGAGACCTTAAAAAACCCCATAATCAAGCATATTACCATTTCGAAAACCCCTTAGATATCACAGGATATGCAGCTCATTTTATCCGCCACGTCCAAACCAGTTCGTTGTGCTATAATAGTTTTTCGCTTTTTCACCTTTTATTTTCAAAAGCCTCTTTAGGACAATATATTTGACAAGCATTACATTTTTTTTTATCTCTTTCCACGTTTTGTCCTGTACAGGTCATCTTCAGTTTTGCAGGTGTTTTCAACATAAATGATTGTCATGCTATTTTGACCTATCCATGTCACTGAGCTTGAAAAGGTCGTTGACCCTGAGATTATCGTGTGCTAGTACCGGCTCGCCTGTTTCGCAATCTTTATGCTTTTTTGCGTTTATTCATCTGTTGTGTCAGCATTTTCAAGCATGCTCATACAGCGCACGTGAACTTAATGGCGTTTTCTCGCAACTGACCATCATCTTACGTTCGTTTTAAAAGTCCGCGGCATGTGCTTTCCTCCAATAACGTTCGTGACACGACGGGACGTGTCTTGCAACGATGCCTTGCCAGACAATAATTAGAAGTGATTAATTGAATGAGTACGTACGTCGACTGACATAATATAAATTTCATAGTAACGGAACATTCACAGGTTTAGCCAGCAAAGAACGGAAAGCCGCCGCGGTGTTAGTTAGTGACTGAAGACGAGGTAAAGGTATAGCTAACTAAATCTTTACTTTCCTATTGCTGAACTGATTATGCAGCAGCAGTGATATCATCCTACACTTTAGCAGCGCCACGGCTCTTCTGTTAGACAACAACCCCCTGGCCAATCACACAACGGCGGCTGCTGCCGCCTCGTCGTCTAGTGTGCCTTTCTTGGTCGTTAAATACTAGATAAATAACCGCGACGAACGACACTTGTCAGTCGAGAAACCTGCTATCCCCCCCCCCCCCCCCCCAAGTGAGATACTGTTGGCTAAATGTCTTCATGACCCACCGTGGATAAATTTGAGCGGAAACTATCCCCTACTGACGCTATCTAAACGGTAATAGCGTATCGTGTCGCCATTGAAGGTTGTGTGGGAAAAGGGTACTAGACGGTCGATGTACTTCTCGACAAAGTTGTTTGACGCCAACTCCAAAAACAAGTTACTTGCTTAACTCCTTGGTTATCTTTCGGCAGGGTCAAGTTGTTGATCTCCTTTCTTTCATAGCTTATGCGTTAACATACGAGTTGTAACTTTTGCTCTTCTCTCTGGTCTTTTTGTCATGAACGGGCAGCGTATCGACTACTCTTTTTTCTCTGATCTTCCTGTATGACGGTTGTGAACCATACTCTTAAAAACGCGAGCATGCGACGCGTTGATCTAGCATAGCCTTCCGTTCTTCGTCTGTATACTAACTTTATGAAGCATTCTGGTCAAATGAACGCTCAAGCATCGAGGTGTCTTCTTTGAATGAGGAGAACACCTAGGGCGCTTATGAGATACCTTGGTTTTATGTGCTGGTAAACTGCTTGTGCATGTAATCACCAATGCCGGTGTCGCTCTAACTAATGTACCGTTCGCCAAACATGCATAGAACATCTATTGCTAGCATGCTTGTATGCCAAATATAACGTGTTCCTTCGCAATAACTAACGCAATAACAAATGATTCGGCTCTCAACCTTCTCCGATCTATAATGAGGTGTCCTCGTTCGACAAGTTTTTGGTAATTTTTCTCATTTCTGGAGTAGGCTGGGTGCTTACACATGATAGTGATTGACGGTTTGACGCACGAGCTGCTAAGCTTACGGGCTATTTTTTTTTGCTAGTCTCTCAATTCTCACAGTACCGTTTTTCCAGCTTTGCTTGTTTATGCTCATGCCGCTAAAACGCTAAGCAGCCATTGGTGATTTGAAGGGAAGGTAATGCTAAACCCTCTGCCGCTAGCTTCGTTCTGCTAGATTTTCTACAAAGCTTTGGCTCCACTTTACTTCTCAGCCTTCACTCATTCCAGCAAAGGATTGAGCTCTTGCAACACCAATGTTCGCTGTAATCCTGCTTGTTTGTTTTCCCCTTCCTATCTGACTAGTTTTTGTCACAGACTCAACTGTGCTGAAATCTGCGGTTTTTTTACTTTATCCCACCACGAGTCGCTCCTTGCCATTAGTCGTTCGGGACGAAAACGAAGAAAAAAACGAAGACCGCAGTGACGACGACAATGGCCATGGGACACGCCATCGTCAACCGCAACAACAACGACGATGACGGACGCGGTAAAAAGGGCAGCAATCACGACCACGACGTCGTTACCAATAACAACAACAACAAAACAATGGTTGTACCCGCTGCATTTCGTCCTGAGGATGAGCGCAGAAGCAGACAGACCGGATAGATGGATCGGTAGAAGATTGGACTTTCACCACTATCCTATGTCTCCCTATTTATCTCGTATTCCTAATTTTTGCGTTCACTAAATTCTGTGCACGTTGCATAGAACCTCCATCGTTATCAAAAGAGGCGACGGGACGCGTCATGCGGGGTAAACCCTCACTGCATCTAAATGTCATCACAATCAAAACACGACAACAATCTAAAAATAACAAATATAAGTAGTACGCGTGCTTGAGAACAACATATCGATTCCTCTTTCAATATAAATCTCTAAATAGCGAAGATAACGTCTCACAAGAGGAACTAGAATAATAAAAATAATAGTCGAAACAACGCACCTGGGTACTGTTTAATCACAAATCAACTGATTCATAAGGCTAATAACGCAATGCGAAGGTAATGCTCTTATGTTATTAGTAGTTACAGTAAATCTCTAATATTGACTCGATAACCTTATTCCAACCCGTGCTGACCCTTTTATGAATCATGGACGACAATTTCTACCCTGCAAATACCACGCGAAAGTATTTTATCCATTCTTTTTAAGGTGACAACTAAGTAAATTTTTCCTCAAAAATTTGATAGTCTGAGACAATAAACTCGCATAAAACACAACTGGCAAATACACAAAGTAGAAGATTGCAAGAATTTTCTTCTGTGACTAAGTTTGTGATTACGCTATACCGTTATTCACTTATGAAGGAAATAGGCTATGATCGAATCGAATTGTTTCCATAGCTTTTTCATATAGTGATCAATAAGCACGGACGAGGCCTGCAGATAAATGTAGTTTAGCATAAGATTAGTTTTGCGAGAAAAACGATGTTCACTCGTTCTAGCTTGCTCGTACCTCAAGTCTGCGTACAATTTTCATATGATCAGTCAATAGGAGAAATATCTGTATTTAGAAGCTAACCTGCAGCCTTGAACAAGTGGTAATATTTTGATGATAGTGACTCAAAGTAGACGAGGAATTAACTTATCCATCAAGGTGCAATTACGAACCACGTCTCCGGCAAATTTTTCTCAGGCATACCTTTTTCGGATCAAATGTTGTAAATAATATCGCCATAGAGTAACAGTACGAAATGACTGTTGATGGTCTTAAAGACCAATGACGGTCCCGACCAACGGGCGTGTGAATCAACACCCGCAAGTGTAAATAAGAGAACGTAAAGGTTGACACAGCCTCGCTTTTAGTATCGTTTCTATTCGTTTGCCAAGAATCTATGTTCAGAAGAGTCCAACTAGTTTGTTCAAATAATGTCGTATAAATGGAGACGAGAGGCTTACATTTTTTAAACTGATCAGCCTTTACTCACCTTTCTCTCTCTCTCTCTCTCTCTATATATATATATATATATTGGACCAATAATTTAATTTACAATATAATTTTCCAGGTCCAAGATATATATATATATATACTTAATTTGCTGATAAGCAACTTGGACCTGGGAAATTTATATATATATATATATATGATTTTTTTACGAATTATTAAAATAGCTGGTGACAGAATAAAATCCGAAGGAGGTCCAAGTTGCTTATCAGCAAATGAAGTTGAAAAATGTTGATGCTAGCCTATGTACAGATTCTACTTAAGCGCTTTTTAAAGACATATTCGGTCTGTATGTTCTGTACTAGTTGTGTACAGGTCTGAGGCTATTGGTTCGAACATTCAAAATTGCCGGTTGAATCATATTATATTAGGGAAGTCGATAGGAATTTTCCGGAGCGTTACGTGTTTAAAAGTGCAGTGTGTACTGGGAAACTTTACAGGAAAATTCTTCTAAGAATTTTCTAAGAATAATCTGGTGGAACGTAGCATTAAAAGACGAGAGCAAAAAAGCAGTAGATTTATTATTCCAATAGCTTCCTATAAAAGCGCGGAGCGGTAATAAGGAAGCAGCAAAACTCTATATTTATTGACAAATAAAAAACTGAAAAATCTTACCTAGTTTTTCTATCAGCATCGAAAAACTGAGATTTTACCACAGGAAGGGTTGCCTTACTTTTAACTTGACTAAGAATATCATTCATAGACATTCCTCACCATTTTCACTAGATAGTAGGGTACAACATTTGGAATCAGTCAACGTAAATGCTCAAATAAGCTGAGTAACATAAAGTTGCAACATCGGCATTATTGAAACTAATATTGTTTAGTCAGTTAAGTGTTAGTAATCAAGTGATTTATATTAGGTCACGGATTATTAATTGCTGCATGGTTTCGCCAAGAGATCCACTTTTAGTATGGGTAAACTCGCGAACGTTGAATGGGACTTGGATAAAGTGAATCAAATCAACAGTAATACACCGTACTCCTGCGAAGTAATTTTAAGAAAAGTCTGAAAAATTAAGAAGTCTAACGAAAAAAAAATCGATATATATACCGCTTTAGAATTGTATTCTGAAAATCGTAATATGGAACTGTTGTTGCGAAGGCACTATTAGCAACGAGACGCATGCATATATATATATATATATGGTGGAGGCACTATAATTATAGTGTAGTTATCATTATCATAACAATAACGTTAAAGTGTACATGAATCTGACGGGTGGCCGCTAACCTGCCTTGCTTGTATGCACTGAGCTAGCTTTCTTACCTCATCTGACTGAACCCGCCATTCAGAGCATCGCGCAACGTTGCGCCGGAACGATTACTTCAATCTGAAGTCAGGACTTATCGCGGCAGCCTCCTTCCGTTAGCCACTGACCGCCAACATAGTGACGGTCCCGACAGCCCGGACAACGTGGGCGGCAGTGTCAAAGGTCTTGTGAATATCCGATGATTAGAGACGGACGGCCAGTCTGTGCAGACACGAAAAGACTAGTTGGCAAAGGTGGCAACAGCAGCAGGTAGCTATAGCAATGAAAATACGTACAAATAGGTACACAAATGGTTGCTGAACGGACAAACTGCACCCTGTGCAACAAACAAGCCTACATGTTCTTGTCTCAGTTCGCCGACCAGACTTCAGAATCAGCACATCCTTCATCGAATCACTTTGAAACAGAACGACTTATTGACCTGGGTCGTAACTTTAAGTTGTTGATCTGAAACATTGACAAGACTTTTTCAGAATGGCGTGTCGATATTATGGAAGTACAAAATGTTAATGAGATCGAGGCAGTTGGGTTTCTCCTTAACGCCCTTCGTTGCATCAGCTGCAACAAACTAAATAGCAGATGTTTCCAAGCTCACAGTTTAGATATGACGGGGAAATCCCTGCTGCCATTCCGGTAAGCAGATCTGGAACGTATTTAGGGACACGTCGTAGTACTACTTCCTCCTCTTGCTCCGCGTCGGTTGAGTTTGTCATGAAAGAGCAACAAAGTCAGAACGACGGCATAACAAGGGCATGAAAGAGGGGGAGGGGATATATATTATAGCAGTATACATTTGCACCGGACATAACCAAAGCCATAGCAGTATGTAGATATAATACGAAGTTGTATAATGTGCGCAGGAATTCTATCCATCGTTCAGGAATCGCTACATAATGCTGCCTTCTTCGGTTAGTTGCAGGCGAGGAGCGATGATCGGCTGGCATAGGAGCGCGCAAAACGATACACAGACGAACAAAGATTGCGGCAGAGTCACTATCGTTAACGCTACCGCATTGGTTGGTCATAACTGTTGTATGGCTGCACGTATGCTTGCATGATGCGGTCAGCTAAACAGCAACTACAGAGGAAGCCGGGGTCATGCTTAACATCCAATTCGGCGAAAAAAGAATGGTGTCTGATCGACGGTATGGACCAACAACTTATCGAATGGAAGTGCAGGCTGGATGATTTATAGCATCAGAGACTGACTATGCACAATCATGCCACTTTCACAGAGCACCATTGCTCAACGCGACGTTATAAACAAATTCGTACCAATGATTCATCTGCTCCTATTAATCCCTCGTCGTATGATACTAGAAAATGGTACTTTAGCTAAAAACACGTATTTGTCTCCAGTAGTTCACAAAAAGGTAACTGCAACATATTAGTGTCAAATAAAAACACTGTCAGTTGACGCGTTTCTTCAAGATCCTGGATAGTCCTGATATGCGTGTGTGCTGTGCTAGATTTAGACAGTGTGCAGTTTCACTTCCGGTCTTACCTGTTCATTTGCAGGAGTATCAAGATTCTCACTGCGACATGTTCATATGTACTTAATTAATTAATGGGGTCAGAACCTTCTAGGTGGTCCAGGTGAAATTTAGTTTTCTGAATACAAGATACTTTTTGTCAAATATTTTTTTATGCGTAACTGTACATTATATATTGGTTGTGTTGGCTGTTATAATAATCTGGTAAATGCTACTGGATTATGGCATAACCCGCCTTTGTAAAAAGTTCCGAGACGGTTGCCTGAGTGACATGATAGCGCTTAAATCATAGCGGCAAGTATTGCCGTCTGTAGTATGACGTCGATGAAATGCGCACTTAGTGAACTAGCGTCATTTGTGACAATTCAAAATAAACACATCAAGAATGCATGAATATACACATATATATGTATGTATATGTAATAACCCTTGACACTGATGGTGTCACGACACTTTCAGTGTTCATCTGAATAGGTAAATACGTTTAATATTTACTGCAAAAAGAGCTTTTGCAGGATCCTGCCCTCCGATCATTTTTGTCTATGAATGATCGACCTCAATCTTATCTACGTATTTAGTTTATCGTAACTGTCATATACTCAACACCAACCTATCATGGATATAGACGCTATCGATGAAGCAGTCATATGTTTTCGTACACAGCGAGTAGCTCGAAAAGAATTTGATTTTTGAATGAGATCATTTTGCTATTTGTGTGTTTCTATTTAGTTTAGCGATATCATCGGTCATAAAAGCCTAATGTAACAATTGCGTTATCACACACTAGAAGGAGCAAAATGCTCTGTTGCTCAACAATAAATGTAAACGATATATCGCTCTCCCGCAGTGTGTGCGTATGGTTTAGCTTTGCTAAGGTAAACTGTCCAGTTGTTCCTGCCAGGCTGCCGCGGAAGACGACACTGTTGACTTTGGTAGTCCAGGCAATCTGATGCAGTAGAGAGATGTGGTAGAGAGCCATGACGACGCATGCGCAGAGAGGTGGACCGCGGTTAGAATACCGTGCTTCATTTGGTGCACCTATAGTGCTTGCTACTGTCGCACTATCGCCTGCTCTACCAGGGAACCATACGCGCGGATGCATGCTGGCGCCGGGCCGGAAAATCGGTTATCGTAGCTGTAACAGCGGTGGCGGCGGCGGCGGCGGCGGCGCCGACACCGACACCGACACCGACTAGGGCTCTTCTATAAGAAGCCCTGGTGCAAAAACTTCACGGCAGAAGATCGCCAGCAGTCGCAAACCACCTCGACTGCTGTCGTCGTAGCTGGAGCGCCGCTAAGTGCGGCCGTTCGTTAATGTGTCGTTGTCGTCATTGTTGTGCTGTTCTCGTCATTCATTGTGCTTGAGTTACGTGCGCTGTTTCGTCGTTACCAGTGGTTTGATTGATTGGCTAATTAGTCAGTAATTTAGTTGTACCATTTTGTCAGTATATCGCAACTAGTGAATTGTGACCCTTGTTGATTGCCTGGACCAGTATCGTGGCGTGAGGACATCGTGACGTCAGTCATTTACTAAATGTAGTTTCCAAAAGCGCACATCCAGAAGTCGCTTGTTAAGTTTCCGGTGTAGCTTACGTTGTAGGCGGTTGTGGTTTGCGTTCGTTTTGTGACTGCAGCCATTTGTTGTGCTTACCGGAATATAGTTTGGAAGAAGATCTTTAACATGAGTAAGGTACAGTGTTATAATGGATTTCATGGAATTGCATATAAAGGATGATAGTACAGTCAACGAGCATCTATTGTATGTTGTAGAAGTGCTATAAAATAAAAAGTCAAATGTTATATTGTCTCCGACCAGACATACCGAGCAAAGGGTGTTCAGAGGCTAAATTACAGAGTACGTCTCAGAACTTTTTTTTATGTTGAATGCAACTGACCCTATTCTTATTGTAGAACAAACCGGACGTTAAGGTCATCCGACAAACATCTGTGACTGGCTATTAGCGATTCTTCATGCGTGTGATAAACTATGCTTTTCGACATATGCTATATGACTCTTATTTGGCTCATTAATATTTTACTTTTGTCTAGACTTACCACACCGCTTGCATTCTCTTTCGAGTTCCTTAGATAAATCTGTGTTAATTAATGATTTATTAGGTTGCTCCAAAAGTGGAAAAAATGAGATATCCAGTTCTGCCACATTATTAGTCTATGTAATCTCGTGTATGAAATGAAGTAGGGACGAGCAATTTTGACGCACAAATACAAGCACATATACATATATAGAGCGCTGTCTCACAAGCTTTATACCAAGACTCGACATGCGTTTTTATCTTATTATTGCTGATCATTATGAACGCTATTTAGCTGATCGTTTGTCCTTTCTAACCTATGAATTTCGGCATTTTTTTTTACTTTTTTTAAATTTTATTTATTATATTTATTATATTTATATTATTATATTTAACGGCAAATTTTAAAATTATCACAAGTGATCATTGCAGATCGCTATAATGTACAGAAATATTGTAATTACATTACACAATACTCTAAAATCATTGAAGGTGACTTCGGTACAGTTTTTGCACGAGGTGTTACATGTACTTACGATGCTTAGCGATGTGTTGTCTCCTTTGAGCAATGATTTTAAGATTTAATTCACACTAACGGCATATAACATGGGTACAGACTTGCATTATTTATGACCTCTATAGGTTTAATGATACAACATACAAGATATAAAGATTTAATGATTGTACATTCATTTAATGTAACTCTCGTCTATTGCATAAGAAATACTTCTGCGCGTATCAAGTTGCTATCGTGAATCAGTCCTCAGTCTCAATGCAATTTTCTACTCAAAATACTAGTGATCTCCAAGTCAAACTCAAAAAGACTTTCCGGGTACTATTAGGATTAAGTGCTACCAGTAGTTGTGACATTACAATATAATGTAGCAATGAAATTCTAGCACCATGTTCCTTTCATTTCGTAATCAAGTTACATCATTAATCGTAATATCTGTCGGCTTATTTTACCCGTCCTTAGTGTCAGCGTCGTTTTGTTGAAAAAACCTATGCATCCGGACTATACATCTGGTCCTGTTGTTGCGTGGTTCAGAAACTACCACCGCCATTACTATCATATATGTGCGAACAGCATCATTCTACCGGTACCTGATGATCTTACAACGAGTCGTTTCCTCGTTCGCTCTATAAACTTCCAGCCTTTAACTCCAAGATACTTATATATGTACGTCAATACACATAGATGTGAATATCTTAGAGAAAAGTTTTGCGTTCGTTTGCCTTTCTCTATGAAATGGCCGTTAACTAGTTGATTGACCGTTTCTCACGGTTAGACGCTCTTTCAGGAAAAGACGAAGAGGTGACGCCTGCCAAATGAACAGTGGTTTGAGCTTCGTGGCATGTCGTCCGCTCGGTTTCTGGGCGGTAATGCCACAGCTGAGTTTCCCACGGCCTCGGCGGACATCTAAAGTATATCTGTTTCGAGGTTTGTGAGGGCAAGGCATGATGAGATGGCCAAAGGGGATGGGTAGCAGAAGTTCCTAACCACTATAGTCTAATGAGAGAGAGAGAGAAAGTTCGAGTATACTTGGTCTACAGATGCGTTGTTTTGTTGAACCATCTGTTCAGTCATTAACTTAATTACTCCCCGTTTGGGAGCAGCTATAATTCTAGAGTGCACACGCGAGTCTCGCGTACAGATATATATATATATATATATATATATATATATATATACTGTATTCAAAAGTAGAGAAAGAATGAAAATTGTTTCTAAGCTCTCTACAATATTCTCGAACTTGGAGATTCTGATAACAAACACCTATATTATATTCTCCCGTTTTTCTACAGATCTTTAGCTTCAAGCCAAAATACCTAGTATCTTATTCCGGGAAAACCTCTAAGACTCTATTTTCTACCTATACATCCGTACACACGCTACAATTTTATCTTTGCTAACTCAATCAAGAGGTAGAAAAAGGCACAGTCTAGTCTAATTAATGCACACGGAGGTCATTCCATCCTCCTGCCACAGTCTTTCACCTCAAGTGCATCGTTACCTTCGATTAGGTTCAATGTCTATAAGAACCTCTCGTCTAGGCTGTTTTAGTCATTTAGAAGGCACACGTTTATCTTAAATACGAACTTCCTTCAGAATATGTCATTGTGGCCTACAAAAGTTCACTTATAGAAACTGTAGTCCCTATTCTGATTGTAGAAAAGAGATCATCCGTTTCAAAGCAACATTTAATGAATCTACCTATGTGAATATATGCAGTGAATCAATACCAATCTCTTTCATATGCATGAAGCATTGTACATATTATTTCTATTTGTAATAAGCAGCTATGCACCAGCACGCACCCTACGATATTTATGAAGCGAAAAGGCCAATGGGGATGATCTTTAAAGCCTTCATGACCTTCGCATGAGGTTGCGATTTCGTAAGTATGTTCGTGCATCTAATAACGAGGCCGCCTTGCCCCTGTTGACAACAAATGGAGACGTACGACTTAGGTGCAGCTGTGTCTACCCAGGTGACGAACATCTGCTGTCCACTAAATATGGACATCTCATTACAAGTATTTTGCAATACAATAGATTGTGGAATGATAATTGGCTGGGGAAAATGCAGCAATATATTAACCATCATTTATGCAGAGAGTTAACAAAATGTATTAACGCTTAAACTGTGCAATTCTGTATACATATAATAGTCTAAGACCGATGCCATATGGCATAAAGGAACCAGATTAAGTAGGTTTTAATGCCAATTTTATAAGCAGATACAAGCGTATGGCGAAATGTTTCGTTAGCTTTGCGATGTGGGGATTGAACGCAGGCTGTTATAAAATATATATATACCCTTTGTATAGGGGGTCTGGTTAAGGGACCACTAATGGTTAAAGACATGTTGTTATTGTGTTTGTCGGCTTGTTTCCACAAGCCGACAAACACAATAACCGATGAAAGCAGCGGGCATGTTTTCAGATATGTGCATTGCTACGACTGATGAGAGCAAAAGAGATACACATGGTCTAAATATTAATAGCTTGAAAAAAATTTAAAAGCAGAATGTGTAACTTTGTACCATATGGTGCCAACTATTTACATCTCCTATTTCATCAATTTTTAAAAATGGAGTAACGATGAAGTATTATGCCCATTTTTTACATATCGAGCTATTCTTAGGCTCGGATCCAAGGCACTTATATGCACTTGGAATTGATTGACACATGCTTTCATGTTTATGCAATGCCCATCCTCATGAGTAGAATTCGTAGGTTCGCATGATTTTCATGTTGTCCATGTATACTTATCTGAAAACGTTTTCAGACTAAAGCCGCTGTGCTTCTATCGCTGGTCGCTGTCTCGAGCGCTGGGAATCAAAATGGTGAGAGGGAATGGTCGTCGCAGGGCGGTGCAGGATGTAAGTTTTGATTATTAGTCTTCTATTTATAGCACTTAAGGAGCTGCTTAAAATATCACGCTCATCCATAAGATCATATAGTGAACTTTAAACCAAATTTCGTCATTTAGGAGATCCTCTCTGTTTATATATATATGTTTAAAAAATAAGGAGTAATTGATGACAGGGAGACTTATGAGCTGATATAGCATATTATATCTGTCCAAAGTATATATATTGGTATGGGTACTATAACATATGCGGCGACAAACCGAACATCAAATCTGACAAAACTGAAATATAACATCAAACATTAAATCCGCTTTTTACACTAATAATAATTGCATATATTTTATTATTGAAACTACTTGTTAATTTTCGTCTAGTCAGGCCTTTGTCTTCTTGTATGTCAACGTTGTTAAGGAAAAATCCGGATCAAAGTAGACTATGTTTTATTTGGTGGTATGCTCATAGGTAGATATTACGTAACGGCCTTCTACCCCATGTGTAGACACGTTGACCAAAGTAAAGTAACAATAGAAGACGAACACATTGACCTTGATTTAAAGCTGACCCCTGTCACCTCATAATTTTGAAAGTCGATAGTATAATACACGCTGATAGAGTAAAATGGATAAAATTCCAGAAAGCTTTAAATGACTCGTGGAGAAATCAAAAAGGCTTGCCTTCAAAATTATTTCTAAGTAGGCGTTCTCTACAGAAAATGCTGAGACAGAACAAATTCAGAACAATTTAGCCGTCGATTGGAAATTCTGGACTGAATCCTACAATAGTAGCAATGAATTACGTGCAGGTTTACACAAGTGCTTTACTAACGTCATAGCTAAATTTTTCGTGGTCGCTAGGTGTAAACAAAGAGCGCTTTAGGGACCATTTTTCGCACCTTAACTTGCTGTATCATTTACAGATTGGAATTATTGCCGCTCTTGGTACATCCCATTTGCTGCGATCTTCATAAGAAAGGATCTGCTAAAATATTTTCTGTTCGAAAGGCTAACAAAAAATAGCTCGGATCCGTTAATACCAACGTATGTTTGAAAAAACAGGGCTGGTAAAACACAGGAAGCTGTAACAGATAGTAACATGCACAGACCTATGTCAACGTCCATCAGATAATGCCCTCATAGCTGCAGTGGATGATATTACCATACTGTACTATTTGATATAATATTACATCCTACGTACCGCCTAAACTTTAGCAGCAACATTAATACCTTCTTTGGCTAAAGCTCTCCTTCTACTCTCTGTTGAACCAAGCAGCGAATTTGAACCCATACATTGTTTTCAAAACGGAGTGAACTTAATGCACTTAGCAAACCCCGCATATTTCCTTACTAAGGGATTACCGCAACTGAAGCGTGCTTTCATGCGTGTATCATATTTAGACTGTAAATTAATTAAACTAATACGGAATATTACAATACAATATGGTTTAGCTATTCATGGTGGTTTCTCAGTTCGTATTCTCATTACGTGCGGTAACAAATTGAGCTATTAATACCTGTTTTCACTGAAATTCCGTTTTCTATGCAACACACTATTTTCATTATTTTTCTGATGATACCATTTTGCTGTGTTGACTGTGCTACCCTAGAGAAAGTTTAGCAGTAGGTGGGGGGTGGAAAGCAGCGTAAAACCTTAACGAACCGAACACCTCTTGTAAATAGGCAAGGTTTGATGATGCGGCCAGGACATTCAAACCAAGGTCAGCCATTCCAAGCAAAAGAAACAATGAAAAAAACTCGAAATATTTCGAATCGCAACACTCAATGGGTAACTGGCAATTACGGGAGAAATTGTGCGGCTTCAGAGTGTCGCCCACCACCAGAAGTGTCGTATCCTCTTTAGTTGCAACGATGTGATATACATTTAATCATACCGTTTCTATAGAAAAATATTCTTGATGTTCGACTAATGATGCCATCACGTGCTTAATTTGAGTCACTGAAATGGAAAGACTCATTTCCGACAGTTGGGCCTATTCCTGCAAAGACCATTGCCTACTAATTCCCAATTCTTCTTTTATATTTAACTCCGAATTGGCATGGACAGTACCACAAGTTGACAGAAGGAATGTGATGCATAGACTTGACGTCTTAGATCTAATAGCCGTTGAAATCCCTAATCCAGATCTGTTTTTGTGTTATTATCATAGCTAACCTAATGGGTACTTGCTTTCTACTTATAGATATTTGCTCCTCAAACTAAAAGTCATACTTAAAAAACTCTCTTTAGTAGTACTCAAAGTGAACCACAAGAGATATTTTGTTCAGGCTATAAGTCAACTAAGCACTAACTTGCATAATAATGCGTAGAAGGTTCAAAAGAGTTAATAGCATAATAACAAAACGGTACGAAATATTGCTCTATTAGTAATATGAATTTGAGACAGATTTTTATTCTTATGCATTTAGAATATAAAAGAAACTAAATTTAAGCTTATTCACAATGGCTACACATCAATGAACAGGCCAGAATATAGGAATATGAAGAGTGAGATGAAAAATGTTCGTTGCACATCGAAAAAATACAGTTAGTTGTTGATAGGCGTAAGCAAAAATTGAGCTAGAGATGGTGTTTATGTGTATTATTGAAAAGAACCACTGATTGTCCGCCTATTTTATTTGCAACTCGATTTAATGTCTTTACAAAAGTAGCGAAAGAAAGAAAATGTATATATTTCTTTCTTTAGATTAGCACTCGGGGCGCGGAAGTCATTAAGGGTCACTCTTGATTAAAGCTCTATGGCATTGTAATATGAAAGTATATTGCAAGATCTAGCTTTAATTATCGTTTTTTTTGAGAGGTGGTTGCTTTATCTTGGATCTAGTCAGAAAAATTCGGGTATACTAAAA
The DNA here is from genome assembly GCF_002443255.2 of Varroa destructor. Lineage (NCBI taxonomy): Eukaryota > Metazoa > Arthropoda > Arachnida > Mesostigmata > Varroidae > Varroa > Varroa destructor. The sequence continues at coordinate 59,144,242 of NW_019211455.1, read as the reverse complement.
TCTGCACTTCCAAGACGTCTATTTGCTCCCTTGCAAGGCGGTTTCACTAATTTGAGTATTTGATAATAGAGGTTGTTGTAGAGCATCTCCTTATCAGGTGGTGCTACCAATTTAAAATATAATAGTAGATCCGTTAATTGGCTATTGTTAATGATTATTGCTGCTCACTTCAACTAAAACGAAGGGTTATTTGCCCAACGAAAATATGTTATAGGAAGTTAGGTAAATGAATTTGGAAAATTTAAGAAATTATCGAAAAATATCTGTTTTCTACACAATGTGTAAGATATGCATTGGATGTGTAGGCAAAGATATGCATCCGCTAACACGCATATTGTCACCTGAAATTTGGATTTATTTTAATCGCTTTTGGGTCTAACTGAAGCGGATAACTTTTTCCTATTGACGGAGCAGCCTGTCTTCGCAACCCTCCTATAATTCATATGAGCGCTCCATCATCAGGGATTTCAACAATTCTGATCGCATTCGATGACGCTATAATTGCATAGACATGAGTCTTACACAAAATGCCCGCACATATCTTCTGACTGTGGCCTCTCTCTGTTCGATGTGATCCACCCAGCACACAAGGTGACCATCGTATCGAGATTGCATAGGATGGAGAAAATGACGACCACGATACTTTCCGTATATTTGATACAGATATACATATATATCCCCACCTTGGGGCAAAGGGAGGGAGACGAGACAACTGTGGGGATATATGACGGATGCGCGATGTTCATACAGGTCGGGCCATGGTATCACATGGCAACCATCGTACGTGGTTAGGCCGATGTTATAAATCCAAACTAACCGATAGACACAAGCACAAAGCCTGCTCGCCTTCCTTGGTCGTCTCGCCATAACCGAGGTACATTCGTCAGCGTTTGTACCGACGTGTTACTATAAAGTTCACCAGTACTAGCGATCATAGTGAGCAAAGCTAGAAAGATACCTGCAACTCAGTTGAAGTGTTCTCAGGGGATGTTGGATTCAGGCAAAACTGGACCAGAGAGAAAACTGAAACGAGCCACATTCGAGAATGCTATTGGGATAGTCAGAAAGGCAAACGTCTTGCCTTTCGCCTTACCATTGCGTAGCCGCCGCAGTGTTGAGATTCCTATTCATTATCGTGGACCTCGGTATCGTCACGATCGCTGACGTTCTTTGGGTCTTTCTCCTCTTTTGCACTCAGCGACGATGGCACAGAATTGCATCTGGACTATGCAATCGAGCTGAAACGTGTAAGCCTTACAATCCATAGCCTCACGATTCCTTCTGGCCCCGCTGACCGGATCCACATCAACGACCACGTGGTGGGCAACGACATTACTAACCACGGGCGCTTCACTTTGATGTCCAGCGAAACCTAAACCTAAATACTGATGCAAATGCGTAGCCGTCTCGAATATCTAACACAGTTCCTGAATGGCATTAAATATGTAAAGTGGTCAAGTTCCCTTGCTAGATACGAGAGGTTTGAGCGAGACTACGGAAGAAAAGAGAACAGCCCTGAAAAAATGCGTTTCATTTGAACACTAGCATAGAGAGGGAAAGAAGGTGTAGCGTAGTAAAAGCGCGTAAAATAATAAATAGATGTAATAAATAAGTAGACGGTAGGTAGGCTGCTGGTTGTTTGAATGATGGTTTTAGGGAGGTTTTGGGTTGTGAAAGAAGGCCAATTGAGCGACCAATGGTATCCTCTGTTTTGGCCTTTATAAGATTGGTCGAAGTAATGTACAAATAGCGCGTCAGGCACCATCATTCCTCAACACTATAACAGAGCGCGATGCATTGATAAGGCATTCAATATATTCGTGATAAAGTTGGTCTGTTTCTAATGAAAAGGAGCCAGAAATTGTAAAGTATGTGGGTGTACAAGGTGCGAAAAAGTTGTGAGGGATTACGGTGGTTCCTTTTCCGTCGTGAGGAAGAATAGTAATCAATTCGTACCTTCGTATCGATCATATCGTAAAAAAATCATTACTTAAATATTAAAGTATGTAGGCGTTGGCTCAGTATGAGAAATCATTAGTGAAACTAATGAACTATGGGCCAATGATGTGTATCGGATAGAACTAATATAGGAGCAATTTTTAATAGCATACTCATTTCTTCGCAGTTGGAGGAGGTCATGGGGGAGGCGTTCATGTGAAGCAGGGACTTCTGCTCAAACCAGTCACCGAACAGGTACGCATGGTGTTCAACACATGCATACATTTGTAGCGTAGACAAGTGAGCACAAAACTAAACAATCGTGATTCCTGCTTTTCCAGATCTAATTAGTGTTCTGATACCTAAAACTAACCCTTTTTTTCAAGGAAAAGTCTATGATAGTGCGTATCTATGGTATCGTGAAGATATTAGTACTTAAATGGTAATCTATTGATTGCAGGTCGGTCCAGCACCATTAACGACTATTAAAAAATTCATTGCACATATTGACACCTCGGTAGTCCCCATCAGATTCGAGCACATCCGTATCCCGAACTCGTTCGGTATTAGTGGAGGAGAACACGGCGTAGGAGGTTAGTAGTTTATGTTCTATTAACTTAAGTTGTACGTCAATCTATTCTTGAAACATCAAAGCACCAGTCAGTAATTACGCTGGAAAACGTGCATGTATTGGACCTCTCAGAGCTTTCGGTGCACAAAAAGGTATCATTTGTGAAGTTGCTGTAAACAATCACAGTTTCCAATTGATCCGCACATCAATGGAGCAACAAATTCCTCGAAGCATGCATTTGCAGAACTTTCAGGGATACGAATGATCAGGGTACAGAAATGTAAATCAAATTTGCTTTAGCAACTGTTTCGCGTAATAAAATTAGTTAATGTAATTAATAAGCTCGATTTAGATACAGATGTTATTATCACCCGCATTTCGCAGTCTATTGAGCTATTTTCGCTCATATAAAGCTATTGACAGGCACGAGCAATGCAAAAGAAGCTAGTTACATAAATACTGTGAATTTAATTTTAATTGAACATAGTTCCAGGTCGCATATGTTGTAGTAGCGTCTATTCATAATTTTTGCATCTTAATGTACGACTGTTGAGAAACTGTACATTTTACCAGCAAAATATGCGCAGAGCACTATTAAATTAGTTAAAAACAGGTCGAATATATTTGTCAGATATGAGATCATAAAGCAGAAGTGTGATCGCAATTTTTTTCAGCAAGTGTGTCTTGCCATAAGTTTTCTCCGGTGACTTGTTATATATATGCGTTTCCATACAACAGAGATATCTACAAAGAAGTCTTTACGTCTAATATGGCTCGTAAATGCTAATTAATCATTGCAGCTCTGTTCCGAGACTTTGGTAAACGATATTGCTGCTATTATGTATTAAGGTCATTCGATGATAATCCTACTCAGGAGACGATATTCCAAACAGTTAATGTGATCTGATGGCACTATGTATAACTCTTTAGAATATGTGGGTCGGAATGATGGAAGACGGTATGTGCATCGATAAAATTGGCCTATCATTTACTACAAAGTTCAAAACAACATAAATGGCTACGAAAAATCGTATCAAATGATCCCTAACACGGATAATTCTATCCATAAGATTCATTTATGTTTCACAGTTTGTGTATAATCGCAAAAGGACATTGTGTCCAATTATTAGTCCTTGGGCGTATTGTAAGCACTCAGCTAGCATCATCCATTAACTCATTTCATTATCCCAACAGTTAGCTAGTTTAGCTTATGAAAACAAACATTCAAATTGCACGATATAAATACAATCCGTGCTAGGATGTAAATGGCGTGGCACAGGTATCATATTGTCAATACAATGTATTTAGAAAATATTAGATAACATAAGAATTGACGGTCGATAAAACGGTCAATGTATTATTCGAGCTCTAAAGAGATTTATCGATGGTAGTTTGTCCTATACTAGTGGGCGTCGTAGGAAATCTCCTTGTGCGCGCTAGTTGTTGTTACGTATACTCACTCCTACGCCGTTCTGGCAGAATAAGCAACATGCAGATAGTACAACTTCGGATCACTGCTGATATCACCGCAGTTAGATAAAGAAATATTGGTTAGGATAACAGGGCCATGTATGAGAAAAAGGGAAATTATATCAGTTTGAATTAGCGCTGTGACAATCGACAAGAATTATCGGTGGAATGCCTCTATTTAATGTTCGCTTAATCACGTAATTCTTAATTCTAGTTTTTATAACTGCAAAACGGCTTTGTTTAATTCAGCAAAAGATACTTTACCCGAGAGTTTTTTTATATTGAATATCTGTTTAAACTCACGTATTTATAAGACGCTGGTTGTAGTTGTACAACTGTCGATATTAGTATAGCCATAGGCCACCAAGTCTGCCGTTATTTCCTAACTTCTGTGCAGCTTGCTACTATGTGTGTAATATCCATAAAGAGTAGTAATCGTATGTTGCTCGCATAGATCCATGAGTAAGGTTCGTATCAGTTGGCTTTGCTTCCTGCATTCGGCTCCATCGGTTCAATCTCGATCTATATAATAGGATTAACTTATTTGCCAAAGATCCAACGAGTTGGATTAAGTAGTGACTATTAGTCCTCTCAGATCAATCTATAGGTAACTCACGAATAAATCTACGATGGGAGTCCTTTTGGGTCCAACTTTTTTTAACCTTTTTTCTCTTTTGTTCGGCGTCTCCCTTCCGCTATAGGCACTTTATAGTCACCCCCCCCTCCCCCCCCGCTTAATAGTAGGAATATACAATTTGCTTCAATCATTCACCTCGATAGCATTAGCAATAGATAACATGTTAGTTTATATCTTATGGGGGCTACGCATCTAATACTATTCTACTATCATACGATACCATTACACGGTAATGCTGCTGCTACTACAGTCTTTGCTTTAAACTGTTCTTTTCTGTTAAGAGTTCTTCGTTTTCCGTATTTCGGCTTCTTCTTCATTTTGCCAGATACAGACATTTATTGAAGGGGTTTACTTCTCTATGCTCAGTCTAACTCACTCCTTTTTGCCTTTCTTCAGCGGCCAACGTCGGTTCAACTGTCCCGATGGTTCTTTCGATTTTAGCTCAATCGTCCAATTTCTGTTCCAGATGAATCAGGAGGGAGGCGTATAGAAATAAATATCTCTCCTGTCTTTTCTTTTTCCTTTTCTTCTTCGTTTTCTGTTTCTCGTCTTCATCGAGGTGCTGCTACTCTACTTCTATTCCTTTTTCTTCTTTTTGTGCTTCTGCTGCCGTGATCGGTGCTTTTGAAGCATCGTCGAATTCTCGATTTTCTCATCCAGGCCGTATTGCTGCGGGTCTCTTTACCCGGTCCAACTATTTTCTGTCTTCTTGGGTGCAGTACTGCCCGATGGCAGAAAGTCACTTTACATTTGGATTCGAAATCTGTACGAACTCGCAGTGCAAGCCGGCGGTCGTCGCAAGGGTAGCGGGGTTGGAACCAGCAGCGTCGTGGGTAGTGGGCCGATCCCGTTTCGTTGACTGGCAGATGCTGTTGTGGCTCGACAAAGTCCGGCGCCGGGGCGCTGCGCAGACGAAACGCAAGACTGTGGACGGCATTTGCAATACAGTAATGTCTCAAACGAAAGACCTTCCTCTAGCTGTTCGTCGCCTTATTCCCCGCTGCCTATTTCTGCCCTTTCCCGTTTTGCTTTGACGGCTCGTCACTGCGCTCTCAGCTGTCAGTGGCCGTTCATTCAATTGAAATTCTGATTCGAAAATCCTCGTTTCATCGGTCTGTTCGACCATGTGCCATGGGAAGGTTCGTGAAATCGCCATTCGCGAACGCTTCATTCTTCCAGATTTGAAACTGCTTCGCTTTCTGTTTTTAGTTTAAGTCTCGGGTCTCGAATGCTTAGCATCCGTGTCTAGTTGTTAAAGTCAAGATATTCATCTCTTTGCTCTTTGGCTGTAAATGAGTATTTGTGGAACATTTGGTAAAACTATATAGTTCTTATTAGCAACAGCGTTGGCACACCTGGGAGAACATCGGTACCGCATTAGTAGTGCAACTGAAGACAGCATGGAACATGGGCATTTCCCAGTATTGCAAAAATAATTTACTGCTACAGCAATAACATTGGGTACTGACTCCGTGGGTTCGTCACATGGATATTGAAAGTATTGTAGATACTCGCTTCCGTTTACACTATGACAATAGGTATGTATAATGTAATTTCTATGTGTAGCACAATATTTTAAATACAAAGCAATGGGAGATGCCACAAATATTATTTTACTATACGAATACTTTTGGTTTAAAAAAAAAAAGACGTATTTCAACAAATGTTATTTTCTTCCTTAATGATACATGTTTCTTCAGTAATATTTAATATATTTCGTCATACAGGCTTAGTAGTACGCTGATCATCTTTTGACCTCAATTGCGGAAGCTGTCGTTGTTTATGGTTTGTTGAGATTTATGCAGCTGTATTTAGAAGCGAACGGAAACACGCGTGTGTGCATCGTTTGGTGAGTATTTAATGCTTCAGTCACGACTTCACAGGGTTACAACAAACAAAGGCGTAGTTTTCGCCGAGTAAATCGTTTCATTAGCAAAAACTTCACTTGGCTATTATACAAATACATTGTATGTAATTGTGCATCATCGAGTTCACCTATTTGCGCGTCGATATCCAAACATATCACAGTTTAGAACTGTACTGTTCATTGAATGACTAAAGCGAGGCGCTTTATAGCGAACAACTTTTTCCTTCGAAACGTCTATGTAAAAAGATGTTTGGAGGTGGTTTGCAGCAAATGACTCTTCAACGAACCCAATTTTTTGCGCCGTTTGCGCTCCTTTTACTCACTGCAAAAGCGAACATAAATACAGGGCATCTAAATATGCAGCCACGATCATCAAACTAAAACGTCAAGCGGGGCAGGCTAAACTATGGTTGACCCCAAGCGATTTAACAACAAGTGACACGCACGCTCAGGCCCAAGCACACAAAAGGAGGTTAAAAGGGACATCTCACTTCTTGTTTATCATATAGTCAGTTACGGTTGATAACACTATTTTTATTATGATAACTATAACCACCGTAAGGATTAGCAGCACTGTCGTCACGAGTAAAAACATCGTTCATTCCCGAACCGCACACGCTACTGTCCGTAGCTAGGTACTGCCTGTTCTCGTATGCAATAATGAGTCAAGCAAAGTATTTTTCGGGGCCATCCAGTCTGGCTAAGTTTTTTCTCCAGTGTTTTTATTTCCTCACTAGAGGTTTAGACGGATAAACAGTAGATGCGCGCACGTACAGACGACATCAGGTCATAAGAAGGGTGCACCTGCTAAATTGCTGGTTCTGCGGCAGCGTTACCAACTGGTGATGACCGACGCGCCTGGAAATACACTTCCGCAGCTGCCGTTGTTGGCAGCAGCAACAGCAGCGGCTGCGGGATTAACCTACAAATTCATTAGCAGGACCAATAACAGCTATCTATTTCATAGTTCTAGCAAAGGCATTTCTTCTCTTTACTCGTGTAAGCAAACACTTAGTTCACAAGTGGCACTGACGAGGCGTCTCCGAAACTTTTCTTTTACTTATCCCGGGAAAATAACGGAAAAAACGACGAGCAGCAAAATGTTGGTAGTAATAGTGATGAAACAAATAAGTTTGCTGACTTGATCTTCGATGATCCTTTTATTTCTTATAATGAGCTGCCTGCACAAACAAAAAAATAAACTGCGTATAACCAGCGCTAACAACAGGTCGAATAATGCATCAAAAAATTTACACACCACAGAAGGAAGACCGTTTCAGAGAAGCGGTTTTAAAAATGTAGCACTTGGCCATATGTATCTTGTATATCCTGAGCAGTAAGAACACCTCACAATTGACATTCAACTTCATTTCGGTAAAAAGTTGTTTTTCTAGGCAAACAGAGCCAAAGGATATAATATATATCCTTTAGTTCTACTTTTTTAATATTTTTTCTGTTTTGTTTTTTGTTTTCTTATGTTATGTTATGGAACAAAAAATATCGTTTGTTGCGATCTTTACCTTATTGAAGGCGGGCAGCATCAGCCTAGTCGCAACTACTGATAGGTGATTATTGTCGGTTATATCACCCATTAACTTTTTCGGCGATCTCTCCTTTATGCAAAAGACTGCAAATAGAATACTCCTCAACACTTAGATATAACATCACAATGCCGTCAACAACGTAGCGTGAGCACGCTGTCAGCAAATAGATCGTGCCTTCATCTAGAAAAATACATAAAGGAGGACAGAGATGCAGCAACAATACGATCTAATAGCCTGACAACAGATATACGAAGTAACATAATAATAATAATAATAAATGCATACTTTTCGAATCTATATATAAATCGTAGGAACAAATTATGCTTTTATACGTTGCTTTTGACATCGTACTAGCTGACGACTTAACACATTTTGAACAGGTCTAAGGAGTACCATTGTGTTAACTGATGTTAATATTGAAGAGGGGCTAGAAAGTAACGACCGTAAGTACACGATCATCTTCGTGATAATCACACAATATAAAATTTTGGGAAGTTAGACGTTGAAGACATTCTAGTTGTCACTCACGTATGTTTATAACGATAGACATGGGTAAACATGTACTGCTTACATCCAAGTTCACTTCTAAGTATACATGTAGTTCTTATAAATATGTATACACATACATATAGAGGGCAAACATTATTTATAAGGGTCACGGCAAAATTGCTGCCGGGATACGGTGATGGTGCAAAAGCAGCGTTAAATTCGTTGTCCCTGTTGATGTGGAATGCATTTCACTGCAGCAATTATGCATCACTGTTACAGAATTTTTCTGTTCCGCAGAATAATGTGCATTTTAATGCACGTTTTCCTCTAGCGCTATGTCCCTTTTGAGTCTTTTAACTGTCGTAAAGTGCAAAGCGCTATATAGATATCCTCATTTAAGATATGATCGAATTAAAGCGACGGAGAAGCCGTAAGAAAAAAGTATCTTGGGAAAAATACTTTAAACAAGAACAAAATGTTAACAAAAATATCTGATTGTCAGTTCTAATAAAATTTATCCTTATTTACGCGAAATTTTAGACTGGAATTAGTAATAGTGGAACTCAACATTATTTATTAGCCCGAACTGTACACAAAGTTACGAAATTGTATCGAAGCGCATTACAAAGAAGAAAATAACTACAAGAAGTTGCTTAAGTGTGTCTGTTCCCGTTGAAGCTATTATGAAGTTTTTTACTTTTATGCCGGTTGTCGTGTATTCGTTAGAGAAACATCTCATTGAACTATTTTAGTCGAGCAATCCTGAGAATTCGGTAAGTTTATGCTTAAGGTATACCACCACACAGTTACCGAGGACAAAGCTGCTAAATGAATTTTTACCACTCGCTGAGTTATTGCACTATTACAGAACCGTATGGTTACATTGCTTGGAAAGAGTAGCACAAAAAACAATGTGTTGATCATTTAGTTATAGTTCCGATTTGTATGTGCAAGAGAAATTTTACATGTTCACTATTACAGCATCGATACGGCAGATATGTATAGCATGACCGCTGAACTATGCATATAATATGAGAATGAGTGGCTGTGAAGCGCTATATATATATATGTTTCAAGTTTAACGCTGCTTCAGATGACTGGCGAAACGAAGGCCCAACGAGGGACCTCACACGTTAAGGCTAATAGGCAGACACGTTACCTTTGCACCATTACAGAGGCTAATTTTACGTAGGTTTCAGTGAATCGGCCTCTGTTGTTGGACTTGTTTACGTTTGTGCGAAAGTATATGGATGGTGCTTTGGAATACCTCATTTATTTATTCCTTTGTTTGCCATAGGTAACAGAACAAGTAGTAGTAGTAGCCGAATTCGTCACAGACGAATGGTTGTTGCCTACGGCTTGTTGGAGGGATACTTGTTCCTAAAGACGCAACGTTCGCATGAAACCCATTTTTTCCAGAAATATAAGTAGAGAAAAAAAAGGCTGTCTCGAATTAAAGGGTATACAATTAGTAGGTCTGAGAAAAATGTAGTTTGATTTTGAAATGCACGACATATTTTTTTGTTTAACAATATCGGGTTAGGCATAATCACTCTTCCCGGTAAGTCAGATCTTTTATTCGATATTTCTGTTCCGATGTGAAGATTATAGGTTACAGAAATTTGAGTTCGAGTTTGCGAGTAATGAGAGGAAAGAGTGTGTCGTTAAGAGCTTAAGTAACTTTAATAATAAGTAGTTTAAATTAAAAAGAGTTCTTCTCAGCATACTAAAACATTTTATAGCTATAGTTAGTAGTTTTTTTTACAGATACGCTTTTTTAAACTTTTAACACAACTTTCATAGATTATAATATTTATCCGTGACTGCCGTCATGAGTAAGTTGTATGGACATAATTAGGTAAAGAAAAGCTACTACTTAGATTTGGAAAATTATAAAGATGATATTGGAAATATAAAATTGAATAAACTTATGAACACCATCGTGTTCCGCTGTTTTTATGTAAATTTGCGATTTGGTTGTCTAGTAGAGTACAATTTATTGTAGCAAATTAACTCATTAACAAATCTGCTCGTGTTCTCAGGTCATTCAAGAAATGACAAGAAAGAAGACATATTCTTCGGCTGTGAATTCAATTATCTGAAGCAACTATGGCTGCAATGTACGATCCCGAAAGCACAGAAACACATGATGATCATGTTGTTTATTAATACCTGTACTATTTGAAATTATATAATCTATATTTTACTGAAACAGGACCTTATTAGATCTCCGAGCAGGCTCAGAAAAGGAAGCATTTCTGTTTAAAAATATATTTAGAGATGTAAACCCCACCTATTAAATGAAAGTATATTTGATCTTTGCCGGCGTTAAATAATAGTATTGATGGCGATGACTATACGGTAGCGCTTTACGTTAGGTAGAAGCAATGTATGAGCTCTGTGGAAGCAGCATTGAGAAACGCACATAAACGTATTTTTCTGGTTTGTGCATTGTTTTGTCTTTTGTAGGTAGTGGCTTTGGCGGAGGTGGAGGCCACGGGGGTTGGAAATTCGGAGGAAGCGGCGGGGGTGGAGGTTGGAGTCTCAGCAGAAACGGAGGTCAGTGTAGTATCTTCGATGACGAGCATGAAGATGATAATATCGATTTTTCTAACAATAATTTGGCAGTGTGCCCTTACTAGTAATTAAATAAACAGAAATACATTTTATGAATAACTTTAATATGATTTTAGTAGTCAATAGGTATTCGACTTAAGTTTGCGCGGTTAAGATATATATAACGAAATCCAGTTTGGTGAGAGTGTCGAGTAAGTTTGGACGATAGATGATGGTTTGCAATGGACATCGAGGGCATCTTCTACTATGAGGTACGCATAGAAAATGAAATAATAAATGCATCTGAAGTCTCCCAAGAAACTTATGGCCCTTTGGTACAGCAATAAAAGGCACGTACTCTGGTCAAAGGCGCCAGGCATCATCGCCATTCCTCAGTTGCTTTTTGGATTAAACAAAGGATCATCTAATAGAGATAAAGTAACGATGAATAACAAAAGCATTAAATTTCCATGTCCAGATTACTTTTCTAAACAGTTGTTACTTTCTGTTTTTTTTTTGCTATCAACAATCGATTCCGAAACTTCGAGGACTAAGAGGCTCAAGGACAATTACAGTAGATTGAAGCGTCTACATTCCACAAATTGACTAGATTTAAAAACCGATGTTGTTTTGTTTTCAAACTGTCTGATATCATAGGTAAATAAGGTGGCTTGTCCTAACTATCCTACTGACGGTTTCCAGCACGCGCTTATCTGTACTGTCGTACCTGTATGATCTCAAACGTTATTGATTGTTATATGATATAATCCTAACTAATTAGATATAACGTGTACTTCCCCTACAGGAGGTTTTTCAAAAGAAAAATATTTAAGGAGATTGAGGACTTGAGATTTTAGAAGTACCCGTCTATATTAGATGTACATTTAAAAAGCTGTCATTAATATCATCGGTATTGGGTGTCAATTTCAGGTCAAAAGTTTAAGGTCATAGAGCTGCCAAATGGAGGTGGCCAAGGTGGAGGCTGGGTTATGGGCGGTGGTGAAGGCGGAGGTTGGCCTTCTGGGGGTGGAGGTTGGATGGGCGACGGAAATAGCTGGATAAACGGCGGGGGCGGCTGGATGGGCAGCGGAAGCGATAGTTTTAGAGGTCAGTGAAACTGTCGTTGGTTTGTTGCGTCTTAGGACGAAATCTGGTGTACGTTTGCTAGTTGATCTTACGTGGTATTCATAGCACGGTCTATTTCGTTTGGCTGCTTGTCCAGTAATGCATCCTGTAACATACATAGCAATAATTGTCCCTTAATTCCGCGATCGAGTAGGTTGAGGAGGGCTATTTTCAGGTCTACTTTTACACACAACAAAGGCTAGATCACATACAAAATGGAACTGTTCCTTCAAGAAAATTTAGGAGGGTTGTTGTAAAAATGATGAATGCATTTTCATCTGACTTGGTCTTTATTTGTTAATTTTCTACACGCAGCTACCTGACACAGTGTCATAAAAAATAGCTGAGGTAAAAAAAAAGGATAGAATCGCAAAAATTTTAAACTATGTCTAAATAAATAACTTAGCCCAAACGTTTCCAGAAGTTGCTTAAGCCTGGTCATTTGTGAAATAGCAAATTTTTCTCGTTTGTGGGTTTAATTAAACGGTGGCGTACTGTAAGTATATTAAAACCGCTTTGTTCTAAGTGCTATTACTAACCTTTGGTGGACTGTTTGCTGGCTTCTGTTACTGTTTGTTACATGCAGGTGGCCACGGCGGCGGTTTTGGTGGCTTTCCGATGCTCCTAGACGTGCCAGTGCAGGTGCATCATAACCAGTTTAAGAGTCTAGCGCCCGTTGAGAAGGTCTTCAAGGCTATCCCGGTCCAGGTGAAGGTGGCCGAATCACAAGAAACTGGCGGCCACGGAGGCGGTGGCGGAGGTCATAACGGGTGGCACTAAAGTATCCTCTAATCCGACTTTTCGAGCGCCCCCGTCCAAAAGAATGCCTTTACCAAATGCTGACAGGTTGCCGTAGCCGTCCATTTTTAGCAAATCATATGAGTCGAAAAGGGACAGCTCAAAAAATTGACGACGAACCAATGAGCAAACCAACCAACATCCCTTGAGACTATTCCGACGGCTTTTTCAATCAATAATATGTATTGTAACAGTGTTTCTCATCTTCTCGACAATATGACCAATTCGGGCGTCACGGCAATCCGCAAAATAAAGAGAAACCATCTAGCTCACCTCCCATTCCTCGTAAAGTCGAACTCAGTTTTTTGGCATGACATATTGTCTCCGTCGTTGTTGCACATACATGTGCTGTAGTTAACAGCTTATAGTCCGCAAGTACCGCATACAAACCATAATATTCAGCAATATTCTTCAGCCCTCTTTTCTCATGGATAAATCGAGTACCCTTATTATTGGTTCTCCGTCTTTCCTCAATTCTACCGTTGCTTCAGCTGCTTCTACTAAGCTAAGACACTAAACTCCGAAAACTGACCCTCAATGCTCAAATGAAACAAGCAAATCAGTGGCAGCTGGCGAATTACAGCTGGTTGCGCCTGCACCGGTACGTCGACATACTTTTCTCTATTACCATATCTTCCAAACGCTCAAGCTGCATATGTGTGTAGCTGCATGGGTTAGCAGTGTAACTCCTTATTAACTTACATAACATTGTTACTAATAATGCTCCAACGTTTGATAATAGACACTTCTGAATTAAAACTTGTGATCATCTAAGAACAATGTAACACTAAGCGTAGTTGCAAACATTTGTTCTTGAAATATTAACGCTAGCTTTTTACTCTGCTAAGGTCGAATCGCTATATGAACTTTGAAGGACTGACACATATCAGTCGCTTGTAGTTCCCCGTCAGATGTGACTTCCTCTATACATGTCGCAATGGTAACTTACTACGAGTCAACCAAACTGTACCGCTCTGTCCGAATTTTCCTGTTGGGTGTATTTTTTGCTGTTAGCTGTGCCGCAGGGCAGTTATTTTGTGCAGTTTAATGCTAAGCTCATAGCAAGCTAACGTTCGGCCTCTTGTGTCACACAATTCTGTTAGTATATCGTGGAACACGTAGACGCCCAACGCAGTGTCGGTCCGGCATACAATACTTTCACCAATGTTTTGACCGTAGACCTAGGTTGGCTTCCCACAAATTGTTTTGTCATTTGGCCTGTGTTCGTCAGTCCTTTCACTGGCGGACTAGGGGTATCTGGGCCTTAAAAAACCAGAGCAATAGGCGCCTACATTTGGCTTCTTTGGCTTCGAAGCTACCTTCTCACTATACTCTGATCTTTCCTGATATATTTCCCTTTCCTCAGTTCGTCGAGTAGAAAAAGTCACTGGCGACTGGCATAGCTTTGCCTGATAATGTCCGGTTGGCCTGTTACTATATTTGTAGTGGAGTTTGTGGCTGTGAAAAACAGGATCCGTTTTTCTCACCATATCCTTTTTCGGCAGTGAATTGTGACAGCGGCAATGTTGCAGCTATAGCAACAGCATCGGCTGCTTGGTTGAGTCGTCTCCTACTCATTGTTTTATATTAGCTCTTTTTCGAATTGCTCTCTTTATTATCTACTGTCCTTCTATTCTTTCTCTCTTTCGACCCGCGCATCGTTTTATAGATCCTTCCATCATTGTCTAGCGATCCTTAGCTAGTAGAAGCCGAGACACTTAAGTAGACGGTCATGGCAGGGCGGGTAGTCAAGATCAGGTTCGCGACGACGTAGTATGCCAGGAAAAATTTCATCTTTAGGCAAAGAAGCAGCGGCTTCAGAAATAACAAAAAAAACTACCAAAAAATTGCTGGCGAAACTAGGATCCCTTCAGCCAAGTATGTCGTTTAGCATTGCGCTGCCTTCAAATACAGTTCTTTTTCCTCTTTAACCGCCTAAATCATGAGGCTTGCACCCTAACTTCGAATTGCAGAAGTGTCCTAGTAATATCTCTCGCTCCCGCTCTCTTTTCCTCTCTCTCTATATATATATATATATATATATATATATATATATATACTAATGACGAAACGCCTTGACTTTAAGAGCGCGTACACCGAGAGAAACAATAGTTATAGTTTCTATGCGTGACTTATTTGCTTAAGATAAGAAGATTTCCTAAATAGATGTTCCTAGGATTCACTGAATGAATATGCCGTGGAATTACGAAGGAGTTTCTGCGTAAGTTAAGCTTAATAGTTCGCAGATGAATCGCTCAAATATTATGCATTAGTTTTTAACCAAAGAAAGTTTTTATTACTAAAGTCAACAAAAATCAGCTTATGGTTTCAAAGTACATCACAGCATTAAGGTCCTCAAATACTTACATGCTTTGAATTTCACAATGAACGCCTATAGTTCTAAAAAATAAGGAATCTCATAAAAAAAAAGTACTACTAATTACAACTTTAGTCTTAGATTGCTGTGTTTGCAAACTGCCTGTTTAATAAGAGATGCGTAAAATTGTCTGTCGTAATGTACGTATGAGTAAACTTAAACCCTTAATCATGTAACTTCTACATAATAATCACGTTATGCTTACTTAGGCGCTAAGTAAAAGGAAGAATTTTTGTATAACTCTCTTAGATAAATTGTAATCAATGTTTAGGTATCGTTTGACCTTCGACTGTGTATTTCATACTTGTTCGCAAGTGATCAGCATACATATTAATTTTCCTATATACTTTTCTCTACGGATTCGAGATGCGATATAGTCAATGCATGGTCTCGTCTGCAGCTTAATCTTCAAGCTATCGCACTTTGTGATTCAGAGAGACAACAAGCAATTTTAATAGCTTTGAGTTGCCCCTTTAAAAAGGAAGGCAATAAAGCTAATACACGGTACTTACTTTTTATTACTATTTGTTTATTTTTCGCTTTCATCACATCGAGGTTCAATTTGTAACTCTGACTCTTCTGAAATAAAAATGTAGCTAAACATGTACAGGGTATTCAGTTGGTTTATTTAAATTATTGAATTTGTTCCTTTCAAATTATAGGTGAGTTGTCCTAGTTGCGTCAAGGAGAACATTCGAATCAGTAGTCAACTCAGTTACATTGTATCGCAAGTGAAAAAAAAAAGCTGGCTCTGTTCATGTTTTCCAAAGCCAATGCATTATTATTATTATGAGAAATTATTCGTGCCAACGGTACGACAAAAATTTCTTTCTTTCATTTCTAGATAGCGATATATAAAATCGCAAAACAATGATGGCAAGGTATTCTTTTTATTAATGTTTTGCTTAGGTTGGAGAAGGCCTCCGCCAGTTCGAAAAATCCATCATAGGAGCAGTCGGTAATTCTTCGATCAGTCTTGGTATAAAATGAAAAACGAAGATCGATAACCTGCCTATCACCAACCCACTCCTCAGAGGCTTCAACTCCGATCTCTAACCGCATATTAGCATCCCGACATTACCTTTAAGAGGGAAGCGACTTGGCTTTTGCATGCAGAAGTGGCAAACCAATAGAAACACGTTTGTTACCTTGGCGCAAGAAGCGTTAGTAATGAAATAACGCATTCATTTTCGATTGAGTCGATGGGCACTCATCATTTTGTTGTTTTCATGACACACATAAAACCAGCTCGTGCCATGCTCTAAATTTGGTTGTTATTAAGTGTTTAGTGTATTTCATGATAAAGTTACGGGACGCTGTGAGCTTTCGAATTCCATATATTTGAATTGCCGAAGGTATCAGTTATTTAGTGCAGTAAATCAGCGAAAAACAGACTTACGTAATACATAATAAAAGAGAATCAAGTCAACGACCACAAAACAGAAAGAAACTATACCATGTGCGCTACATTATCCATATTCACCCATAGAAAGATATCTCATCGGTAGTCATTTACTGTGGTTGACTAAGCATATAGCTAACCTTTATGATTATTCTATGTTTTGTGTTTAAAGTTTACGGATCGTGTCATTGTACATAAAGTACGAAGCAGAGATCACCGTTGTAACTAAGAAAGGAAAATATGCTACACAACAATCACACTCAGTGTCTTCAATGTGACGACTCTTGTAAATAATATTATTAATAATGATTGTAATGAAGTTAAAACGAATGATTGGTAGTAGTTACGTACATTTTAGTCAAGTTACGATGGTGATCATAGTTATAATTCTTCAATCTTCTGAAAGATAAAAGTAAGGGAACAAACAATAAAATTGCCTAACTGTCATAACCATTGTTTGTGTGGCAGTTGTAACAATCAATCGTTATGATAACAATAAAAGACGAGTATAATTTGCATGTATTGTACTGTGTTTTCAAAGCCCTTTCGTTATACTTAATGAGAGAGGTCATAGTCTATAACATCGTTCGTTAACTTTGTTCTGACGTCTGCAGATTACAAGTTTTAATTAGATGACCTTATATTATTTCTTCTGCTTATCAAAGATCTAAAACTTAGAAAAAATCACGATGTCGGAAGCCGCTCAACAACTATCTTATTCGTCTGTTGTTTTGCACAGGAAAGATGAACTAGTGTTTAAGCCATCAGGTTAATGCTAGTGATAATATCGTATGCGAGTGTTCCGCCAGGTAGAATTATTCAGCAAAGGTTCCTTGTTAGAGATTAGCAGTGGATTTTGGGTGTCTTTTTGAACGACTGGATCAGGTAGGGCATCGAATTCGCAAACCGTAGTTATTAGGTTGAATTGAAAACACTTTTATTTATACAAAGGACGTGTATGGAACACATAAAAAAAGCATTTGACGGTTCCACCGTCTTATTTTTCAAATAAAAGTCGAAGTCCAGTATATTACAGAATCTTTCCCAGGCTATAATTCATCAATGAGACATTCACTGAGATGCTAAGACAGCTGCTAACAGTTGTTATTCATTGATCTATTTAGCAGATATTTAATTGCCTCGTACCATTCGAAAGAGGATATGTAAAATAGAAATATAAATAGCAACAGTTGGCAATATAAATCTATATCTGGGTTAGTAGCATTTATAACGTCTAGATTTATTTATTTACTCGTTAGTAATATTGTGCCATTTCTTTTTGTTCAAGCCGTGCTCTTAAATTGCAGTCGACCAGTATTCATAAATGTATCGGTAAAGCACGGTTTTTCAACTCAAGCTGAATATCAAAGCGGGTTGAGTACAAATAACTATCCTTCTTTGTAAGTTTACAATACTACCATCGGAGAGACATCAGCAATTTTTATGAGTAATAATTTTTGAAAATATTTTAATAAGATGCACCTACACTTTAAGTACATATGCGAGCAAACACTGCGCTTTGGAAAAATAGAATATACTAGAGTTTTGTTAATAACGAATTGTTCCTAGTTTGTACAAACGTCAACCTATGTAACATAGAAACCTTTAAATAACTACGGGTATTATTATTATTATTGTTATAGGTTTGTAAGTTCAAAAGAAAAAATTCAAAGCAATAGGAGTAACTCTCCTACCTTGAAATTATACCTTTATATTTATATATATAATAATATATATCCAACGTTTAGTAATTGGTAGAAGATAACATTCAAACACGGATCATAAGACTGCTTTGAAATTTCGAGTTTTACGTGCGGTATCGCAGTTAGGCATTCCATCATGCGGTTGGTTCTTATCACGAAACAAAGTGTGTTTGAGCCAGAATTCGAAGCTAGACTACAACGTTTTTCCAATACCGGCACGTAAATCTGTTAACCGCTGAATTATCACGCAGACGACTCTAAAATACTTGCTTATTAATTACTGAACATAAACAAAATACACTTAAGAATACTTTAAATACCGATTCTTCACAAAACTTCGAAACGTTTTTCTGTTCATTAAATCAAATGGCAACTTGCTGGTGAATATGAAAAAATATTGGAAAAGAAAAAGCGAAGATAAAGTTAATTTGTGAAGTTAATTTGTTAAATGAAGGCCGTGATAGAACCGATTGGGAAAAAATGTCTATTCGAAGAAATGGCCCATTGCCACACCTTTGGTGGCTGGCGATTAATGACTGCTTAGTCTGGTTGCCTGACGATAACCGTTTGTACTGTGAAACGGTGACCACCGTCAGTTCTCGTGGTCTTGGTGTTATTTTTACTAGAGAAACTGGACAAACCGAAGGGCGCAACAGTGAACAGAAGTCTAGTGGATGCACGGGGTGCAACGATGAAAATTCGCTGCATCGTAAGAGAAATGTGCAAATTGAGAGGATAGTGAGGGAGCTAGTAGGGCTTTCTGTACATTTGTGCATGCGGAGGCTGACAAGTGGGGTAACAAGTAGGTTAATTAGTCAGTCAGTCAGCGGCTATGTAAATCGGTATAAGAGGAAGAGGGTGGGTGGAGCTGGAACAAAATAGTTTTTTTCAAATTGACTCCATCCGCTTCTACGCATGATTTTATCCTCTTTTTTACCTTCTCATATTAATCTTCTCCTTAGCGTTGTGTCGCCTTCAATGAGACAATACTAACTGACAAGTTACATTCATTTTCTTACTTGACCTTTTTTTCACTCTTTACGGGCAAACGTAGGAGTCACCATAAGGGAGTTCATTAAATGACGATCTAATTGCTGTGTCACTCCGGACATATATATATATTTGCTTGCGATACATGCTCATAGTTGTACATAAGTAAATATACACACCGAATTCTCCTCTCCCGCTTAGGGAAACGTCTTAGGGTAACTGCTCTAGAGATATTCAAATTAGATTTTTTAGACAGCGAAAGGACGAGGAATTTACGTCACTGTGGCTATCGAAGTTTCTTTTTCATATACTGTGCTACAAAGAATTTTATAACGTACGTCTTTAGAGATACATAGCTTGATCTTTTTTTGCCTAGAAGGCATTCATTTTTCGATGCAAATGCTATTTAATGTCGCAATGGCTAATGACTATAACCTGTAAATGTAAAGCAAGTGTTTATTTTAAAAAGCACGTTGCTATTTCTACTGCTTATTGAATTCATCGACATTTTCATTTTACAGCCTTACATTAATACATAATCCAAAACTGTATTCATACTTTAGTGTAATAGGTCTTTTAATAGGCCTGAGTAGGGTTCTTGGTCATCTTTTTCGCTAGCAATGAAATTCTTTGCAAGCATTAACTCCGCAATGTAAATTTTCTAAGCTAATTATGTACGCGATAAATTTAATGTTTGATATCTGAGGCTGTGCGTCATCATTTGAGCACAAGATGACGCCTTTGCCCGATGCAGTATACAGTTAAAACAATGCGTTTTTTTTTTCAATAGAATATAAACTAGTAGTTAATGTCGTATTAGTATATACATAGCTGGAGAAAACAGGTCAACTTCAATAAGACGGAGAGCATGTCAACGTAGGAGGCGGTTATCATTGTGTTTTGTTAAAAGCAAATCAACTTTTGAGTTCTATGTTTGATATTTTCGTCATCACTTCTTCAAAGGGGTGGCTTCCAGCACGACACGAATTGTGCGTCTACGCCCGGTTTCGAACCTAAACCATTTCATGTGGTCGTAATTAGAAAGCAGTACTGGCTGTAGTTGTAAATAATAGTAGACGAAAGAAATATTTAGTGAGTGAACATATCACTGGTAACCTGTCACGAGGACGATAGAGAAATGACTATTCTTTTGCCTACAATGCTGATATGCGACTGATACAAAAGCATGATTTTACTATGGGAAATTTAGGCGAATGAAGTTAATCATTTACAAGAAAACATCAGAAACAAGCCCGTCTAAAGTGTATTGTAGACGTCTAACTCGACTTCTGAGTGAGCGAAAAACTTCTAGCTTACCGGTTAGGCATTCAGACGGTGCTTTTAGATTAGTTGTATCAATGGGTCGCTAGCGCTCGAAATGTCCATTGAAAAAGTTACATTGAATTTAAAATTAGACGCTCTTCTCACCGAACCGATATCTAATTCGCAATACTTCTCCAAATACAACTACTATAAAATGGGACTTTCACTCAATCCATTCTACTGGTGTGTGTCATTCCATTAAGGTGCTAATGAGGCCTATATGATATGGCCTGTGCGGTTGGCTAGGTTTTGCTGTTCTGGTCTTGCCACTCTGATGTCCATGCTGGCCGAATTACGACATGATTATTGCACGAGAGATTCGCCGGCCTTTTCTTCCACTGTCGTCACCAACGTCATCACACGGCTATTTGCCCCTGTTGTTGCAGTGATCGGAAGTGTCAAGAAATTACTGGTAGGCTGACACATTCTCAGCAGATGTTAGCGATCCGCCCGTCGTCAATGTTG
The DNA here is from genome assembly GCF_002443255.2 of Varroa destructor. NCBI lineage: Eukaryota > Metazoa > Arthropoda > Arachnida > Mesostigmata > Varroidae > Varroa > Varroa destructor. Next base: position 59,122,987 of record NW_019211455.1, on the reverse strand, counting down.
CTGTAGGGATTTCGAATTTGAAAAATCTCATCAGTAATTCTAGACATTCGCTAACTAATAACATGTTTTTTTTTATCCCAACGCTCTAAGCGAATGAAGACGCCAGTCCCAAACTCATGCACCAGTAAAAAAGATACAAATATCCGTTACTTGCTGCTGCTGCTGATGATTGCACTCGATCAGTCTCAGCTAAAGGCAACCTGCTAATGATTCACGTTATTACGGTAGAATTTTTTTATGCGATAAATGATCTCATCGGCCTTTCCACAACTGCTGTTTAATCGATATTACCGAGCTCAATGTTTGCTCAATGATTCTATAGATTTAATGTGATGGCTAAGTTAGCCCTTGTAACAGTATAGTTTTTGGTTTAATCCTAATTAGAAAAATACTAATGAGGGGATAAGTGAAGGTAACGGTGCGTTTAAAGAAATAGAAATATGCGGTAAAAGCAAGTAAAGCTTTCGTATATTGCATACTTGCAGCTTATGCATAAAAAGGCACCGAATTGCTGAGCAACAAAATTACTAAGCTACTTGTGGGAGAAACCGTTATCCCGATCTCAGTGAGGTATAATGCTAGTTTTTAACCAACATCTTAGAAGCTTTAACAGCTTCTGGGATGAAGACATCATGACGTACTCGACCACAGCGACCAGCTATAAGGGATAGCAGCCCAATCTTTTTACATTTTCTTCCAGCCAACAAGTGAAGCTAGGAAAACCTTCCGAACCACGATCAAATACTCACGATCTGTTCGAATTGGCCAGGTGGAGACTAAGCAAACATTTACTAGCTGCTACTCTTTTTAACATTCATTAATAAAAGTAAATTAGCGCTATTAAAACTTAATATGCCTACAACTACAATAATCAAATTACCTTTCTATTGAAAACTTTGACAGTGACATTAAAAAAGAACTTTAAATTTTTATACATACACATAATATAGTATTAAATTGCTCAGGATTATGTTTGAGTAAAGACTGAATAAGATTTTTTTCTTGCGCATGCTTAATACTAAATCTATTGTACGATCATATTTTTCAACTAACTAAGCGCACGTAGAAATTCTTTTGTAAGAGAAAGCCGCGTAAATAACGGATCGCTATACACACGCAAAAGAGGCCGGTTTGTTGGATCTGTAAAGCTATGAATATTACCCGTTCAACATATAGAATTATCAAACGTCCATGACAGCAAAACGAGCCTGGCCCACCCAACTGGGACGATACCATTTTCTTCTTTATTCGTAGAGGAAAAAGGAACTTTAAATGAATACTTTATACAAGGCATCGCTATTAAGCCTTGCCGCTACAAGTTTCTTCTCGTCACTGTTAACCACACGACTTGTATTTGATGGAATGTTGAAAAGTGGTCCCAAACAAACGTCACCGTTTACATCAAAATGTATCCACCATGTTCGCTCATATTATATTATTGGTAGAAGTCAGCACTACTGTAACAGCATATTCACAATACCTTAGTGCCGTTTCCTGTGACGAAAGACAAAACGGACGAAGTATGGACGTTTGTGCAACATTCGATACCGGATTCAAAAAAGCGGTTTTAAACATTTGGTTCTCGTCATACTAGGCTTAATGAAAGTGATTCTACAAGTTAAGCTTGCAACCGTTGACGATAGAGTAGCTCCGCACTTCACATTTCTCACAAAACACTCCTCGAAGGAACTACTTAGAGTCCGCTGTTATTCTACGATAAGTAGTTTCTAAAAAAAAGAAAATAGAAAGAACGAATTCACCTAGGTAGGAGCTGTAATTACTTTTAGCGGAAGATCTTATTTATATCACATTCATGAACGGATTCTCAAAGCTTTGGTAGCCGTCCCAAGCATAGACCAAATTATCTCTATGATCATAGGACTGCTGTCAGAGCATTTTAGCTCGTAGCAACAGATGCGACCCCAATTTAATCTACGAGTTTAATCAACATATCTTGAATGAGTAATAAGATACCACACCTATGTTAATGTCAACTAGTATGCCCTTTCCACGAAAAGCCGTTTTCGTTCATGGCGAATAAGATACAACCTTTTTTAAAAAGACCATAATTTTTTAGTAATAAAATGGTCTAAATCCAATTAGATTTTGCTGGTACAATCATAAATTATTAAAAGGCAGCCATGCACAAGAATCGTCAGTCATATCGGTGCAAAAATTTCGCAATTTTTTTTTACAACACACTATGCCACATATAGAACAATACTTTCTGGTGTATCAAACGTGGTAAAAGTTGTTATAGGCATCACAGCAGAATTTGCCTAAGGGTCATTTCACTCAAAGAAGAGCGTGAATTATTCTATACAACAATACTATTAGTATATGAGTTAGATATGTGGATTATACCAGTCGTATATGAGTTTTTTAAAAATATTACTTATTAGGTTTGTAAGTTATATAATTGAAGAATCATAGCTGTCTTTGAAATAAGGTATTAGAGTAGTAGTAGAAGTAAAATAAGTTAATCTGCAGGAATCTGAAGTTGGAGAGGCAAAAATATTATGGATGTAACTTGATTTTTTTGGCACTGAACATGAACATACTTGAGAGCTCTAATGTTAAATATCTCTAACAACTAAATGGTGGCTCGTTTGGGCCATGACAAGTTGTGGTCTAATGTATACTAGTTTTCATAAGCTATTAGCTATTCTATACTCTCACCCAGATGAATTTGCAAAAACAAAGAGGCATGTAGAAGAAGGATTAGGAAAAGATATTTTAGACGAATTGGTAACCATACCCTTAAATACGCAAACACTTTAAATCAGTATGAACTAGGTGTATTACATTTACATTGTCATTGAAAGTACTCTCATGTCGTACGATGTCTTCTGTTTGTCATATTCTCTATTTGCTTATGACGTCGAATAGCTTATGACGTCTCGTCGAATACTGATACCAAATACGTGATATATATATAGACGATACATAATACAATCACAATTAGTGTATCTCATACATATAGTTTCGCTATATCGATGATTCAAGAAATGTAAAGCGAGTGCTTTTTCGAAAATAGTGGAGTTCACTTGTTCAGTGAAACTGCTTGACCATCTACGTGACCATATCAGCGATATTATTTATGTTGTGGGTATTACCTACTGTTAATTGATTAATATAGAGATTAGATAATTAGCACTGAGAATTGTATTTTCTTGATATTTTTAGATGTGAAGGCAGGGTCACAAACTTTTTGGAAGATTACCAAATTAGCGTACCAGCTGAGCTCTTAATGCACATAAATACTGGCAACGTTGTTGTGTAATTTCAGTAATAAGAAGCGATTCGTCTATTTTTGATGTATTTAACGAGCATGAAATGCATCTTTTGTATGCTAATAGTATATGTTTGTGAATAGTTCGGGCTCCATAAGGATGGTCTAAGTTCAGGTCTGAACCTAGCCACACTTCCTTTCGCATTGGGAGTCAGCCGTCCGATGTAGTGCCTAACAGAGATGTCGGACGTAAAACTCGAAATATAGAGAGGTTTAAAAAGGAAGAAAAGAGTGAAAAATTGAACGAAAAATATTCTGACGATTGAGAAATAGTCTTACAGATGTAAAAATAGTAGAAGGATCCAGACAAGTCGAAGTCAATACAGGACCCATATCATCAATTGTCCTCAAAAGCGGAGACTTTCATTCGCTCTAAAACTCATTGTTGTAGGTTAAAATATGTCTGTACTGAGTTTCTAGCTCTAATAAGGGTCGTTAGAAAAAGTTGCAGGTGTTACAAGGATTTAGAATTTTTCTTGTAAGACCTGTATTTCCGATTTCCAGACGGTAAGGCAAAGAATCACACTCGACCAATGCTAGCAAGTAAAAGAGAATGCTTCCTCAGTGTCATCATCGTCTCTTTCTGGCTATCGAATCATGAAATTAAGTAACCCAATAATTTAGACATTACCAAGAAAGAGACACGTAAAATAGTCTAGGTTCGGATTTGGACGTGAACGCATTTCGTTTCGTACTGACGCTAGCCATCTGAAACAATATTCAGCGGTCATTTAAGCGGAAAGACTGGCAAGATTTATTTAGCTAAACAGAAAAGACTCCCATTGGCATCTTTTCTTATGTAAAATCTTCCTAGCAAAACGCTTCTCGCCTTTCTTTTGATTAATTTATATGGATCATAAATTATCGAAATGTTATGACTATCTGCCCTGTGTATTGTAGGCATAAATAGTTAAGTAATATAAAATAATACATTTCTTACTGATATGGTACGCTTATTGGTTAATGACGCCATCTTTTGAGCAAATAATTGTAATAACGGGTACAGTTTTCGCGTGTTAGACCGCACAATTTTTTTTATTTCTCTCAAGAAAGCATCGATCTACCATATATTTTATTGAAACCATATCTTTCCAGATACTTATAATAAGGGTAAGATTTGTAAAACTATATATCGGTTATCGACTGAATTATCAACTCGAAATATAATGATTTTCTTACAGAAGACTAATACCTTTTTATAAACAAAAGTCTGAGTCAGAGAGAAATAATAACTCACATCTGCAGCGCACCTAAAGCGGAAAAAATTCTGTCCATGGCATTCACAATACGATATATCGAGAGTTTCATGAGGTTGTTATGAAATACCGTTGCCCACTTGTTGGATCACACTGACCGTTGTACCATTTATTAATCCGTTTAACTAATATTGGTGATATTCTATTATTATGTTTCATTTTATTGATGCATATAGAAGGGTTGATGTTGATCGTGTGCCGATCAAAAAACAACAAAACTTGGTCAAAACGTTGTCAGTTTTGTGAATTAAGTATGGATGTTTTCGAATGGTTCAGCCACGAGATACTTACCTCTCTGCAATAGTCAAAACATTCTTGAATACCGGCTATATATTTTTAAAACGAACCTAATTTTGAGCAAACTTCCGCTGCTTGTTATGGATCATCCGGAATAGGATGATGAACGAGCAACATAGAATGAAGGCGGTGTCATTTGGAATGGTCAAAAACGACTTAGGCATGAGTTCTCTAGGCACATACCATTTGTCTCTCTGTGTATTGGCACACATCCATAGCACATTGGATAAATATACACACACATGACAAAAATTATTGGGATGATGCAGGTAAATGCGTAATGACTGTTTAATAATAACAATAGTGAGGCTATGGAGCAATCGAATCGGAGGCAGGCTTCGGATAGGAGAAGCAAGATTAGATGTATACTATTCATTATAATTAGTTTGTTATATGTAATAGCCCTTTTTTATCACTTTTCTTTTGTAATTATTCGTTTATTGATATTCAGGTGCTGTTATTACTATTGCCAAAAGCTTCCCTGTGCTCTACAGGCTGTTATATTCGTATTGTTCAAATCGCACAAAAATCGAAAATTTTCCCTGGACACAAATCCCAAAATGGGTAAATCGAAAATAAAAAGCAAATTTGTAAGTGAGTTTTTTCCGTTAGAAGAAGCTACAAAGGCAACCCATAAAATTTAGCATGCATGCAGTGGGAGTTTAAAACCTAACAGGTAAGAAATATTCTAAAATTATCTTCCCTATGTTGATCGTTTATCTCATAGTAAATTCATCTAATTCAAAAAAAGATGCATGAAATATATTATTTAGGACGAACGCGCTATTTTTTAGCTAACAAGCAACGTTTTAGTTCTAATCTCAGTATACGCAACATGTGCTACAGGTCGTTTCAAATTCTTTAAACTCGGCCGAAGATCAGTAAGATCAGTCAAAGATGTCGTTTCTTATGGCACGAAAGATGCCCGCTAAGTAAACACAAAAACTGCTTCTGAATCATATGATGAGCCGGTAATAATTGTGCGGTGCCTATTAGATGAATGCCGTTTTCGGGATTCCGACTGTCGTCGATTTAACAGTTAATAGTCAGAGTGTGTGTATGCTTAAAGGCTACACTATTACAACTGAAGGTCTAATTTCGAAAGGAAACATATTTCCTGAATCAGCACTACACAAGTTGCGGTTGAAATACAAAATCTACCGAATTGTACGTGCAAGTAAAAAGAAGGAATCTGGGCATTGGTTCTTGTCTCACACACGTCTATGGGACCGAAACACCACTTAATGCCAAAAAGACCTCACTTTATTAGTGAAATTTCATGATCCAAACAAGGCAATCACAACGGCTTTGTGGAACGAAAAAAACTTTTAATGTTAACGACTACCAAACGAATATTTTAAAAAGGAAGTAAACAAGGAATATAAAAGGCTGTTACTTATGTAGTAACTTAATGTTCTGGGATTTTTCCATCACCCAGGGAGGTTGATTTGACCTTTTGCTCCCTTCTGATGGACGCAGCACTAGGACTCTCGTTTCCTCATTAGGTACCACGAATGCAGCACCGTTCGCCTTTCACTGGTTCGCGGTACCAGCTGCGCTATTACCACGTTGGTAGGTCTCATCATCGGGATTAACAAGAATATTAACTCCGTTTGTGAATTATTTAAAATACAACTTTACGTTAAGTATTCGGGTAGAACGGCATGGAAGGAGATGAGAACTGTTTCATATTCTATTTATCTCACTGTAATCTCTTACTTGAAGAACAAAATAAACTTTAATGTCATATTCGATTAATTTTCTGTAGTACTCTATAGCTTTTTATACACTGTGGTTCCTAGATATTGAATAGAGATGTATTTTCAATACATTTAATGTTGGGACTACGGTATCATGCTACTGCTGCTCTGATATTGAATGAGATATATTTTTTTTTACTTACATTGTTGTCATAATAATGCACATTGCAGATTGTAGTGGCTACGCGCTATAGTAAATAGCATTTTTTTACGAATATTAGAGCAATATCCCATTTTCAACAGCGATAACGACGAAAATGTTTAGGTTCATTTGTACGAGCTGTAACACTTGACTGCGCTATTCGTTGCAATCCCAACATACGGCCGAAAGCTGTATGCACTCTAAACTCGTTTTTACCAAGCTTCCAGGCAGGCGGTGATTCCAACCAACAACTGTTTGTTATAACGAGATTCGCAACATTGTCAAGCCGTCGTTCTAATTCTGGGACACCTGTTCAGCTTTCTTGAATATAACCTTTCCCTCGGCTTTTGGGGCTGCGTTCGCTGATGCATATAATGACCGTCAAAGTATCTGAGTACTGAACATTTTTTAGTCAACTACGTCGATCTTTGAATAACGCTTTTTCTTTTCGTAATGCCCGCCCCCAAGTCGAAATTGTTCTATGTCAAATGGTACCGTTCCTACAAGGTCTGGGCTCAAAACTTTATCTAGTAAATTAAGCTCGTCGAAATATGTTAGCTAACGCGAAGCAAGCTGGCTTTAATTGCAACTATTAAATGAAGTCAGTGCTTACCAAAGCTGTGTAACGACTAGACTTTTTAACATAACTGATCTGACTATTTGGCCCCCATGTGGTTACCCCGTTTTAGTTTTCATTATTATTCACTGACGTATGCTGCCCTTGAGTTCTACAAGAAGACAGAAAAAAACACGATATGCCTTAACCTTTTTTATTTTGATAATATTACTTACAGTCTGTGCAGCTTGCTCATGAAGCTAGTTACGCTATCCATCCTGGCTTGCCTTCATTCGTTTTTTGATCATATAACTGTGTCTCAACTCTCCTATCCTAACTGCTCTAACACAAAAAAAAACTCGCCTTAGAGAAGTATTGCTAACCCCAGACGACCGATGCTAAAAGTCCTCGTTAGTGAATGCCTGTCACCCCATTAAGTTTTTTTTTATTGACCCGATTTTGTGGCCACTAGTCGCAAAGCGAACTCTTCAAAGGATGTCAGCGGATGCGGCTCCCGTCCGGCGGGTTAATTGAGTTGAACGGCAAATTAAGGTTTAAACCAATTTCTTATGTTAGTACTCATAGTGCTTGGTTTTATACTCGGCCTTTACTCCCTGTGCGCGAGTCTCTAACTCGTCGTAATGGTCTGCCTGCCATTGCTTAAGTCTGTCACAATTGCCTGAACGACTGACAGCTGCTAAGCGCTATCTTACTAACGAGCGCTTTGCTGATGATGGGGCCAAAACATGCGACAACAACTATTTTAAGGACATCACGGCCAAAAAGGATCTTCGTTCTTTTGTAGTGAATCCGACGATCTGAATAACAGATGGTACCAACGACAACTACAAAACGATAACAACAGTAACTGTCATTACGCTTATAGAACGATGGCGATTTCCTGCGGGAATTTTAGCAGCTATGCACAGATAGACAGGAAAGAAACAGTTTACTCAGATGAGTCTTAGTAATTGAACATAAGACAATACTGACATATTTCACTAGGAACACAGGCCTTGACTAATTGAACTCCTATCAATTTACTTCTTAGTAATTTTTAAGCAAATTTACGTATTATCACAAAATATAATAACATAAAAATTATGCACCTTTTTGTTATCCTTTATAACAATTTTTTACGTCGAGGTGTAGCACTTTGTAATAATATCTGAGTAAAATAAAATTAATATAAAACAATTTACGACAAAAAGCCGACGTTCTTTTTTTAAGATGAGTTTTTCACTCACTCTGAGATGCAGGAAATTGCGTATCCATATGGCACGAAGGCTCCAGAGCCGCGTCTGTTGCTCGAGTTTCCATTTTCGAATAACCGCCTAGCTATTCCTGAACCCGAGAAGCCTACTATAATATCTCTTCGAAGAAAGTACTACTAAATGATATGACTTAATCAAGCATGCGCTTCTAAATCTTATGTGCACATGCTTCATATGTGCAGGTATATGTATAAAAATCCAATAGGTCATTATAACAGCAGCGACCATTGCTTAGGGCTTAGGGAAGGCCTTATGGGCCAGGCAACGTGGTCTAGGGAAAGGAACAAGGCAGCTAATAGACTTATAACTAAACTAATTATTCCAATTTAATGATGGCAGTAGCCCTCCGCTTTCTGTTGACACTGAGTTTTTATTTTCCGCGCCATTTTCTTCCAAAACCAAAGTGCGCCACATATTATCTTCATCGTAGTCCTCAGTCAATATTGTTTTTCTTCTTTCTTCAAGACTTTTTCAACCCGCTTGAATCTGGCACCACAGTTTCTGGCCCTACTCGAGCGAGGTTCAATTGACAAATTTTGTTCAGTGTCACAAGGTATTATGAAGCTTATTATTGCAGAAAAGACGCTCTCTCCCTCTTTTCGTCCGCCTCTGCTTATATTCGCTTTCCATTTCTCTAAAATACTTTACGCTGTTAATACTAATAAAGTTATTCTTTTGCAATAAGTATCTTACAGGAAGCACACGGCAGCGGGCACTACCTATAAGACAAACGCTGTTGAGTATCAATGGAAAGTATAAAAAACGAGATCCATTATAGCTTGTAACTTACTACCCCTCTGCCTAATTTGACTACTGCGGCCGACTGAATGAAGCAAGGTCATTTATTTTCATTAAAAGGACAGAACTACGTCTACCTGAAATGGATCTCAGAGACCTTGACTGTACAAAACTGTACAGCTCGCCTTGTAAGAAGTAACTGGCCGAAAAAACAGCTCAAAGGGAGCGAGCCTATTTTAGTAAACGACCTTCTAGCTAGCTATGAATAATGGTAAGCAATGTAATTTAAAGCTCAAGTTTACATAGATACATTACTTTGTTGAAGGATGATCAGTTCAACAAAGGAAACAACTGTGGACAAATTCAGCAAACAATCGAGTCACGCAGTAATCGCTACCTTAAACGATTAGTTTAAGCAGCGGTAACTTTAAACCTTAAACGAAATTAGTTATAAGTGATACTGTCTTGAACATATGATAAATTGTATCAAATGTCTGAAAGCTTCTCCGCCATGACCAAAAAAAAACTGCCAATCCAAAAATTCAGAAAAAAGTATCATATAAAAAAACACTTGCATATTCAATCGCTTTATTAAACTCGTGCTGCAAATACAGTAAAGGCATATTTTTTAACACTACATATTAAGCATTGGTGAACAAGTTCAATCTGCCGGGACTGCGATACTTGAAAAACCGCTGCTTCAATAACCTTTGTGTTTCGAGTTTTACGTCCAGTATCGCCGCTGGCTTCCAGCACGAAACGAAGTGTGTCTATGCCCGGGTCTTAACCTAGACCACAATGTGTCCCTAAGGTTAGCAGGCAAGTACGTTACGCACTAAGTTATCACGGGGGCTGCTTCACTAACCTATGCATAACTTACTTGTCAACGTTATGATTGCGTGAACGATATCCCTACATAATCAATGGCATTTGCGTTTTGACAGGAAGCTCGGTTAACAGTTCTCGTGCTGGATATATTTTAATGCCTATTTGGTTTTAAAAACTGTAAACTTATAACTGATAGTTTGATCAAAAAGTCATAAAAGAGTCCTCGTGATAGTGCAATGATAATGTGTTCGCCTACTAAGCACTACGGAAGAATACTAATTTACCAGAGACGTTAATTTTCACCCGTTACCTGTTTTGTTAACTGGCTAACTCCTACCGACAGGTGATCTTTTGCTTTTTACTTTTCGCTTACTATAATCACTTTATCAATATACACACGCACTTTTTCGTTAACGCATTGGGAAAAAATGATGTTGACGAGCGTTATTACTTTATCCTTAAACACATTTGAAAGGTACGTGCATTATTAAATACGACCACAACTGTTAACTAATAGTTATCAACATTTACTCATCTATTATTTTCCATCTAAAACGAAAGTATGCCGAAATTGTCTTTTTTCTATCCGATACGTATGCATAGGCCACAAACCCTGCGAAAAACGTTATGTGCTGAAGCGTTGCCGGTCTAAGCAGGCTTCGTATAAAAATAGAAAGCAAAGTTTAATTGATATTTCGTTTTAGGAAACATCCGCAATGTGCCGGGATAAATAGAGAAGGCCTCTGAGCATCAGCATACGATGAGATTCGCGATTCAAGGGCAAAGCAGGACATTATATCAGCAAAAGTCCTTTAGGCCACACAGTGTCGTCCATTTTGCAGTTAAGTGCACATCTTATTATTCGAATTTGGGTTCATGAATTTACCTTCGCTAGAATGAATTAACAATGAAGTTTGCCCAGAATCACACGCTAATTCTGCACCATTGTACCCTACAAGTTTCAAATTAATTATCGCATTGCTAACAAGGCCAGAGTAATAGTCTCTGGTCAAGCTGGCTAGTTGCAATCGAATTACGTCGCATTGCTTTACCTGATATACACGCTATCAATATGCAATCACGGATGCGTTCTCTACTCAAAACAACCTTTTCAGTTTATATATATATAAGCATTTTCAGATGTAGGAGTTTTAAAGTGTGAGATAATGACACTAATAGCATTAGAGCCAATCTTAGGTTGTACTAAGAAAGCTCTCCTGACTTGATTAAGTTAAAATTTTCATGTACGATACATTAATTATATATACAAAATTACTACTTCTACTGAGCTACATCTTTTAAGCAGCTCAAGCGGAACATTATTATTGCGCGCTGCGAACATCTAAACGAATGAAAATGCTTCACGTTCGGTTAAACTGCAATTTAAGATGAATTTTTCTGTGCGCCCTGCGGGAACCTTTCGGTGTTGATCCATTGAGACTTCAAAACTAATGGACTGAATAACAGCAACATGCATGCTGCATGTGCAAAGACCAAATGGCTATTTTAGCTTGTGAATAAACCGTTAGATTTTATTAAGTTTTAGTTTGTAATTTGTCATAGACACTTTTGTTTTAAAGTGTTTTTCTAACTAACAGTAAATATACTGTGCATTACCTATTTTTTTTTAAATCAGTCATAGTGATTCAACCTCGTAAAGTCAACTCTTTTTACACGCCAGAAAAATCTCTAATATCGCTCTCTCTAATACCGATTCCTAACAGCGCCAGTTTTTAATGATTTATTTTTAATAATATTTAGTTTTTAATTAATTACTTAAGTTTTTAATATTAATTTAAATAATTTAATAGCATTCACTAACAAACAGAATACATGATGCAATATCAGCTGTTCTTTTATTCTTGCTGAATTTAGTGTGTGAAGAAATAATATGTAGTATGCAACTTACGAAAACGAATATGTAGGTGGTTATTCCCTGTTCACCAATAATAACAGTGAGTCAGTGCCTATTTTAAGAATCAGTAATTATGTTGATAATATATTTATTATAATATTTAATAATACGTTATCTGCATCGACTTCTAAGTACTGCGGACAGCAACTGCCAAGTAATAACCAGCGTACTGGCTAATATACCACCTTTTAATTCTAGCAGCCATCAGAAGTGACTTGGGATATTGCTTCTTTATCCTTCTGCATATTATAGCATCATTGTACAGCCATAAAATGGATATCAGAGCAGTCTTGGGAAAAGTCATAATAATTACCACCACAATTAGGTATTATCGTATTTTTAAGGCTAATAAGACTCTTGAGGCTTGTTTTTCTTTGGTATTTGCATTTTTATATTTAGCTTTTATTTTTAATTCAATAATTGCAACGCTGACCAAACTAAACGTCAGCCGGAGAAATCGCCCTAATTTGATCTCGGTCTAGAGTGATTACAAAGACATGTGATTTACCATCACCTTGATGTCAGTAACTGGACAGATGTTGCACTGGTATCCAATATTTTACGTAGGATTTTTCCACAACGCTCACCATTCGTACGTAATAGCCATCAACCCAAGATGTTTTTCAGTAACCTGCTTTAGCCACCTTGTTTTGTATTGTTTTGTTTTTATATGCTGAAAAATTATTTCGAGTCTTTTCAAAGTCATGCTGTTATCAGAGCATATTGACTGAGGGAAATCCGTTAAGTAATTTTCTTAATGAAAGTATAAAGGCTGGAATTAGTTTCAAGTGAATCGCCCTCATGAAGATACGAGCACATAATGGAGTGCAACTTTTGTATTCAATGTTATTATTATTTTTATGTAAGTTGCCAAAATCTACACAGGAATGCATAAAGAGCTTCATTCCATTTTGAAACTTGATAGTATTGGAATTGGTTCTTCGCACATTTTAATCACTTCTTTAGTCAGCTGTTGGACGCTTAGAATCAGAGATTTTGGTCGAGCTTCATATGGACGCAGGCTCATCACAATGAAGTTATTTGTCAATTTAGACTCTATTTACAAAGCCGTCTTTACCTAGCACAATTATTGCTATATAATTATGTTAGGCAAAGACGATGAAGTATGAGTTTTGATTCGCGACGTATTAAACTTTTGACGTCTATCAATGGTTTATACGCGAATGTTTTATTGTGTTTCGGTGTGTTTTTAGACCTTGAAATGAGTTTGTCGTGCGTTTGTTGAATATGTTCTCTAACGTCTTAACATAAAAAAATTCAGTTGATCGAATACCGTTGCCAGCGTCAGATGTTGCAGACTTTGTCATATTTTTCTGACCAATGTCAAAGTGTAACCAATTTTGGTGTAGTCAAGAAATCTCTAAAGATCCAACGTCAGAGATAGACTGGCTGGGGTTTACGATACACGCTTTAGCTTCGATTACAATTTCTAAATTGTCCTTTCCGATTGTCTGCTCACCTCAGGTCAATGAAACGTGTTTTAACTATGGTTTTTCGTTTCTCTCAGCCGATGTGCCCCATTTTTCCACAAGCTTGCTACCTTTTCAATGACCGGCGTACCCCTAGAGGCAACATCTGCCGCACTATCTGACGAAATTCTACTTAACTCTGTTTGTTATATTTTTAGCTTTACTGGCCCTGTTAGCAATGAGAATATGCGACTCAACCATATTAGGCTAGCGTCCCAGAAGGCCGCCAGGCCGGTAAGCAGGTCGATTAGTTTGTAATAATCCTTTTCCCGAAGGATTGAACACAAAAACCCTAAATAGTTGAAGATATTGATCTTTCAAACACTATCTCGATTGATTTCATGTTGCCATATTCTTTGCAATAAGAATTTTAGTTGTATCGTTTTAGGCGCTGGTACAACAAATAGGAGTGAAGTTTTGTGCGAAAGCTTCCAACAAGTTTTTTTTCGTTCGGCTTTTTGATGACGGAGTAAATATTATGTTTTCTTTGAAAGTATTTGATTTCTTCTCCTTTGATTCCATATGATACCTAAAAATTTCGTTGTCGTAATTGACTTTTTTTTGTCTGGAAGGGGAGAAGATTTTTCCTAAATTTTCCCAATGGAACAAAACTTTTTGCCTATTTCCTAGATAATTTTTTCCAGAATGGGAACTTTTATTAAGTAATTGAAATTTATCTTTGCAACACTCTACTGACGTTATGCGTGATGTTATATCATCCGTATAGACTGTATCATTAATATTTTGAATTCATTTTGCGCACTCCCGGCATAGCTTACTTTTCTTGAAGTGACTTCCGCCCAGTGCAATGGAAAAACGCTACAAATTAGACCAAAGATTAAAAAAAAACCCTGTATTGGAGCTGATTTGTTTTCTGAGATTGTTAGGGGACATTTAAACCTTGTAGACTTCATGTAATGGGTATAATATCAATCGAAGAAATGTCTTTTCAATATCGCCAATACAATTCACAAAACACAAGATTACCTTGAGAATATTATAACAGGTTTAAAGCCTAGTAAAGGCAATCGTTAAGCGATGCATCCTCAATTATACATTTTTCATTACTAATCTTATCCTGGTGCAAGAAAGGATGAGGGTTATCTTCCTCTGCATGTTGCTTTTTCTTAACCTTTACGAAAGGTTTTTTTAGGTAAATAGACGAAATCATTTTCCTTTTGAGGGGGTGCAGGTTTCGCAGAACAATCTCCAAACGTCTTTTAATTCCTCATTTTGACGATGTGAAACAGGATTATCAATTTTGGTTTTTAGAAGAAAATGTTTTAAGCGTAACATTGCTAAATACTCATTATCCTTCAAAGCTCTGATGTTGTCTTTAGGTAGGAGACTGACCGCAGTTTGTATTTCTGCGCTTTATTGAATCTCCGAATAATATAATTTAATTCGAACACCCGGTTTTAAGTAATGATTCTATACCTACGCTTAAGTTCTTATAGAACTTAAATATATTCTTATATATATATATATATATATATATATATATATATATATATTCTTATAGAACAAAAATATCGGACATATCTTCTTATAGAAGATATATCCGATATTTTTGTTCGAAGTAGCTCATCCGAACGAAAGACTTGTGCTCATTCAGTACATGTAATTCAATACATGGCTGAACTAAGCGAAAGACACATTGCACCCTGCTCTTCCCATCGTCATCATTTATGAATGCTACTTGCCAGTTATTGAGTTTAAAGCATACATATTACTGAACGACCGCCATTCGCTTGTGAATCCGAGCCGGATAGTTTAACCCAAAGATTGATCGCATTTATCTGCAATGAGTCCTAAACCGTATGTCTCGTCCGCCGACGAGAGCGCGCATTTTGGAATCTGAAGCACGACACATCAGGTAGTGTTCGAATTTAAGTGAGGAAACCGACTTTGTGCGTCAGCTTTGTGTCTTTTATCGTTTTTCATTTTAACAAAAAATCCGTCTACTAAAAGACTGGCCATGGTTTTTTCTCCAATGCAGTTCAACTTCAGAGATTTAACTAATCCTCTAATATACGACCTTTCATTTCACCAGGATCTACGACATTTCGCATAATTTTTTGCGTCACTGATCGTCGCCTGTACCTAGCCTGTACGTCAGATTGTCGACTTATTAGCTTTTTATAAATTAATCGCAGATTCGTAAACACATATGACAAACCTTGCACCTTTTTTGGGTTATTCACTGGTTTTTGCGCACTTTATTATTAAATATTGTCTGCCGTTGTATCTAGGACAGTTAGATTGATGGCTACGAGAGCTACTTGTTACATGATTTCTTCTCAGACAATAGAAACAAGCATTGCCTCTTACTACACATTGCCTTCTCTTGTCTAATGAAAATTGTTTTATCTATTTTACATTGCGATGTCTTTCGTTGCAGAAAAATGCACAAATGATCCACTGATGAAATGCTAACTTGGAGTACATATTCTCTATTATTAAAGTTCTTACTTTTAGCAGTTGTTATTAGATTTGAGGTCGACGGCTGTCGTTAAAAGTTCTGAGGATGAAAGTTTAAAATAAAAACGATGAAACATGTGATATGATGTCCATGTTCAACACATTTCCTAACTTCAAGCTCATTATCTAAAAAAACTTCATTAGAGTGTCGACTGCTTGCTCTTTCTCCTTAAAACTACGAGGAAGCTTAGCCATCGTGTCGAACAGTAAACACTAAAGCATTAAGGGAATTAAAGTGACTAATGTGTGATACTTGAGAGCATATCAACACGAGCTGATCAAATTTGTCTCTCATATTGCATACCCTCTGATTTCCTGTATTTATTTTTTATAATATTAATAGCAATTTTGTGCTTTTCGGCAGAGAGAACCAACTGATTTGATTACCAGTGGAAACAAGGAAAGTATCAGTTAATTGTTTGATTTTTGTATATTAGTAAAATCACTCTTTCATTTGAAAATATATATCGAGAGGTTAACAAAGTTCAACGGGTGAATGGTTTAACGTCACCTGCGAATTCGGGACTTTGGTGTATCGCCTAGGCTGCTACAACTTGCAGTGAAAGTGTTATCTGATAAATAATTTTTTTTTAAAATTTATACTTTAATCTTTAATCTGAATTTTCCGGACCATTGATAGAGCTTCTAAAAAGCACATAATTTCTACAGCTTCTTCCTCATATTGAGCGATACGGTTCGTGGCTCTGTTAAATTTTCTCTAGACTGATTTTGCAATTAAAGGTTTTTCAGAAATATTGTTTAATTTTTCAAAGATTTTATCTAAAACTGATGTTACGAAAAACATGTTTGCCTCTTTACGTTTCCCGTTACGTGTTTGTAATGTATTCTAGAGTCGCATTTTTAATTTTGTGAAGCAAGTTTTTTCAGCCCATTTCTTCTGAATAACCGTGGTCTCTGTATCGCTCGACGTTAACGCTATAATTCAGCCAACACGTAAAGCGCACAAAAAAGTAAATTTCTCAATAATTGACAGAAGTTATTTATAACTTCTGTCTTAAGCCGCTTTTTTTTTTTAACTCAAATTGAACATTTTCATTTGGCAAAGTGAGTCGATCTTAGTCGTATACTCTGTGTAATTAGAATTTCGTATCGATAAATATTCTAATTAATTACAGTATTATTGTGCGCTGGCAACAATGCATAATGGAAATGCACTTGCCGCACAATCGAGGACATTATCTGACTCGTCTCAAGATGATGTTTTAGTTAGGCTCCTGGATAGCCGTCGTTCCGGTGACGGTAGCACAGCAATAATGACTTGAGACGTCTGTTGTGACGATTCCGCTGATAAGAAACGCGTATGGGGTCTTGAACACCGGCACATGATGATATTTTACGGAACGTAAGGGCAGACGTGAACTTAATCCGGGGCCTTGAATGTTGTGGCTCAGAGCATTATTCTGCTGTACTGCCAAGAAGCCAATAGTGTTTGTAATAATCAGCAAATTCGCTAGGCTTTTTCCAATATTCTGACATCAATTGTTGCGCGCTACGAGTATCTAGACAAATGAAAACACGTTACGTTCGGTTAGACTGTAATCTGGGAACGGCTCTTCTGTGCGTCCCGCGGAAGCATCACATTTGCGCTATTTGGCCTCAATGCACAGAATCTTTAAGACTGACTAAATGAGAAACCACCACGTACATGCTCCATTTACAACGACCAAACCGCGTGTTTCAGCCGGAGAATGAACCGTTCCCGAAATTACTATTTTACTGAATTTTATTTTAGTTTCTGATTTAACCTGCAGACACTTCCATTTCAAGGAACTTCCGTACCTCCCAATAAATGTAATATGCACTGCTTCTTTTTTAAGTACTGAACAGATCATGGTAATTCAAACCCGTGGAACACGATAACAAGTACTCCATCATTACTAGCACTTACGATGATTACCTGTGACACCTACTGTACAGTTGTCGTAAATTTTTAATATACGTATATTGATTAAAAGCCCCAAAAATGTAAAATCGATTACTAGATGGGTCTGGTATTGATATAAAGGTTGCCCAAAAGGTTTCTTTTATAAACAGAACTGACGAATAATTTGACCTTTGTAAGTTGTTTTAAGTTGCTCTCCTTTAACACGACTCAAATGAAAACACTTTCAAACGTTACCTTCTAGCTTCGACTGACAATACTATGATTTATTTTGCCATCGCACATATATATATATATATATATATATATATATATATATATATATATATATATACATATATATATAACAATAAGTAGCTGGCACGCGTTAATCATGCGTACTAGGTCGTTAGCGAGATGATGCGCTTAATAACTATTATAATTACAGGATGAAGTTTTTCCTGATTAAGTTGATTGAGCTGATAGTGTGGCAATTACTTTCCCGCACCTTAGACTGAAATTTGACGATACAGAGAGTAACGGGATCATAAATTGTCGTGTTGCAGGCAGTATCGCCAGCCTGATACGTTTTGTAGATCCCGTCTCTACAGACAAAGCCAAAAATGAATAATTTTATACTACTCTAAAATAACAACTCGAGGACTATCGTTCAATCCGACAGTATCTACGAACGCGATGATCATTGCTAGTATTAGAACTAATGACTCCTCGAACACTTACTTTTTATAGCCGATGTAAGGACTGGTAGGTATGTACTTAAGTATTAACATTATAGGAAGCAACCGTAATGTACATTTCTACAATGACTTTTTAGGTTTTCCTACATGTTCTACAGCTTCTCGTCTTGCTTGTCTGTTCTCTTTCACTTCATTTTATTTATTGTTATCACTCAAGTAGTTGTGTAAATCTTATTCATTCATTATGAAAATGAACATCATATAATTGTATGACATCGTGCGGCCGCAGTGCGTGTGCTAGACAACGAGAAACGAGATCCAAAATGTTAACCGTCGTCCTGTCTTATCTACAATCCATTATTATCGCATTTCTAATCGCTCATAATTTGCTAGCCATATATGGCTAATTATTATATCGCTGGCCTAGAGCTATCTTTGAACCTACAGACATCTTTTGGCTACCACATAGAACGTTTTTTCGCCCTTGAGGCTTTTTATGTGTTGGTACTTAGTGGACTGCGTACCTGGCGTACGGGGAAAGGTTCGTCCTAAACGAATACGGTTTATTGTGCTGCTGCTGCGATTGTTGCTGGAGTTGCTGTTGGTGTGAGTAGGGTCCACCAAGCTGCCAGCTGAAGCCACCGAGCTGCTGAGGGGAGCCCGAAAAGCTCGACTGCTGTGCATTACTGCTGTACTGATTCGAGCCATTCGGACTCGGAGTGGGGAAAGCTAGAACGTCGAGATGAGCTCCTAGCCTGTTTCCAGCGGATGACGATAGTATTGAATTCGCTTCGGCAGGACTGTTCCGTAGACTGGAAGTCATCCACATAATTACACCGTACACAAAGCTAAAATACATACCACATACTTAACAATGTTAAAGGACAACGACAATAATAAAAAAAACAAAACAAACAAGTTCGTACATGCACTAGTGCACAGCCATTTAAGCTAGCAAAAATATCGACTAAAGTGATTGAAAAATTAAGCAGGACAGATAGTAGAAATTTCAATGATATTTTCTGGTTTGCCATATGTTCTCCTTCCTGAATGCTTTCCACATCTGTCTTTCTTGTTCTTTCTATCAGTTCAGGTATGTCCTAGAAATAAACGGGAGTGAAGTAAGGTTGGTTTGCAGAAAAGCCGACCAAGCGAGAAATGAAAATTCGTTTAGACAACGAATTGATTTTCGTCATCAGCTGCCAGTTCGGGCCGAATAAACTAAACAAAGAACTGCTGTATTGCAGAGACGATGAACAAGGATGCTAACAACGTTCAAAGCTATGCCCATCTCTATGATAGAATTTTGTGGAAAAAAACTCGCCTCAAACGCATGTATATTTGTCGGGGACGCCATACAACCACATATATGTGTATATCTATGTAAATTTATCTGTATCTATATAAAGAACAGAACAAATATAGGAAAAGGTTTCAGTTCAATCTATGGAGGCCTTCATATCATCCCTGAGCTATGCAGGCCTTCTATTGTCCATCGCTAATGTACTCAACCCTTCCTAATGTATTCGAAGCTTGCTGCAAGCTCTAAACAAATCGCGCATTTCTTAACACTTAAATTTTCGAGAAATGTGTATGTATTAGGAAATAACTCCATCATTACCGATATCTTTTTCGGTGTTATATAGATCATAAAGCGTCGACGTGTTCAGCAATTTTTACAATAAAAAGCATTCTCACAAATAGCACGAACTTATTAGCACTTTATAATTACTAAAAGATGAAAAATATTTTTTTAGTGGCAACGGATTCTCTTATCTTAAGTTGACTCACCGAATGAAACACTTAAGATTTTACATATAAGTGCAAACGTTTCAGCGTAAGTCCATAAGTTTAATACCGCTATATAAGAACAATTATAGAATAAAGCAACTAAAACTGGCGACAGCCGGTTATGGCGGCGTCGGTAACACAAGAAGCCCGTAAATTTATATAATAGAACGTTGGAGTTAATTTAAATACTTCAACATTTCCAACTAAATGTGTGTAGTATAAGTATGTGCTTAAGATAATATTCGCAAGCAGATGTCTTCCTAAAGTAGTTCAGACTGTATGAAAACAAGTTCACGTAAGCATACGATTAATAGTCATGTCCTTTCGATAGAAAGGAACAGTTTTCTACTTTTGGCGTATTCGAATATCAAGGACGCGTATTGTAAACCTTCGAAAAACCAAAAGGTCATACATTTTAAAGCTGGCAAGCACATGCACACATACACACACACATACGCACACTTGCACTCACAATGGGTACTGGTTTTGTTGCTGTTGCTGCTGCTGCTGCTGCGGGGGCTGATGTTGGTGGTGTGTCGTCTTGATGCCGTTGGCTGCGCCGTTTGCGCTTGCCGTACCAAGTGGATAAGGAGAATGGCCAAATGAAGGCGTCGATGCGCGACTGCCATGGGTGAGACTGGCTACGTTGTTCATTCCACTCGCAGCGTACAATACATTCTGGTTGAGGGCACCCAGTGTACCAGCCTGCGGGTTACCTGGGTTTGGCGCCATGGTCATGCCACCAGGAGCTGTCCGAACACTGCTACGCGAAAACAGCTCGGTTAGTTCATCGATAGGGGACACCTGTAATAATAGCACAGTCAACGAGAACGACTTCTGCGTCAGAATGTAAACCATACAATTTCTAAAGATATTGCTCTTAGACCCTATTAATGATCAATAATTTCCACTTATAAAGCAAGCTAGGGCACAAAACTATCTAATAAAACACTTAGAAATCGCGCAGTGCGTACCATGTACCTGTTTTGTGATGGACCGAGCTGGACCTGACTGAGGACGTTCAACGCGTGTCGATGATCTTAACTTTTGTTGAGGGGTGAAAACCATTTGGGGAGTGTGGGAGCCACCGGTCGGGACTGAGTCGCTGAATGCCCCAGGTCGCGATGTAGGCCTGTTCGTGAATGCACTCCTGGAAGATATGTAGTTTTAACAAAAGAAATACATATTTATTTTTCAATTTATTTCCTTTTGAAGCCAACCGAAACGACCCAAAGACAACAGAAAAAACAGAACTGAGTCCGTTTTTTTTGCTAAGCAATGCGTAAATGAGGTGGTCAATCACCTTTTCATTCCTTAGAAGAGCTGGTTAGAAGAGCTGGTTACCTTAGACAGCCACTTGCATCATATTTGCTTGTATATCCCTACATAAGATGAAATGATCGTAGACAATAACATTTAAAATGTATTTTGCAAAGCATGTGTAGTGAGGCAGACTGTAATCTAAGAAACCCAATCTGTACCTAGTTATAACTAACTATATTAGTTGATAATAAACAGCAAATTTAATTTGAGTTAAGATCATCACGGAATAACATCAATTCAGTGGCTTCCATCGTATTTTGTTTGACCTGTTTTTCAGAGTATTCGATATATTTACCACAGGGACATAAAACTCTTTCAAAGCAATCTCCACTGAAAGTGAACAGAATCTAAAATTCGATCTTTGCCACTGTTAGTAAAATTTTCAGGGAAGCCAGAGGTGCAATAGTGTTTATTATTTAAATTGTAGTTGCCCCTTCGGGCAGCTCTGTTGCATCGTGGAATGATTTGATCGTGCCCATGCAACCTCAACAGCGATAATGACAGTTGATCGGTTTAGCTTTAGCCACAGCGCGCTACTAGGACAGCCTCCATGCCCATTCCTGTAACATAAAACCAGTTGCAACCACACAGTTGTTCATAGCTAATCGAAGCAGGCTTCTTTTATACATACACGGGCACGCAGTCGGCATTTCACAGAGTTCGCATTAGAACTGCGGTAAAATTTCTCAAGTATACCACCGGTTTCGACCAAACAACTTCCTTTTATAGCTATAGCTAACACTATCCCTTACTTGAAGCTAGTTGATTGCATCGGAAGCAGTTGATTCCAAAACAGATGATCGTGTGCAGACGTTGCTGCCGCAGAGTTTAGTAAATAAAATTAGGGTTATCTAGCAACGCGTAAAAAGGAAGACCCGATTTTATTTAGCCTGCCTTGCAATTTATTTTCATTTATATGAAAATAATGACCGACATCATTGCCTAGTGTTCGTTGGGTATCACAAGCTATCTGTACTTCGAATTTCAATATTCATCTCAATACTTCCCAGCTAATATCACATTTTAAGGAGATTCCAGCAGTAAATTTTGCTTGAGCGGCCTTAGCTCTTTTTGTGCGTCTCGTTAGATAGGTATGCCAAACTTCACAGCAAAATAAATATTTCGGGAAAACTATACTGTTGCAAAGTTTAGCGCACAATTCTTTTTCCTTATGGTAAAATGGACATATGGTGTTTAATATGAGCCCTGCAGATCTAATATGGATATCGAAATTTACGTTTGCGACCATTATTGCGTCGAAGTCCCTAACAGCTGTGACTATAAGAATAAAAAAAACCGTCCAAAAAGAATAATCGTATATTTTTTTAATTATCCGCATACAAATGGTATTATGTATATTTGGGCACATTGCGCTTATTGTTTAAAGTAAATATTTGGAAACTCCAAAGGTATAAGCGTCGTGTACACTGAAAACGCCAATAATTTTCATCAAAATGGACTGTTCTATCAATCGTTATCATTCTACTGTTTGACTCATGTCGAAAAACCGTATTCGTCTCTTTTTATTAGCATAAAGTCATTATCAACCAAAAGCTTAGGAAAATCGTAGTAAATGCATCGCAGGATCATGCATTATTAGAGCAAATTACCCACTTAAACTTATTGGATTGCAGTAGATTCTTCTTTGTCAGCCTATAAAAGGTGTTGATCCAATATTCCCCGTATGGTAAAGAAATTACGTCATATGCGCTGAACCAAAGGCTTTATTCAATAAAATCGTTCATTGACTACATATGCAGACGATTCAGGATAGCGACCTGACGTTATTTGTGCTGAAATTCTCCCCATCGTTATGCAGATGGAGATCATTATTGCAGAAGCACGGAAGTACTTAGGAGCAATGGCTTATTCTTACGAGCGCGTGATGTTAGCCAGAGAGGCTTCTTATAAATAAATAGAATCATGAAGCCAAGGATAAAGTCTGGTATAGGAACATGATTGATTCTGCTAGTAGACAAAGTAAATCCTCTGCTGGGCTCCATATTATAACGGATTTCTACATGCGTAATTTTCACTGCTGCATAATATCAGCTCGTGTTTTTCATGAAACGCACATATGCTCTATTTGAATTGCATACGTTTTCAGATTTATAGGTTTGACGATTTTGAGTTTTTTTTTTGAAAGACTATTCGGATTCTGCTAGTTCGTGATAGGATACACGCTTAACGAAATTCGAACCTATTATTGAGGCTAAATTCATATTCAGGTTCAAGCGCATGGTTCTAAAACTGCAGTTTTTTTTTCGCTGTTAGGTATTCTATCAGACGGCTGGCTCCGAGCACGAAACGAAGTATTCAAGGCCCTAGATCACTATGTATCATTCAGGTTTAGTATACAAATACGTTTCCAACTACACCATCATGGGGAATGATACTGAAGTCGTACCATACGTTTAGAAAAAAAATAGTGTTAGGTTAAGTGTAATTCATGAACCTTATGTGTGAGGTTATCTTTGTATCATTTGTACCATACATGGTATTTTTTACATATTTTTTTAACTACTGGGCACTTTAAAAAGTCTAAGCCAAGGAAACGGTTCTCTTATTGTTATCAGGACATTTGTGATCTAGATCATTTTGCCCAACCATTCAACTCAAAACTAATTTGAACACTTCTGTAGCATTGATTCAGCATTGATTATACTTAAGCAAGTGATCAAACTAAGTTTAGCAAAATCTCATCTGCGAGAGCCAATAGAATATGTACTTGTTGAAAAACACCATTACAAAAATTCCAAACAACACTGCTTTAATATTAAAATATAATGGCTAAAATAGGCTAAATACATCGCTTTGTTATCGCATGTTAGAATGATACAGGTAAAGATACTTCTCGTGTATTATTTTTCTGACGTACCTGCATTCGTAAATACAATCTTGAAATAATCACTATGGGAGCATTACATCAACCATTTTGACTTATAGATCAATTTTAAAATAACAAATTTTTTGAGAGGTCTTTTGACGAGAATTCTAACTGCCATACCAACCAGAGACGCCTGTCCCTGGATCACGATCCCAACAAAAAATAGTTTAGCGATCACTACAGATCACCTCCGCGACTCCGATCCGAGCTATGATTTGACTATTTAAATATTGACTACTTGTGAGTGCATTTAGAGGATAAAAACATGACATTTAGCTGCTAAGTGAGTATTAAAAAAACATAAAAGAATCGCAGGTACTGTAGAGGGGACACACGCTACTATCTAAGCGAGCTTCTTTAGAAGGTTGTGGGTCAGCCGGTTTTTTGCGAGCCCTCCGGTTCCCGTTGAAAGCATCAGCATGGCGCTAGACTTACATGATGGGTAGGCGAAGAATCTTTGTAATGAACTTCAAAAGCTGGAGGATGCTGTTGTAGATTCTCGGTTGGCTGATGCTGTCATGAGTGTGTTTTGTCCTCATGCGTTGATAATGTCTGCGCACCTCGTCATCTTTTCATCTGTATGACATCCTCATGTTTCCTTGAACTAAACGAACAGAATAGTCCGTACGTTAACCCGTCTTCTTTGTTGTTTGAGATATCAACCCAATACATCTGAAATCTCGGTCCTGATTAGGGTACACGGGTTCAAGGCAAACTTGGACAATTTTACGCGCAAATATTTTTGGTGGCGTCCGAGTCTTAAGGTCGATGAGCTATGCCTTCAGGCCAAGAACGTCCGTCGCCCAATCATATCAATGAGCCTTTTCAAATCAGCGGCGGTGAAATAGGTGTTATCTAGGCCCATCCCGATAATCGGAATTTCGATCTAAATAACAATGTCGTGATTTTTCTGCCATATCGCCTTGGGAACAATTTGCTCGCCTCAGACGCGCGTGAGACCAATAATTCCAACATGAAGCAAACTTTGAAGCTCTTCTCCTTTTCCACAATTGACGCCCTCCTGGTTGCAGATCATGCAGCGGCTTGTTAACCACTAATTGAAGCCGGCAGAGCCCCATGTGAAGTGAATGCTACAAATGTAAAAATTATCGCAGTGGCTGGCCTGTATGAGAATCCCAGCTGTTTAAGTCTTCAATGAATTACCTGGTTACATAATTATCTCGATGCGTCAGCAGATACATCAGTTGGAGCACTATGTAGTGATTTCTCAAGTTTAGTTTTGAGCAGAGCTCGTATTTTTAGGATCTGCTCATGCATATTTTAACGGCTACAGAACGAGTCCTATTTTAGTACCAGGCTTTTAATTCTCCAATAATGTGTTGATGAATCGCTCTTTTGGTTCAGCCCAAGGTGCCGTTTTCAGTTTGAGATCGTGCACGGTGAAAAAAACACTTGTGACAAAAGGAAAAGTTTACTTGACACATGGGACAGCAGAAGTAAATTCGTGCCGTCCAGCGTAACTTACGTTAAGTGGCCAGGTTGTCTAGTTGCTGTTCAGAAGGTGTGCACTGACGCTTGGTAAAACTAAGTCAAGTGCAGTTGTTGATCTTTGCTCCAGTAGTAATCACGTCGTCGATGTGAGATACAAGACGTCAGAAACTCGAGTTGATTAAGTTGTATTCTAGAAGTATGTTCCAAAAGTACAAGTTATTATCAACCAAGTTTAATTTAGCTTTCGTCGGTTAAGAATTGCAGTTCCGCGCGGTGTGACTTCCTGCTGCTTGCTATAACAGCCGTTTGTGTGGTCTTCACCTGTTTGCAAGAAAATGCCTTAGAGATGGCACTCATAGGTGCTTTTCATCTAGTCTAGCCAATTCGGCTGAACTGAACGGTCTACGTTTTAAATCGAGTGTTTACAATTGACTGTTGATTGCCAACTTCAGATGGAAGTGATCGTCGGCCATTACCCTACCCCCCAATTTTTTATAGCAAACAAACGTACTATAATGTTGCCTCAAATGTTTTAAAGAAGATCTCTTCAAAATGAAGACTCTAAACACGGCAAGTCTAGTCTTAGAGACCCAAGATGAGTTTTGTGCAGATCCACAAAAAAATAATTATGTTGTTTATGAGACACACATTTTGAGGTCATCTCAAGGTAAAACACTTCATTTGAATTTAACTAAAATAGCCTAGCTGAAATAAAGCTCGCGTAAATAAGTCCATAATAATATTCAGCCTCATTTGAGAAATATGAAAGTTTCATGGTAAATTTATTATTGTACATCATGAGCCGCAAAGTGGCCGACGTTAATCAAAACATCAAAAGTAGATTGTTGTAAATATAGTTTGTTTAAGTACGGGCAGTAGAACGAGGCGAGTACGTATGCAGCTAATGGGTGCAAATCATAACGCAAATTGTAACAACAAAACGTTTCGTCTCCGATTATTAGAAAATCATTTTTGCATATATAAGTTTATTAGACTTTAGTCAATACAGCACTGGAAGTCTTATTATCCGCGGCGTTGGTGCCCATATGTACAATACATCAATTTTAACCAGTGTCGGCGCAATAAATATCTGATTCGCAAATGTTGCCTCATTTATTGAAGACAAAAGGATACTGTGACGAGTATGTTTTATGTAACTTAATAGGTTAGATCTAACGACAGAAATTATTATTAGGTTTTACCCACTATGAATTGAACGTACCACCCTGGAGAAGTACTGCTGTTGCTGTTACTGTTGTTACTGCCTTTATAGGTGAGTGTAGCTCCTGTGCTTCTAGCATTGTCAGTAAAGAGAGCTGGATGCGCAGACTTTGGCCGATTGTTGCAACTAATACTCGCACCCGCACTGGTGATGCTATTATAGCTGAGAGCACTGTTGGCGTGATTAGCGCTGAGATGATGTCCCTCTTCGTACAGAAATGATGGTGGGGGCTCCGTTAAACCGTTTGTCATAACGTTGACGAATATGCACGCGCCCAGCTCACATACGGAAGCGTCTAATTATAAGATCCATTCAGTATAAAGAAAACAGCCAAGAAATCGAAATTAGATTCGGGTAAGGAATTTCAACTGCCGCATAACATGGACAAGGAAAGCCAAATTGCTTGTGTGCGTAAATGCGTCGGACTATAAAATAAGTACAATCGGAACGTGAAAACTGTCAATCGATTAGAAACAATGCTCTAAAAAAGTTTCTAGTGATATGGTAAATAAAAAAGCCGAGTGAACTATTGACATGTTTTTCATCGATAATTAACTGAAAAATTTGTTTTTTTCTAGAAAGATCTCAGCCTCAGGGTCAAGGTTTGCGCTACAATAGGGACTACTTCTAATACTATAGGTAGAGAGTGTTATTACGATATTCCCATACTGCTTAAACGTAATTTCACAATAAATTCATACTCATTTTTAATTTAAGTTGCGAACTTATATCAATAATACTTTATAATCTATATTGCATAAAAAACCGCGTTCGGAGGAATTTATAGAAAATATAAAAAAAGCTCCAGCCGCTCCTTATATAGCAAACTCCTATTTTTATAAGTTGTGCCTTCGCAGAAACTGCCAATTATAAATATAAATTTTAATGTAGGCGTCGCCATTTTGATTCTTTACCGAGTAAAGATTCACCCACGAAGGTACGTAGCCTACTTTGAAACACGGGACTGCGCACACACCAAGGATCCTGCGATGGACTGCGTAGGTTGTGAAGGTCAGATGAGGGCATGTTTGAAAGCAACAGAAGAAAATGTTATACAGTAATTATATGTACACTCGGCCGCGACTGCATTCGCCTGTTAGTTAGTCTCAACATACATACGACAATCAATATTTCTAAAGAATATCAAACGCGACATCCTTAATAGCCAGTAAACACAATCGCGAATCTGAACGGATTCTTAAGACTAAGGATATATATCGTTTTTCTGTATTTTTCTTCTAGCAGCCCAAGCGAAACTGATTTCAACTCCAGAATTTCGCTTTACTTGTAACCGCGCGACAGATCTTTAGACTAGCTCTTAATGAAGCATACGTAAAAGCAATATTACCCCAAAACACAAGAAAGCTTAGAGGCAGCTTCACATTTTTTACATAAAATATTAAACTTCATAGTCTAAATAAGGAGACAGAAAGAAATTCGCACATCCAAAGGATAGAACTTTAAGCTTTTAAATTAGTGACAACTTTTTTGACTTTTACAACGGGCAAGTCAAATTTCATAGTGGCGACAACTTTCCTGGTGCGTTGGTCAGGCAAAAAAACGCCGCCGGGCTGTCGCAAGGTACCTACGGGCTGTGTTTGGCTCGCTCATTGAGTAGATCAAGTATGTCGGGCCGAAGATACATCGGATACGCGAAGCTGTCTGGAATTCCCGGAGTCGCTAAGGATGCTCTGGCACCGGAAAAAATAACGGAGGGGTCGCTTTCCTTGAAGGATAACATCTGCATGGGATTCGTAATTACAGTGGCTGATGATCTAGTCCCAATATGGTGAACGCTTGACCCATCGACATTACCATGATCGTTGTTTGTCATTTCGTCGTCATCGATCGCGTCGTCGTCGTCGGCATCATCGTCTCCATCTTCTTCTTCCTCTTCGACCCTATTCTGGAAGGTAATACCGTAAAGTGATGGAAAATCGATGTCATCGTCGCCGGCACCCTCATCATCGTCGTCGTCATCCTCTTCTTCCTCTACCTGTGCGTCGTTGTCGTTATCGACAACCATAACAATACCATCGTTCTCACCGCTGCCAGTCTCTTTGTTGTTCGTACAACAATTATTATCGAGATCTTCTTTGCTCCCGTTGTTTTTTGAGATACAACAGCTCGCATTTTCGGACGCATTAACAACATTTTCAGTTACTAACTCGACCGCTTCATTTTCACAAACATCATTCCTGTTAACAAATTTGCGAAAAAATTCTTTCTCATCATCAGATGGTTAGTCGTATCGTACAAAATTCAAACCCTCTGAAATTTACAAGCCTTGAGTGCGATTAAAAATGATCTTAAAGCCAATACAATTCATAAATTTTTATGACCCTCGAAATGAAAATGCATTATCCAGTTAATTTTACAACCCATTATTAGTACATCATTTTGGAGGATTCGTTTATAGAATTAGATAAATTTTAAATTAGCGTACGCATCCTACCTCTCCAAAGTTTTCACTGAACACAGAACAAATATATATAACGAATATAAGATGAAAACACAGTTGTTCATCGCCTTGCATACCCATCTTTGAAGTCCGAAATGATAGTAAAATTTTGTGACTTACACAAGAGAAATAGGTTTGTCGCTTTCTAAAGCATTCCAGTGGAAACCAACGACCATTAAAGAACGAAATTTAAAAAACCCTGATGCAAGACAAAAACGGCCATTGCGTATGCGTTAACCTCCTACCAAAGCTGCTAGAAAGAATAAAGCATTGCTAAACCAGTGAAGAGTATATAATGGACTAACTACACAGTGATAACACCGCATGTCACGTGTTAGTCTAAGATAAGTCTTTTGCTTTAACGTGAGAGCATCACTAATTGCTTCGGAGTCTAGCAGTTAATCGTCGCTCAGTTGCTCTCAGGAGTATTTTTAGGTATAAGTTTCTGATTAGTAAGTGATTTAGCCTACCATATTTCGGAAGTAAACATGACATTATAGCCATTTTGCCTTGGCATGTTCTGATTTTAGACATTTACTCTTAGTCGTGTACCTTTTTTTGGTGGCCTCGGTCAGTGTATCAATTTTTTTTTTTTAGAATAGTTGAACATACGTTCATATACGCAGTTGACACGGGTGATAACTGCAGATGACAACGGACTTTAATATTGTAATTGCACTTCAATGAATGGATACGCTAGTCATTGTTAATAAACTAACCTCGATAAGTAGTTTTTTAACCATTATAAACGTTCCAGTAACCATTCGGTGTACTTGTTTTCTAGGCCTTCTTCGTTACAAACTTCCATACTATCGGAATTAAATAGCCGGATATACAACTTGCCCAATCGGCATGTACCTCGTTGCGATTTTCGTCAACCTCTCTACTTTTCTGCGTTTTGTTTACGTTAAAAAGTGACTACAGACGTTTACAACGAAGATAGGTAACAACAATAACGATGGTAAACAATAAAGATGAGATAAAACAAACGCTTTGGAATTTGTTAGTCTATAGTTGCTTTCCAGCATAATAAGCTGAGAACTTCAGCGACAAGTTGAATAGATTACACACCCAGACACGATTAAGTAGCTATGTTCGTTTTGAAGATCATTCGCGGAATAGGAGTCGACATCGGTTACTAATTTTTCATCTTCCGACTCATCAGAACACCTAATTAAGACCGAAGAGGAGTTTTCGACTTTATCCCGGTGACAAATGTTATCTTTGCCGTCTTTACGGCCTTTTCGCCCTTTATTAACTATTGTATTGAGGCAGTCAGGTTGTCCAAGGCAACACTTGCCTGCTTTCATGACCTTTGCACAGACCAAGGAATGACCCTGTAATAAACAATTTAAATCGCACATAATACTAATATTAGTAATATCGAGGGTCAAGAATTGGTGAGTCGGGTCCTGACTGTGCAGTATATCAGTATATCGGTATCCCGCATAAAAAAGATGGGCCTTAAGTGCAGGTACCTTTCCGTTGATAGAAGGGGTTGGTTTGTGAGGTGAGTTCGGCACGCTATTGTTTTTTTTGATTCCCGGGTTGGAATTGGTAGATTTTCGAGACTGGCGACTTGATTTTAGGCCACGACCCTGACGATTTCTGCAATGCTTTTGCGGACGGTTTTGCATTTGGCTATCATCATTCTAAAAATGCAGTTCATACAGGAGAAAGGACAGCCCAGAAATGAGAAAATTACCACATATCATATTGTTTAAATGATGCAGCCAGGAGTTATCAAAAAAATAAGACACAATAATTGTCAACATCAAAAACTGTGCGACAAACTCATAAAACAAGCTTCGGGCTTTTTTTTTGCTTTTATTGTTTGTGGTGTTTTCTAATAAATTAAAAAAAAAAAAAAGAATATAAAGCAGTCGCTATTCTCTAACCTTCGTTATAGTTAAAAAAAGTAGATGTGACATAGAGAATAGCGCATTAAAAGGTTTAAAGTCCTATTTTTAACAGCGGCGCCAGTTACTTTTGCCGAGTTCGGACTGATTTCCCGCGAGTCTTATCTAAGCCTAATTGACATATGCATTGTGTTTGTCAATAAGGCTGACACGATAATCGCCGACCCAAACGAAGATGATAATGCTGCGTCTGTCAGCTGATATTGAAGACTAGCAAGGTGGTCTTAGTAAACTGAGCCCATACGTAAGCAAACTATACGTTGTAGATGTGCATACATAGGAATTGCCGTTGATACAAGGCAAAATTTTTTAAAATATGATTTTGAATTCAGAATACTCCAGATATTCGTAAGTTTAGTAGACAAATGCGTTACTACCGAGGAACCATGACGACGACCATAGTTAAACTCACTTTTTCTTCTCTACGCAGGTCTGACAAATGTTTGTTGCTGCAGCTTTTGCCATTACTAGAAGTGTCGTTGTTGTTATTTGAGTCGCTGTGCCTGCCAGATTTGTCCATTGTAGTAGTCTTCGTCGAGCTCGCCACAGGTTCAGATGAGCGTTGCCCCGCAACCTTCCCTTCGGTCAAGTCTTTCATCCAACGCTGTTTTGCTAAATGCCAGCAACCGACTGCCAAAGCCAACACACCAATGCCAACGGTGGCAGCGGTTAGCCTATTTCCTAGAAGCAAAAACCAGTGGAACGATTTGACTACTTGTATTTGAATTACAACGCACATGTGTTGTTATCTACCACTGGAGCAGGTGACATATATATGCGGCTTTGCACCAACCTACTTTACACTGAGTGTTTTATACTCACAAATGTTGCGCAGCAAGTAGATAAATAATCAGAAATAAATTTACTGTTATCAAGGGTGATAGAATCGGCGAAGTAAAAATGAGTGACTTGGCTGAAGATCATCATTGCCTCGTGTACAACAAAAGAAGAACGTAAGAGCAATATGAGAATAACAACGATACTTACAGCCCATTTCCTCAGCAATACGACAGTAATTCAAATGTTAAGGAATCTTCTTGAATTTGGTTTTAAAAAAGGTTGCAGTTATCATCCGACACAATATCGACCGCCATTAAAAGCTACTCCTAGAGGGCTCTCCTAAAAGGCTTTCAGTTAGATAAAGGTACTTGCGTTGCTTTGTCTACTTACCATACTATGTATATCAAAGTACTACTTATGAATTTAATTAAGCGGGAACGAAATGCATTTTATATGAAACATGGTTATTTTTGATGGAATCATACCCAAGCCCACGATTTGATCGAAATGGTAACTTGACCAATCTAAGCTCCTTCGATGGCTCTGTGCATGCTTGCAAACTTTAGGTACTCCAAGCAAACTCCTAATCAAACACACACGAGCCTATTTACGGTATGTCATACTATGAATGTGTTTTATACTTATACGACTGGCGATCACATCTTGTGCAATAGTATTGTCAATAAGTCACATGTCCTACGATTTTTTTGTGTTATGTTTGAGTTTTTCTAATGTTGATACCCCTATATTGACATGTGATCTATTTTTAACGAAGTCGCACCAAACTGAACATTGTTCGTATTTGGCTTATTAGGTAGTTATATCGGTGCGCCCGAAAGTAGTCCAAATTATGTCGAAAAATTTTGGTGTAGTTCGATAATTTCTTAACTTGAAAAGTGCCCAGTCGGCTTTATCAAAATGTGTGTCACAAGGAAGGCTTGCATACCTATACACTCCAAGTGATTTACATTTTTTATGAGTAGTTCTGGTGGAAGCAGAAGAGCTGCATCTGAGACAAAAATGCGTAGTCATCTAGCGAAATTGGCTTCTTAAAGTAGCCGTCAACCAAATCACGCTAATTAAATTGCCAGGTCTTCCCTGTTTGTTGAAATACATGCCTTATAAGTTAAAAATTGAGCGTCTTCTACATAACAGATTAAAAACCTGACTTTTCGATCTAAAAGGACATCAAATGCTTAATCTATTTATCTGCATCGAAACCATTATTTAGACATATATGCGAAGCCTCCAGGTAAAAAATAATAAAGATATACATTGTTCCAGGTGTATACTGGTTAATTTTAGTAACAAGGAAAAACACTCAAGGGTCATATATGCAACGCTAAATTATTTTCTCGTTCTTGATTATTATATCGTTCTAAATATTTATTTTATTATCATTATGTTAATAACCTTTCACCTGGAGTTTCTATTTTATATCCAATGAATTTTACCTGTGCGAGCAGAGATCAATTTGTGAGCTTCTGCCACAACTGAACACCGGCAGTCAGTGACGAAACTTAGCCACAATTCGACGTGTTTACCATGAAAGCGGTCTTTGCGTTGTTACTATCAGAAAAGAGGTTGGTAGTATATGCAATAAGGTATGATGTGTAACTAAGATTTTGAAGACACTGATGCGAATAATGAAAACCAACCAGTTCCAGCCCTCGTTCCAAAGGTTGTTCCAAAGGAAACGAAGGTATCTGAGATCCACCAGGCGGTCATAAAACAGCAAATGCCTTGAAATACAGCAGCAGTCACCACCACCGCGAAGCCACCTGTAATACACATAGTGAGAAATACTTAAAAAGGCAAATACAGAATAGTAACTCAAAATTCAACATGAGGGAAAAAATCATCGATCAGGTGGCAATCATCTTCGTGCCAGTAACTGCTTTCATAGAACTTGGAAGCGTGAAGGGAGGAAATTCGTATTCTTGTCACGATTCTCTGACATATGAAACTATTACTTGAGGCGCTTTACTAGTATTTATATTGGGCTGTTACAATATTTTGCATTACGAATATACTTAAATATGAGAAAGTATGACAACTGCAGGACGAAAGCAGGTATTCAATGCGCTTTATTGATGCTGATGTTAGCTCTGGTTGCATCTTTCCGCCTCTGAACTGAGCAACGAAGCTGTTATGCAATAGGCGTTAACACTGCAGTAATAAAAATGAGTCCAACACGAATAGATTTCAATAGGATGAGATACGTTATCAAAATGTATTCAGATCGAAAGGCAGGAGAGCACTGAAGAAAAAATAAATTCCTTCTTCGGCAAAGCACGGAGATACGAACCCAAGAGCCACAACGGTTAATCCTACAGCTTCCATTGTAGGGGGACGTTACTTAAATTATTTAGTGAAATTGCATGCAGGACAAGATCCACTCTTTTACTTACAGGCGGAGTTTACAAAATAGTACGTAAAATGATGAAGACAATCAAAGACACTGTAATTGATACAACCATTATGGAAAGAGGATGCGACGGTAATAAGCGTGGTACAGGGTGATGTTACTCGTGGGTGCAGACACCAGACTGTGGCAGTTTCTTCCCATTCTACTGTAGTCTTAATGAGCCTATGAAATAGTTAGGACAAACGCTGGATGAATTAGCTGAAGCACGCACAGACTTTGGAAGCACTCTATTTTTTGTATCCGGAAAAATAGGCACCAACACAGGCTATACACACTTACTGCCAATGACTCTACCTGTATTTTAGGTAAAAAAAAACTTGGATACTAAGTGTATCCTCTACTATCAGCTGACGATACATTAGGTACAACATAAGTACCATCTTTTGTTGACTTAAAAAGACGGCAAGGTTGCCATGTAGATTGTACGGTGCTAAACATAGGATAAGTGGATTAGAAACAACTATATCGCCACACATTGAATATTAAAAACGCTAGTATAATACTCGGACATAGTATTTTTAAAGAGCCTGAGTAGTTTTAACTGACAATAAAATATGAAGGGCTAGAAAGTGCATTCTCTTGCATACATTTTGCAGGTTCGCTGTTGTTAGATTTTTAGGCATTTATGAATATTCTAAAGTAATGATTAGACCTGTTACATAAGTATGACAGAATATTCACATTTTACCTAAATTGATTCAATGTCAATGTACTGAAAAGCGGGTCGTGGCTTCACTAAGACACTCTTTTACTGTATTAGGCTCTTGGAAGCTGTACAATATTTGGAGTAAATTCATAAACATAAACCAAGAACTACGTTATATCAGTTGCCACGAAGCGTCACCCAGGCCCGACGGCGCTTAGAGCAGATTGTACGTCGACTTGTTAAACGACCTCGTGCAACCTTTCAGGCATTTTGAAGCCTCGAGTAAAACTAACAAATTGCTTTCTTTGAGATACCTGTCTTAGAGATAGAGCAGTTGAAATTGACAACGAGTTCTAAATGCCAACGAAAGGCAAATGCATTGTCATTCTTGCGTTTATACGAGCCCGCAAAGCTGAATTTTTTACGAGCCTTATGAGATGATGACATGTTTAAATGCAATTACTTATTTCCTGCGCAGAAGATCATCAATTTATGAAGCACTTTTAGACTACCTTTTGGGAACACTTAGATTTGATAGTATGACTCGCCTGTTGACTTACCCAATTCAGCACAGGGACTCGTTCCTGAGGGATCTTTCACAAGACGGATACCAACAAGAGACGATTAATTTGATAGCAAAGAACCTAACGACAAATTTAGCACCAATTTGTCGCTGTGTTCGATTGGGTGGTCTCCGACTTCTTTCCCGCGAATGTTTTATTTTTCCCTTTCATTGCTACGCTGCAAGTAATAGGGTAGTCCGCAAATGATCGTCTGCTTCGAATTCGGCGCCTATCGACCTCAATGCCGACCCGTTGTGCAGGTTTATTGACTGCATACTTTAAGAATCCCTGCCTTTTCACATGACTCGATTATCGTATTGTGTCCATATCAGTTTAAGTAATATATATATATATATATATATATATATATGTATATACATATATATACATATATATATATATATATATATGAGAAGCGTGTGCAGTTTTTACATATACCTTGATATTCGCAAAATTGTAGCTGGTTTTCGCTTACGACGAAAACAGGCGCCAAACGCTGTCGTGGTAAAGTCAGAGAAAAGGATATGCATAGGTATCAACCAATTATCGCACGAATGGTGGCACATGTACAAAAAGTAGATGCAATTTGTAGCGTACCTGCTCTACTTGTGTGGGCAATCGGGACGTTACTTGAGATACCTTATCCACAAGCTATCTGCCGTCGCTTGTGGCGCTCCTCGTGTTGCACCACTTCACAGAATTCTGGCATGCTATGTTGTTTCTGCGTATGCGTTGAATGCAGTGTCTAATATGCATTAAAGCCAAACATCATGGTGAAAGTGCACGCGCCCAACATGTGCTGAACTGGGCAGTGTAAGTGGACACCTTAACGCGTTAACCCTCGATTGATTACGGCGTCTCCTAAAGACATTTCGTTCAATTTCAGTGCAGATCCTATGATTTGTTATTTATACCCAATGACGGATTGGTGAAGTTTACATTCATAATTCTCGTCACGATCATTCATTGGTGACGCATCACCACTCTAGCCTGTTACTGTTCACGCTTGGCTGGGAAATTGGAAGGCACCATGAAGTTTGATATCGCGCATTTCGCATGAGTATGTTCCCATGACAACAAATCGCGTTATGTCATATACATTTTTATTGCATTTGAATGAACAAAAAATGCCGGTGTATGCCGGTAGATACACTGGAAGACCTTTTAAGTTTTGACAACGTTTCCTTATGCCCTCAAAAACCGAACAGCGGTATTGTGGTTGTACGTCAGTTGGGTAAAATGAGTTCGAGTCCATAAATAGTCACGTGATATTCCAATAATACTTGGGCCGCTTAAAATATAGGCTAGGTCTGAATGGAGGGTTTGTGCAACAAAAAGCACAAGTTAAAGGAATACATTTTTTAGAGAAAAATTATAACAGGACCCGTAAAACAACACATGTATGAGGAATCAAACAGATCATTATACCACGAGTTCAATGGTAATTGCTATTTGCTGTTTTCTGTCACTTTGGAGTGGAGCACACTGCTTTTCTCTCTAAGTGGTTGCCGTGTTAGGGCTATTTTATACTAATACCTCTCTTGATCCTATGTTGAGGCATTAGCGGAATGGAGTACATAACACAGCTATTACGAGTCTTGGAGAAGCCGATCAGAAAGCTCACCATACAAATGTCCGGACGATCTTTCAGGACTTGAAATTACCGAACAACATAATTCTCATTTACCCTTATTGAGATATAACCAGCCGAGAACTTAGGTGTGAGATCTTGTCTTTGTTGCACTAGGCCTGTAAATTACTGCTGACATGAAGCGTGTTATGTGCTAAATATCTAAAAACCTTACAACTAAACATAACGAAAAGGAACGTAAAAATGCGTTAATGATTGCATCTCTTGTATTCCTTAAATTTAGTAGCTTATGTAAGAGCTGATTTGTGTTGCGAGTATAGATACTGCTTCCATGCCGAGTTTCAGTAGCAAATAGAATCCGCTTACCAAGCGTCTCGGGCGATACGTTACACGCTCGCTGTCATATGCGTCCGCTAGTGAGAAGCACGATGTCCTGCGTCTCTCATCAGTATGCTGAGGTAATATGGAATGGTGCAAGCTAATGATATATAGAGGCTATTTTTGGGTTAATTCTTTAGAGAATTGTATGCAAACAGAGGGAACGTCAATCATTTACGCGGATCGGGTTCCATCGCAGCCATACGTATTTGCACAGCGGATTCTTTCATACTGGACTTAATGTATTAACACACAAAAACAAAATCAGAGGACAAAGACTTACCAATAGTGTTATTGGAATCCACCATTAAGATATCCAAAGGCTTATTCTTAATTATAAATTATGGAAAACTAAAAACCTACTAAAACGGTTTTGAATGTAAATAATACATTTGATTATTGCATACGCGGAAGAAAAGGCATTTTGAATTATTTGGCCGAGACAAAAACAGTGGCACCAGCCAAATATTTCAACAACCAGTTGCTGAAAATTCAACAACAAAGAAAAAACAAGGCAGTTCTCCGGAACTGTCAAAGGTATTTCTATTGCGCTCATTATTTGAAAATAGTATTGCTATCGATCCAAGATAATTATAATTTCATTCATGCCAAGTATCGCAGCTTGCTAAACGTTAGAAGCTTAGATATTCATGCACACTATAAAAACTCCGCGTCGATTATTTGATCCATTGTCTTCTATATCTTTCGTAAGACGTGTTGTCTACGCTATTTGAGAAGTTTAATCACTAAGTAAGTTAATGCATGTCCTATGAAATTCGGTATAGCAAAGCAATAAGCGATCACGTCTCTAAAGCACCTTTTCTCGCCAAGTAAACGTCTAAGTACGCTGAAGAGGATATATATAAAAGACCGTATCTCTTATTTTTACATGCACATACTAAATACACATTTTTTTCAACATGACATGCAACTGTAACATTGGTTATTAACTTTAACAGATCATGATAGCATGGGCCCGATTTGCTGCTCAAAATTATGGGTACCAAATTTTATGATTTAGTATTTCGAGACTCGTGTACAAGACACTGTGGATAAACAATCACATTGATTGAAACAGGTATGTATTGTAATCAGACCGTAATTTCCCTCTCCCGTAAAGTGTGTCAGGTCCGTTTTACATTTGTTAGTTAACGTATCACATGCATGTGGAACATAGTGAGGTCTGAAAACCACTTGGAAATCAAAAGACTCGAAAAGATAAGTTATTAGCTGCCTATTGGAAACTTCTAAATTACATATGGTTGCAAGGCATACGAAATTTGGAAATGGTACTTACGTATCTAACACAAAGCGTAAATAAAATACACTACAAAAATGAATGCCACTACGAATTAAAAGCATTTGATCAAGAAATAAGTTATTACTATTTAAGTTATAAATTATAGTTTTGACATAAGCCCCTTTTTGCACAACATACTAAGCCAATCAGTCTCAGGTTGTTAGGAATGTCATGCGAGTGAAATTCTCTTTCGCATGTTCTGTAAAGTGGTGGACGCACTTTAATATTGACTTACCGCATTGTACTTCCATGTCATCACTAGTAATTTCAATGTACATGTGACAGGTATTAAATTTAAAATAAAAACACACTCTTCCGAATGTAATTGCTTCACACAGTCTTGAAGCTGTCTCCTTCATACAATGAGCAGCACAGTCCTTCACAAAGTAAGACGTGACTTAAATGTAGTGAGTAAATTCTAAATGTTGGTAGTTCATTTTATTTAAAATTAAATTCCCAATATACACATCAATGTTAGATAAGCCGTTCAAACCATGTGGTCTTTCTCGTGTGTATTAAGAACAAAGTAAGTTTTAAATGATATGGATGTCAGCGTTATTGTTCTTGCACGTGTCTACGTGCATATATATTGTTCTTTGTGTGTACAGGAATATATTTGTAAAGATCAGGTATTCGCTGATGATTTGCAGAATAACAAATGCATATCAGAGAACGATATTCTTCTATCTGTGATGGGATTTAGTTGCATTGTTTTTGTTTGTTAAATGCATCAAACAAGGTATCCGATATGCATTACTAGGCGCCAACAAACAATTGATTTGAGTAAACCTATATTACAGTACAGGGGATCGTGTCGTTAGACATGATATGAGAAGACAGATTACTCGAAAAGGGGAGTCGGGTTTCGTCATTTGAGTGTGGGCCCACAACGTTCCGAGAGTCTATCGTATAGGACCCTATGGAACAATGTGGGCACATTCTAACCATTGTATAGCGGATGTTGAATAGCGCCAATAAAACGATGATATTCAACTTTTTGCGAGAGAGTATTACCTAAGCTCATGGACAAGCGAGCTAAGCCCCTCATTGGTTCAAAGCGCTTCCGGCATTTTCGGCAATCCTAGACGGTACATCAATAATGGTGACGTGTATATCTATTCACGCTATCAACATTGACAGGTATCGGTTTGCCCAAGCATGCATTCTAGTGAATTTCAGCACTTTTCACATTATGGTGGATCGCATTGGAAAGGTGGACAAAGTTGAAGGCAAAGCTTAAAGTCACGTGTGAAAATATCAAAACTGTCATTCTTTAGAATCTGAAGAACGAAACATTTTTTCCTATCTGTTTACGTCATCAATGCACCTTTTTACGTGGAGCACATCCCGCATGTTCCAACAGACGCAGTCAATGTGAAATGTACAATTTATGAGAAGCCATATCATTACATTCTAACTAAGTGCGTATTTTAGACGTTTTCTTAAAAGCTCCAGTAAGGCCGGTTGCTGCCAGATGGTTAGAGGCCTAAAAAATAAAGGTCGTTACATTAGGTCACCTGCTGAAAACCTTCTTCAGGTCGCTTAATCTTATAGATCTATTTGACAAAACCAAAGCAATGTTTATATCATCAGCATCGCGCATGTAATACTACATTCAAGGCGCGGAAGTAAATGCAGTTTATTAACAGACTAGCCTCGAGATATTTTTATCTTGATTTCATTAGCTTTAACAATTGCCTATTGCAATGAGCTTATATGCATTCCGCCATGTCTGTAGCACGCGTACATGACTTTGCCTTACACACATCGTATAAAAAGTATGAGAGATGTCACTCAAGATAAAAAAGATGGTTGTTTTCATTAATTAATATTCTTACAACTTTAGCTGGCATTTGACCATATCGATAGTGATACACTCTGTGTCTGACCAAGTTAAACTTGCCAATCCATGCATAAGAACCATTTAAATTTGGTTGCATGTGAAATGCTCGCAGTGGGCTACAGGAAATGCAAAGTTATACCCATTAAACGTAGGCGAATACTGAAGTAAAACGGAGTTCACCACATGCATTCACAGAACAAACTGCCATATAACAGTTAGGAGAATTTAGGTCACAAATAAAGAAGACTCCGGATAACCTGACTGATACCTAACTGAAATTGCTAAACGGCGTGTGTAGCGAAATGTAGTTGATCATCTGAGCAGTCATGAGCGGCTGTAACACCTTTTTGGAAGAAATATGGAAAGCTCGAACTTTGTTAGGTAAAAATGTTTAGCATCACTGTTTGTACTAGTAATGAGTCGGTTTGTGAGCTGCTATAAACAAACAGTTTCTTTGTAAATAACGTTAAGGCAAATTATACAGGTGGAAGCATAGTCAACTGTAGATATACAACTGGCGCAAGAAAAACAAGGAACAAGTCGGCTTACGATTGCGATAAGAGTTACGTAAGAAGAATAGACTTACTCTATAATGGTGTAGCGTTAATGAGTTTACTTGCAGGGCCTAAAGATATTTCGTTTCTTGTTAAAGAACAGCTTTGTAAGGCTATGTTTAGCCGTAGTATTATCTACGGTTTTCTAGCTCTTAACCTAATCCTTTTCCTTTCTAATATCATGAAAAGTTAAATCAGATCGAAACTAACGAAAGACACCTACTAAAATGCGCAACTTACAGTATTTTTTTTTTAATTTAAGTATTGAAATGATGTGACTTTCGCGTCGGCAAACTTTACACCATCATGTAACATGAGGTATTTGCATACCGCACACCATTTATTGCTGTCAGGAAACCTTGATAATAATTAGATGTGTTTTTATCATCTCATCAAATAACAGTGTAGAAAGAACAATACATTTCGTCAAAGATTTAGGCCTCCTTATCTAATAATTCTTTTTGCATTGTATAAAAATCTTCGTAGATCTCGCTCGTCTAAGAATTTTGATACTAGATACCTAATAATGGATACAGAAACCATTTTTCTTGCTAATTCAATGGGAGCGCCCAATGTTGCAAATTACAAGACACTTGTTGGTTCCCAACCGTTTACTTAAATGAAATGTGTGACAGAAATCATTGTGTTAAGTAATTTGGAATACGTCAATAGCCTAAATTAATAGCCGCTGATCATAATTTATGGCAAAGGATGGAAAGAGTCAGTAAGTTTTCCTATTCACAAATGAAAGCAGTTGGCTAAATTTTGTAACTTGCTATTAGCTTTGCAAAAAAAGAGTGATACATATACTTAATTTTGTGCAGTTCACGTTACGTTTTGCCATTAGTGTCTTCTTTTTGTCTGTAAAGAAGACGCAGCTTGTATGCTAGATTGCAATGAACAAGTAAAACAAAGAGCCTTAGAAAGTTGCGATTAATGCATCCATAAAAAGGCAGCCGCTTTCGTACATCTAAATCTCCGGACTAAAAAATTTTATGTACATTGTCTCAGTCAATTTATAGTTAATCCGGACCCGATAGACAAGATAGCAGCTATGTTGAACGCGGGTACTTAAAGTGTGTAGCAATACTACTGTGCAAAAATTATATGATAATTTACGAAGTTAATAGATTTACATGATTACATAAGCTGGCCTAAGATTCAGGAAAATTCAGAATCACAACAAGGATTTCCGATTTAGTGGAGAAAAGGACAAGACTAATGTACTAGCTATAACACGAGGGAAATTATTTCTAAAATGGAAAAAGCAGATCGTTTTGTTAGAGAAATTATATTCTGTAGATGTTCTACCTCGTTTTTTTTTTCGCGTTAGTCCGATGCCGATTTAATTTTATTACAACAGCTAAGAAAATAGCGTTAATAGACTTTCGAAGCGTCAAAAAGTAAGCAACGGGTGGTCCATGATTCGCGTTTAGCATTCAAGGGATAATTTGACTTTAATAAAAAAAAACTAGTTATTAAATGACATTGATTTAGCATTTTCGAAATACTGTAGCGAGGCAGTATCTTTATAAAAGGTACCCCTACCAGAGGTGCCTTAGTAGTAAATTAGTAAACCGTAGCGTATTTGACTACAAGCAATTAATAATTGTATTCACTTAAAATTATATTCATACGCTATATTTATAACGACTGTTTAGCTCAAAAGCAGTCCATTCAATTTTCCCAAATTGTCAAACCTTTTAATACTGTCAAACGATTCTACGATGTTTAATTGTTAATATGCGAGGCGATGGAGAAAAAACTAAATATTTACTGCTGTATTGGCCAAAAATTGGTTTTAAGTCTTCTGTGTTGGCCAGCTATCAATCTTTTGAATATCAGCAACGTATCGGCTGGTAAATGATTTTTTTTGAGCGGATATAAAAAATATATACTTTTACTAGTACTACGTATTTACCTAAAATTTAGGTATGTGCTACCTACAACAAATCAATCAATTCAATTGATGTTTCTTTAGTCTAGAAGCAAATACGTGTCATAACAAACCTTGAAAGATAAATTGCAATACACGGTACTTTGAACTATTTATAAAATGACAGGGATTGTAATATATAATCAATCAACAAATTT
Source organism: Varroa destructor (assembly GCF_002443255.2). Classification (NCBI taxonomy): domain Eukaryota; kingdom Metazoa; phylum Arthropoda; class Arachnida; order Mesostigmata; family Varroidae; genus Varroa; species Varroa destructor. The sequence goes on along the minus strand of NW_019211455.1, from coordinate 59,079,146 downwards.
ATTTTCACTCATGGTGTATTATCGTAGCAGACTAAGAAACTTTCTTTATAGGTTTTACATTTTAGTAAAAAAATGCGACATTGGAAAAACGCAAAAGTTTCAGGTATGGTGTTTTTAATTTAATTGCACAAATCTCTCGGAAGCATGTCCACTTCCTTTAAAAAGTTCTTAAGTTGTCTTGTTAGGCACTAAACAAACCACCCATTCATTCGATCGGTTCAAGAAAGAATCAACGCTCAAGCTGCTTCTCCGCTTTAAGAATACTGAAAAAGAACGCTGAAAATACCTAGTCAACTCGCTTTTAGCAATGCGTTATTGATTCGAAAAACCGCGATATTATGCAAATAATTTATATTTGATGTTACATCTAGTTCCCATAAAACATTGCATTTTTTATCCGCGCTTTTTGATTGTTTTTTAGCACGCTTTATACATTTGAGCAACTATTTTTTTTCAAATAAAGTCTCTAGACATCCCAGCAGTATCTAGATCTGGGCCTTTACATTTTTTGCGGAACGGTTTTGTATCGGTTGAATAGATTTTAGCTCCCAAATTTGATCTAACTTTGAATCAGACTCTTATATTCATATCCAGTATATTCATATAAAACCCATTACCAAAACAAAAGCGAGTACATTTTGTATATCGTTTTTAAAATATCATTTTGACATTTTGTTTACAGACCGCTATAGAGGACTTTAATTATTCTTGTTCAATAAGGATATTTAAAACTTAAGATTATCTGCGTGGTGATTCTTCTTTCTATCTTTATTAGCAGATGGAATCATTTTGTAAACTAAAGTGAAACAGAATATAACGGCGACTGTAAGCAAGAACTACAGAAAACAAGTGTAAGTAAGTTTTCTAGGAACTCAGTTCATTGTTAATTTTAATTTTAAAGGTCCTGTTTATTTCTTTCTAATTGCCCTATTGAATTTTTCGTTCAATTCCGTCTTCTTTGTATCATATATTGTGCATTTAAGTTAATGTAAACATACATTTGGTTATGCCATGATAAAAATTTAGTAAATATATAATTTGCAAAAGATTTGTCAAGTAAAATATAGGAGGGCCATTGGGCGGTAATCATCCGCATGGCTTTTCAAAGTTTCTACAGGGAGGGATAATAATGTAGATCTTAAAATAATCAGGTACAGCTTTTTAGTCATTGGATCTATTAAAATAGAAGGAATAAAATTGTAGCTATTTTCTCTTTAGGCTTTTTATTAACTTTACCTTCCGTATCGAAAATTAACCATGAAGGAAGGGGCGTCTGGTGCTTCACGAGATGATCATGTCCTCACCCATCAGTTGTAATATTATATAAGCGAGCAAGTAGATCAATCACCAAATGGTTACAGTTTAGTTTTCCATTTAATTTTTAAAAGATTGATCCTTTCCTACAATTAGAAGGGTGATTTATTTCTACTTCTATTGTACTGTTACAAACAAATCAGGCAGACCTTGAAACTGAATAACTTTTGAAATGGCTAGAATCATACTTTAATATATGTCAGAGAGCAGTCCTTTATTTTTTACGCACTTGCTCCAGCGTTTTCAAAACCATTCGCGTTCTTGTGTATAATTTCCCTATCAATGGCTTGCTGAAGTAAATCAATAGTGAGTCATGCTTGCTCATCAGTTGTTCTTCTTAGCACATGGAAAAACTCGTAATCTCATGGATTTGGATCGGGAAAATAGGTGGATTAAAGCCAACATTTGAGATTGCTTTACTTTCTCAAGGAAATAACCGAGGCATGGCGATGAGGTCTGGCGTGGTCATCAATTAGCCACAGCACGTGCTTTCGATTACTGTGCCAACGGTTCATGAGTCTCTTGAGAAACTCAAGACAGCGGGCTGCATCTGTTGTTCCATTTTCGGCGGGTGCTTTATAGATGCCCTTGATTCTCCGTTGCAATTACCGTTATTTACTTACGTCCAACCGTTATTTACTTACGTACTCAGTTCTGCCACCCAACTCTATTTCTCTCCAGGACAGCACCATTCTTTCGTCTTGTTCCTCTCCTGCTGACAGTAATGATTGAACCATGCCGCGTATATAGCTTTTTGTTGACTAAAATTCTGCATATTTCACGTGGAATACACCAACACATTTCCAATTGGCCAGGAATCAATTCACAAAGACTTATTTTTTGCTCAAGCTCCGCATTTTCCTTATTTTAGTGATAATTCTGTAACACGTTAGATGACATGCCAGTTTTAGCCAATAAAACCCTTCGATCTTATGCTCTGCTTTTATGGAAAATTTTTCCGATTGCGCAAGTGCATTCTTATTTCTGGGATTCTGACACTTGGTCACTCATTCGCTAATATTTAACACACCAATCTACGTCCTCGAAACTTTTGCACCATACACGTACTACACTTTGGCAAATTTCTTAATCAATCTTAACTATTTACCTTCGAGCGACAAAAACTTGACAACTGAACGTTGAATTTCGAGATCAAAGGATGTTTTTCCTTTTGAACCTATTTCTCCTGGAGTAAATTCAAGCGGTTTCCACTCGCAAGTTTCTGCAAGACTGAAGGGTTTACCGTGTGCTAACGACGCGTAGTTCAAAGTTTATTCAATTTTAAAGTCCCCCGGTTTCATTTGCAACAGCCTAATAAATAAAAAAAAAAACACATTGGCATTCCCGATTATTAGAACTCTCGTTGACCGCACTGAATTGCCCACTGTACATATTTCTAATTCAAAATTGTTTTAGCACTGTTGTATTTTATAAAATCTGATACTTCCATTTGAGTGTTAGTGTTGTACGCAATAAAAGGGCACAACTGGTAATTCAAAAATCTTGAACGGGGTAGTGTGTATTGCTCTTTCGTACACAGACATACGCCAAGTACACATACAAGGTATTTTAAAATTTACACCAACATACTTCAAGAAGTGATAGATTTTAGTAGAAAAGATTTTGTAGGTTGGACCATGGGACGTCGGTTCATAAGTTAGTGGTTGAACGCAAACTTTTGTGTAAATGTGATATGATAAACACAATACTGCGCTACATCTCTTGAGTTATGCAAAAATCGCTGTTTTATTTCAAAATGTGCAAATCTATTCGTGAAAAAGAGTCGACCCTGCAGTACTTACCTCAACATGCTGACTGAAAATAGACAGTAGTAATGAGCCAAATTAGACGGGCTTTACACTTATCATGCATTATGGCCGGAGAATAAGTAATTCTAAATGGAGTGACAACTCGCACTTTCATATAATACTACTTGCTTTATTACACGAGTACAACTGGATATAGCTCATAGAGTAGCTTATACGTCTTCCATCCCCCTGAAATCTCTGTTCAACTCTTCTGAAGATGTTTCTTGCAGACACAAACGCACAATAATATTCTATTGAGCCGAAAAAGTATTCAGAACCTGCCCCTGTATCAATTGCTTCGCCGTATTCAATGCGCGTAAACCACCATTTTGCCCAGCTTATAAAAGATTTTTCAAATTCAACCATAGAAATAGACTTTGTTCTAGTTTCCTCTTGGATTTCTTTAAAACCCTAAGTTTTTTTACTTCGGAGTACACCTTAAGCTTTGTGAAAACGAAAAAAGTTACAGAAGCTAGATCTGGTGAATACGAGAGTTTAGAAAAAACAGATATCGAGTTTTCTTTTTACCTAAGTCGTGGTGCTAGTATCTGAGCTGCCGCGCTACTGCTGTGAAGGATTTACAGCTTGTTTTACAGGGTTTAAGCCTACAGATAACCTTGTTATGCAGTCTTTTTAACGTGACCATATTTCGTGTGATAGTAAAACCAATTAGTATGAATGAACATTGAATCACCCTGCGATAGTCAAAAGATACCATCAAAAGTCTGTTTTTTTCTATTAGAATTTTGCAGTTTCTTTAGGCTGGAGGCGCTTTGAAAGTGGTACTTTATATATATATATATATATATATATATATATATAGAAAATATGCCTTTGTTCCCGCGTCATATCCGTATACGAGCATCTACCCACCTGTAATAATGCATTGGAACAGATTTGGCATTTTCTGGAGTGCGTCAGCGTTGCCCTAATACAAAGGGAACCCTGCCTTCAAAGCGTTCTCATACAACATAAAATCGTTATTACCATTTGAACACGCGGTATGACTCATGGGCTGGTGCGCCTTTTAAGGTATTGGTAGCACCTGATTTCTTAGGATAATGGACAGTAATCATTCACATTGAAGCAAAGTACAAAGCGCTTGCAAAATACAGACCGTAAATTCTAATGATCAGACAATTAACTTACGGATAGTAGAAAAAAAGTAAGTATAGTATCACAAACTCGACCACGGATTGCTCTTTAGCTAACAAAATCCGGGCTTTTTACTGACGCTTGTTTGACCCGGTAAGACATACAAAATAATAAAAAAAAATGAGAACTTGATTTAGACACTACCAGTCGCGACCTCTAATTAATAGGTTGTTGTTCTCATATTTCCCAGGGAAGAGCGTCAGGTGAGGTGTATTTTGTCAATATGGATGAAAGGGCAATCCGTATTGTGTTTACCTTTGTGAAAGATTTAGGATTCAGGTTACAAACATCAAGGTGGATTTAACATTATGCAGTCCTTCCCCATGTATCCCGATAGTTTAAACTTCTCGCAAGATTTCTGAATTGGAGCGTAATTGAATCACTGTTAGCGATTTCTCTTAAAAGTACGAATAAATGGTTTAGAAAGAAATTATAGCAAAATTTCATTAACTTTTTTGCAAACAGCCGAACAAAGACGCATCGAATAGCATGCACGTGTGTAATCTTAACGCATTACGTAAATATTTGGTGATGAATAAGCCCTTCTCCAAAATATGCCGCGTTCGCTTGCAACGGATTAACCCCGGTGTAATGAATGACGTGTCGAAGAACAGTTTAGAAATGAAGAGGAAAGGTTAAAGTTTGGAATAGCAAGCCGGTAACGGATGTGAATCCAGCGCTACACGTTCGAATGAAAACAATTTTAAAGGAATGGACTGAGACGAGCCCACTAGCTGAAATCCGGTTAACAAAGGTTCAATCGGCCGGAAGTGTACGGTAACTACTTCTGAGGATATGTGTAAAATGTTTCTTATCACTTACCTAGAATGAGCGAGTATATTATGCGGCCAATATTGGCCATATGAAGGACACCACTCATACGAAGCTGTCTAATTTAGCCTAGTGCATTCTTACCAAAACAGTTCTCCGTGCCACAAGTCGCTTGTTCACGGTACGTAAAATAAGTTACACAAGGCGCTGGACGAGCACTGGCTAGGTCAATCTTCCAGGGATTTACAGGTATTTTTAAATGTAAAAGAAAAACTTGTAAATAATAAGCAATTTCCAGATATATTAGAACAATAGCCTTAATATACCACCTCTGATAAAATTTAAGTGACCAAAAAAGTTAGTATATTTGAAGCGTCTTTGTTTACACAAAAATATGTTTATTTCAGTTCCAAACCCTTCATGGCACAGCGCTCGTTCCACTTAAAATTTACAGCGGTTTTAAATTCGTTGCGTTTAAAGACTAATCCTATTTCCTCTTAAAACTACTAAATTACTTACGACCTCTCTACTAATTAATGCATACGCAACTTTGCAGCATACGAAGCTTTGATTAACATTAGCTAAACGAAGACTATGATAGTTCCAATATGAAAAATACTACTTAAATATTATTACAAGTGAATCATAATATTATCGGTATTTAAAACGGCCCTCCAACGATTCCGCCGTAACCAGGCTTCGACGGACGAGCACCTGTCTTCATAAGTTCTTGAACAGATGGCCGTTTCGCTGGGATCTGTAGTTCACCTTCTAATGTGCACTTTATGTCCTTCGGTTTCTTTACCTGAACACACCCAACTTTAAAAAAATGAAATGACTTTAAACGTACATTTTACTTATTAATGAAGTCCATCAAAATTAAGCTATATATAGCGAACGCAGAAAACATGAGACATTTGGGTTACTTGGGTGATTAATATAATACCATATCATACCAAGTAATGATCCAATGCACGATGTGCAACACATGTCAGTGTTTTTTTGGACATTTTAACATTTAGAAATTAAAATATTCGTAATTAAGGCAATTTCATATTATCACTAAGGGAAAATCAAAGATTGTCCTTAGCAATATATATGCAGTGATACATTATTTTCCTCCTCATTCGCTATAAAACTCTAAAAAACTTTTTTATGAAAACGCATAATTTCTTCGCTTATTTCCCACCATATGAATTATCAACAAACGTTTCTTCATATGAATTGTATTTTGCTTATATTGGACAAGTCCACTCAGCTCTATCAACAACGAATAAGATAAATATATCAACACATCACCACTCATCTCCAAATATCTAGTCCAAGTCCGTACTGTCTTTATTATGGTATGCAAAACACGCGCAGTCGCTTATTTTTCCAGTAGGTTACCAGTAAATCTTTTTAGAATGCGTCCAATAAAGGCAATAGGATAGATCGTTTTAAAATGTTAGAATAAAAATATTCAATGTAAATCTGCTTGCATATTCGTGCATCTAGTATAATTCCGTTGCACAAAAACCTTCCACAAGGTTCACGTACCTTTAATAATATCTACGTCTAGTCTGACTTCTTTCAGCAATGTTTGCAATAGGGAAATGGGCGCGTCGTACTTGTACAAGATGAAAGAGCCTGTATGATGGACCTGTTGGATAATGTCCACCGTAAGAATAACAAAATAGGCCAACTTACAAACCGAGTGAATCAATGTGTCATGGTAAGCCGTTAACGTAAGACATCGTAGCCTGTTGTGAATCTGCCAGGTATTTATTATTTATTTTTTAACACGTACAACGAAAATAAATAACTATCCCGTGCCGTAAGCTTGTGAGGTACGTTGACGTTGGAGCTCGACTCACTTTAAAACAATAAATATATGTTAAATAAGCTAACTGCACTCATCAACATCAATGTATATATCGTTATAAAAGAATGATGTATATCAACGAATTAGTTATATTACATGAACGGCTCACAAAAAAATCTCTAACATATCATGTGGTTTCTTTTAAATACATTCTTTTAAATTAAGTTTCAATAGGAAGTATACGAATCCATAAGCTACATTACAAAGGAAATAAGTTTCAGTGAAAGAAACAACAATACAAGATACAGGTGAAATAAGCTTGCATATAGAACGCGATGATAGGGTTTCTTTCATGGTGTATGCAGCTTGTTTTCATTATTTACAAAAATTTGGTTTTTTAAATTTTTTACCACGGATTTTACCTAAAATCACATCGTAAAAATACCTTTCCATGAGACGAGGTTTTGTGGGCAAGCTCACGGTTTAGACCGATATTTTGGATAGAACGAAGTAGTGCTCCATTGTCGAGAAGTAACTGTCCCATTCTTTTCATAGTAGCAATCGTTTGGGTCTGGAATATAAAGAGGCAGGAGAGGAAACAGTGTGAAATTATCACGTAGGTCTACCGCGTGTTTCTAATAGAGTAGTTAATGATATAATAACTTTACTTAACATTCCAAATACGTAAGAGAATTGGTTTGCATGTAAATACTTCAAAAATACATAGTGTGTAAAGCATTATGCCAAAATATATGCAACTGTGATTAGGAGTCAGACTTACCTCCTTCATAGATCGCATAACCACCAGCAATTCGTAGAGTGGCATAGTATAATTTTTTTTATAATAAATATGAAAGTGTATAAGTACGATAACTGAGACAAGTCTGGTTTAGTCTATATTAAACCACTTTTCACAGCTTAGAGAAAAGCACTTTATGAACAGCAGAAATAATTCCGAGATTCGCGGGGCGCTACCATGCGTTAGCTAGGATGAACTTCGTTCGATTCTAAAGAACAGTAGCCGCCCAAAATTTTTACGCACAGGTAGGCGTTCGTAGGAGCCTCTTTTAATAGCCTGGCTTACCTAGCTTTATAAATTGCTCAGTTAATATATAATAATAAAGCAAATCATGATATTCCCTATTTTATAGCATAAAATCTAAGATCGTTTATTCTTTCGTAATGGTTGCGGTCCTTCTGTTTGTTTACGACAGTAACTGTTGTCGTAAGGATTCTTGGTCTTCATTTGTTCACAAGTGGTGACCTCTCATTGTCGAGCCATGGCTTTGCTTCAGAGGAACGCTATTTATGTAAGTTTAACGAATATGTTCAATATAAAAGTGTGAATTTCTTTCGAAACTTATCCTAATAATGATAAATTCACCCGAGCAACATCTGAGCAAAAGTAGTAATCATTTTACTTGTTTTGCTATGTGCAGTTCAACCTTCAACAGTGTTTCGAAGCTGCAGAAGAAACTTTATTTTTATAGTCATAAAATGTTCAATTCAGCCATATGTACTTCTTGGCTTGTAATTGATTTGTATAACAGTTTGTGAAAAGTGGTATTAATATTATTTGTTTCTTTTTAAAATTTTTTCCACAGGCCGTCCGGCAATTCTCCATGAATGCTGCGTCGAAGCAGCTTGTTAAGGTGAGTCGAGAAGGGTTCACATTACTGTCCTAATGCGATATTAATTAAGTCTTACCCAATGAACATTTCTACAACTAGAACATTGTACTGAAATAGTTATTTTACCTTACGTTATTGTAGTTTGGCCTATCCATAATTCAGCTACCGTGAACAATTGTGGATCACAATGTTAGTATATTTTGCATGTCCTTTTAATAGGAATGGAACTTGCCTTTTTATGCGGCATTACTCCATTTACATAATGATTATGCCTCATTGACTTCGGTATTTTGTCTAATTCCGACGACCATTTGTTCAGCTAGTCAGGTCGCTTTCATCGTCATTCAGGAAAGATCCTTTTAAATTTTAGTCAATCACTTTCTGTTTCAAATATATTATGTAAAGGAATGTAATACAGAAATTAAATATGAAATTAAATGTATAGCTCGTTTAACTTCACAACTGAATTTCATTTTTGAAATAATTTCTTCTGATACCCTATATATATATATATAGGGTATCAGAAGGTATATATATATATATATAAACGTGGAATATTTACGGAAACTACAAATTATATTACAGCGCTCTTTGTTTAAAAAGAATTACATACAACATGCCTAATGCGACAATGACATGTGTTACAGCCACCGATTGCGATTTTTGGCATCGAAGGCCGCTATGCCAATGCACTGTACTCCGCGGCTTCAAAACAGAAGAACCTTGCAGTCGTTGAGAAGGACCTTCTTAAAGTCAAGGTACATACGAGTTTTCGTTTTCTTCTTCAAGTAGGCTAAAGTGTTAAAAACCAGTACGCAATATTGATTCTTTATAAGAACAATTAGTCATACTTATATCTGTATGCACACATACAGCATTTAATTCGTTAAATCAAAGGAAAGGAATTTTGAAGTTCCTATCACGTATCTTTTATTATTTTTGTCATATATTCCATGATGTACTTCCGCTTTTTTATACAGGCCGCGATTAAGTCAGATAAGAAACTAGCGGAGTTTCTATGTAACCCGTTGATTAAAAAAACCCTCAAGAAGCAAGCGATTGAGGAGGGTTTGAAGAAAAACAACTACAACCCTCTAACCATTAACATGCTGGGCGCTATGGCGGAAAATGGCCGCATGAATTATGCGAATGCCATTATCACTGCTTTTTCGAAAATCATGTCTGCCGAGCGTGGGGAGGTTTTGTGCGAGGTCACCACTGCCAAGGTATTTATTTGGCATTATACGGTCATAGGTTTTCAGGGTTATAAAAAATATGAATGACGAACCCCGAAAACACCCTTTAGAGATGCAAGGCAAGGTGCTGTCATTTAGTTTTAAACACACAGGGTAGTAGTTAATGGGATCGTTCACATTAAAAAGGGCTAAGTGTCGCATCGTAATGCAAAATATCTGTGTAAACTATAAATATAACATAAATAAATATACATAAATAAGTTGCGTAAGACGCGCTTCTTTTTTTTACTTAACATGATGACTGACATCTTTGTATTTCAGTACGTTGTTTCTGTCAGAGTTAGAAATTAATGATGAGCTGACTTGCTTGATATTTTCGTAAAGGACGCTTAGGAGCACGAATACTTTTAACCAATATTTGTTTAACCAGCATTTAATTACACTAAATCCTAACATTTTAAGACCCTGTTCTTTCCGCATAAACAGTCAGCGGTATGATTGATTTGTGTAGGTTTATGTTCAACTTATTTTTAACATCCCATATTGTCGAAATGACTTACCATCAACAACAAGTACAGTAGAATTCACATTAAACCCGGAAATAGTCTTCAACATAAAATTGGCACACATATACTATAGTTTTCTTTATATCCTGCTTTGCAAACTCCATTCTCATGCACAATTTCTATTGCGTATAGCTTTACAGAAAATATCACCATTTGTATATTTCAGCCTTTGGATGACGCGAGTGAAAAAGAGCTTCAAACGGCGCTGTCTGCTTTTACAAAAAAAGGAGAAAAAATTCTGTTGACAAAGAAGATAGATCCTTCAATCTTGGGCGGAATGGTCGTGTCGATCGGTGACAAATACGTTGATATGTCTATAGCTACTAAGATTAAAACGTACACAAAGATCATCAAGGACGCCGTTTAAATGACTGCGGCCTCTTTTAGCACTTTGCATACAGATAAGAAACAATTAAAGAAAAGTGAATTATGAGTGGTTAGAAAAAAGGAAAAGTTTACAACTACGCGATCTTCCGGAATAAAAAGTAGTAAGCATTCAAAGATGCAGCTGTTTTCGGAGGCAGATCAGATAAACGAAAAGCGAAAAATATTAAACGCAGTTTATGGCGATTGATTAGCAATCGCTATTAATGGTAGTACAACGTGCCGTGCGATGAATTCACTAGCAAGGAAGAGTATCTCATATTGTCATCCGGTAAGCCAAAGTAAATAAAGATAAAATATATCAAAACATGCGTGCGATTTTCAGTTAATCCCCAAAGTCTGGGTTGACAGGATGATTAATTTCCAAAATATCTAAGTTATAAAATCACAAAAATAAATATGAGTCAAAAATTTGTCTGCTCCTTATATATTTATAGAAATAGTTCCAAGAGCACACGTTATGCTCATCGATTTTATGTTATATACATATATACTTTTAATTCACTCTACTAATCGAGCAGCTAAGAGGGCGCAACTAAGTATTAAATAGTGATTAAATAGTCGCATTAAATGAAATAAATATTTGCATGAGTTAAAACATGGCGACATATCACGTCGTCTGCACATATAGTAAACAGGCAGCTAGTGTAAACATTAATAATAAGAAACAGTCGTCGGGCTGCCAGTCGAGCATCTCACGTGCAGGATAGTGCGTGCCACTATTTACAGATTGCCTTAGAAAATTAATTATTCGGAAACAGCCGTGCTCGCTCAGGTTTATCTGAGTTGCAGCCATGAACGTAGACAAAAGGACAAAGGCCCCTGCTTCGGTTCCATACCAACAGTTTCAACAACAACCGAAAAACCCTAAAAAAGTGAGTAGACAAAAATTACAATTTTAGGGTAAATTAGAATAATTATATTTATGCAAAATCGTTCGCTATCAATATTTAGTACTCAGATACGATAACCCTTGCTAAATATTTACTGAAAACTGACTCCGCAACAATGAATTTAATAATAAAATTGTTACTGTCATAAAATAAAAGTGATCGTCATTTTGAGCATTTGGAATGATGAATTTATGGATGCTCGGTAGCTTTGCTAACAAGCTAAACTTGCTAAAAATTGCTAACAAGCAGACTACAACATAATACTCCCTTCGTGTGCCATGTCTTAAAAATTTAAAAGTTTCGCTAAACTTTTAAATTTTAAACCTGAGACAATGAACCTTTGAATGGTTATGTGAAGCTCTAATCTAATTTTAATCCTAAGCGCATTTCGGATTTTAGTTCTTACAACGCGGCGATGGACGGCAAGATGATGAGCTCAAACCTCGAAGTAAGTAATTATGAACATTTAACAACATCAATTTTCCGAGTCCCATTTACTATGACATCTTGCGCCACTCACGTTTTGAACGACTCGTATGTAAAGGTTGCAGTAAAATTTAGAGGATGTTAGATAAAGATGAAATACCTCTTCATCAGTATAGATTAGTGTTTTATTAAAAAAGATAAGTGATCATTTGTTGTATCCTATTTCGGCAGAAGCATTTCTTAAATACTATTTTATTCAATGAAGCTGCTGTTTTCCGATTTTTGTTAATTTTATTTTAATAAATGTATCCATTCGGATTATAACTCTTTTCGAGCTGACGAAATTTAGGGAAATCGAACAAGAATTTGAACCCTGTTGCGAGCTGGCTCATACCAACCATAATCTCACATCAGATTATTAATATTTCCGAGCCCATAATCTTGCATCCGCACTCGACACCTAAATCAAAGTATTATATATTTTAATGCAAAACGTTTTCGAAACGTATCGTTTCTAATAATAACTTGCTTATCTGGTAGTACGTTGAATCATGAGAAAATACTCAGTTATTGCGGATAAATTCAAATCGTGCTACTGCAAGTGTAACGTTAATCTACAGTGAGAAAGGTACTAGAAATCAAGTCATGGTTTTCATTGTATCACTGCTTCTTCAGTTTCAAAATCAAATACTTCGGTCTGAATTACAATAATCGTAGTTCACCAATATTGATATTCCAAGGAGGAGAGCACGCAATGCTTGCAATTGTTTAGATCCCGCTTTAAGAGTCGTCTCTTCCACTCTTATCTTTCTATATATATTTTGCATTGCACATATAATAGTTACTGCATGTTAATTGACAGACTCATTAAAAGATTCATTTCTAATGAATGAGAAATTATAAAATTATTATCAGTAATTATAAATGATAAAAAAAAACGTAGAACGTAATAAATCTGTTGTGCTCGGTCTGCTTTTATAGGAATCTCTTTTTAGATATCCATAATCACATCAACCACTAAGTGAAGGTTAAAAAAGAATTACATAAAAAACTGCATACATTTGAATATGCATAATTTTATTCCAAATCCTCGTTGTACAATTGTACCGAAATAATCTTATATGAATCTTTGTTTGAATATCTGATCAGCTTCACGTGCCATCATACCTCACTTGAAAATAAGTAACCAAATGGATCAGCTGCATATTGATGAAAATTCTTATTAAAAAAATTTCAAGAAATGAAGCAATCGAATGACAATAATCACTGCCTCTTTGATTTTTAATTGAACGCCTACTTGTTGAGCACGTGGAGCTGTTAGACATTTAAAATCTACATTAAAGGTTTTAATTTATGAAGCACAAGCGCAGAATGCGCATGGCTCGAGTGGCTACGCTCGTTCAATTCAAACTCGATTATAATAATAATAATCTCAATTTATACAGTTCGTCCGTAAATGATACGTATAGAACGGCCTTATATAACATAACAGACAACTTGAAGAATAGCAACTAAATTTTATGATGTTCAATCAGTAATAATAGGCATAGGCTGTTCCTACGGTCATCCTTGCCGTCATCATTTGTGTAACAGCCAACACGTTTAATAAACGGAAAATTAGGTATGATACGCTTAGGCGTAAATATAACAATGCTGAACGTATGCTAATCATGTCTTTATGATGTTATTGGTTTATTTAGAGCTAGAAGCAGGCCTTGTAAGTGAAACATCAGGCTCTGGCTTTGTTGAGCACGGTTCTACAAAGGTTGTGGCAGCCGTGTTCGGCCCTCGGGAGGTCACTAGACGGAAAGAATTTTCGCTCCAAGCACAACTCAGGTAAATAAAAGGAACATTGATGTAAATGAAGTGCTGTCGCATTTTGCCTTCTGTAAAGACGAATCTAGAGAAATGAGAAGTAGAACACAGTTAGTGAAATAAAGACAAAAGGGTTAACTATCGAACGTAAAGCAGGATATCGAACATTGTACTATAATATCAGCGCCTTTTAGCAACCGGGAGAAGCTTTACTACTGAAAAAAGGGTGTCTCTATATTATAGCTCTTTACTCAAACGAAATTACTAGGAAGTATTTTACGGAACCATTACGTGTAGATAATATATATATGCCAAATGAACATGTTTCACATGTATTGCCGTTGTAATTGTTTGTAACGTTTTTTTTATTATTATGTATTTATTTTATTATTAAACGAATTATAGATGTGTGTTTAAATTTGCTCCATACGCAAATGCTGGCGTATCTGCACGTGGGGCTGATACATTGACTCTCGCAGAGCAGCGAAATTCGCAATGGCTCGAAGAAGCACTGCGACCAGTTGTCCAGCTTCGGAGATACCCAAAAGCAGCAATCGATATCCAGGTATTGTTTTACATAAAATGTCTATTTATCCACTGATGAATAAAGGCAGCTAAAATGAGACAGTGCAATACACAACCCAAAGTGGCTTCACTTAAGTACAGTACTTTGTGATTTTAACATAAAGCAGTGTAGGTGTTTTTACTAAGTTGGTTACTAGGCAGTTATAGACATACTCATAAAAAATGAAATAATTAGAGTTCAAACGAAATTACGAGGATTTGCTCATACCTTGGTATTTGAAATTTCCAGAAGAGCTTTTCAGAAAAAAAAGTAGTTTCGTACGTGGCTCAAATTGATAAAATGAATAGAATTATATCTAAAAAAATCCATGTTTTAAATTATTTTCTAGGTGATCTGTTTGGAAAATGATGGCGGAGCTCTCTCCTGCGCGCTTACGGCGTGTGGTTTAGCTTTGGCGTCATCTGGAATTGAACTGTTCGACCAGGTTATTGGAGTCAATCTAAGAGTTCATGGCAACAGGTTAGCAACAAAGGTGGACCTACCTGCAGTAGTTGCAATTAGTATTATCTGCTTCAAAAGGTATCAAACCTTTAAAACCACAAATAGGTGATAGAACAGTAAACGGCTCCTTACTGAAAATCATACTATTAGTTAACCTTACAGTTTGTTCCATTACATTTTGAACTTTTTATTAAAACTATTATTATAGTGTTAAGTCAAATTATAACGAATTCTAGATCCATCGGGCGCTAACAAAGGAAATGATTAAAACTTTTTTACATGTATTGCTCATATTTTGATAGGATTCTTATGGACCCAACGCGAGAAGAAGAAGACCTTGCTTCACCCAGCGAAGGAACATTTGGGAATGTGACCATTGGATTTATGCCGGTAACTTTTGTAAACATTTGTGGAACCAATTAGATAATGAAAAACCTCAATTAAGCATCTTTTGTCTTGACGGTTTCATTAATCAATCACTGAAAGCAAGTTCCAATACCTATGATTTGTATGTAAGTTTAGGTTCTTCGGCAAATCACAGGACTACTTCAAACAGGAGATTCTGAGCCAGCAGGTCTTTCCCAACACGTCGGGGCTCTAGTCAAGGTAAAAGAATATTAAATATTGTGTCGTATGCTGGAGCTGTAGAGCATGTAGTTTTCTTTGATGTGTATTTAACAGTTATTTGTGAATGCTTTATACACTTCAGCGACACGAAACATTATATTCAAATATTTTTCGCATTATATATAATGTAGTACATCGGCAATACATATTTTTAAATCGAAGGTTTTTTTAAATTTATGGTTAGTTTTGTAATGGTTTATTTTCGTATTCCAGGTAGCGGATCAAGTAACACCATTAGTAAATGAGTGTCTCATCAACTTCGGTAAAATACAGGAAAAACTAAGTTCCTTACAGCTAGATTAATCAAAAGAATTACTACACTGGGTGTACTTCATTCTAAGTTTATGAGTTTAATAAAAGAGCAAAGATACGGCGCTTAAGAGAAAAGAGGAGCCATAGAAGAGGAGATACGGATATGGACAACTTTAGAGATCGTCGAGGATTCAACAGTTTTTATAGAAGGCCATTGATTATGTGATCATAGTAACACCGTTGACAAGTGCTAGCTGTTTCGTGCCAAAACAGGTGAATTTCCGTAAATTCAAGGCGGAGCTCACTCTGGCTATTAAAATAGGAGACATCGTAAGCCGTATGTGGAGGTCAGCAGTACACATATGGTAGAATTTAAGGCAACGAAAGTACTGCATGGTTGCATGGACGTAGGTTCAAATGGACGGACCGAAAGACAGATATGATCTAGTTTATTGTATTTACTGTTTACCAGTGGGCGGTGCTAAGTACAAAAAATAACTATTATGGGTTATTAGAAAGTTATACAGGAATTCGTTATTTAAAATTCTGTCTATCGCGAGGTTAATATTTAGAGGGCGTAAGAACTACGCATGAATTAAAATTTAATTGTAGTTTAAGTGGCATAAAGGAGGTAGCACGTACTGTATAAAAATAATGCATTTACTGACATTTAATTCTCGATAATGGCTTAAGAGAACCGATTAGTAAGACGTGCAATGTAGATAATTAACGAATTATGAAAATGGTACAGTGCTATGATTCTTAGCACTGTACCAAGCATATGTAAACTAATTCATGTATGTGACACAATTCTGTGTGTCGATCGATGAATTTCAGTAAAAATATTTAAGCATACTAACTGCGTTTTATCGGTATTTGGTATCGTGATAGGAAACTGTAATGTTACAAAAAAGTTTACGAACCTATTTTACATTTTAATACTGTACAGCAATGGCTGTAGTGAATTATATAGTCAGTTATAAAACCTTGATCACTCTAATAGATTTTTGCGAACTCGGTTCGCCTATATTCGACGGTTCAGAAGTATGATTTCAAAATAGTACGTTGTCCCGGAATATGCTAAATTTGTGCTGGCAGGGTTACCTTCTACCAAGCAAAATTTAAAACTTTGTCACCTTCTCTTAATAACCATATTTTAGACCGCGTACAAAATAAATGCACGTTATACGCTTCTGTACTGGAGTTAAGGGTTCAACATTTTTTTTAAGCTGTTTACGTGTGTGATTGCGTGGAGTGATCGTATTGTTTTTATATAGGTTAGGAAAATTATTATCGACAACATGTAGACTCATACGCAATAGTTGGCTAGGTGCCAATAGGCTTGCTAAATTTTTTTGAGCAGATAATCATTAAAACATACCTTCCCTAAAATAAATAATCTTTAGTATATAGTTGTTCACATTGTGGAAGCTGAAACTCTCTGTATACTGATTTATTGTCTACTAACTCCAAAAAACTACCATAACGATTGTAAAGCTTTGATCATTTATTTCCAATTCCGGTGTGTCCGATGTTGGCAACTTATCGCGTAAAGATGGATAATACGCGTAAGCCACCCCGAAATGAAACGAACACACTGTCATTGGAGAAACACCTATTTCGTAAATTGTCATCTGTTTTTTGAAAGCACGAAGTTATTAACAACGTAGTGACGTACATGATATTCAGACGACTACGATATTTAGACCAATGCATCACATACATATGTATACCGACTCTGCTAACATCGACCGTATCGATGCTGCACCGGTTAAAATGTAAATATATGCTTTCTTTCATTATATACTCTCTTGAAGCTATGCGGTTAGTGCGCCTATTGCGCTGTGACACGAGGTTCGCTCAGCAGCTTTGTTCTTTGTAAATGTATGAATTAATAACAGGATTGGTTGTCTAAAATAGTAGTGCGTTTTTCTTACACGGCAACCTTTGGTAGGCATAGTGCAGTCGCACCACAAGAATTAGTATACGAAGTTACGCATTTTATTAGGATTCCGTAGCTTTTTCTGTCGCCAAAATATTAATTGACAATCAAATATTTTTGCTTACGATTTGTTCTTGTTGCAAACATTTTCCGTAAAATATCTCTGTGTACGGCTTTTCCGCTGCCTCAATTGTACCGTGTCTTAAATAAAAATGATATTTAGTATTTCTTTTTCTAACAAACTCTGCATAACAGCTTTCTGACGTTAAGCAAAAACATACATTAACCTTCAAATTTATTTGTGCAGCAGAACAATCCTGCAGCAGTATTGCACAATCGTTGCAATATCTGATTCCGCATTGACGTTTTGTAGTGTCCCCGTATCTTTGGAAAAGTCTTGACATGATTGTTCTCTTCACCAGACTCAATGTCACCACGGAAGCAAAAGATCAACTGTTATGATGAGAATAAAAGCCACCGTATAAAGTAGTCCGTAGCCGAAAGGGTCTCCACTAAAAGTAGCTCGTGTGCTGCAGTTTACGCTGTCTTTGACTCGAACGTGGGGTAAAATCCCTTGAGAAGATAAGTTTTACCGTTAGTCATTGTAAATTTTTATTTGGTAGACTCAACAGAATTAAAGTTAGTAATACTAAGAATTATGCTGATTTATGAATAATCATTTGAAGCCATCGAATCTCACATACATACGAATATGATCGTTCTTTTCACCACGTTGGAAAAATGTTTCGCACATGCTGTACATACTGCTCTATTCTAATCCCGCGTACTGCTTAAGATGGGTAGACCTACAACAGATACCTTTAACCCATTTACGACTTTAAAACAATTTGTAACATGCATAGTTGCAACACAAATGATACAAAAAAAAGCATGCATGTTTTCCGCGCATGCCGAGTCAGTTCCGCAAGGACAGCGCCTACGCCTTGTTGATTTTTTAGTTATAACAATACCAAGCCAAGTACCCTATTTGTTCCTTACCTGATTATTATCGCGATTGGTTGCCGGTTGGTCCGGGGCAGAAGCATGCGCGTAAGCAGTCCCGCTGTTAGGGGTTACGTAAGCTGGTGGTGGAGCCACGTAGGCTGGTGGTGGTCCCAGTTCTGAGGATCCCGCCGTTCCCATGACACCAGGATAGGGAGGAGGTTGTTCTACTGTGTACACTTGATTCGCTGCAGATTGAACAGTTAAGATAACAGTGTACGAAAGACTCATTGTTTTAAGCATATATATATATATATATATATATTAGTAAATTAATAATAATAATAAATAGTAATTAATTAAACATGCATATTAAAGACTTATTCGTATTTGTTTTATATTGCATCATATTTGTGTATTGATCAATATGTGTTACAATTTAAATATTTCTTTCATTATGACGATGATCAACAAAGCATAAACTAATCGTCTTGAATAACCATTTAAAGTTTTTCTTAAATTAACACGGGCGCAAACCCTAGTTTTTAAAGCCAGCATACGAATTTCTGCTCGTTTGAGGCTTTGGCCGTTCCAAATTAATGCATAATATTAATGCGTGTCATTCTGAATTGACAAGATCATATACCACTTCTCAGTTTTTCGTTGCATATAGCCTCTCTGTTAGTAATACAGCTGCATGCAACTGATGCATTATGCATAAAATATTAGTGAGGGTTTAGTTATTCTGTGATAACTTGCCTGGTGGATGCTCAGGGAAAACATTAGTGGGAATGTAAAAACCATAGGGCGCGGGACCCTGTGGAGCCATGTACGCGCCAGGCATGGCATTGACGTATGGGTATTGCGTTGGTGGCCTTAATGGATACGGGGGAATTTCACCTATGTACCTGCGTAAAACCAAGTAACATAATTAGAAACATGAGGTCAACTTTTAGTAATCCATTAATTTTTTGAATTCATTGAGATAAATTGACACTTAATTGATACCAAAGGTACTTCAAATACTACGTGCTTGAAGGTCCGGAACCTTAGAAGAACCGCGCATACACAAGAAACAGTCAATAAGTAAACATTTTGCCACTCAATCATAAAGGGAACTTTTCAGTTAATATCGGTTGCTGTGATAATATCAGTGTTAAGTTGGCTACTACCCACATTCTATCCATCTTGGATGGAAATAAAAGATTGTTGATGTAACGGGTGATGCGATGTGCATGGAAAGACGAATCTTTTCGCGATTTGTAGGCTTTTCCTTAGTTGTAGGGGCATCTGCGTTACTCTCTTTGCCACCGCTATTTTTTATACTACACTGAACTCGGTTTAGGACGGTAAACAAATTTGGTAGTCATCGCGGAAAGTTAAGGCTTACACGAAAATCCTAGCGCTGGAAGAATATATTTACCAAAATAAAAATCAAACTTGTAACATGTCATAAGTCAATGAAGGAAACGATGAAGCTCGGTAGCGCCAAGGTGAATGGTACACGTGTTTAATAACTTGCACACGAACGAGAAAATTTGTTATTCGGTACTACGTTTTGGGTCATAATACAGGGCTTTACCAAACAATTTGAGTACAATCTAAATGCCGTCTCCGCTTTCATGCTATAGGCCCCAACATTTGAGCGATGCTAAGTGAATACCGCACTTGCTTACAGATGCTTACGCCTGGTAGGTTTACCACGCTTAACGTAATTTTCGAAAATGGACATCCAGGGTTTATGAAATCTAAGAGCGCCTAGTAGGTTAACCACGCTTAAGGTAATTTTCGAAAATGGACATCCAGGGTTTATGAAATCTAAGAGCAATTCTTTAAGCGTTCATTTTTCCGTTTAAGTCAATGACATGCTAAATTGTCAGGAGAGTTGGCAAAAACCAGTCCTGTATAAATGTGCTCCAGCAGTGAAAAGAAAAATTGAAAAATCTTCAGCGGAAGACCGCTTGTTAAAAAAGTCGTTGACTTGCGCAAATAATTAGTAAATAGTTGTTATAGCATCTTGAAACGGGGCTCTAATACATTTAGTTTAGGTATAATTAATACCAATTAAGGGTACTCTAAGGTGACAGCTTTAAACAATCTAGTTTAGAAAAACTAGTAGTTTTCAGTTGGAAAATCGTTTCATGTAGTGACCTGTGGGTGGTGAAGAGGTCAAACGACGGGTGACGATCTGTCGTTACGGTAGATAGTAATTTTCGTCACTACGAAAAACGAACCCTTAGATATTACAGAGTTAAGATGGCGAAGTTGAGAGCAGTCTGTTGTATTGCCTCCAATTAATTTTGTTCGTGGCTGTTCGTGGGCCAGGAGTTCTGTATAAGATAAGTCAACATTTATAGATCTGGGAATTTTGGTTAAATATTGTTGCCGTTTTTCTCTCGTAGCCACACGATCCAGTTGTTTATAATCCGTGGTTTAGTGATAACAGCATCTGTGGTTGGAAATGTAGCCCGGATAGGGCCGCGTCGGGTGAAGCGGGGGCATCCCAGGGTGAGACGCGGTCGTTCCATAATTATATGCCATGGGATAGATGTTATGGGAAGAATACGAGTGTGGTGGATACATCCCCGGGTGTGAATACATTCCCCCAGCGTGTGGGAGCGCCTGAGGGCGCCCCCCTTGATTAGAGCGGCGTCCACTATGATTCGAATTTTGACTGTCAGGTTTAGCATGAGGTACAACGACATAGAACGCACGAGCAGCGAACGCAGGCCCTCCTGTTCCGAGACACCATTTCTCTATGACCGTACACAGCAGGCCGTCAGACCTTTTTCCAATGCAGAGATAGATGAAAATAAGAAAGAGCAGAAACGTGAGAGTCAGTGCTTACTTCACGTACCCCTACAAATCGCTACCAGCTGAAAAATGCCTATTTGACTTAAGCATAAATGGCAACTTTCGTGTAAATCAAAATATTTATATTCTTGTATTTACGTTCATATCGCAGATTAACAAAAGTGTACTTAATTAACTGAAAGCGATGCCACACATTCAGTTTGGCTTCCAAAAATAGTTGGCAGCAGCAGAGACATCCGCTGTCTGAAAAAACCATGGTCAGTGCATTTAGCTCGTACCATAAAATTTTTAATCCATCAGCTATAAAAATCGCGTAATATGGGAAACGGCAAAGCACCTTGGATATCACCGTTAAGTAGGAAGGCTAATATTTTATTCGCAATATTTTAGATAAACGGCGTTCAGTGGTCGTTTAACTAGGTATATTCAAGAAACGTTTCAAAGGTCCTAGTACACAATACTATGTTATACCTAGATAACAAAGAAAGCTTCATACGGGGAAATAAACATCTCATCTCACAACCTTACTTAGCAGTCCTATAAAAGCGACTAAGATTCGGTCATTGCATAAATCTCCAATCGAATTCGACGAATCGCTGAACAAAAAATTGGAAATATAAGAGTTCTATAATAAAAAAAAATTGAGAATGAAAAGTTGTGTTCAAAACAATGTAATTCATAAAGAATACAATTTAATATTGATATATATGTATACATATGTATATATAATTCAATGAAAACCTTTGATCGCAGATAAAGATTTTGAAGGCTTTGAAAGCCGAGTAGATATAGAAAAATCAACGTATATAAGATATAGAAAAATAAAAAAGTACGTCAAAATCTCAAGGAAATGTTCGCTTTCTTGACAAACATCAGGTGAACCGTGGATGAGCAAGACTCACTAACGCTTATCTTAACATACTGCAGTTGTTGGCTGTTATAATCAGCTGAAATATTAAAATTCAAAACATTTCTAAAGGTCTCAAGTAAGGCAATACACCGGGCGTTTAATATTACACTTACTTGGTAAGTAAAATCCAAGATTCGTTTAGAATACGGCAGTTAATTTGAAAGCACAAAGTATCTTACCCCAAAACATGCGGAGTATGCATACTTATTTACGTCGCAAAGTCAGTTCCGTGTAATTTTATATTAATATTTTTTTAATGATCGCGTCCATTTTGCTGTTTTTCCACGGATGTACGAACGCGTGCCATAGAAGACAGGCGACAGTTCTAAGGTATAAAAAATGGGAAGGAGAAATTTACCTGGACGTAGCTTGTACAGCAGCTATTAAGGCTTGTCCGTATTCGATAGCTCCGCCATCCTTGAAGGTTAATTTGAAATTCGCCGCGCCAGTCCAATTACCTCCAGGTTCTGCCTTAACTTTACCCTGTTTGCATCGAAACAATGATATGGGTCGTTAGCACTTTTTTCTTGGCCACCAAAGTGCTGGATAGGTGATCAGATCAGATCTGTAACAGTATACTTCATTGGGTAACGTTCATAATATGTTTCTATGAAGCAAAATTACATAAGAATTCAGTATACAGAATTTTCACTAATTTGACTTACCTTGATGTAGTTGGCTCCAAATACCGGCTGTTCGAGTCCAAGGTCGTGAATTGTGTAGAATGGGAACGAGAATGAAACAAGGCCTTTTGAATCATCATTAGATCTGAAAAACAATAGTTAGAAAAACAGAAATAGAGAAAAGAGTATAAGAAAAAAAAAAGACGAATAAATAGAAAATAAAGTAAAATTGAGTAGCTCTTAATGAGATCATTAATATCTCAGATAAATGACACCAACTTACCGTACAGGCGCAAGATCAAAGCCATATTGCAAGTCGAAAATATTTGCCGTTAGGTTTTAAATATGTAATGAGTAATGTAACTGTCTCATTTTCTTTTTCTTTTTTTGCAAGTTTGAGATAAAACATTATTTGCAATGGTTTCTTCCACATAAATTGGCGATAACTGTCTGAATTCAGGTCGTCTCCTCTCGTTCAGCTTTTCAATTATAAAAAGGCTGTTCCAATAGAGTATTTACTTTCTCGAGTCTCCCATAGAAAACTCCACAGAAAGGAATTAAGAAAACGTACAAACAATGTTGCACTGAAACTGATATTTTCTTCGTACTCCCCTTTTAATAACCTCATCGCTTCGAGTGAGCAATGGCAAGTGTCACCGTTTCATTGGAACCACTTAGGGTTACGCTGCTTTGCTTTCAGAATGTCTTCGGAGCAAAAACTCTTAACAGTTTAAAACAGGTGAATCAAACCTTTTTTCTCATAAATGGTATCATGATTTTTGTATACCCATATGCAACACTTCCACTTGTGCATTCGTTTAATCAAAAAGAGATTTTAACCTGCCAGGAAAATTTCTTGACTAAAAAAATATTTTCATCATTGAATGTCGAAAACCACGCAAAACGTTTTTTGCGTTTTTTCAGACTTGAGCTCACGGGTTGTCGAATGAACTAGGACCAAGTATCAAAATGCTTGTATAGCACAGAAAGTCGTATGGCACAAGAAACCCAGTTGGTCCAACCGGTATTCGAAATAACATTTTGTGCAAGCAATTGCATTAACAGCTTCCGCGCACACTCTCGTGATTGCGTAAATTGCTACGTAACAGGTAACAATTTAGTCAATTGAAATTACAAAGTACGACGCAAAAAAATTGGAATGTAAATCATGTTTGTCGAAAAGTTTTATAAACTTAAAAATCATAAGAAAACGGTATTCGTTCTCAATTCTTATGAACAGTATCTCGTTTACATCGGCGGCTTTGTGTAAAAGTCCGAGCTAGAACAAGTATGGATAATGTAACACAAAGTATGGATAATGTGGGTAATGATGTAATAATGTAATAATGATATGGGTAATGAACTCTTACACAGAGTTTATTACCCATATCCATAATAACTCTTATTTGATAGGAGATATTATTGATATGTAAAATAAGAACAATCCAATTATCCTGGGGACATCTCACAAACAGACCAAATGTGAATTGTAAACAGTTTATTTTTATCTCCAGCTGATATGCTCTTTTAGTCCTATAGTATTATTATTATTAGAGTTTTACAGTAATCATTAGACATTACTTATCAAACGTCAGAATTAACGATCCTAATTATGTAATTATCCTCCATTCAATTGATTTTTTACATTAGTTTTTAATTAACAATTAGCAATTCATATAGTTCGAAATAGGTTACCTGAAGATCATTCGGTGAGTAGTCAGGTAGATACGCCCTTTCCTGGTTCCTTTCATCAGCGGTTCTACGCACTCAAACGACAGAGTCACCCCATCGCAGTAAAGCAAAATACTGCAAATAAGGTTTGATTGATAAACATTTAACAAACAGTAACTGATATTATTGATAATATAAATGGTTTAGGTTATGTGGGTAAAGAGATACAAAGGTTTACTACGCGTACTGCTAATAAGATAGCTCATCTTTTATCTTTTAGATCTCGTTTAACCGACCTTGACTAATTACTTTTTGCTTTATTCGAGCAACTTGTTGATTAAACAGGATACTGGATGGCATGTGCTCCAATAAACACAAATGTATAATTCAGAGCAAACGCGTTATACCTGAGTAGAGGTTCGTCTTTTCTATGTTACCGTCCACCATGTCTAAGGTAAAAAAAAAAACATTTAGAAATTAAGTAAATGGTCTATATTTAGTATATAATCTAAGACTGTATTCCAGCTATTAATAGAAATTAAAATCGTATATAAAATAATGAACTCATTTTGCGTATGTCATCGTCAACATACGAATATTATGGGTAACGTAATCATACTTCTCTTAAAACTTCAAATACACCTATTTAATTATGATTGGGTAATTCAGTTAATCTCCTCAAGATCGCGTAAGTACCAACGAAACAATGTTTAACATCAGTGTATTGCACTGAGATTGATCGCTGATTGATATGCAGCAATTTTCACAAATAACTGTGACCTGATTACGTTATGACCAACAGAAATGCTTTGTTTTTGGGAGAAATTAAAGCATTTTGAAACCATCGGTTTTCTTACTCAATTCGGACAGTCAAAAATTACATTATGTGAAATAAAATACTGTACATGTTTCTGCAGACTTTGTATACTCTTTGATGATTTAGCGAGAGCATCATAGGAATAAGCGAAAACAAACAATTAGGGCACGAAAATAAGCAGAATCAAGGTACGATTTACGCTGGGATAATTCAAGTATCTGTTGTATTTAGTCGTTGCAATAAAATAACGTGTACTTCCGTAAATACATATATATGATTGATAAAAAATAGGTCAACCCATATCTACTGAGATACCTAATTTTTTTCTGCACAGCTGTATATGTAGATCAACTGATTATTGTTTATTATTTTATACTGAGAATGAAAAATTTGCATTGTATGAGTTGCTGTTATATTTTTGCAACGATTTGATACCTGTTTATTATTTTCTAATGCTACAACTGTCGTGTCGTGTGTCGATTTCATTTCATCGATTTCTGAAATCGCCCTGTACCTCAAATTATTTTTGTATTTTGATCAGTCTTATGTGCTGTAGGTTGTTAATGCTTTCCTCTTACGGACAACCATTCCGCCGTAAGGGTAAGCATACAACCTGATTTAGAACACAAACGTAACAATACATATTGTAGCAGGTCTCTTTTCCTGTAAAATGGGAAACTGGCTAGAATGTGGACTAACACCACAAAAATCGATGATGCTGTATCTATCCGCTTATTCACCAGCAATGGAAGACCAATCAACAGGTTTTCGAGAACAATCGCTGTGTTATATACGAACGCATGCATTTTATATTCACGGTGTCTGTCATTCTAGCTTACGTTTTGCTCCGCTGACCGTTTGAATCGTTAACGAGTCACGCGTGACTCGCAGATAACAAAGACAATGATGACACTACAGCAGAGACTGTCAAGCTGAAACTAACACAGCCTTATGGCTACCATTATATATACGCATATACCTAAAAAAAAAATTCACCTACCGAAGACGCAGACGTACGATGTTTAACAGCTAACAACGGGATACAGTTCAAATGTGTAATCTAGAGCTAAATTGGAAGAGCACTAATAAACGCTAAAAAGCAAGTATATATGACATCCATGTTTTCTTCGTTTGACAAGATGTACATCTGTCGCTATTTTTTTGCGTCGCAACATCACACAGATTATATTTGCGTAGGTTTAACTGAAATTTACGATTGTGGTTATTGTGATTAGTAACCGTATTCTTATAATATTCTTGAGCGAACGAAAAATTCACCGCAAAATTTCAGAACAACTCTGCATTTAATAAAACTGGAACGATAGACTACTTCGCCTTCATTTAGTTGCCAATTAAGTTTTAATTAGAAGTCTAAACTGGACTTACAATTCGCCTGCATATAGCAGCACGCCATTGGCTGCGTGCGAGGTATTTAGGCTCATATTTGGGCTGTCACCTCGGTTCTAGCTTGTCCAAGAGGTCCTTACAGGTCTTTCGTCACCCTTAACAGTTATCACCACGATCCAGTTGCACCGATTTATTGAAATCCGAAACGTTCTCAATTCATTCAAGAAATTCAGAGCAATTACGGCACAGTGTAACGATACAACAAACAAACCTAGGAATTTTCTGGACGTATTGTTACTGCGAGCTAGCCAGTGATATACGCCACTATTTATGATGCACAACTGCTCGCACAGTTCTGTTCGCAGCTACGTCCTACTACAGCTGCTGGTACATCGACAACTGGATCGTTTTTTTCGAATAACGTGAAAAGTGCTGCGAATTGGCTTAGCGCACCCGCCGTCTTTTTGCTGGCTGTAGAGTGCCACATTCGGATCACATTTGTACCACCAACAGCATTAAGAATAAGCACCACAACCGATACTAATATATAGCAGCTGTCGACGGTATGGTTCAAAGCTGGCGGCTTTGCGCCAACTTAGCGGGAAAAACTGGTTAGAGGGATTTAAAGTCGTTTCGAAGCGGCAGCGCTCGAACTGTGAGCGAAATCTCGTGCGACTTTTTTTCATTGCAACAAATCACAGTACTTGTAGTTGGGTTTAGGTGATAACAGTCAGAAAACAAAAGTAAACAATTATTAAGTGAACATTGATTTTGTAGAATTACTATGTCGCACTTTAGTCTTGAACGTCAAATTAGTCAGGCGACAAAAATGGACGACAAATTGCAGGGCCCATTGCCAAGGTAAATTTTACATTTATGTTCATTGTGCAAGTCATATGCTCAAACCCGATAATTGTGCTCTGTTAGAATTATGAGGATTGCAATAAATATACTACACTTGCACTATATCTACGAATCCTCACAACTGTGTTTAACCTATGCCATTCTACTTCCTACAGGTCTCAACCAATATTTTAGCTGTTTTGCTGAAAGGCTATGTGATGTATATGATCGCGTTTGTTGCGTAAAGATAAACTCCTCTCAAGTGGTGGTGTTCTGTATCCTATAGTGCAAAAAAAGAACTTTGTGAAATACGAACTCTATGTTAAACGGCTCTGTTCCGTTCTGTTCTCAAGTACAAAAGTACGATTCCGTCTTTCTTTTTAGGTATTTTGAGTTTTAATCAAACATTTATTTTTGCGAGTAGGATTAGTAAAAGGTAAATATCCATCATGCTGGAATAAATTACTAAAGTTATTGGGAATGTTCATTATGACGATGAGAAAGTAAAAAAATGCCTTGAACCTAATGAATAAACGATAGATGTAATGAGTCAGTTAAAACTGAGGATGCCAAATTACTGATGATGTCGTATTGTCAAAAATTTAATTAACCACGCCGACATATTACTAAAAGAAAACCGTTTAGCCATTGTTACTGTATTGCTTTGGTGATATTATAACATTTACAACCCATGCTCTATTTCATTTTTTATTCGTATGTGTATGCGGCTATGTACGGGTTGTGTCCCATAAAATTTACTCCTCATTAACCATGTTTATTTTAGTCATTTACTTAACCCGCCTATAATTGCGTAATGGTCCTGTTAGGATTAGTATAGAAAATAAATAAGTTGTTTTTTTTGCATTTTTAAAATGTGTGTTCGTTACTTCCTTGTTAATTTCAGATGGAAGCGAAAGGCGTTAGAAAACAGCAATTTGTCGCTAAATTCGTCGACAATGAACACTATACCAGCACCGGGTGCTTTGAATCAGAGCATTACAGGCGCTGCCCAAGGTTTGACTGTACAGACATCGGGTCCAGGTTCTTTGACCAAGGCCAAGAAGAAGACTCCTCTGAAAAATGAAGGCGATCGGTAGGATTAATCACTATGATACGCTGTTCTACATAGCAGAATAGAAATAGTACACGAGATGTGTTTTCTACAGTATTGATCTAGGTTTTGTACAGCGTAAGGTTCAATTGTTTTTTTTTATATCTTTTTTTTTACATTTTGCCTTTACAAGTTGCCTTTGGCTAGTAAAAGAATTCATCATATCGCAGCTGAGATACCCGATTGTGCTTTGATTCTGATTTTTTTGCGGAGCATGTATACATATCTTTTATTAAAGATCCTGCAGCATTGCTGTTACTAGAACCAAGTAAGGAGCTGTGTTTGTTATTTTATCGACACACTTCTTAACTATCCTCCTGTTTCTTTCTAAAGCATGCTACCTAATCGACGAGCAATGGACTTTGATAAAGCGAAATTTGCTCTGTCAAATAAAGAAAATTCCGACGAGTATTCAAAAGCTCTTGAACAACAGATAAACGTCGATCTCAGTAACTACAGGATTCTCGCTTACAGGTACGTGTCCAGCGTTATTGAAACCTGTGTATGCATGCTTAGACAACAGGAGTAACTGTTGTAATCCACTTGAATTAACTTATAACGTTTTAAGTTCAAAAAAAGCACAAACTTTCGGACCACTTCATACGACTCATCGTGCTATGAATTAAATGAGCGAAATATGGGCTAGTATATATACAGATCTTCTTTGTGGTGCATTCGGAAGCCAACTTATGAAGCTATTGCGAGAGAGAGAATATTCGAAAAGCATGTTTCCAAATCGCTAATGTTCGAATTCGTATCAGGGACAAACCTCCATCAGCCGCTACTGCCAGTGGACCGAACCGCATTCTGTATTCGTCGAGTAAGACCCAGTCCGCTGTCAAAAGCCACCGGTACATCCCGTCAAGACCTGACAAAATCCTTGATGCCCCAGGTTTGTGCAATTAAAAGTGTATAATGTTAATTGAATTCTTAATGCTATCACCTTATACATTTTGGTTGCATTGGTATAAGCTTAATGCAAAGTTTTAAGGTGCGTGATGTTCGCATTTTCACAAAACTTTCCTGTATTTCATTATCTTATAGGTATTGTCGACGATTTTTACCTCAACCTTCTTGATTGGAGTGCTCGTAATGCGGTTGCTGTTGGATTAGGCGCAAACCTGTTTATATGGAATGCACAAACTGGTAGTATTGAGCATCTCATCGAACTATCTAACCAACAGGTAATAAGTACTAAATAAATAAGAAATAATTATTATTTCTTTGTATTCCAATTAGAGGACAGTTATTTACAGATAGACACAACATTCCTGCTTTGTCTTAATTTGTACAAACTTTGCGTGTATGTCTTCGGTTTTTAAATCCAGAATGAGAAGTTTAGCAGTTCTGACTCTGCGGCCGGAGTTACAAAGACCTGGGTGATCTTCGGGTTCGACACGACATCTCATTCGACATTAAATGTCTTTGTTCAATGTATTTGTAATAAAGACATAGTCGTATTATTTTTCGAGTTGTGCGCAAACATTTTTGACGGAATGACTGCTGCTTCCCTTTATCTCGTGTAAATGGTTGTGTCTCCATGCATTAGTTTTGAACGAGTTGACCACTTTTCAATACACAGGATTATTGCTTCTACGTATAATTTGATTAACAGGCGATTTTCTGGGTTTCGGACGACCGTTATCTTTTCATACGATTGTTATAGGACTATATATCAGCTGTACAGTTTTCGCAGGACGGATTTTATCTTGCGGTTGGGCTCTCGTCGAATTCTGTTGAAATTTGGGACATCGAAGCAAAACGCCTACTTAGAACACTTAATGGTAATTATATGAATTCGACTTTATTAGAACCTGTATGAACTTATACGTTTCTCGATATACCTGATGGTTGAGTCCATGAGGCTGAGTACTCACCAAAGTGCGAAACACGAGCGATATAACTTTTCTGCTGCAGGTCTACTACGAAGCGCATTGACAAACATGTAAATCTGGCTGAATAGAGCCTCTGCAGTTAGAGCCAAACTCACCTGTTTATGTTGTCGTTACTGTTGCTTCAAGGCCATACGAATCGGGTTGGTTCGATATCATGGAATTCGTACATTTGCTCCTCCGGAGCGAGAAGTGGAGTGATTATGCACTCCGACGTGCGAGTGGCCGAACATCAGCAAGGCTCGGTTTCCGCGCATCTCGAAGAGATTTGCGGCCTCAGGTGGAGTCCCGATGGAAAGTAAGTTTTTTTTTAATATTTTTTTTTTTATATATTTCTATATTTAGATTGCCGCATCATGTCTGCATTTTAAGGGCAACATGGAGATAATGTCATGAGCATTGGCTGTGCATATTGGAACAAATTAGGATTCTTCATATAAAAAATAAGCTTATTTTGGGTATCGAGGCAGCAGAATGAGCAGTATGTCTGAGTACACGCCCCATCAAGTTACTTTCCTCTTAAACAGAGTAGCCCATGTAGTTCGTTGCGCAGAAACTATAGTAGCAAGTAAATTAGCCTTTCTTACTAATAAATATAAGAGCACAAGTGCCATGAGTATAATCATGCTTTTTCCGTAACAATTCCGTTCCCACAAGACCAGTGTTTGCAATTCGAATATATTTACATTAACGTTCGTATTTCGTTTAAACTTATTAGATATTTGGCATCCGGTGGAAACGATAATCAACTTCACTTCTGGCCACAGGGGACTTCCGGAAGACTGAGACCCGTTCACACGTTTACGGACCACATGGCTGGTATTAAAGCCATCTCCTGGTGTCCCTTCCAACGAAGTATGCATCTCTTACAAAATGTTTGGTTAAAATTTCTTAGCTTTACGGGAAGGACGTACATTTCTTTAACGTAGGCGGCATGTCGGTGTTCTCCACGTGTTTATACAGTAGTAAAGCCTGTTTTGGGTTTTCGGTAGAATGTAGAGGCCTGTATAAGTCTGTTACGCTGAATAAGTTACTTTGTAGTTGATACGTCTGTTTTGATTTATCACAGATGCAGCAACTTTATAAATGCCTCGAAGGCTGTAAAAATTAAGTGGTTTGGTTCAATATTACGCTCCATAAACATGGAGAATTAAACGAACCAATTTAAGAGTGTCATTCGCTTATATGATGAAACCAATGATTTTGCGATTGCTGATTGCAAGGTTTGGTGGCTAGTGGTGGAGGGACTGCGGATCGTACGATTCGCCTTTGGAACGTGGCAACAGGATCAATGCTGTCATGCACCGACACAAAGTCGCAGGTTTGTGGACTACTTTGGAGCGAAGAGTATCGTGAGCTCGTATCGGCTCACGGCTACTCCAACTATGAGGTCAACCTGTGGAAGTACCCTAATATGGCTAAGATCGGTGAACTGCGCGGCCACACTGCTCGGATCTTAAACATAGCACTTTCGCCTGACGGTAGTACCGTAATGACTGCTTCAGGAGATGAAACATTACGGTAACAAATTGATTCGTTAATTTGCCTATTTCGATGTCGTAGTGTGTATGTTTAAGTATGGCTCACATACACAATTATGGTATTTATTTGTTACACGTCATCGCTGCACTGAAAATATGCCTAGTGGAACCACCATAAGGAACGAATCAGAAATGGATACGTATTCTTTTTATTAAAAGACGGAAGACCCATCAGTAAATTAGTGCAGCCCACCCTATATCAGTTTCTCTTACTCACTATTGTTTATAAATGGAAGAATTTGTATCACAAAAATTTCATTAGATTATATACAATAATGCGTAGGCTGTGCTTCGAATGAGAAAAATCATAGAGCTTTAAATCGGAACCAACATGTTCTACAGAGATTCTATAGATCAGCTAATGAATAATGTTACAAGATAGGAAAATTCTTCATAATACGGTAATATCCTGTCACGCTTTTTTCCAACACTCCCTTAGGTCTTGGTCGCTTTTTGCGCCCGGTAAAAGCGGCAAGAAGAAGACTACCACAATCAACGGAAGTGGTGCAGCCAGTGTTAAGGATACGAGCAGCCAGCTTTATAATCTGAGATGATAAAATACGTGAAGAGATAATGGGACCGATAACCACACCAATGATTGCGATAATCGTATCTGCCACTTTCAAAAACAAGGTCAACGATTTTACCTCAGTGGTTTTAAAATGGGCAAGCCTGTCTTAAATTTGTCACTTGACTAGATTTTCACAGGACGATTTTTACAAAGCGAGTACCAGAAGAAAATGGTAATCTAAAACTGGTTCAACGGAACTTGCTGTTATCAAAAATATTGTACATGTTCTCGAGCAAATGACCTTCGTTCTCCATTTTTAAGATTGTCTTAAATGCATCGAATTCAGTGCTTCATAAGAGCTAAACATATAATTTTCTGAATTATTTTGTATAACCCTAATTCTAGTTTTTCCCTTAAATTTATTTGGTAGCATCATTCGCTGGTAACGTAATTTGTTTAGCTCAAAACATACTTTTTGCATGTGAGATCAAATCTTTTTGTGTTCATCAATAACGAACCTTGTGTACATAAGTGTGTAATAGTAAAAATATTAATTACCGCCCGTACTTAGATTTAATCTATAGATATCATTTGGAAGAGACCTGTCGGAAAAAATCATTCCTACCCATTGCAGGTAATTGCTGCGAACTGTTCACATAATGGTAAATTCACAACTCATCTACACAAATAATGGGCTGTCATGTGGGTGATTAGATAGTAAAATGTATAACAAACATTTGAATGCAGTAGTGATAATCAAAAAGCTGCAAGCGATTCCCAGTCCAATTCCATTCAGCACCACTAACGCTACAGGTAGAAAAACGTAATAAATGTGACTGTTCAAATCTCAACGAACGAAAGTGTTTCGATGAAACCTTTATGTAGGCTCTAGCTATACTAGACAATGGTCATACTTCATCATAAATATATGTATTACGTAGTATTCAGGAGCTGATTAGCGTATAATTATTGAAGCCAAATGCTAGACCATTCCTAGGAATACTTGAGCCAAGGATCAGTGTTTAATACATACACGGGCGTTATAACTGTTTCTGTCGTCATCGTCAACGATATTTCTGGGAACGAAGGATTGTACTTCTATGACACTAGACATTCTGACCAATTGTAGCTAGGCTTTATGTATATTTACGTAATAAGAATGGGTTTAGAATTAGCAAATGTAGACAACTTCTCGACTTAGAATGGAGATAGAAGATAGAAATAAAGAAAAAAAACACCGAAATAAGCACTTCTGTCAAAATGGACTTCGTCGGAGCACTGTGCACAAGTCCCAAAAATGCTTGAATGCCGTTCTAGAAAACTGAGGCGAATTGACCTAACATGAAAGTGTTGTCTAGTTTTTTTTTTTACTATTACATATGCGGTTTGTGGTCTAAGCTTTTTAAATTTTTTTAAATATGAAGGAAAGGTGTTTTTCTTTAAACACAGTTATGTATTTCTTTATACATAATAAATATTCATCTGCTACTGTAGAACAATTACCTACTAGACAAAATCTGAGCTAGTCTTTTTTTAGAACTGATTTAAATGTTACAAACTATGTGTATTATACATACTATATATAATGATTTACCATATTGAACACTCCTCAATTAGTGGTACAAGATGTGTTCAATGCGTCGTCGATAGCAGAGTTTAAATCAGCCACCCCTGATTTGTCTAGTATTTAGTACACTTGTAAGCTTTGCATATTCTACATATATATCTGACTAAGCTTTTCGTTAACGTTGTTCCATCCCCTTTTAATTATCTGTGATACGTTGTTGACACATCCAGCGATTAAGAGAGAGGAGTAAGGCCTATATTGTCAAACCTAGCTAATATCGTTTCAATGTGTGAATATGAAAATGCTTCCTTCGACGATAGCCTTTGGCAATGTTGTGCCGATATTGTGTGCTTTATGATGTTTGGAACTATGAGAACTAGTACAGAAAGGCTATTGACTCTAGATTCTGTAACATTTGCAGTCATGTCGGCAGACAGTGATCAGATATCTGTGGGAAGGAAATTAAAAGGTCAGCGCGACTTTAGTTGTTGATGTTATTAGGGATTTCCTTGTTTTCGCTTCTGGTTTAACAGGAATCTTACTGTCTTTTGTCACGAGTTCATTTATTACATGCCACCAGCAAAATTCTATTACCTTTCGAATTCTGGGCCGGATAATGACATTAATTAGTGCAGAGCATTTGAGGCTTATTGTATTATTGAAGATTAACTCGTTTCAGCAATGACTCCATTTGTCTTGTTTCGTTGCTAAATACAAACCACATAGCGACAAGCCTTGAGCGACATTGAATCATGCTGCCTTGTCTTTTGTCTATGACAACGGACAATGGCATAGACAACGCGTAAGATGAGTCACTATAGTTTCGCTTTGCTTGTCCTACTAATGATGATACTCGTGTAAACTTGGAACCTTAGCAATGTGCTAGCGACATACCTATTAGAAGTGCGTGCTTGAATTATTGTAACTATTTTCTTTTGAGCATGATAGGACTCACGATTATAGTTGGTGACGGAAACTCACGGAACATCTAATCAAAAATTAAGTGTGACGTTTGAGAAATAATAAGTACTCTATTGGTTGTTCTTATCATTGTGGGCTGATGCATTCACTGCTACCTTTGAAATGCTTCGATTACGCTGGGGAAGCTACGAGGTAAATTCGTGGAAGAAAAACCTCCCTTTTGAGTCGTATGTTTTCATCAATACAAAACTTTACCAGGTAAATTCTGATTTTTTTTTATTTGTATGTAAACTTAGTTTTTAGTTCAGCTAAATTGGACGTTATTCAAAAGTCGAGCAATTGAGTACTGTGCATATTGGCATTTAAGGTTTATCGAAAGGTGTATGAACGTTCACTGTCGATGCTTTAGCTGAAGTGAAACCCTTATTCTTAAATCAAACACGTCGAATCGATTGGGGGATACTAGTTTTTGCTACGAGTAACGAAAACTGACCTTTATTTCAAACATTTTTATGGAAAGTAATCCTGCTCTACCAGAATTCGATTGTGCAGGCTCTCAGTTAGTGTAACTACGTATAACCTAGGCTTTACGGTGAAAATGCTAATTATACTAACCAATATACAACAGCCGTCGTAACGCCAGGGCTGAAAGTTGTGCTTATATTAATTTATATTCCACGCACACATGAAGCTATATTTTTCGACTGCCACTTTTGATGTCTAATGAGTGTTCTGTGGAACAGACGCTAATTATAGCTTTTCCGGTTTGCTTGATATTTTAGTTAGTGCTATATATTACGCTAAGGCAACCTACGTCAACGTAAGCTCTAAACGAATCGAGTCAAAATTTTCCAACTAGTCAAGTTTTACAGTTTTAAGTTTCTCTACCAATGTATTTTTACAGCTCAATCGACGCAACTTACAACAAGTCGCTTGGCCGGAGGTCGAGTCGTTAATGCTAAACGAAACTATTGCACACGTGATTCCTTTATGTCATCGCTTACAAAGGTACCGTGGCGTGCGATTCCGTGTTTACAGAGTTTTAAGTAGTTTCTCTGTTTACTTCCAAATATAAAATAGAAATTGCCGAATAGTGCTATGTAAAGTAAGTTATAATGTTGCTTAGATTTTTCGCTTTTATGAAAGCTGTTATCGACGTCAAAACTATTTAGCTAAAATATTCATTTTGACTAATACACAATGTAGCACATACCATAGCTTCTTCAACCCCAGGTGCCGCTAGTAGAGTATGCATAAAAAAAATAAGTGGCATAACTACTTACAGATTTCTGACTGTATCGAAGATTGGAGATCTTGTTGATCTACTCGTTATTCACCATCGCGGGCGCTGTCATGTTGTTCGGGACTTCCGGGTCGACATGCTCATTCGGCAAGTTGCAGTCTGACTAACGCACCATTTACGTCGTTATAGTTTTTACCGTTTCAGAGGTTACTTGAACAAAATGACAAATCTGCTTTTCGCTTTTTCACATTAGCTTAGATGTCCAGAAGCGTCAATAAATGGAACACATTTTGATATAAAGCCTATATATATCTTGATATCTAACTCCGAAGTACCAGACTGACCAATAAGTCGCTGCTTTGGCCTTGTTTACGCGAGCGAACGGTTGTTCACAATTTCGTATATATACAGTTTTATCTGACTCTCCTCAAGTGCTAAGGATTATTGCTGTAGACGGTCGGTGTTCTCCGTCGTTCTATAGTCATAACTGGCAAAAGGAAACCATGTGTTTAAAAACCGCCTAAAACTTTTTGCCTCACTCGTTAAGCCAGTTCTTTGATGTTGGGACCTGTCACCCAAAAATATTACGATGTGGGGAAATATGATAACATCACCAGGCATTTTTGTGTAATATTTAGCAAAAAAGTTTAAGGCCAAAATTCATGTGGTCTTAGACTTTTTCATGGAGAGCTCATGGGATCCAAGAGGCATAACCGTTTATTCCAGTGTTCATTATGCGAATTTTCCG
This sequence comes from Varroa destructor, assembly GCF_002443255.2. Lineage (NCBI taxonomy): Eukaryota > Metazoa > Arthropoda > Arachnida > Mesostigmata > Varroidae > Varroa > Varroa destructor. Next base: position 59,042,034 of record NW_019211455.1, on the reverse strand, counting down.
TAGGTCAGCGCAATTGTCCGGACGCCTCCTCTTAAATGAAATACTTACGCAGACTTTTTAACTCAAAGAAAGATAGAAGCTAACGTCTTATCTTACCCATTGGCGGTACCCTTGCATGCCATTAGAGACATCTAATCTTACCTCGACCTTGAAACGGATCGGCATACAGTCATTGTCGTATTTTTACTTCAATTACTAATACGTCTCAAAAATTTCCGTTAAGACAAATAGGTCGACGTCACAATGAACACTTAAACAGCCCTTTTCGAAGGAAATCTATAAGGGACTGGGTTCACGACGTGAACGTAGCCTTCCGATTCTTCATACATGCGTGTCTTACAATACGAGCGGCGTAAAAATAAAGAACTCTTTTTTTAAACCCAGAAAACGTACTTTGGCTCCGCGAGGTCCAGCGGGGAATTTGGCCAGTCCCACACAATATCTCCTACATCTAACACAATCGCCACACTGTGAACACTATTATGTCGTTAATTCCAAAACGTTCTGACATAACGTAGCTTCTGTAGAGTAAGTACTAGGAGAAATTATGTCCAAATTATTGGCCGGTCTATTTTTTGATGAATGGCGCAGTCCATTGACAACAACAAAGCGCCTTATAGGCAGCGCTAAGATCAACGTTGACGGCGTGCGTCCATCCCTCTTTTGTCTAACATAAGACAAAGATTGACAATGACGACACCCTTGATATACAGTGCATTAGCTGCGAATTCTGGTGCTACTGAAATCGCTATTCCAATATCATCACTACGGGTCATAGGGGTTCCTACAGGACAACTAAACAATCCCAGATAACAAGATAGCAGAGCATTCTATTGAATACTCATTGAATAACAAATTACGCCCAAGAAGGCAACTTATTTTGCTTTTCTCATCGATGACCTCCCCAACCGTATACAGAGCTGCGACTTCATTGTAAAGATAATCTATATGCAGACGACCTCACAAATCACAGCAGTAAGCACTATCTCAACAGTCTGATACTTCTATCAGTATACTATTCAATCGAGCAGATTGGACTCGATGTGAACAAACAAAAGACGAAGGAAATAGAAATCAAAATAGGATGTAGACTAGCTGAGAACGACATACTGCGATTACTACTGTCGCAACAAATCGACAAAAGCTGTAACTGTTCTTTTTTGATTTTGTGCCAGTATTAATCAAGATGAATCATACCTAATTTTTATGACGGTGTTCAGCTACTGCGGATAGAACAATTAGCGCCTCGGAGGTAGCAATCTTGATAAAGCGGCTTTTTCACAGGAGTTTTGAGTTTATATTCATAGGCGTATATGTTGTCTGTGCCCTTTTGTTCGTCAAATAACTCAAGATGCAATTTCATCTCAATCATACGTCATACTCCCATGTAATACAAGTAAATGGAGAAGGATTTGATAATGTTGATTGACGCAGATTTCGACACGGCAGACTGCGTCATGGAGGATGGAAACAAAGACATGTTTCTAGTTATTTTGGCGTACCCTTCATTTTGTGTTATTTTCTTGCAGAAAAAGTCTGATAAACAAAGAATTGAGTTTGACCGATTAACAGCTATCTTGCAGTATGAAACATATATATATATATATATATATATATATATATATATTCGATGGTATATGAAACATCGTGTTCCAATTTTTGAGGGTCGAATGAACATATCTACTTGGAACACGATGTTTCATATACCATCGAAAATATGTTTAGCTTCTTTTAACACATTTGTGGTAACTGATACATGTTCTAGTGATACTACATTTACTTTCGTATTTTTCGCTGATTATTAGATGTGCCGAGAAATTTTAGTAAACCAAGTGCAGTCCTATTATAGACCAGATACCATTAATCCTTCTTAAGAAAGCTGTTTCCTCACTATTTTAAGAATCTGTGTGAACGGTAGACATAAGAAGATTAAACGTAAGAAATATCATCGAGAGAAAATTACCTGTTGTTCATACTATATACATACTATGTTCCATATAATGAAAGAACGACTTGTTTGTTTCATAATAATGTAAAAGATCGTTTGTTAAGAATCGTTGAGGCCAAAAATGTGACTTGACCCTTAATAGCGTGGCTTTTGAATGAGACGGTGTACTAATCCGTGACTGCTAGAATGTAGTGATTGGATTCTCGTATGTAACCGTAATTCTCGTATTGTATTTTTAAACGTTACGTAATTTGGTTTCTAGGGTGCGCCTAACGAAGACACCTAGAGTATTTTTGATAAAATGGCATCTCTGGATGATGTCTCTAGGGGTTATAGGGTGTTAGTTTAATACTCATCATACCCTAGAAAAGGACTTTTGGGATTAAAACTGGTGATTTCTTTTCAATTTTTCTGGAATTCCTGTGGGTTTCTGTTTCGGCCCTGTTATCTTCTCTGTGGATTTTGAACCTCCCTTTGTCAGTGTTTTCAGCGGTCTTCAGTGAAGTTTTCACCAAGAAGAATTAATCATTGAGCATGGATGTTCAGTAATAAAGGATATTTTTATTTCTAAACTGATCTTCCTTTGATTATACCTAAATGGCTTATAGTTTTAGATGTATGTATTTACTGCATTTCATCTACAGTGGTGCGTAATGTGAAAGTTGACTAATTTTTAGATTTCGTCTAGGTTTCGGCCAGCTAAATAGCATCTAGCAACCTAATAAATGAATCCCTTGCATAATGGTACAGGAGTCCTGTTTGCTGCTATACTCGATAGCTTTTCTACCTAGTATTACGATAAGCACAGGTCTCGAATGATCTCCGAAGATGTGCTCACACGCCTTGCTCGCATATAGAAGATCAACTGCACAGAGGTTTCTGGATTACTAAAGAGTTCAAATGACATCAATATTTTTTTATTATTTATCTATTCTTATTGTAATAAAAAACTAAAGTATTTTTCCATCCAGAAGCATGACATCGTTAATGTGTCCTGTAAATTATAGGCAATTAATTATCTCTCGCTGCGGTCGCGTATTTCGGATCGAACCATCGATGAAATTTCCTCTGCGGGAACTTTCAATGACGATACCTAAATCTATATTTAAGGTAATACACTCTTTTCATGAATGTAGCGACTCTATTCACAACATAAGTTAATCGAGGAAGCCTATGCTTTTAGAGAAAAAATACAAAATAAAGAAGCGATAATCACCGAACAGAAATTTTGTTGTATTCTATTGCAATGCGCAAAGCATTTTTGTTGTTCAATTTATTTAACAAAAACATTAAAAATACTTAAGGCAAACCAGTATTAACAAGCAATGCAAAGTTTTAATGGATGTTCTGCACAGGACGAAATATGTTCAAAACTTGTCCCGTCATAGATTTGGGTCATAGATGGGTCTGAAGAAACTATTTGTAATAATCTGTGGAGGTTTGAATATTCTTATTTTTCGCTAGTTTCCTTAACTGTGAATAGTCAGAAGCAGTAACAGTCATAATTACAGGTGTATGATGTTTTTGAAGAATGCCAGGCTGTACTTGGAAAAACTGCGGAACACCTTGCTGTAAAACTTGTTTTCACAAAAGGCAATCAGGTCGTCGATGATGAACGAATCCTTAAACAGTTGGTAAGAGCATGTGTAATTTTAATATTTTAACCCGCTCTCGAAGATTTTCTTTTTTTTATACTAATACAACATGTAGAACCTGGTTAGTTGGTGATAAATGGTTATGGAGCAGGGGCGTCCTATAAAAAAACGTAGTTTGCAATATGATATTTGGGTACCCGAAATTTTAAATTAGAGATGGTAACGAACAGCAATAACGATATATTTACATAACTTATTTTCTCATTGCCAATTATTCACATCGCATTTTGCTAATTATAAGGCCCGCGAAAGCGGAGGTCGTTCCATGGTGCAACGAGACAAATACCTTTATCTGAACAACAACAAGATTACGGCATTCACCATCCGAGGAGGCTCCGAACCTGTAATCAACGCAGAAACCTTACTTCGCGTAGATCCGAGGTAAGGGAGCTTTTTTTTATATTACAGTGAGATTTAAAGAGAACTACTTCAAAATTTTTCAAGGAAAATGTTTTTCTTTATAAAAATGAAAACTGCGTACCATATGGGCCAAATCAAATGAAATTTACATAGTAGTGAGAATATCATCAAGTTCTACCAGAGCTTACCGATGCTGATTCTCATTGCTAAGCCGAAACGTATTATGGGGCAACAAGCTCTTAGCATCATACAGTCGCTGAGGTGCCTTTATAAGTCTTTATATATATTATATTTACATCATAAAATTACGTCACGCCTCTTTAGCTGGACGTCGCAGTCTCGCAGTCAATAGCTTTTGTACTTCGCATCTTTGTCGATTTTCTTGGAATATCCTTTTGCGTCCAACTTGTAATATTCGTTATTACTGGCTCGGATGTCATGATACGACTGAGGTGTACCGCTTCATGCGTCTGGTTCCGTCGGCAACGTCCGAAAGAGGAAGCAAACAGCCTTCTTTGTTTCGGTGAGTGGCCCTCATTATCAAGTCCGTCCAACCTTCCGTCCTTAAAATATTAGCCTAACAAAGAATGAAAGGTTTTTGGCTTTCTGCCATCCAGTTGCATAATCTTGATGGCAGGTTGTTAATACCAAAGCCTCAGCTAAGCATAGAGGCACTAAGCGCCCTTCTCGGATCTAATTGCTGAAATTCGGCCGCTCCATGTGTGAATCCGTCCATTTTTCTCGCACTCTGAAGTATGCTCACTAAGTGACACCACGTAGAGTGTCCGAACGACATTGCCACTTCGCTCTTTCATACCGATCTGCAATTTTGCTTTGATGGCGCACGATGCTCCTAAAAGACCGAACTTATATACCGGCTTTCTTAAAATTCACTCTTGAGTATCGCTCCTTGACCTGTCTTCTCGTGTGCAATAATAGCAACAGTATGTATTTCTTTTCTGACATGATAACGAATGTCACTGCGCTCCTGTGTCAAAGCCTCTACCTATAAGGCTTTGTTTTTGTAGGAGTAACGAAGTTATAGAAACGCGCTGACTTTGCCATCTTTTCGATGTTCTTTGAGGAAACCTCGTGTCCGATCTTTAGGCTTCATTTATTTTTCAAAGCCTGCGTCATTTGCACAAAGTGCCTGAGCATTTTGTTTTTCTATTTTTAGCAGCAATAGAAGGGTCTTTCTGGCAAGTTTAGCTCTTCGGGAACATGGTCACAAAACTTCCGTGAGGCCCTCCCATGTCTCTAGGCCTTCAATCTGAGAATCGAATCATATTAGGGTGTCTCATACAAGTGCTTACGAACTTTGAAAACAATCTCGTCATGTGGACATTTTGGAGAGCCGCTCAGACCCTGTAACCTGTTGCTTAGGCTCCGTTGAATGTTAATCAAAGGCGAATTTCGGTGAAGCTCGTCACCATAACATGAAAGGCAGGAACTCAAGCTGCTTACTTTGCGTATTGTGTAACCATTAACCTGTATTTATTGTCAAAATTATATTATAGTTTAGCTTATTACGTGGCCTACGAATAGCCATAGGTTTTTCTTTAAACATATGTGAAAAGTGTTATGGCAACTGAAGCAAAAGTGATAAAGTGATAAAATTACATTCATTTAGACGATATATCTACACATACTATCCGCATAGATTTTTTTCTTTTGATACGTTAAGGTTTAAAGATTTAAAAACGATTGTTTACGAAGTTCAACGATTTAGAAACAACTGTTAAAATGCGTTCTTTTATAATAAAAATCACAACGTTTATTTTACTGGTCCCCTTTCTTGTATCTTCAGATGCTCTATGTTCACATCGGTGGGAAATGGCTTTTCTTTTCCATCTAACCAGCTAACCAGGCAATTAATACTGGAAATCTTATAATGAGATGTTTATATAAAAAATAAGGATCTACAAAATGAGATTTTTTACGTATGTGAGCAAATTTACTATATTCATCCTTGTAGATCGGTTAAACGACCACAAAATATTTGCTGAAGTCTTCCCTTTATGTGTGCACATAAAAATACAAATAAATTGTAATCTCGTATGTCATTTTTGTGATGGTTGAAGGCAAGGTATGATGCAGGACTTCGTCAGAGTCTTCAACCCAAACAGCGATCTTTTTTTAGTTGTAGAGTGCGACGGCGTTCAAGAGGTTGACAGGTAAATCTTGAATTTATCAAATAACCTTTGCATTGATTAAGTTTGACGAGTTGTACTCATTTTGAAAGGCCTCGACTTTTTATTTTTGATTTAGATGTGTCTCTAGATTCAAACTGTACATGGGTCTCCCTTATTTTCGACGTACTTTGCCCAACTGAAGTGCAGGGAAAGTACGTCTTAGTTGCGTTATCAATAAAAGCTTAATATGTTTAGGGGCGATTTAAGAACAGTAATCACTACGTAATTTTGCCATCCGACGACAGAGCGTGCACGATCTTGCATGACTGTACCGACAGTCCTACAGTATTCATTTAACCTGTAATATATATATCATACCACCATGGTAATATGCGTTACTTGTACAGGGGCTTGCACGGACCTTACGCAGTTTTTTTAGAACAGGCATTATAATTTGTGTACCATATGTTCACCATGTTTCAATCTTTAGGTATGATCGTGCGAAGGCGAGTTGGGTTCGGATGAATATTATCAACCTTGAATAAAACAATTCCAAGTAAGCCTCCATAATGAAGACTTGTGTAGTTGACTAACCTAGAGTATCAAACCAAATTGATATCGGTAGTATTTTTTAATCTTCACATCACACCTCCATAGGGCTGCAGGTAAGGGTTCTGTTATAGCCTACGATATGTTGCTTAAGCATGTTCATACTTTACCATACAATACAGAACAACAAAAAATATGGAAACGATAGGCACGTATTTATTAACCTATTAGTTAGTAATGCATAATGTAGTAATTACAATATTAAGGAAGAATACTTCGTGAAAAATCGGGGCCTTTTAGGCCAACCTACTTTTTGAATCAATTTAGAGTAGAGAGAGAGAGACATCAAATGTTATAAAATGCATATATATATATATAAGCAAAACTCAATTCATTGCTATTAAATCAATAAACGCATAAATAAATCAATAAACCTTGTTAAATTAATCGCGTAGCCTAAATAAGAGCTAAAATAAAAAAGTTTGTTTACTCAATCACATGCTTTAAAGCTAAAAGTTACGCGCTGGGAAGCAAAAGCCCATAATGGTTAGTTTAAATAGAGAGCTTCTAAAGTATGGTTGTTTTATCTGCATCTATAACCAGCAAGATATAAGAGATAGGCTTTGCAGAGCATAATTACTAGAGCATAATAACACAAGTTCTTTATTATATAGCAAGATTGTTACTTTTAGGATGCAGTGGTATGCGCATTTATTTCCCTAGATCAAATGGTGGCAAACCATAGACTTCTCAATTAATATATATTTTATAATAACATAGCGCAACTAAAATATCACGTATGACTTAAGTAGTGAAGACCTGATGACCAGTGGTGGAACTAGGTATCTGGGTCATTCGCCCAGAAGACTGAGCTTAATTTGCATCAGTTGTCATCGGACAACTATTCTATTTTATAATACGTTTAATAATACAGGTCGGATATGGCACCAGATGACTCTGAAGGAGAAAGACAGATGTTTAAATCCGGATGTTTTGGCTATTTATTCATCAGCTAGATAAAAACTGTTTCCGCAACCTGTCAACAATCACGGCAAAAGTACAATACCTATATGGGCCTTGGTTAATATTTCTAAAGCAGTTGTCCGCAGTGCAAGTTGTCTTGTTGTATCTTAAAAAGTTCCAACAGAAGCTAAAACACACAACGTGTAATAATTGAGCAGTTAATCATGAGTAGGATCTTGATACAAATTCGTCGAACAGTTTGACTGATTAGCAAGGTACGTATTACCCTAAGAGTGGTGACTGAAATGCTGTACTGAATAAATGATGCAAAAAATGTTACACATGTTCTGATTATAGATCGCAGCAAGTATGGGTATCTTCACTTAGTACTTCTCTGAACAATAGATGTACAATTAACATGACAAATATGTGAATGTTACTACTTGCATAAGCATGCACTCGTCTAAAACGGAGCACATAGCCCTAATTGCTAATTATTTCAAGTAACGGAAATATAATATATTGCTGTATTACTCGTACCAAATAGTTTATTTACGAGGGTTTTATATTTCGATATGTAAATCCATAAATGGTTTCGTGGGATCGGTTGTGCACCAACTAGATATCTTCTGCTAAAATATAACTAAGTATGATAGATAAGCTGGATCTCTTTGGAATGGCTGCTTTAGAACATATTGATATGTCTATAGTTATATTGTATATATATATAAAACAAGTCGGCTGAGAAAATATATCGATTTATACCACTCTTTTTTTTTATCATTTGTAGAGTCTCCGTTATTTAGGAACTCCATTATTGGTAAATTATAAACCATAGACATTTATGAAAAATTGCCCGATGGTGGTTTAGCGTATTAGAGTTTAATATACAAAATATCTACATTTATGTGTTTGTATGAAACTGTATTCGTATGCCTGACCTAAAAGTCGTTTCCCTTAGGTCGAAAAAAAGTTTATTCACTTTCCAAAGCAGCGGATGCTCTCCCAAACCACAGTGAAATGCTCCAAACCGTTTCCATGACGACGCTGAATGTTTTCGCAGTACGTTTGAAGCGCGGTACTCTCATCAAGGGCATTACTTGTATTTATTAAAGGGCGGGAGAAATATGGCCCACTTAAAATCAAATTCTGAATTAAGTCGAACGGACGAGTATAGTTCACTATATTGTAGGTTGTTCCTTAGGAGTTTACGTCAAGTGATCACCGATAGACATGTTTAGTGTTCGTCGTAGGTAAATACCCCTTGTTATCGACCTTTCTTCCAATGATTTTAGTCATTACATACAGGGAACTACTCAATTTTTCTGAAACCTTCGCTTTGAACTGAGCGATATCTGTAAACAGTTTAATTCATTATGTTGCTGCGTATGCAAGAAAAGTTGTTCGTTATCTCTTTTTCATAAAGAATAGTGTGTAATCGCGATCGAATTTGGAAGGTCAAACCTTTGAATTAACAATACTCCCAGATGCCGAAAAATGAATATAAATAGGAGCTCAATGTGCCTAACGAACACGGTAATGTGGAAAGAGAGAGGAGAAAAAACCCAACTGGCCGAGTAAGGAGAAAGGATGACCTGTGGTGATGTCAGGAGGAACTGTCGACATCGAAATCGCAACAGCATCACCATCTGCGTAAACAGCTCCTCTGGTGATTGTGCCACCGCTGAACTGCGGCGTTTGAGTGGTCGACACCTCTGGGGACCGACCTCAGACGGCATCGTCATTATCGTTATAGTGAATGCCACTTCACCGTTTCTCCTAATGCAGTCGCTGCCGACCGATCGTGCTCCTAGACTGTCGTCAACTAGACGGCTACGTTTTTCTATACATAATAGCAACTGAAGCACACTAGCACAAAAACTACCGTCTATCGCTGCTCCAATGACGCTCGTAGTAGTAATAATTGTGGCGATGTTGGTATTGGCTTATGCCGGCAGTAGTAGCTATTCATGGTGGTTTGTTGTTGTCGTTGATCGCCGGAACGCCGTCCGTGGCAATAAGTGGTTGTTCTTGATACAGCTGCTGCCCGTCGGTGTTCACTCGTAACTCGTATTCGTAGCACGTCGTCGCCTTTCGTTGTTCTACCATGTAGTGCCGCAAGCAGCGCCATCGCGTTGCCGTTTCGTGCTACGAAATGTCGTTGTGTTGGTGTCTATGCTTAACGATCGAGGGGCGAGGGGAGTGAGGAGGCGGGTCGTAGTAGCAGCAATCGCAAGAGCAGAACGGAATTGCCACAACAGCAGAAGCTAGCGCGGCACGACAACAGGTGAGCCGGACAGGCCAACGCCAAAAGCATCTGACGTCCGTCACAATCGGGACTATATGACTACTATCTGGCTACCACCAGCGCCACGATAGTCATCCCGTTTGTCCGACGAACATCAGGCAAAGACTCACAGCGCGCGGCGCAATGATTATCCAAGGAAACAACCCAGCCTAAAGTCAACCCACAAAAGTTGACAAAAAGCAGCAGCACCAGAAGGGCACAAAATAACTCGCAAAGGTTATATAATAGACTGTGTAGCAGACATATTGTATCGTATGCAGAAGCACATGGACTGCTGTTGTGAATGTGTTTGTTCACTGCCAGTTCGAAAGCCGATTACATCTAGGCGTCACTATTTTCATGCTGCTGTGCAACTAGCCCATATACTCGTTAAGAGGACAAATCTTCGTCATATGTGTGCATCGTGTAACCTTTTCGATGGTGTCGTGCTCCTATTAGTTGATGCGCACGCGCATGTCGGGTCTACTATACGCTTTTCCGCCATTGGCACTAAACTGTCAAAGTATCTCGAAAGATATCAGTGTGTATAAGTATACATTAATCGATGCAATGAATAAGGCGGAAGTGAAGAAGGGTTCTGTTCGTTAACTGGAGCTGGAGCTCGTTTTTTGGGGGGGCGCATATTTCAAACGTTTTGTCCACCGATACAGAGAATAAGTTAACGATTGTCGGCGGCACAAGTGCCAGCATACCGAATAACTAACAAAGTCTAATACACAAACCGTGGCGTTCTTGTGAAATTCTGCGGCGGTTCGTGGCTGATAACGAATCCCCTATGGAGTGAGTAAATTTGGTTTGCGAGAATTTCGAATTTCTGTACATACATATATGCAAACGACGGCATGTGTACAGGAGACGAAAATCAATATTGGCATATATGATTGCTCTAGTTTTTTCAGTTAGGCATTTACAAAGATCGTTTAGAAGGATTTTCTCAGATATGTAAAACTTGAACGGTTTTGCATTTTCTTTAGATCAGCTAAACTGATCTTGTAGGAGAAGGGCGGGCGATTTGCCTGGTGAGTTGTGTCAGTGGAGACGTTCTATCGGCTATCTTCGAATGGACGGGTGACGTACGATAGTAAAGACGGCAAAAATGAAAAATGGTGTACATAGCTATACAGCTAAAGAGCAAATTAAGGCTGAACTCTTTCAGGGGGGTATGCCATTCATAGAACCAGCAACCCGAAGTACAGGTTTTCATCTTCGAAGAAATCGCTCTGGAAAACCTACCTTCAGTTCGGCTATCGACATGTCGCTACGCCACACAATCACATGTAGTGAAAGATATGTTACGCAATCATCATTTATGAATACAAAAAGAATGGCGACCAATACTCTTTCAAGTGCGCGTGTGCCTAATGCAGCGTTTTGTCTTGCGCATAGGCGGGAAAACCGATGGCGTTTATTTCAAACTCTATTCGTAACGGTACTATTGCATGTGGTTACGATGGGACCATTTTTAACTTTGGGATGTGATGCATTGGAAGTGCGAAACCGTACAATGGAGTATCCTAAGTCGGACACGGAATATCGCATTCAGGACAATATTATTGTTGGCCAGGGCGGAATTATGATTGTGCATCCAGGAGTGAGTCTCTACTTTGAGCCAGGCATTGGTATCAACGTCGAAGAAGGTGGAGTTATCATTGCAAATGTAAGTTTGTATCAGGCAATGTGTCAGTCGCAGTTATTGATCTTTCTTCAAATTTCCACGCGCCTCAGCGGCTGTGCAGTGTGAGCACAGCCAGTGAGGTACTGTCTGAATAAAGATTTTAAGTTTGGATAGGAAACTGGTGTTCGAAGTAGCAGTTGCCTTATTCCGTTACTGTACTTTTCTGCACTAATAGTACTCTCTTCGCATTGAACTGTGCAATGGTAACACTTGTAAATCCAGATCGGACACGCAGTAGAGTCATCACGCTCTGCTTTAACTTAACAGATTAATCTATACAGTGGTATACATATATACATATTGCGCAGTTCCTAATAATGAAGTTGCAAGAAAGGCAGCTTTGTCTTGTTTTCCGAATTTCTCCATTTAATAAATGGGTTTACACTTAATAAGAGTAAAAATTAAGTTCCTGCTAGCGCAGTACAAAAACTATATATGTATATATATATATATATATATATATATATATATAGATAGGCCGCGACGGATTCGTCCTGCGGTTAATATGGTTTGGAAGTCTTGAATTCGTTTTGAACGTATGGTGGAGCCTCAGCGACTTCGTGATTTTCAAGAATGTACAATGATGTTTTATCTTGCCAGCCAGTCAGCATGTAGAAAACCTTTGAGCGAGTTATACTTGAAGGCTCCAAAGTGGTTCCAACACTTGTCATCCGTTCCGTTGTCTCAAGTTAGCAGTCCATCGGTGTGTATTGCAATGTAGGAGTGTCCTAGTAAAGCCGTTTCCCAATATTGGCAATATTGACAGCTTCCCAGCTTTGGACAACAGAAAGGGCTGTGCAATATCATCTTTTCGCCTCCGCCCTCAAAGAACAGGCGATGCGATTTCTCTGTGGCATTGCCTGCCCAAGCATAGATTGCCTTTAAAGGCGATATTCTATGTGGTTTTACAACTGCCCTTCGTTGCCTCACAGGGGACAACACAACGACGGGTAGTTAACTCTACCACCAGCATCATAGCGGTAGGAATGATTCTGCATGAAACATCTTGAGAAGACATTGAAGCGTCTACAACGATGGAGCGCTAGTGGCTTAGCTGGATATTTCTATTGTTCATTGTGGCCGGTCATTTTTAGCACAAGGTAGCGCTGTCCATTCCTGCATTACTAACTTCGGCTACCCGTCTCTTATTCACCATCACGAAACTCATTGTTGTCAATAGAAGGAAAAAGTGCACTTCCCTGGTGTTGAGGGATTCACAGCGATGGAACGTAACGATAGCATCTCATATAGGCGATTACCGAAGCAGCGGTTTACTTTGTTCAAGCGAGACAAGAGGATTACACATTGGTCATTTTTCCACCCAAACTAATCAGTAGCGGGGTGGAGGATGTTGATCAGTACATTATTTGGGTATGGAGGCGCTTTGCGTTGACAAAACGTGGAAGGATACGTGACTATGTGAGGCATATGGATAGATATAAGGTTATATATAGATATAGGCTAATATTTTTTTGCTGAAGTTTACGGGACTTTCTAGGTTGGCGCACCAATAAGGTCAAGTCACGAAACTAATCAACAATGTAGACTTCTATTTGTTACATATAAGTTGCTCACACACAACATACCCCTTTGCAAATGAATTTTTATAGAAGTGTCGTACAGTAAATATTTTACTTTGTGCATTATTCACTAGAGTATGACTTGCAACGAGTTTTCTGTGGGAAATTATCGGTTCACTGTAAAACTATTCCAGTTATAATTAATACCTAATAGAACTTAGCCCCTCAAAAAATTAATCTGAATTTTATAGTTTGCTGGAAATGTTAGGCTTTTTGTAGCAATGTCTGTTTGTTTAAAATACCATACCGACGAATCGGTAACAGCGACAATCACTATATAGCTTGTATGTCTAATAGGTAATTTTGGTCTGTGGAAGACGATCTCATTAAACTAGGTAGATACCACAATTTGCGGTTAGTCATTTGGGAGTTGCCAATTAGACTGAACATCGCGCTTGTAGCGGCTGTGGTCACAAGAATGAGATTATTGTGCACTTTTTATCGATTAATACAGTGTCAGAATTCAGCTGGCAGCCGCCAGCCGATGTATCTATATATTTCCGTCCGTCATTGGCCACCATTTTGCTTCTTGGAATATCATTACTATTACACTCAGCATTTTCAAGAGCTGGATAACGTTCATTGCATGAAGAGTCAGTTTTGATGATCAGTAAGGAGCACAAGAGCAATATTCAAATAACGTGTCTCCTGAGGGTTTTCACTTCTGCGGTAAGCTTATGGACTGAGTCATTATTATCCATCTACTTTAGAATGTAGGAGAAGATTTTCTTCACTAACATTCGCTGTTCAGGTGACATGTGCTAATGAACCCAGCTTACCGTATGAACGTCGATAGCAACGATGACAGCTATTTTGTGTTTGTTCTATCCTTTGCGTTACCAATTTTGTTATTATTGTGTTTGCTGCTATAGGAATCAATTTAGTTGTAGCAAATCTTTATTAGAATATTTGCAAGAACACCGCTAGTAACAGTAGGATCAAACGATTCTGAGAGGAAAGTAACGCAAAATCCATACAAAGGTTCCTCTAAACTATGCGAGACAGCCGAATTCAGTGTAAATATATCTTACACGCGCAGCCTTCGGACCCTGAGCAACATAGCTATTTAGTTAAACTGACTGTAACTGCTCTTACCGCAATATTAACATTGACACTGACGTTAGCAAAAACGAAGGCTTCATAGTTGTCGGTAACTCTCTTCCATCTTTCTGGCTGTTGCCAACAATCAAATCTTTTATCGTTGCTGGTCTACGTCGACCCGACAGATTCAGCCAGTTGGCCGTTTGTAGAGAAAGTCACGTTCAAGTATCGCTCTACCAGGTTGTCGCATTTTCATAACACCATTTTTTCATTGGTACACATTGGTTGGTTGGTTGGTTGGCTCTCTTAGATGCTAATGTTGCTGCAGCTACGGCTCTGACTGGTGGGAACAGTGATGATGAAGGCGCTTCTCCTTTTTTATTGCGATATTGCACTCGTATGAAACAGACGATTTGTCTGTGGACTCTGGATGTTGTATATATTTACAATGTAAGGTGTCGGTTTGTAACGATTTGTAGATGCTATTATCATTCAGTCAAATTTAATAAAATTAATAAATTCACTTCTGCTGGTAGTGGCCAAAAACTTATACATATTTTAACACGATATCCCAATATCAGAGAAAGTAGATAAAATAGAACTTGTTGCATCATATGTGTTGCATGGGTTCTTTTGAACTGGAACTAGTTTAAGAGATTTACCAGACATCTTAAGGATGGTATCAAAGGGTAACGAATGGCACGATATCTATCATAATTTCTCGGGGTCTGGAGCACCGGTTTGTATCTTCAGGTTGGTGGAAACCTTTTTCCCAGCAGAGTCTATAGTGGAACCCATACACGGTTAAGCGAATGGCAACATGTTTAATCGACTTGGCTTTCTCTATTCATTGTTCCCCATTCTATCCGAAGTAAAAAAACCTTTCAACCTCCGCGAATTTTTGCAGTCAGTTTGAAGTTCGTTCTGAAGACTTCCGTTGCTGAGAGCTCAAAGTGACGACGTCATTCCTTGGACAGCAGTGGCGGGTCGGCTAGAAAATGGGAAGGCCACTTTGGGTCACTACGTGTGATCCTAGAGCAAAGGAGTTTCGACTCGATCCAACTGTTTGAGATTCAGTATTATATGATCTTTATCAATAGGTTGACAAAAGCCAGAACCAAAGATTGCTTACGAAGCAACAATGAACGAAACATCTTGTTTACAGGATTTCTTCAATTCTCCGTTAGTTGAAAATACTAATTGTGGGGTATCAATAATAAAAATTTTACTATTTTTTCCTTTTTTTTAATTTTTTTTTTACAATTTTTTACAAAGATAGTTTTTTTTTAGGAATTGCAACAACCTTAAGGATCTTGTTGCGGCTAATCGTAAAGATTTATTTGTAAATATAATAGTTGGAGCTTAAAATACAATCAAAGATCGATTATATTTAGCGCAATATTAAAAATTTCAAAACACTTGAGAAAAAGCACTAAAGCATTACAAAAGCTAGTATCGGTTACATCTCTTTAAACAAAGCTTGCACGAAGATCTGGTGCTTTCTCTCACTATTCAGCTATTTCTTATGACCAAAGTCAAACCATAACAAGAAAACATAGGATACAAGGCAATATTTTGTAATGGTTGAAGCAGGTGCGTGATTCCTCTATTTTTGCGCCTTGGCCAATTCGTTGTTTGAACGTAAGCCACTTTCCATTTCCAAGCGTACGTTTTTTTCTAAAAAAAACATTTTGTTTGCAAAAATTTTCGTTTAACGATTGTTTTTAAAATTTAGCTAGTCTAGGGCAGGCTCAGTTTTAGTCTGTTGATCTATTTTATCAGAGCACATCAAAGTTCACTGTAGAGACTCCATCAATGTATATACTCGATTCTATATACAAAAGTAACACTCTAAATTATACCTAGGCACGATGCTTTTGCATAAATAAGGAATATGCTGTCATAATAAACCCTAACTTGAGACCTCTGCTTAACCTATTCGAGTGCAATTAAGCATCATCGCCCTCGTGAAAATTTGCTGATGACTCGGTATGCTTTTTTAATTAGTGTGAATATCCCCTCTATTAAATCAGTATGCTATTGAGATCGCTGGCTTTTTTCATTAGAAAATCATGGAGCAGGAGCTGTGTTCAGGTTTCATGGTTTAGGACCCTATTATCATCTCCAAAAAATGCCAAAAGGGCTTCGGATTTCGCCGAGCAACAAAGGTGATGTTTCGGTAGATGTTAATTGAATAATAAATACATATTACAGATATATATTTCGAATGAATTGAGTAGAAGACATATTTTTTTTAAATGCATTTCTTGAGCACCGATAGATATATACATATACACGCATCTTCTTCTATCTTCTTCTAATCAGTTTCCGAAATAAGTTGTTGGGTTCTATTAATCAGTCTCCAAACCATCCTAATCAGCCTCCGGACTCTCTTAGTCGGTCTTCAGACTCTCCTAGTCAATCTCCAGACTCCTCTAATCAGTTCCCGGAATCAGTTGTTGGACTCTTTTAGTTAGTCTCCGAACTCTTCTAATCAGTTTCCGGAATCAGTTGTCAGACTCTTCTAGTCAGTCTCCGGAGTCTTCCAATTAGTTTCCGGAATCAGTTGTCGAATTCTCCTAGTCAGTCTCGGGAGTCTTCTAATTAGTTTCCGGAATTCATGGATTGGGTTATATAATCCTTGAAAATTGTGAATCATACTATAAATGAGGAAATATGAAGGACGCAGAAACTGATGATCCTACATCAACGAATACGTAAACATTTTACAAAGCTGATTTGTGCGAGTATGATTAGATAAATTATACTTCCCTATTAAAAATACAAAGTTTATGAATCCGCAGTTAAAAAAGGAAAAAAAATCACGAGGTTAATTTATCGTTTTCAGTGTTCGAATTTTTTTTTGCCTTTTGTTGATCGCCGCCGATTTGATGATTAGTGTCGCTCTTTTTGGAGGTCAAAATGCGGTCTCTCATATGAATCGATAATCAAATACTTCGGAAAACTGTTCGGGCCATCAATTCTAGTTGAATTCGAAGAGGTTCCACTTAGCTTTACAGGCTGTGTAAGCAACTGGTAAGACAGCGACAACTGTCGCCGGGTGCCAAACGAAGAATGATTGCGAATGGATGAAAGGCTTACCCCTTGCATTTGTTTATACGTCTATATAATATTATAAAATGACAAAAGGAATGCGTAACCAAGTTGCTATGCATAAAAATCATGTCGATAGTTGGACGTCCATTTTGGTTCTGTAACATGCAAAGCACGGTATGCACGAGGAATCTATTTTCGCGTATCATTTTCGCTCAGTGCCATTCATAAACTGAAGGTGTCGTGATATATTATATACCGTTTGGTACCACTCAAAAACCAATAGGGGAACTAGTCACCCACGCTCTTGCAAGACAAAGCATGCGGAGTATGCCAATATTTTATACAATAACCATCGTTATTGTAGCTGTTAAATATCTATAGCGAAAATGGTAATAAAGTTGTAAAGATGAAGAAGTAGAGCATAATGATGAGGTACTTATGGCAGAAGAACAATAAGCCGTTGTCTACTTTGGAATCCATTTGTTGTGTATACATGAACAATTTCACCCCTCTGTTACTAATGTTGTTGAATGAACAAAAACGCCTAAAGTCATTAACTTGATTCAAACACATACTGCAGGTGTCTTATGCTGTCGTAGTGTCATGCGCAGAGGACAGAGAAATTTCTATAAAAACAAATTATGGAAGTTATAACCATCCGTTTCAGTCCATTCGTAGGCGATTGAAGTTAGAAAATCAGAACAAGTAGCATTTTCAGCCGAAGTTCAATATAACGAGTTTGAGAGAAGTTAAATGAAACAGTAGATGAACTCCAGTAGTTAGTGGTAGTGACCTTGATTGCGAGAAATACTACTATGTGGTACAAAAATGTAATATCAATACTCGATAGACAACAATGGAGTAAGTGTGGTGCGTTTTTTACTGTTGCATGAACATTAACTTTTCACAGGCAGGAGAGCAACGTGAAAACAATTCAAGCAAACTATGTTCTAATGTCAAGAAATAGTGTTTATGTACCCGTGTTAAAAAAATTTGAATTGACACTTACAGATGAGAAATGCAGGATGAGGTTTTGGAAGCCATTGTGTCCACTGCAAGAAGAACGAAATATCGGAAGATCTGGGAATGGATGAACGCAAAGTAGTACATCACGAAATAATTTTTTTGTAGCCTAGAAATCAGTTCCTATAGTTTTTCAACTATGAAATATTACCGTGGCCAAGTTCTTGATAAAGTGATGCACAGTTTTATTGATTTATGATGATATATTTAAAGTGATTCCTTCGCACAACGTTAGATTCAGTACTTATTGAAAACTTTAGTGCGCTCATTTCGTACAGTACTTGTAATTTCTATGTTTAGGTTATCGCTAGTTATGACTGTGGCCTCGTATCCTTATTCGGGCAATCTTTGTTACTAAATTAAATTTAGTGGACTTGGAGTTCAGTACTGCCATTATCATCGTTGCTTTTCCGTTTCTTGGCCATTTTATGTATAAACAAGATTCGTTAGATGAAGAACGCGTCGCTTGCTGACAGGGCGAAAGGCATGGACAAGAACGCTATTATGTAGTTTTCGTCAGTGTTACCAGCTCAGGACACTTTCGATCTAGTCGAACAGGAAAGACGAGCGCAAGTATAGCACAGGTGGTGAACAATAGCTAAGGATTCGTTGGAGCCATGCAGCATTGAAACGATGTATCATTTCCATTAGCACCCGTCGCTTGTTCCGTTAGCATTCCGGCTACTGTTTTGTTATATCACCGTAGTTCATCTTTTTCCCAGCGCTTTCATGGGAAAAAGCGTCCTGTCGAAGGATTTGCTTCGAGTGAAACCAAAAGAATTGAATCGGCTGGTCGATGTGTTGTTTGCAAATTCGTGTATCAGCAAAATACGACCGGCGCAGGATCCTCTGCACAGGTCAGCCATTCATTGGTTTGTTCTCACACTATGATTGCGTAGGGAATGCCGCGAGGAGAACCGATTTAGCCGAACAAACGTCGTTGAAAAGCAAAAAGTAAGATATAATTGAAAAAACCGAAAGATAGTTCAAAAAAGGAAGAGAACAAGACTTATGTCGAATCACATAAAAAGGCAAGAGGTAACAGCAGAATGCAGGTTTTACATGTTAACGTATATTCATTAGATACTATATTGTCTGTATACCATACTACGCCTGCTTGGGAAAACGAAAAGCAGCTTGCTTGACTTTCTGATTAATAAGCTTCCCACGAGTATGCTTACCCAGAAAAAGCGAACTTTTTGGGCCAAGCCAATTCTTCTCATGTGAGCCATCTTTTGTTTGTTTCATCTACGTATTAGGAACCGTATAATTACAGAGAAAATATTTCTGAACAGCCTACGGATAAATACTTTATATAGATAGAGTTTGCTTTTTAACGTTAGCTTCTAAGTATCAATACGATCATACTGAATCTTAAGACTATGATATATACGAAACACATTTCATTGAGCAAAGGAACAGTGAGTGTGCAAATGCGAAACTGCAATTTATCGACAATGAGCTCCGTATATGAACTTTTGTCCTAAGCTGCAAGTAATTATTTCTAACTTTAGGGGACATCTATTATATTTATTAAAGAATATTTTAAAAATACGAGTGTATGCGGTTCCTGACACAAAGGTACTAGGTTCGAGTGTACATCAGTTTATCACACTGTGATAATTTGCTTCTTGAGGGTCCCCTTCATTCAACACATACCGTCTTGTTATATATATGTGATTTTAGTATTACCCATTTGAGATTGGAGGTCTATCGGACTCACAGCTGGATTGCAGCGTTGGTAAGCGCGCCATTTATTTCTAAAGAAGAGACTTAAAACACCTTTACTTCTTGCTTCTCCCAATCATACGATGCAGTTGTGTACTATAAAGTATTAACAATACATTTTTTTAAAATGATATCCGTAATACTGAGACTAATAATTAAAATTAGTATTACAATGTTCATTGGACCCTATTATATGAAGGCGTTCCTGCGTGCTTTTCGTTACTTAGAATTTGCCTTCTTTTATAAAGAATGAAATCGTGAAAAATCTGTCCTTGGTTCAGCCATTTTCAAGTGACACACGGATATCTATGGTTAAAATGGTGAGCCCGAAATATATAGTCTTACTTTTACTAAAACTGCCATGCTTTTTAACAGCGGTACTCAGCATTTCTGGTTTCATTTAGTTCAACGAAATCAACGAAAATTCGGTTTTAAGTATTCAGGACTTTCTGCACCCAGAGTTGTACGTACCCTGACTTGCATGTTCTAAACAAAGCAACGGCTAAATAGAAAGTGCATGTATACACTGAAGCAGACGCTGTTTACTAGAATATATTACGTGTTAGTGTTTTCGCGTGCTCATTTGAAATTATTTTAATAAAGTTATATGTAATTACTATCTCTCTGTGTATGCTGTAATTAAAGTGCTGTCCCATTTGTATGTCGACGGAGCTGAGGGCGATAACATTCAAAATCCACCCTTAGCATTGGAAAGAAAATTACTTCTGCTTCAAGAGCACAGTCACTGTTCTACGAATAGCATATCAATATTATCACCATGCTAAATGCAACATAGTAGATGAATATCGATATGGCCGTAATCGTACTACACCATAATAGCACCAATGATAGTATTGACTGACGACCGAAGTGGCCTAAATATACAAAAAAGACACCACACAACCGTCGTATTTGTCTGCGCAAATGGCTAAATGAGTGGAACAAAGTTTTGGAGATTCCCCCAGAGTGGAAGCCGTAGATTGATTTTTAGTTAGCCCGGTTCGGTAAATCTTCATCAGATAATTTTGTTTGTAGCCTTTTGCATTATAATTTTATGTGTTCATGCATTATTATTAAATCAAAACAGTAAACTGACATGTTCAATTATTATGATTATGGTACATGTATGATATGTGTACAGACATTTTGAGCTTAGAGGTAGTGAGCTTAAAGCTAGATGACCATGAAAGAACTTGGGTGACAAATTTGTTTTGCATTCAGAATACTCCACAATGTATTAGCACACATATACACCGATTTAGTGATAACCCAAACATTATCAATTGAAAGTAATGTAAATTTGCCGTTTTGTGCACCCCTGTGTTCCCTGCTGGTACATTTTCAACTATTTTAGTCTATTTTGGGTCTAATCAGCGTTTGTCTTGCTTGTAATAAACGCAAAGCGTTGCGAAGCGCAAACCAAAGAGGTAGATAGACGCTGAAAAGCGATATGGTCCATGTAATGCTTAGTGGTTTCGGAATCATGAGCCTTTGAACTACTTGATCCTGCCTGCTTGTCTGTCTGTGAACGAATCGATATGCACATACTCGTGTATGTTCTGCAATGAATCCAGAAGCTGTAGGGCGGCGCAACTTGCCTCCTGCCAAAAATCGATTCTACCTGGTTGTGATTTTCATTGGACCAAGTTTAAATTTCTATAATTTTGTTCTTATAAAATGCGTGGAAGTTTAAGCATTTTATACATATATGTTAGATAGGATGTATTCCGATTATGGACGATCTAGTCTCGTAAAAGCTTGCAATAGATATTATTAAAATGTAGTAACAAATCGTAAGAGATATTATTTAAAATGTATTAATTTTAGAAGTAGTAGGTCTATTGTTTGCAATACCTAGTTTTTCGTTCGTGGTGGTCACTAAAAAAAATCGTCAGTATGCTGTGACAGTGCTCTACTATAAGCTTGCGGAACACTCAATCTATCAACGATATTCCGAGCATTACCATTACGATTAGCGCGAGAAGACATCTTTGTGTTGTCCCAAGCTGGTGCTACCTGCCTGTAGCGCAAGTAAACGTGGCGGATCCAGCGGAATATATCAATTTTCGTAAGACGCAGCTACGACTGTGTAGTGCTCTATACCCTCGACGACGTGTTGTGCTGTGATGATATAGAGAAGCAGTGTGGCGAATGAGTAAAACAAAAAGAATTTCCCAGCATATAATATTTAAAAGTCTGCAATAGCGTACAACGAGCGAAGTAAGCAGAATTGCAGCTTAGAGATCTATTGTATTTAGACGGCAATCGATTGTGTCGTTGGCTAGTGAAAACGCGAGAGCGCAGTGAAATGAAACTGGCTGAACACAAACCGCTATCCAGTTGAGACTAGCTGTGCTTCGAACATAGGTAGATAGTGATTGGACAGGTAGTGCCCCATGCAGCTGAGCAGCCACTTAGGATTATGATGTCGTTCGCGGTGTTGCAGAATCAGAGCTGAAGTAAAGCAACCAATTCAGGACGTTCGTGAAAGCACGGCATATACGTTTCTTCAAATCGGATGGTGAAATTCATTATTCGTTACTGTAGCATTATTATTAAATAAAGACGATAAGACAAAAGCAGAAACTGCTAAAGTAATATACCACAAATATCTATCAATAACGGCTAAAAATGATTTCGTCGAAACATTTTATATGCATTTATTTTACGGACATTTGCACATGTGTGATAGAATTTAACATAAGCTTTTGCCAATAGTTGAAGTTTATTATAGCTACATGTTCGTGCATATAGGCTGAATTTCAATAGAGTCATATCCTTGCTGTTAGCGGGGTGTGTAGAGTCGAACGAAAACGAGCGTACGCAGCACAGTATAGCTGTATACGAAGTTCCTGATTCAAGGATCTTGTGCTACAGACGTGGCCTACAGCCATAAGAAATGTCGTTTTGCTGATCTGACTGATTTGATTGCAATAGACGCGACGTACGCAGCCGAGAATGGTTAGTCAGCAGTAGGCTATTCCGACTAGCACCATTTCATAGTGGTGACGATGATAGTACACGTTGCTGAAATCTACTACTGCGCAGCGTCAACCACAGCGAACCAGCGAACACCACATGAATAGCCGCTCGAAATATATCAAGGCCTTTGTTCGGCGGAAAACTGAGAGTCGCCTTCACTGTACACAGCTTTGAGAAGAGACCAGAAAAAGGCATCGCTAGTTATGTTCTAGTATAATTGTGTTATCGTGTCATTTCGTAGCCAGGTTTCAAACAACTGCACTTGCAGATAGGCGAGGATGCGGGATATATGTAGGCTAACCAAGAAGTGCACAGTTCGCATAAATAAGCATTACGAACAAATTCTCAATTCAAGTTCGTTATTTGAGCCTAATAATAATGCATCGGAACTGCAGGAGATTTCCCAATGTCCGTTATAGAACGATACAATAATTTGCAATTAAATGCAGTTAAGTCATTTTTTATTTTGATAGCCCCTTTTCTTCGATGATGATGTACCTCGTTATCATGCTGTTCGTTTACTATTTTGAGCAGGTTTTTGTGCGTTCGACTGACCTTTCACTGTGGTGATATTTGTTAACGGTTCATGGTTAGCTCGATTCGCTGGGCATATGCTGGCGTCGCTATTTTGCCGTCAAAGTTAATAGTTGTTGACGCTGCGAATTCTGGAATGACGTGATCTGTCAAAAGAGCATTCAACCTGTCCGATCGTGAATGCGTAATGGCGAACATTTCTCTGCGATGATGACGTCTTTTCGGTTGCTGTCTATGTAGCGATCTGTGGGTGGTAGTTATATATTTTCTGCATTTCTTTGTGTTGTTGATGATGATATGCTCTCAGAGTGTTAATAAAAATAATCTGCTCGACGCTGCGTCTGCGTCTTGTTAACCGGCCTTCCTACTTAGATTCACTGTTTATCTCGTGAAGAACGCTCGTGATGGGAGAACGCGGCAATCTATATATACCCAGCTGGCACCCTTCGAAAATAAATTATAAAAACAGAAATTTCATATTGGAAGGAGCTGAATGTTTATAGTATTGTGAAGCTAGTGGAGTAGCAGTTTAAATATCAATAATGTAACCTGCATGCATGCATGAACATGGCCAAAAAAACTGTAACTAAAAGAAATTCGTGTTCCTGCTGTCTTCACTTAGGGGAAGGGGCTCTTAGCAGGGAGAGTTGCCAATCGTTTGTCGAAGAGTTATTTCGTTATATCATACTCGTACATTTACTAATAAGCAAGAATGGATTCCGCACGTTCAGTTATTTACCTTCCCTTCTATTTGATCGACGTCACTCGTTTACTGGGACAGAGATTTGAGTGTTTTGCTCATTGTCAGGGCCAAATGACTCAGCTTGCCGCATATATAATCGTCGGTATCACAAAAGAAGAGCGCAGCTCACTCAAGATAGAAGCGCCCAACAGAAGTGTTTCCGAAACGAAGGATTTTATTTATATATACTTGGGATCAAGTCCACTATCAGAATGAGGTTAGACGCGATTGAGCCTATTAGTTTACTTGTAAAAGGTCAATTAAGCCACAAATAGCCGATGTTGTCTCTCGAGGTCAATTAGGTCGATGAATTCAATAAAGATACAAGTAACCAATACTATCGTACAATATTTTGTGATATATTTAATATTAGTTGTCAGCGTATTCAAGGCAGAAAAACCAACAATGGCTATTTTCTGATCATTCGTTATTGTGCATGAAACTTAAAGGGGATATATAGGGGTTTGATTAGATAGTGTTATTTATTCAGTCTCAGTTTTCATTTAAAATGTGCTTCTATAGCCGCCCGTGTGAGATATGCTCAGAGAGTTCGCGCCTGCTGTCGGTAATTTGCTTGCGTTGAAGGGTGGTGCCCATCTGCCTTGTTACTACTACCTTACGACGCGGCCCTGTCGGCTATTGTGTCATCTACGACACGGTTGAACTGTTTTGTTTTCAGTGATTTAAGATAACCGCGTCGCGCAGTATATTCTAGCCATGCTAACTGGATGAGTAATGAATACGTTTACATCAGAAGTCTCTTTAGAGTAACTTTTGTTTTTTTGGAACTAAAACTGAAATAAATAGTGGTATAAACTGGTATATATACATATAGTGACTTCGTTCCGTAAAGAACACGAAAGTATTGGAAAAATAAGAGCAACAACTACAAGCGGGTCACTGCCCAGACTGTATTTTAAAGTACCTGCAAGGAAATAGCGGATTGGTATAGTTGGGTCGTCTATACTGCTGACGTGAGCACACACAGGATAAAGATACCAACTGCCCGTGTCAGCCCTTGACTATGAATTTTCGATTCTAAATATTTATATGTGCAAATTGTATGACTTCGGATTTATTGGTTTTCTATGATGTAGAGTGATACGAGCGAAGTAATGGAGAAAAGTATTTGAGAAATACCAGAGTTTAAATAAAGCTAACATTGGAGAAATATAAGTTATCAAAGCGAATATCACCATTAGTTAGATGCAATGCGGCAAAAAAAGCTAGAGCTCGTGTCGCGTCCTACAAAGCGGATGTTGAGTCAAAGACCTCAAAAGAACGAGGGCTCATAATTTTCAGACGGGTGCCGCTATACTACCTATTTAATGCTATGTCGAAGAAAGACGCGAGAAAGAGCGTAGCGAGCATCCAGACGCCGGAAAGTCCGACGCAAAAAACGTATCGGCATCGTCTCAGATCACCGTAGTGAGGAAAGGATAGTAATACATATAACACGTTGATGTGGGCACTAGCATTACCGCAATTGGCTCCGCGAACTAACAAGACCGTTTCCTCTATCCGCACGGAACTCACACTACGTCATTTGTAAGTTGCTACCCTATCCTTACGGGTAAAATGGTGGAAACGAATTAGCCTTGATGAGCGAATTCTTTATGCGTCTTTGTGAAAATACGTCGATGTCGCAAAATACGTCGTGTAATAAGACATTATCACTGAAAAGGATACATAACAAATTTTCATGTTGAAAATATATGAAAAGTGGCCTCCTTTTTTAAACGATGTGCGCCGTATTGTCGATAGAATGGAAGAACTGATTGACTGTCTCGATCAAACTTATTATTTGCGTTATCATTACCCAAAATGTCATGGCTATTAAATATGTTACTAAACGGCTTTACGAAATATTTATTTTGAAATCTAAAAATAGGCGTTTTGTCTTCTTTGGAAAGGATTCAAACTTTCCAATATCAATTATCTTTCAATATCAATGATCTTCCAACGCGCAGTATTGCACGTGTCTTAGCAGGAACTTACAAAATGTATGTACATATGCTGATACACCGACACTATACACAGAAATTGAACCAACAACAGCTCCTGAATGTGTCGATACTTAATTGAAAAAAACGTAGTTTCATTATTGCTAACTCTCAAGGCATTATATATACAGAAAAGGCATTACAGGTATATATGGGCTGCAGGTAAAAGAATAGTTGGAAACTATAGGCAACGTTATGTTACATTGACAGTTGACCTGAAGCTGGGCTATAAGGCTCGTAGCACGTTCCGTTTTAAGGACAATAGATTTGCTGCACTTTCAAGTTCTAGTTCAAATATTTTTATTATTTGAGTGAGTCTCTTTGCTTAGGTTACTCCTAGTGCACAACAAAACAAGCGAAAGAAGATCGATATTAAAAGGCGTTTGATGGGTCACAAATGGCAGTAAAAAAGGACATCCGCTAACTCATACGAGTATTTTTAGGCTAAAAACGAAATTAAGTAGTTCTATGAGATTAACGGGAGCGACAAAGCAGAACAGGGTTTGTATGCTGTTCACCGTCGCTGTCAGAAAACGAGTCGTTGACCCTCTGTGTTGAGGCGGAGTTCGAGTCCTTTCTGATTTCGGCAAACAAAAAGCGTCTGTTGAACGTTCACTGTTATTTCTGGGGAGACACATTCACTTGCGCAAACTAGCTATAGCATACAGCACAGGAACAAGAAATTGCCTCGACCAGTCCAAGAAAGGTGTAGCTCACTGGTGGTGGTGATGGTGTAGCGTCACCAAATTTTAATCGTTACTTCTTTTCTTTCGAAAGCAAAGGAAGAAATTCTATGTGAATATCTACAAATTAAGCTTAGATCGTGGTCCAGTCTACAATTTGGTATATTACAGTTTACGGCTTTACTTGATGTAGTATGTACGCAGACGTAGTACATGATAATTTTCATTTATAAACAACGTTAATTGTGTTTACTCCATTTGAACATTTAGAGAGCCAATGAATTTCTCTAACTTTATCCATCGCATGGACCCTTGCAAGCACAAGCTAATATAATATCACGATTAGCATTTCGATCATATATGACATGTGTAGAATGAATACAATGGGTATATTTATTTCT
This sequence comes from Varroa destructor, assembly GCF_002443255.2. Taxonomy (NCBI): domain Eukaryota; kingdom Metazoa; phylum Arthropoda; class Arachnida; order Mesostigmata; family Varroidae; genus Varroa; species Varroa destructor. The sequence continues at coordinate 59,014,670 of NW_019211455.1, read as the reverse complement.
GGCCAATCATGTATAGTCACGGGAGGTATAGATAATGACCGTAGTTGCCGTTCAGTATAAAGATACACGCGTATAATATGCTGAGAGAAAACAAGCTCGAATGAGGGCCAACAAAGGGTAAAATTATATCGAATGTTTTCGAATTTGACACCGTTGCTTTTTGTTTTTTACACGCACATACACGTAGATATAAGCATTTATCGCTCTTGCTTTCCATCCATTTTAAGGCCGCTTCAGAGATTTCTATTATGACTGTCTTATTCTTCCGCGAAAGCCTTTTGTTAATATATTGCCGTTATTATGTGAATTTGCTTATTATTAGCCATATTAGTTAATTTTTATCGGTACTACGTTAGTTGTTATCCTCAATTGAAAACAATGATCAGCGGACTTTACATGTTGTCCAGTAACCTTTCACTCACTGCTCGTCCGAACTGCTCTGTTAACTATCTTCTTTGTTGTACAAACGGCGACGCAGTTAATATTATACACATATCCATGGGGCCAAGAAATATACGCTTTCTTCGCCTTCTTTACTCTTGTCGCAAGTCACCACAGCAGCAAAGGCATCGACAACACTGGGCTGAAAAGTCAACTCAAATTAACGGCTTGTAATTTACTATTAGAAGTGACATTTTCTTGTTACCACTTCTTGTTCATAACTCGCATATTGATTTAAACGATTAGTCTTGATAGCTGCATACTGTGATAGTGCCGATCTATGCAAATACTCAGCAGTCATCAGAATGTGTCGCTTACCGAGATAGTACAGTGGGCAACGTATTTGAATGTAAGTCTTAGGGACACGTTCTGGTTTAGGTTGGAACCCGCGCATAGGCACTTCGCTTCGTGCTGGGAGCCAACCGTCTGATGGAGTGCCTAATACGTGATACCAGACATAAAACTCTAAACACAAAGGTGAACTGAACGTAAAGGTGAAGGAAGGTAAAACAAAAAGAGGAAAGAATAGGTGTCAATTTTGTTTGGCCGAAACGGCTTTAGGTATTTGGCCTTGTGGTCAGCCCATCTACGTGTCACTATGACACGATTGGTTATATTTGGTTTTTATGAAATCTAATTTGAAGTACCTGTGGGTGTTTCGCATGAAAAGCTATAAATGGAACAAGACGGCACCTGTAAAGATTTTTGTGACTGCAGCCTGCATATGCAGCCTTTACAATTTACGTATAGCTCATTCAATGCAAACGTCGCTGTAGTTCCTGTTCATTTCAAGAGGGGAGTTCTTACATCCTATGTCATGCTTGGTATATACCAACGGTAATGTACATACAAAATGAATTTTTCACTGCAGGAAACTCGTTTTGCGTAATAGTATACTTTAACAATTAGAGTGATATATAAATACCAATTAGAAGCAATTTTTTCAAGCATTTATACATGAAGCGATACTTTGGTGTGAATAGCTATAAACTATTGCTCTACAACGAACAGGTGAGTACAATGATCGCTATAAAATATGTAGATACTGATCTTCTCTGTCACACTGTCCGTCGATTTAGAGATATAAAGTTGCTGAACGAGCACATTCATCTCATGGTAGTCAAGGAGCGAATAATTCGTAATGGTGAAATACGATTGACTCCGTAGCGTTCCTTGGAAGCGCCGTACTAATAGCATTTAGATACCAAAAAGAAATACTTTCTATAGACTTTAATAATCTGTTGGACGTTAGGCAGAATGTATCGTTTCATATAGATAATTTCAGCTCTCTCGATATTGCCATTACTTAGTTGTCAACAGCGGACCACAGTTCTATAATACAGTACGCTGTTTAGAAGTTTGTAGCCGCTTGTGTTGCGGCAGACCTTGATACTTTTTTGTCGCGCCTTAACGCTCAAGAGATGTGACATCATCATCATGTCAAAGTGAAATAGAAATCATGGAAAATTAGATTGACGGAGATTATCGTTGTCAGACTACGAAAAAACACGACAACGACAATATCAAAAATTCTGTGTAATTTTTCTTGAAGTTTGGAAATGTTTAGCTTACGGGTCTTTTGCTCTGGTAAGCCATCAAGCGAGTGCTTTTAAATGTATTAAAATATTGATTAGACGCTTCGAACACAAATGTATTGCCTTTGTTTCAGCGTTCGCGTAAAATAATTGTTTGCATCTTAGCGGGCCCATGGGTAAATCCAGTTAAATTTCGAATAAGTAAACATTTAATGTTTACTTGATTATCTTGATGTCTAGCGATATTTTTTAAATCAGTAGTGACTAGTAATAATAATAACAATAATAACTATAAAATGACACTCTCTCTTATGTAAAAAAAATTGATGAATGCTCTGTAATATACCGACATCCTGTTTATAAGTGAGTTATTGAGGGTATGTGAAGATTAGTATAGGTGCAAAATATTCTATCAATGGATGCTAATTATTTTTTCATTACCCATGTGATGCTTGTTTGATTGTTAATTGCCACGCCATACACTCTAGCGTGTCTGAACAAGGTTTTAGAAAATCAACAAAGTCTAGGTTAGTTATAAAATAAGCAACCTAATTAGTCCATCATTAAACTTTAATATATCTAACTTTTAAGGTTCAAACCTATTTTCCTTTTCGGAATCTACCTCATTGTTCCTGCCTATTTAGGCAAAAAAACTCAGTGCCACTATGGTACATAATAGTTCTATTAGTGCTGTTAGTACTTGCTTAGTAATAAGGGACCCGTTAGTGTCAACTATACCTATGTCTGGGTCCCTGCCCGCTTGTCTGTTTGCATGTTGTGTCTGCCTGTTGTATTTGTGTGCATTTATTTCGAGTGGGTTGTTGCCACTGTTCCACTTTTCACAGTCCGTCGATCCGTGCATCCATCCATCTGGCCATTTCTCCATCCAATCTATATGCTATACCTATGCGTTGCAACGGTTTGTTTCAACCGTTACATCAGTTTCCTTTCGTGTTCCGCTCTCACCGTCCATCCATGGTGGTCACCTTTCCCCTGGCGGATGATGCCTCCGTCTCAGCGGTTTTCTCTGACCACCATTCTTCTTTTTCCGAAGTCATCCTTGGCATGAAAAACATCGGTTTCGTCGACATCAACATTGTCATCATTATCATGGTTGTCCTCTTCATCGGAAGACAGTCAACGTTCTGTTGTTGTTTATCTTCTCTTATCACCTTCTTGTTCTTTTTTTTCGTTGCGTCGAAGCCGTTGTCGTCGGCGTTTTTGTTGCTCGAGTACCGCTGGGCGACCGATTCGTTGGATGACCGCCTTTGTTTGAGGCCGAATTCAGGGCGGGCGAAAGCGGTACGATGCGGCAATGCAACGAAACACAATACAACTTAACGCAACTCACGAAATTTTTACTTCAGAATAACAAGGCACGATTTTTTAGCAGAGAAAATAACGAAATCTAACTCAGCCATAGAAAAATAAGCACAGGACAAGAACGATATAGGGATGAAAGGAAAGTGCAAATAGAGGTACCGGTGGTCGCTGTGTGTACATATCGTAGGAGCATTTGGTGCTGAAGCTTCAAAGGGAGTGATAGGTATTGGATAAATAAGGACAGTACAATTAGCTTCCACAAAGCAAAATAGTCGATTAAAAATATAGAGAGAGTTCTCTTGCTTGAAGCGTCCTAATACGGAGAGTCATGAATGCAACACGCAATTATTAGATACATCTTAAAAGTTCCCCAATACAGCGGTCAGGTTTATTTGCAAAGAACATAAATTATTAGCCCCTTGTGCTTCGAAAATTTGAAGTGCAGATGTTTCAACTGTCGAGAAACTACTGTGTGGGATAGGCTAGCCGCGGTTATTGAATTGAGCCGGCCTTACTAGGCATTCGGCATATATTAAACCCGCTTGACAAATTGAAGATTCTCTACTGATTGCAGCATGTAAGAGCTGGCTGGTGAATTGGCATCTTCAACTCGTTTCGATTTTTGAAGTATCGCTTTGAGATAAGCCATCGTTTGTATTGTTCAACGATACATTAACGATATGTAGACTCCGTATTCATAAATATTATTTGTGGTGTGTACAGGTATTCCTATCATGTCACATGATCGTTTCCAAGAGATATTCTTTCCAAAAATTCTGTTGGGGCCCTGCGCTGACTGCAAATTGAAGGCGGAAGGAAGTATCGGTAACTGGTGTACTTATTTGAGGTGCTGCGTATAATGGGCACAGACAGACGTAAGTAGTGCGGACACGCTTGGGTAATTCTCGGTCATGCCGGCTTTTTCATTCGCAGACAAAACGAAAAGCTGACTCGACGACGACAGGTGGGGTCAGCACGACGTCAAGCAACCTCACTAAAAGTAGAAGCAAAACAGATAGCATTGTAATGCGCTAAATATAAGAGCAAAGTATTATAACAAGGCGTAAAGACTCTGTTCGAGGCCGCCAAGCATGCTGTACGCGGGATTTGATCATTAAGATACGCTGTAATAATAATAATTGTCTGAATGGGAAAATCTAGATAACATTCAACAATGCAAAATCGACAAGGCGGTCACTTCTTACCAGATGCACCCATTTGCCTATCTATATCACGTCTGCTTCTCCAGTAGAGACTAAAACGATTTAAGAGCTTAGTAAGTGGGCGTTGATCAAATGTGAGCTTTACTTAGAGACTCTGCTTTTACGTTTTAGAGTTTAAAACATCTGCGCCACAATCAGATCATACATCAACCGAGCTTTAGAAGACAATAGACACGCATCATGAGGTTGGTGTTCAGCTTCGTTGCTGTAATAATTACTGCCGCTGCACCTTTTCCCGCCCGTCTCATAGTAAAGGTAAGACCCACGCTTGCATTGTAGCTCAGTACTATGGAATCAGTGCTGTGGTAGCGGCATTACAAGTCCGTAGCATCGTTTGTCCATAGATGTCTTACAGACAAAGCCACTACCGCCTCTAGTGCCGACGAATGCCAATGGGGCCCCCGAATGATTGGCGAAGTGACCCTTTGTCGATTCAGCCATGACACCAACACGGCGAGTACCGAACGGCCCGCCACAGCATCACTATCAACAGCACCACAAATGCCAGCAGCAATATTCCAATACTATTTGGTTCTATCTTGCGTTGTCCGTTTTGTGATCTGTGCAGCATAAGCAACAGCATCTGGCTCTGATCGGTAGACCATTGGGCAAAGCCCCCTGACGCTGTAGTAAGACCCGTGGTTCGTATGTATCAAATATATGAACTTCGTCTGCAGAACAGCTTTGTAACTTAGGCAATAAAACAGCGATGGATACAAAAGACATATGTCTGCTACATCGATCCATGCTCTGAATCAACATGCACGAAGAACGCGTCAAATAACAAGGAGCAAAAATTGAATGAATAATCAGTTTTCTCTTCTGTCTTCTGGTTTCCTTTGTGACCATAAAAAAAAGTACCATTTAACGTAAGAAACGATGCGTTTATACTGTATGAAACTTCGTTTTGCCGCAAAGACCATAATTTGATTGTGGAGAATCGAATATTATATTTTAACTACCCCTATTTTATACGGTTTACAATGAACAAAAGTATATGCAGGAAGTACGAGAACTAGAATTGTATTTCGCCAGTGTCAGACAGAACAAACGTTTGAATATTGAAATTAGGGTAAAAACAATCGGGGACGTAGAGGATGCGCACATCAATTTGATTTTTCATGTTCAGTACTTGAAAAAAATATCTCAAATGCGATGGAGATGTCTTAAATACATGTTTGTTTTCTTAGGGAACTTCCCTGACTAATCATCTTTGTATTTAGTTTAAGCTAGTCTGTTTGCAAGTACCTTGTTAGCCCTTGAATGAAAAAGCACGTTTCAGGTAAGTGTTATTACATGTTTTTTATTGGTCGACTCTCCGACTGGAGCGCCTTTTAGCTTATGGCTTTATAGTCACTTTTTGGACGTTACTACTGAAGTCGTGAAGTATGCATGCTGCGGTATGCGTAAAACTGGTTCGTAATAGCAGTCGTTTTAACCTTAGTTGTTACCGGAATATTCCTATTGTATTAGTACTGCTCATGCTAAATTTCCACAGCAGTGGGACTGATCCCACCCGCCACACTCACATGTTTTGAAGCTCATGATGAAGATTGCGCTGCAAACTCGGTTGCTTTTCAAAAAGCTTTTAAATGATATCACCGACAACTATTTGTTGATAACATCCCAGTGAAGGATATTTTAGGCTGTAACCAACGCAAACCTTGATCGGTCCTTTCCAAAAGGTAAGGACTAGAGATATTGTCAATTCCCAATTAAAAAATAGAGAAATAATGATTTACAGCCTTCATATATGTAGTTTACTCAATTTTACATCATTCATTATGTTCAGCTTACAGGCGATAAACTAGGCTTCCATTTTGTTGAAAATTCCTTCGAGCCACTCCACTTGTGCTTAAATATTGTGAATTTTATCGGTGGTTATGGTTTTAGTAAGTGTCCAACACTAAGTTCGCCTTGCGAATAGTGTATAGCAAAACAATGTTAACATATAGGTTTAACAAGATTTTCTTTCAAGCGGTGCTAGCTTCACGTCATGTGGCCAATGCCATTGTAAGATGAAACGCTTTTATGGTTGGAGCGTATCTTTTTTTACTATTAAATGACAGGCTAGATAAGAATATATAGTAAAGATCGAAAATACCGTATTAATTAAAAATTACATATAGTCTTTGTGAAAAAATAAAAAACCATTGTTACGATTTAAAATGAAAATAGTATCATTGATATTGCATAAATTCTTCTCAGTACTATAAAATATATTTAGCACATAAATTATTTAAGAGATAATACAAGATGTTATAGATGTTGCATTGTTTTGGATAGTTTCTAGCTGAAAACGAATAATTTCTGTAATATCCTATTGACATATATATATTTTATAACAGTCCTATTGAGCCCTCCGACGTAATGTTGATCCACATACTCACAAAGGCTTTAATTGAGGACAATCAGTTTTGGAAATCCTTACACGTCTGGCACGATATTCACCGTCGCCGTGAATGGCGACTACATCTCTGGCCTTCTTCGCTGAGACTCACCCAGAAGGCTGGCTTTTTTTGCATAACACAACCTGAAACTTAGGCTGCTTAAGTCAAGAGCTTCTTTCCGGTGAATACAGTTATCATGTGTGAATGAATGTATTCTCAATGAATGACTTGAAGGCAGTTTATGCAAGCTGCTGGAACTTTTACAAACAAATCAGCTCCTTATTGTTTTATACTTTTTACGTAAGGTATAAACAACGTTACGCCATACTTGGCTTGCCGCATAGCATTTGATACATGTTTACGTGTTTGTTGTGTTACAACCGCTTCTATGTACGTGTGTAATGCCACAATGTTATAATTTTCAGGATTTTCTATGTTGATGGCATGAAACGTGACTGCTACTTGCCATGTTTAATTTTTGTGCTGTACATAGCGTTATTTTAGTGAAATTAGGTATGCACCATTGTGTCTCTTGCATTTACATGCACGCTAAAAAAATGAAGATGATACATTTGCTATACGAGGAAAGCGGTATCAAAAATACTTTTTCGACTAGTTAATACTGTTGTTATGCATTATGTATCATATGTCTTTAATTTCTTATAGCTTAGCTAATAGCTTAGCGATTAATTTCTTACTGCTGTTTGGGAATAATTCCGCACGTTCCAGAAAATTGAAAGAATAATGTTTACAAGTTAGTGAATGGACCTTATATTAGATTAATTTTTTCGATCCCTATAGGTGGAAGGGGAATCAAATCATCTCTGAAATTTAGCATTACATATTTATGGTGGATCGAAATTGCATTGAGTCGTTTAAGGGAGCATCTATTTGAAGTGCTACTATTTAAAGATAACTTGCTGTAATTATTTATTTACATATAACTTCGTCGATCAACCTTATATATATGTATATATTATACCTGAAATGCAGTAGCATATATGTATTGCGCATTTGATCGTACAAAATTGTTCAAATTGTCTAATCTGAACAATCAGCAGCAGCGTTACCCGAGCTCAGTCCCAGAGAATGAATTTGCGCTTGTTAAGTCATAGGTGAACTTAGATATTGATTCTGATAAATGTGATTAATGTTACACTATTCTACTGTCAACCCCCTTGAAATGCAGTATTTCATGTGGTCTCCAAAAGAAATGTAACATTGAAGTCTGAAATGTGAGAATGTCCATTACTGGAGTGAGCCTTCTACAAACAGCTTTTCGCTCTGCTTTCGGACTTCTGTAGTCTTGAGAAAAAGAGCGAACTGTCAAAATGGCGAGCGTGGCTGTATCGGTCATCATTTTGATGAACTTGTGGCGTTGGTGGTGATCCTTAAAAGGGAGGATTTATTCGAAATGAATTCGGTAGACATTTGTGGACCGCTTTGGCTTTTTCTTTCATATGGTAGTAATCATTGTGACACAGTTTTAAAAGGTTAGATATAAATCTGTGTCCTAGTGGCTATGCAAGCAGGCGGAGTACGGCTCATGCGAGATTCACTGTATTTTGATCCGAGAGAGCATAAACCATAAATTACAGTTGTATTGAATAATATATTTTAGATTTTTTACGTTCGTCTTTCTACCAGTGCTGATTAATTACAAGCTACTTTTATAACTAAACGAACTTTGCGATTCTGACACAAGGTAAAATAAGTCCTTTAAAAATGCTTCTCTGTTTGATATGTTTGAACCTTTTGATTTTACATTCTGCCACCCTTCGAGGCATTTACGAATCGAACTGTAGATAATGTAGGATTTGCGAAGACAGCCATACTTGTCAAAATGTTGTGAGTTTTTCAGGTTATGCTTGTATATACGTCGTTCCATGAGTGGTATAATCGGTAATGATTAAAATAGACGGTTCTTTTGGTACACTTGGTGACTAGTGCGACAATAATGACGATCGCTTTAATTTGTACGGTGAAAACCGCAAAATAGATTTTTATGCGCTGTATTGCACAGCAATGGAGTGAAAGAGTCGTCAGTTTCTATAAATTACTAATTTTTGATCAGCTAAGTCCTATTTACAGCATTGTCCTTGCTGGTGTGTAAAGTCTTTTAGCCCCGATGTATATTCATGATAAGGAATGTTATTTTGGCTACACCAAATTTCCGTTCCCTTAGGTTACCTTATTTGCCATCTCCTACTTTGAAGGAAGAATCCTTTGCAATAACAGAAGATGCTGAAAATTCGAACGACTCTTTTCTTTTTCTTCACTGAATTTTACTTTTTCATTTTCTTTTTGCCTCAACTTCACACCTCTCCGTCTGCTTCGTATCATCTGCGTCACCAACATCATCAACATCAACATTAGCTCCAGCATCATCACCTAGCGTCATCGCCGGATTCATCTTCCTCGTTTTTACTGAATTTCCTTACGATGCTCTCGTCGTTCTTCCGTCGACTAGGGTTTTCATCTTAAAAACTCTTCGGTTTAAACGAACAAAAAAAATATCCAAACGAGACTCGCGAAAGCTATCGTTCGCAGGACATCACATGTGTGCAGGAGCCTGAAAACGGCGACCAGTTACCACCAGCCACTGTCTCAATGGTGCCAGCATTCGCGATGCTGACTGTGGTTTGGAAAGATGCGGCCATCACAACTATCGCCGCTCCTAGCCTCTTGCCGCTACCGGGTACACGATGAACGCTAACGAAAAAAATATAGCCATCTGCGTATATGTTGTTGCTGATTGCTGTCGCTGATACAACTGCTGTTTTCGGCGTAACTTTCGTCGTTGAAGTGGAATCTTCTGCTTCGGTACTTTCTTCGTCAGTCGGTTTTCGTTGTCGTCGGTTATCTCCGGTCTGCTTAGATGTTGGGCTCTGTTCATTATTGAACGACATCGCCGGCTGCTTTCTTGATTTTTATTGACTCTGTTCTTTTGCACCTCATTCGTTCATTATAGATTTGGTTTGTTCGTTATTGGTGTCAATGGTCGACATCGCTGCTTGTTCTTGTTGCCTTTGTCCTGTTGTCTTATTGGCCAGCTGCCTGATTGTTGCTTGGTGAGTCGAATACATAGGAGCTGCGACGCCATCCGAGTTCATATGTGGCAGTTCGTTATTTCTTATTTAGCTGCTTCGGTGTCATCTGGTCTAGCGCCTTGTCCTACGTCGCCATACCTAGGGCACGGCCGCCCGCCTAGGCTGACTATGTGCGGTGACTGAGTATATAAAAGTACTTGTATATATGGGCGTATATGAACACTGTATGTTGTGTTGACTATAGCGAAGTGGCACCGCCGATACTCACTTGCTTTTCGCACACTGATTAACCTGGTCAAGTTGAAAAAGGATCCTGTGTTATTGACTTTTACGCCCAAGCTACTACTAATATACATATATATTAATGGTTGCATTATTAACGAAGATGTGGGGTAAGTGGTGAAACAGGACAACTGCAGTATTCATAGTTACAGCAATAGAACTGGTAATTCGTCCACACTAGCCGTGTTACGGTAACGAATGTCTCCGCGCACGACTACGTTTGAAAGTGGGCCACCATTACTGCCAACGCTTGCTGCTGGTGCTGTTATTACGCTCTCTACAAGTAGCGTCCGTCTCAGAAAAGAGAGTTGTATGGTACAATTGTGGAGTCTTTACTCAATACCGCTGGATGACGGTTAAGTGTACTAGTGGTAGAACAGAGGCTTTGCGCTGTCGATCCGCAAATCGGCCGTCGCCACCTCTGCTAGGGCAAGCGAAGACCTCACAGAAACGATCACTACAGGGTAACAAGATACCAAATATCAAACTGTTATAGACGCGCAATGAATGCAACTCTGCGACGACTCTAGGCACACAGGAAGGGCTGATAGGCAGAATAACATAGAAGTCATTGTCATTGTTGCAGTAATATAATCACATTGAAGGGAGTGAGAACGAAGCGGCGGAAACATATTTGAAGGATCTCGATATTGGGGAGCCGCGTCGGTTAGATGGACATGACCAGCTGAAAAATAAACGTTATGATGACAGACTTCTGAAATACTGGCTAGCAACCGGAGAGCTGCTGGCCACTGACAGATAAGAGATAGAGGCTGTTAACAGCTGTAGCAGCAGCAACAGCAATTGTATTATGAAGCGGTCGCAACTACCAGAAAGAATAATGCGACGGCTAAGGCTCACAGGCAGTCAACTTTGGGTGGATAAACGGGTCGGAAGATTAACGGTAGCAGTCCAAGAAGACGCTCAAATGCGGCAAGCGCGATTAAAAGAACGAATGCTTTTTGCCATAGCTAAAATTACGAAATAGCGAAGATGGGATGTCGCGATGTTGTCTTTTTCGTTGAAAGAAAAGAGACCACAACTGGCGTTTGGTTATGCTGCTATTCTTGTATCTTACTATAAACATAACAACAATCGCAAACCGATGGAAAAGCGCATTGTATGGCATAAACCAAAGCGGCACAAATCAACCGTTTTGTGGAATGTTGCTTAGCGGATCTTTTATTATTTCTGAGGTATTATTGAATTATTGGTAATTACTGGGAATTCCACTGCCAAGATATCTGTCTAAAGCACAACCTTATGGCAAAAATATTTATAGAATTAGCGTACATGATCAGCAATGCATCCATTGCTCACATAGCTAGTAGACATGGTTAGTCACAGGCAGAACACTGACCACATTCGCACAATTCGATTCAATCACGCACAACCAAAAAAAGTAGCATAAAAAGCCTTATCACTTCAGTCAAATTAATTTTGTGTTGTATTAAAGTGCCTGAGCAAAAAGTGTACTTATTGCACTATTTAATAGTACTACCAAGATCTTTGGTACTTTCTTTCTGCAGGTGTCATCGCTCCACGAAGGGCTCTAAGCAGTTATAACTATGGGATCATCAATTACAACTATACGTACTTGTGACCCTCTGGATCAGTGGTTATATTTTTTAATAAAATTACCATGTTATCCTTTGCTCTAGACAATGGTAATTAGATGTAGTATCGTGGAATTGAGCCAGTTTGAGAAAGTATTATCATATTTCTTTCAATCGTCTTAATACTTTAATTCTTCTAGATACACAGGTAAAGTCATTAGCGCAAGACACTGCCACATTGTAGTAAGCTGGTAACCGTGTATCTGTGTCTGTGCGTATCCCGTTGTGTATATAAGTTATGATGATATGTTTTTAGAAAACGCTATGTCCTACATATGTGTGCTATTTTAGGAGATCCCTGTGTGGGGCGAGCGTTGTCAACTGCTTATATTATTTCCACTTTTAAACTTAAAAACTTTTATAAGACCCTTTATCTCCGTTTTTCGTTTATTTGTCATAATCGCCGACTTCCTTTTATAGCAGCTCTTTCTGTCAAGCGGGCATATCACTATTATCTCACGTAAGCAACGGTTGTTGAGTTGACTTTTTTTTGATCGTGCTGTTATTTTTACCGAATTATATGCTGTGCGTCTATGTGTTTGCACTTTAGCCATACACATTAAGCAAGCCTTAACATCCGGACAATTTTACAGCTCCGTAGTATACTGGATTATCATACATTTTTTTGAACCTCGCTATAACAGGCGTTCGGAACAGATTAGGCCTTATGATTGAAGAATAGAATCATGTTTTTAGGCTTTTTACTGCAGCTGTTGTTGCTATGTGTTTCACGATATACAAGCAGACTATAAAATCACCTTAGCAATGTAGTTCTTAGTATAAACTACGCTAATGCAAGTGGCTTACATACATAAGGCCGCTTTTTTGGGTCCGAAATGTAAACGACGTTTTACGTGAGTGGATGATTATCCTGTAAGCATTATACAGACAGGTACGAGGTGAGTTGAAGTTGTTTATTAGTTAGCTGAAGCTACATGATACATGCACATTATTTTTGAAACACTTGTTGATTTAGCTGATCTGAATTCGTGTTAGACATTCTGTTTTGGACAAAACTTGAGGGACAGTAGTGTTCTGCTTATGTTTTTTAGCTTGCTGATATTTATATGCCTCTACCGCTATACTGGTGCACAAATAGGGTGATTGTATTCACTGTTAAGTCGGCTCCTAAAATTAACGTAGTTAATCTTATGCATACATCGTTCGAGATACTGACCCTTACAAGTCGGAAATTCATATCAGTGAAGATCAAGGTGCACAGAGCTTGCCCTATATAATCAATAGCCCTGATCCGTCAAATGCGCAAATAGAAAGACATATTCGGTTAGGGGGACTCCAAGCGTTTACTTGTGGCCGAGAAAAGCAGAGTTACTGGTATAGTCTATCTTCTGAATGTAACCTCTTATGCAGTTATAGATGAAATTTAATTTTTTAGGCCGTATCGTTGATACGTTTCGAACACTGGAATTGTCTTAGAATATTTAAGACTAATTTTATTAGAATGTATTTAATTATTCCTGTTCTTCACGTTGTCGTGTTGATGTGCGCATACATTTATACCTATATTATATAAGATATTTACATAGTAGAGCAAACATTGATTCGATTGACTGATTGTTGATAGAAGCACTCTCGGACGGAAGTAAGACAGTATTTGTTCAACCGTTACGATATTGAAACATTTCCCGCCCCATCCCTTCTGTTCTATTAGCGGTGGAGGGCAAAATCGACAGTAGACGCTTCATTGACGACCGTGTTCCCCACCATGCGAATAATCTGCCATTTCATCCTGTCAGGCCTGTTGTGATATCGATCGTTTAGATCCGAAAGAGTTATCATATTAGAAATAGGAAAGTTGTCGAAAGTGAACCGGGGCATCGAGCGAGCAGAGATTTGGGCTGCGTGGGAAAATAGCAGTGTCCTATTTGAAAAATGACTTGCACGATTATAGATAAGAATTTTGGTCCATATCGTAGCCTACAAAAAGCTTAGATGATGATTTGCCGTAATGCCTGCCACTTTGCCATACCATTAAGTCGGTATACAGGATGATGGATGTGGACTTTACATCATACCGACAAAATGCGCAACTCATTACAAGAACTCGTACTATAAGCGAAGGATAAACCGTATACATGCTCGACTCTATGTAATATCTGAAATATGTCGTCACAATCCAATACATATTTAAATACATATGTGTAAAGAAGCAAAATAAACAAAGATGTCTTGCATAAGAAGTACATATTTTCCTATATCTAACAATTTAGTCCCATTTTTAAAAATTTCACTTGCGAAACTACAGAATAATCCATGTCAGTTTCATGCTCAAACACAATTTTGTTTTTGTATTAAATTATATTAAGTGCAGCTTAGTTCTTGGACATATTTACCGAGCGATGCACTTCGCACTTCCCAGTGAATACAAAACCAGCGGTGTAACTGAGCTGTCATTCGGGCCTTATTTCCGGAACTTCCGGCGATGGCTGTCATAAAATATTCGATCAAGGATCTGCGAGAGCTCCTAAGGTTTATAACGGTCGGTAGGTTGTCTCTGCTTGTAGAGTTATTGGACTATTTGTATTTGCATACGTAATCGCATTTAAAGAGGCTTGTGTGTGTTTCGCACTGTTCTTATAACGCTTTTGTAGTGTTTTCTATAAACATGAAACATAGTTAGTTTTAGGCAATCGTTTCATGTGTCTTTGAACAGAAATTGATTTTTTAGGAAGCGGTTAACATAAATACAATACAATAGGCAGTTTAGTTGTCATAATCCCTGCTGATGTTACCGGCTCTTAGCGAACAAGAACTGTAGGCATAGTGATGCGCTTGAGAAGCCTTTCCTACTCAATGATGCTGACGGCTGATACCTCATCATCTTTTCAAGTACTGGAACCCGAAATAGAACAGATACAGAAACAACGTCGTGGTTGAAAGTCAATGACAGCGTTAGTAAAATTTGTGAAGCACAACAGATAGCTGCTGACGCAGAGTGAGGCAGAGATACCCGTGGTTAGCTTGACAATGCTTCTTCTCGTTCAACTTGTTGCTAACGTTTGCACAAATGTAACTGGTTCGAAGCTCAAAGCCATATTCAAACACGTGTTGTCCTTTCTACAATGACTGTTTCTACTCAAGAAGTTAAACCCGTAAAAATGCGTCAGGATTATTTGGGGGTCGTTCATAGTTCACATTAACAATATGGGAACACTGACTAGTTTGTGGGCCTGCGCGTTGCTTCTGGAATATTCATTTAGGTAGCGAACAAGTTTCTTAGAATATAGATAATTTGATAAATGATTAATGATGTATTACAACAACTATTGCTGGAAAGCTATACGCAAGCCATAACTAGCAGCTTGAAACTTTAGTACGTTATTGGAAAAAGCACATCAGATGACTAACCACAACCATGAGATAGAAGGAAGAAAGCATACAGAACACTGCTTTCTAGCACCGTTTCATATCGTTCAATAACTCTGTGAATAGTGGAGTACGCTTTAACAAGTATGTAGCTGCAATAATAACTGAATAAGTTAATAAAAACTGAACACTTTTCGACAAAAGGATCATTGAATCGTGCATATTACAATATTGATAAAATAATATTGATTCCATGTTTGTGGTATCTAAAATACATTTTAAATGTATTTTAGCTCGTAGCACACCCGTAAGAAAACGTTATCCGTGAAATCCTTTTCCTGTATGCCTTCTTCGAACACCAAACTATTTAACTGGTGCATACATACACACAGATAAACCCGGAAAAAAACTACAATGCGAGCAATCTGTGTTAGCCTTTCCATATAATAGAAGATAGCCAGTGCGCAAACAGACATAAGCAGAATGAACTAGAAAAAAGAAACAAGCAGAATTCTCTGCAAGTCCACCGGGTATGTTCTGTTGATGTGATGTTAGATGTAACCTTGAAAAGAGCCGTTGGTCTTTGCTGGTTGGGCTTTAGCTGTGGTTTTTGCCGTTTAGAGGCGACCACAATGTAGCCGTTGAAAGAAGGGCACTAGGTGTTATTATTATACTTTCAGTAACCGAGATATGTTTTCGCAGCACAACCTCATGACTTCAGGCTGGAATTCACGAGTAAATAGGAAGGATGTTGGTGCATGGTAGTAACAATTCTATTTATTGAAACCGTGTCAGGTGTTGTCTGATTCTATTGCAACTTTAGACCCGATGTTGTACTTTGTATAAGAACATTATTGTAACAGTGTACATTTCTAGCGACGTGCGGCATACGGAGCATACGCATATTCTTTTTGATAAGTTCCAAGGAATTAGAAAGCAATGTGCTCTTAATTTTGCTAAATATTAATAGCATTTCGTTTTGACGACACATAAATCAATTACAAAAAATAATAATAAATACAGAAATAGAAGGGAGATGCATGAATAACGAACATTTTTCTTGTGATTGTTTGTGATTTAAAAAAAAAATGTTTCGTATTTGAATTTCTATTTCACTCTTTTTCTGTATATTGTGTTGTGTTGGTCACTTGGGTAAGTCGAATCGACCTGTCCCGTTGCGTTGTCGTAACGGTCTTTTGTTCCACAACAGGTGACGTTTGTTGTTGCCCATGGCTACTACTGCAAATCGGCCACCGGACAAACACGAAGACGCAAAAGTTAGCTGAATGAGCAGAAGAACTCGAAAGAGAAAGAGACGCAAACGAATGCTTCACCTATTTTAGCTGATCCGAGTGACCGCATTGCGATTCTCAGAATTTCTTTATAGTGAAGGTAGCTGCATCGAGTGACTAGCAAGCACCGCAGCTTAGTCGACTGACGTGTTTACTTGCGATGGACGAAGCGCTGATGCGCTAGAGTTGTGTTGTTTAAGCCGAGCTGTCACCTAGTGGATTTTTACCGCGCTAGTGAAGCTGGAGCAATGGAACCCAGTTATAGTAACGGGGAACCGGCCATTTATTCTAAACATCTTAGTCAGGTGACATCTTAGATGTTGATATGCATTCACCAAGAGCAACAGGAGAAAAGTGGTTAGGTAACTGAGGAAGCTTAGAGTACTAAATGATATACGTAGCGGTAATTCGGTAGCGCAAAACGTGAACCTGAAGGTAACTCGAATCTATAAATCCTGAAGATCAAGTAAGGAAATGAAGCAAATTTACATAACTTAATATTGTTGACTAATCTTGGAGGTCAGAAACCCGGCAGAGCAACGTTAACAAGGTGTGATATTCTATGAAGGCTGTCGTGGGCCGAAGAATGAATTCAAACATTGATTTGACATGACGAAACAAGAATTCTAATTGGTTTTAGCATATGGGTTGAAACTCACCATATACCATGCTGTGTGCAAATTGGATAAAAACAGCATTACTAAAGTCAGACGCAATGTGCTGTTCTTTTGTCTCGCACATTCGAACAAGGACTAGAAATTGAGTTGCCGTTCTTGTTATGTTTATAACAAAATTTTCAAGTTTTTACATTTCTTTCATCACTTTGCATCTTGAGTGCTTATCTATGGTTAGAGTAATTATTGTGCACTGGCTGTCGACCCTCTATAGCTGCCATAAATCGAGGTAGAGTTCTTGTTAAAAGTACTCAGTGTAACGCAGAGGTCCATGCGCATGTTTCAGCCTAATGCCCTCTTAGTGTTTGATTTAGCTTTTGCACCAAAGAAGTCTGGCTGTTCTAAAAAAACAATTTAATAAACCACCCTTTGACGCTGTTTTTCAACGATCGCGATGAGTTCGTTTCTACTAAATACCATCATGCTGATATTAATAGTAACCTATATACTAACTGCTCATGAAAAGCGAAGATACTCGTTTCATCAATAGGAATGTTATTATTAGTATTACATTTATGGATTGCACTGTAGTATAGCAGAGACATTCAGAAAATATACCCTGGATAATAACGCCCAGTTATCAGAAGAGCTCTTTTTATATTCGATCAATTCCTCTTTCGATCGAAAGGTAAAAAGAATTGGCTTTTCCGATGATCTAGTTCACCAGCGAGTTATCGAACTGGTGCTTACAATGACCAAATGCCTGGGTTGACTATAGGGGCTAACAGTGGAGAAGTGCGATGGAAATGCTGAGAACACTGGTCTTAAGAACGTCTCTTATCAGGCGAGAACAAAGAAAAATGCAAATATGTTCTTTTAGGTGAAGGACCTTCAACTGTCTTTTTTACTGTTGAGTGTCGGATGTATATTATCTCCTGTTTTTTGTCACCTCGATGTTAGCCGCCATCTAAATTGACACTATATGAGAGTCTGTAGTGCTTACCTATTTTAAAAAACATGCTAAATAATTTTTGCAACAACCAGGTGTGTTCAATTTCTCGTGTTAATCATATTTATTTGTTTGAGTAAATAATAAAATAATGTAAAAACGTTGCCTTGGCGATTTAGCTTTACTCGGATACTACTGAATTTTAGACAAACACATTTTGTTGACGTTTCTGACAGTTGAGGAAACCAGCGCCCCAGATGAGTATTATTAATTAACACACACCTATATAGCGTAGCAAGTACATTATCGACTATAACAGAAGTGGATAATATAGATGTCATTCAACAGAACTACAAAAGCGTCCATAAATAAAAAGGAACGGACATTACAAAATTGTTAATCCTTATCGTTCTCTGCTACAATGATTCCTACAATGATTATATGATTGCCTAATAATTTGTTTGGTCCAGGTAATTTTTGGCCAACATAATAATAACTGTAATGTATAATTTGTTGAAACCTGGTACAAAACGGCTGGCCTGTCTCGAGAACTGCAAAAATCTGCAGGAGAAGATCTGTAAATCTGACATCTGTTGGGACCCATCATGTCTACATGAGGTTATCGTATTATAGACAATACATAATAATACCAATGTAATATTCGGCATGAGCATAAATGAGCTCTAATAAATAATGTACATACCGTAAATCAATTTTATGCTGTTATTTCAATATCATAATCCATTCCGTTAATACCTTCAACCAGATATTATATTATTCATATGAGAGTCCAAGCATACGATGGGTCATGTTTTCATCATAGAACTATATGTGAAGCTAGAAGTAAACATTATTATGTACTGAGGAGTAGAAAACGGAAAATCTATGCATGAATCTCTATGCTAATAGGGACTTGTTATACGAAAGTTTTTTAGCAGCAACCATCAACCTCGGAACATGCAACAGCTGCCTGTGTTCTGCTATATTATTACAACTATGTAATATTTCATTGAATCGCTGTCATCGATTACAATACACAACGACACAACGGACGTGAAAGCTAAAGCATGAATGAGTCTGAGTTCTGTTTGTGCCAGCTGTAACTGTACAATCAAAACGCTGCCGACGGTTTCTGAAGTGAAGCTATTACCTATGTAAAAGAAACATAATAGATCCTATCCAAGGGGTGAGCGGATCATCTGGCAGCATCCACTACACAGCACAGCTAAATAAATCGGCTGCTTGTGCTGATGGACCCAACAAGCGCAACAATCGGTAGAATGGAAACGGGCGTTGTCGCAGTCGGTGATCTTGACTAGTAACTCCTCTTTTGTTATTCTTATTCCTATTGTTGTATCTTTTTGGGTGGATTTCCTCTGTAAATCTTTAAGGCCCTACAAAGCAGAGGTTTGGCTTAAAGAGCTACGGAAACAACCAGTTCGAACGAAAACCCTACTATAAAAATATGGTGTCCTAAAGCTAGGTGAAGAGGCAAAAGGCGATGAGGAAAGTGGGACGCTACTCGTTTCTCTATTCGTATTTTTTCTTTTTCCGTTTGAAAACACTTCTCTTTGTCTAGGATCGTGCGTCGGTGATTCTTCATATTGTTGGCTATAAATGTTTGATGGCGGGTTCAGTTGTTTGAATAGCGATCTTATATCAGAAACCTGATTGTTGTATTATCTTTATCGCATTTTCCTGGTGGTTTACTCAGGTACTGGAGGACGCTGACGTTTTGTCTGGGCGCTATAGCCTAATAATTCACTAATCGAATGTAATGAGTGTGATTAATAATATCGAGGCGCAGATACACTTTGTCTAATGCTGTACACGAACTATGAACTCAAACGAATGAAATATGAATGGCGAAATGTCAAAAGGGGATCAAAATATGTGAACAATTAGCGTCGTATTTTTGTTAGCTGTCACTTGTATTTGTATCTCCTATTTCAATTTTATATACTCTAAAATGCGTCCAGGACATGAACCTCTCTTCGCCGAGCGTCCTTTATATAGATATATCTTAATAGTATAATAAATGTTAATACAAAAATTAGGATAAATCATTTAAGCGAGTAATTGGGCAGTATATGTTGTTTTCTGAACTAGGAAAACAATTCCTGGATACGAGCAGTCGCGTAGTGACGTGGAACATCTATGTGATATGGTGTTAGAAGTCATACTGTCGTTAGCTTATCACAATTATGATTAGCTATTCAGAGCAGTCCAGCATTTTATACGACGCTCAGTGAATTTTTGCCCCTTTGATAGTAAATCATTTGACCCAATTAAACATCTACACCACCATTTGAACACATTAATAAAGTATTACTATAATCTTCTATTTCGCCTGTTCAAGCATCTGTCGAATAGATGATGATGATCGAATAATTTAAAAGGCGCATTGGGGGATCGCTTGATTCGACCACAAATTCGATTTCATCTTTTCCTAGGAATGGCATGAGGTATTAGAATTCCCATTTCAATTAAACAAGAGGTAATCTTTTTCTCTAATCGAAGGCGGCAAAAGTTCATCTTTCAAGTTCAACAGTGTTGCACTGTATATAATAGTTGTTTAATGGTTTTGTAAGTAAAACAAGCATGGTAGCAGGTTGCTTAACCTAACCTTACCACAGGCGAGTGAGGTGTGTTGTCGACGAAAAAATATCAATGCAAAAAATAGTGTGGGGAGTTCCTTTGTAACATCAATATCTTTTTTTCCTTAATAATTAAAATATAGATAATTTATTCTATAAAGGAAATAAACTATGAATTTAATTTGATTCTCTAGCACTCTAGAGGACCTACCTTATCCTAAATGAAAAGTCAAACTGGCAATGATCTCGTAATATTAATCGGTTCTCAAAAATACCACGAATCGTAATTCAGTTTTTTTAACTTATACCACTATGCTATTGTAACCAAAATTAACATCAATAATATGCAGCTGTTTCACGATGTAAAAGTTTCGAAACGTCCATGTGCACCTGCAGCAGAGATGCGATAAACAGGTAACTTCAATGAGCATCATCAACCGTAGGATTCTGCAAGTGTCGAACGATGTTGCAATAAAAAAATGCTCTAATTTCGTATAAGATAAAGGTATCGTTTTTGAAAACTAATTGGTGTCACATTATTATCGCAATAGACGAATATTTCCTAGCATGTTTCGACTTCCATCCCATCCATTGTGCTATCACACTCAACACACATGGTAGATCGTTGTCAAAATTTTTCTTTTTGTTAACAATTTTTCACGTTTTTTCTGTGCTAAAAAAACTTCTGTTTTTCTTAGACATCTACAAATCAGGCAGTATCGCGTTATTTTCGGTGTATACACCCATATTTTTATTCGACAGTATATCGCACGATGAAAATCATTCATTATTATTTTTCTCTTTTATCTTTACCCTTTGACTCCTGTTCGGTAACTGTCAAATTCTGATAATTAATGAGATCGCGGATGGCAGCTAAGGGAGCCCTGAATTAAGCTAATTTAGTTTCAAATGTAGCTTATCTCATGACTTAATATAACTGAGATCAGGAGGAAATTAAAAATGAATTTGACACATTAATCGTTTTCATCTTCAATTGCATAAAGAATGACCGTTGGTCTTACCGACGTGTATGAAATCATCATGAAGGACATATCCATGACTTTAAACATCCTACTCACAACACGTTGATGCCTTTTTTTTTTTTATCTTTAGAAGCCAACAACTTACAAATATTCGAGATTTATATGGTCTGTTAGCATTTGTCCAACAATAACAGTTATCCTTTTATTCCTAAGCTGTTGTTTGTTGCTTTGTTCCCTGTACCATTTAGAGGCTCGTAGATATCATTTTGGATTAGCTGCTTTACCGACTGGGAGCGCTGACCCGTAAATGTTGCATCGCTGTCGTTGACTTTGTCCCTCTTGCATCATCTTTTTTTTTTTTTATTGTTACTGCTATTGTTTAGTTTTCTGCTGTTGGACAGAATCTGGTCTGTGGCCATAAAAAGTACCCTGGTTTTATTAGCGTTCATTGTCCTGCTTGTGAATCCAGTAAACGTTCACAAGACGTTTTGGCCACCTCTGAACCAGCAAAATTTCGGACACGATGTAAAGTGATATCTTAAAATAGCCTCATAATCGTTGATATAATATCAAAAAGAATCCAATAAGACAAATTGGCCCAGAAATTGCTTGAGTGATATGGGTTAATGTTCATTATTAAGCCAAGGACGTGGCGGTTGGATGGAGCTTTCGAATAAAGGTTAACATATAGCTTTGCCAGTGTTTCCAAATTACTTTCCACAGAAATACGTTAACATGTGGTGGTCATGGGCACTTGTAGATCTTTCGCGAATTGACTGTTTCATAAAACATATAATGCCTAACTATTACGTTTATCATTCCTACCACATGGCTAAACACATTTCCTACAAGTGCCTTCTATCTTCAAAGGTTCCTATAGATATTGAACAGCTTTTAGAGGCATTTAAGGAATCCCGCGCAAAGATTCTGCATATTCTGGATAGTTCCATCTTTATCGAAATAGTTATTATCAAAATAGTTGAGTTTTTGTTAGTCGAGCCGGAAACAAATAGATTATCTGTATAAGTGATAGTTTTAGTTTAGCTTTCCTTATGCAATTACTCTAAAGATAAATATTTTACTATAGATTACCTTTTCAGGTAAGTTTTTATATGTCTATAACTTTCGATAAAATCAAAGCAAAAATAAAAGCCATTTATTTATTGAATTTGTGCGAAATCTGGAGAATTCTGCAGTTGTGCCTACGGCATCGAAAAACTTCTGTTGTGTATACATTCACTGGAGTATGCATCAACAACGTTTGCAAACCGGGGAAATTTTATAGCAGGTTGACAACAGTAGGATTAGCAATAAGTATGTTATTATTACTAGTCAAGCGAAAGCTATTCTTTAACAATCGGCATGTTCTATTACCTAATGGGTGTCTTATATATATGGGGTAATCCTTAATTGGTTATAGATATCAACGACTCGATCTGTCGGTCCAGCGTCCGATACAGGATGTTCCAAATGACGACGAACTAAAACAGCTGTTTTAGTACGGCCTCGTTTGGAAGGTCTGAAACAGCTGTTCTACTAATTTATATTAAATGACAAAATTATACGATAATTTTGCGAATGTCCGTGACTATTGTCGAATGATTGAAATAATGAATGTCCTTTCGTCTTCCTGTTTTTTAATTACCTACTTCGCCTCCTGGTTTGTTTACTAGAGGATTATGTTCGTTTACTTATTTTCGTCGTAAGTTAGATTACCAGAAATAACTTTTGATGCAACCGTTATTCAGGATCTTTCAAATATTTTGGATGGTGTAACTGTGTTCAGTTTTGTGTGCATCGGTGGGTCTCTAGTTATTAAGATACAAAACAAAGAAAACAGTTAAATAGGATGTGACACGAATTCATTAAGCGGAGACAAATCCTACCCATGGCAGCAAGCATGGCAAAGCTACCCTTGGCAATTCGAATAGTATTTTAAATCACGAAGCAAGCCTACTCGTCCCGTGCCATTCTAGAATACCGATGTGATCACGGCTGTCACCTTCCGCAATCTTTTCACAATAGCCAGTAGTTCACGCAAACCTTATCCACTTATCGCCTGCAATTGGCACAAAGAACAAAATTCAAAAAGGTTTATATAAAGTCGACTCACCATTGCACCCATCGAAAGCGGGCAGCAAAGAGGCCTCATCTAGTCACAGGAAATACGAATCTGGCCTTTTTTGAACATTTTTTGAAAACGAACCTAACGTCTTACTAGCTTATATCACAAAACTTACTGTTAGATCATAATAATCATGATTCGAACGAAGTAACCCTACCTAAATAAGCACCATCGTACTAATCCAGTAAGTAAATTAAATGACATTCAGGAAAAAATAGTTTCTTGTTCTTGAGTTAATTTGTGCCTGCAGAGTGGCTCATCCAGATGTTAATAGCTCAGGCGACGAATTACTTTCAGTAAAACCTACTACTTGATTTATCTTTCGCTCTATCTACAATCGCTAATGTGAAGGCGCTTTGCGTGTCTGCCGATGCTTGGATGTATGTTCTTCTATTACGTTCGCGATTACGCTTGTGGTAGTGTTGACGTTAATGCTGCTTGTAATGCTGGTGCCTTCAGCGCCGCTGTTGTAAGAAAGTGGCTGAACGTGAAAAGAAGTGCCGAAAACAACTTTAAAATGAGAAGGAGGAATGTCGGAAGGCGAAATGATGTCGTCGTCACACCATCACGATTCTCCAACTGTAAAATATCAGAAACCCCCTAAAGTATCAGTGTCTTTGCACTAGATGAAATCGTAGTGTGCCTAATGTTGGCTTCTGGTCGTTCCATATAGGAACAGGAGAAAGAGAAGGATAACAAAGGCACAAAGAAGCAGAAGCGCAAGGACCCATTATTTGTTACACAATTATTTGGAATCATTTTTGTGGCTTTACTCCATTGGCCCAGTTGGACGTTAAGTTAAAACGGAAATTTTCGAAATTTGCAAGCTATAGCCTTACTTAATTGAGCCGCGCCAAACGGTTATTGCCGTAGGTTACCCTGTATTGGGCAATATCGATGAATTTTTCCTTCTATTCACCCACATTACGTACTGAAACATATGAAAGATCTGGCTTAGAAATGGACTGATGAGAACATGTCATGTTATACGATAGCCATCTTTCCTCAAACGGAACTATACCTTTTAAGTAAATTCTATTTCTTCAGGAAGATTTTGCTTAGGGTAGTTGCTTATGCAAGATATAGATATTCTACGAGCTGTTAATGCCAACTTTTACTCTATTAACTAATACTCGGGTCGCCCTTTCACTTTGTTCGGCTAAACTAATATAAAGGAAAAATAGTACTATTAATTTGCCTATGCCCAAGACACTACATACACCAACACAACTTGTTCCGGTCTAAAGAATAAGATCAGCAGTGCTAATTTTAGGATTGATTTCTTCGCGGTGAGCGATGCATGGAGCCACCATAACTCAAGACGATTCAATACGCAGCAGTAAGTAGAACTGAAAACTAAGAGCTCGAAGCTGTCTGATTGCCGTTGCTTATACTGTCGACATACTTTTTCGCCATTATACTACACACTACAGCTCTGATTATTTATCAAAACGGTATCCCATTTATAAATGAATCTAGTCCTGTTCAGTGTCTTCGAATAAGCAGACACTAAACCTTGTCAAAACGACGAAAACAATATCTATGATGTTTGATTATAACAATCCTTCTTCTGATAAGTAAAAGCTAAATTTGTCGATGTATAACAACGCGATCCCAAATACTATACACCGTTTTCCCGATTAGTCCCTGGAGCGAAATCAATATCACCACATTGGGGGTTCTTGATTATTATAATTTTATTTTACTTTTGATCTTTTGTGAGTTTCGGTGTTGCCTAAAACAACAAACCGATCCACAAGAACACAAAAAATATTATTGTATGTAAATTACTGAAAAGTAAAGAGGCGCTTTTGCATCTAATTGCTATATAACTTTTTATCTACAATCGGAAAGTTGTTCACGGCAAGATTATTCAAAGTGGTTACTCTGTGATAAGGTATAAATTGCAGATGTATCGGACGTTTTTACTCTCTTTTCCCGTGATTTAGCGGCTCAGCTACGAAATCATTGTATTCCCTGTGTAAGTAGCTACAGTAAAACATATAAGCACGTTAGTCGCGAGCGGATCGCAGAATAGCTGTGTTGTAATCTATGATAGAACCCACGAAACTAGTCTCAGGCAAATAAAAAAAAATATCCTGAGAGTGTCGAGAGAGCAATTGAAGAAAAAGAATTAAACATGCTTATTGCTTTACATGGAAGACTTAGCTGTTTTTCTAAAATTCTGTTTGCCACTTTTTGCTGCTACTTCAATCATGCTCACGCAAATAATGTTTGACCGTACTTTTTGTTCGTATTTGATAATATCTATATTCTCTTCATTTTTGGGAAACCCACTTTCATTTCATCAGTGGTATTAAATAGGAACATAGATAAGGAGGGCTTGAGACTTTGAACGGGCTTGTGGCCGATTTTTTTTGCACTAAAAGCGTTGATAATCGGATGACGCCTTCTAAGCCCATAAATATAAACCACGCATGTACGTATGCACCTGCTGTGTACAAATTACGTGAATTCTCTAATAAATGCAGATCAGCATTTTTAATTGGTATCCAGAAGTCTTTTAAATCTAAGGTGTAGCAACCTGTAAATAATATATTTTTTTGTGAAATTAATGTGAAACGAAACGACAATATTTAGAGAGGGGCTTTAGATGTACATATAGATTTACGATGCTGCGTAGCTTTTCTTTAGATTAGATACAAACGTATATATGAGCTGCACATGTGATTAGAGATAGAAGCTTCTGTTCAGTTTTTCACTAAAGGCGTTGGATGCGCAGTTATATCGATATATCATATAAAGACATGAGCGGTCGTTGCGTCGTCTGACTTTCAACAGCGCCAATAACAGTTTTTCTCTCGTTACCTTTTTGCTTTAAAAATACGTGGTAAGGAACATGTTTGGTAACTTCTTTTTTTGATACTTTCAATTCACTTTATGCCTTCTGCAATAGATCTATAATGACCTAAGCGCAGGGAAATGACGGATACGCTCCACACAGTTCCACGCTATTAGAGAAATGGGTAACGAGAAATATCTACAGCAACTACTCACCTCGCTGGGAAGTCAGAGTCAAGCTTTAACGAGCGCACTGATTGCGGTGACACTTCCAGGAGTGTCACTGTTATTTGTCCAATGTTGCAGATATACGGGAATGAGGTAAAAAATACGATTTCAAGTTTTACAGACGCTCCGTGGACGATAACAGTATTAATGGAACGGCACACTAGATGCAAAGTACTAGTCTCCGTAACGGTGTTCCTGTGATATGCACCCGACGTAATCTAAGATAAAAATGCCGATAGTGTGTGCGGCCTCAATCCAAAAATCTGTTTATGATCGTTCTCGACGAAGTATTTAATATTGGGGTGAATTCGACTGTGAATCTACACTGGAGGGACTCAGAACAGGTTTCACTGAAATATCGTTGGCTTAGAAGTTTATTCTAGTTTACGGTTAAACTTTTAAAGTGTTTGTCCTTTAAAGGGTTTTTGAGTGTACTGATAATATGAACCGACGACTCTTAAACTGTTTGCTAAGATTGAGCCTAAACCAATTAGGGTATTGTTTTAGGTGAGTCCTTAAATAAAATGTTTGTATCCCACAAGTAAAAAATTTTGCGCAGTTTACGCACCCTATAAGCACATATGTTGCTGACAATAGCATACGCCATGTGTCCAGATGCTTTTCTTGAAAGACTATTGGCAATTCTTATTTAAATTTAAATACATTTGTTCTGCTTGCTGCATCTTTCCTTTATCTGACTCTAGTTCCACCGGCTTTGGAATATTTATTACTTGCCACAGTAGGCTAGACAACCTCTGGAACTTCCTTCAACGGAACCGTGAAATCTCTGAAGGTTATGCGAATGCCAATCAAACCGCGATTCAAGGAGGTATAATCGTGCGTTACGTGTTGGGTAATCTTATTCCAATCGAAACACATATACATTTAGAAAGTACTTGTGTGGTACCTTGGGCTGGAGCTTTTCAATACAATAGGTGGTGGAACGGCTGCTTCGAAAAGTAGATCTCGTTGGAATACGGTGTAAAACTATTCGTTATTTACACCCAGATTTTACAGTTTTGAGTTTGATTAGGTTTATCGTAAGACAATATTAAAAAGCAATAGAGTACCAACTTGAAAAGTTCAAATAAAAAGAAAGGGTCATGATGTTGCACCGTACAGCTTTTTCTCAGCGCCCTTCTTCAGCTTCTTCCGAATTTAGACCTCAGGTACACTAACAAGTTCACGTATGGGTGTGATTCAGAAAACATCGTTTAAGAAAGCAATTCGTTTTCTAGATAGCCTTCTTGCCTATAAAGAAAAATTGACAATATTTATGAAGAAATATATAATAATACACAAATTGAATTCAGCCTTGTGAGTTACTTTCACTTTGATCGCTACGCACGGTATGTATGACTAGACCTCATTACCAGATCTGGGAAATGACACTTGCGTTACTACAACATATGCAATGCATATACGGTAAAATTATAGGCTTCAAGCTGTAACCCGGCTCACAGTTGCAACCAAAAACTCCTCTTAGTAAATATAAAACATGCTTTTTATAGCAGTATTGCTTTTATGCCTTTCGTCTCAAGACTTTTGTGAAAATTTTGTCTTGTACATATCACCGTAGCAAACCAACACAATGTGTTGGTTTGCTACGGTGATCGTCTGTCCAATTAATAGTGTTGTTTTGCGCTACTTATCATTGCCTTAAAAAAGTGGCCATAGCTATCACCTAATAGTGCCAGCTTATGAAAAGGCTACAGCAACGGCAACAGTAGTAACGGTGCCCCATCCAAACGACTAATAACTTTCTTGATAAAACTTCACCTCTACGCATCTTTTTTTTTTGTTAAAGCGAACTGAAGAAGTGAAGTAAACGTTCATGACTAGCAACAGCAAGATAATCCATTCTATTGGAATTGCTGCATAAGTATAAAAGTGATTATTTTAATCCTTAGTGTCACCATATGTATTCGTATAAGTAATTGAATTTTAATGGTTGATATCGTTGCTACACTTCATCATGAAACGATTATGCTCAATCTTGGGTTATCATGGCTTAAAATCATTCATCAATCAATGGCTGCTGCTATTATATAGCACATGCTAGGCACTGATGAACGTAAAGCATTATTGTCCTTGTTGAGATACGAAGGACAAAATTAATTCTACGGTATTGCTAATTTTGTGCCGGTAGAACGGAGGGAGCAGCTGCAAAAGTTAAACAAAAAATCATTGGTTGATTTTTACTCGTCAAACGAAAATAACTAGAACCGTGGAAAGCGATGTTGAGCTGTTATGTGAGAACGTCAACTTTGGTTTCTTCGCTGATATTAGTTGGAAGGACATTAGCTGATTTAGCGAAAATCTAATAGGACCTCTAAAATCTACGATAACGTGAATTATGCACGGACGGACTTTTTCGATGAAATTTTTTTGCCTTACCCGCCAAGTATTGTACTGAACCTTTATTCTATTATTTTACATGCATCCAAAGGAAGCTCCTATCATTATTGTTCAAAGTCAGTCGGTGGGGCAGATATTGGCTAATGTGAGCAAGCGTTAAAACAGCCTCCTTTTAATGGCTGGTAATTGATACGGATTAAGGATAGTGGATTTATATGTAGGGTGGTTATGTCCTTTAAAAAAGCCTAGAACTAGCCTATTTATGGAAATATCATTACGACTAGAAGATCTATTTGCCAATGTATTTCTTGCACACAATTCTTCAGCAGACACTCGCTAACAGCGGTGATAAGATGACTGCTTTAGAATGATATTTGGATGTTACAAAACATACATGACTGTTATGACGTAGTGATTATTTGAATACACGTTACTCGTATTTAAATGGAATACCTTATCCGACAATTTTTTATTTATATTAATTATTTATTTTAATATACCGATTCTATGATGTTAAGCTATTGGTGTATATAAACAGCTTTTGGGCAATATGTTTACCAAGTTTGGTAATCAAGTGACTTCACTCTTTATCTTGTTGCAACTTATCGCTTCAGCGTATCAGAAGACATCACTTTCGCGCTTTCATATCTTAAAACGACTGGCAATATTAATACTTCGATCCGTAATTCTTAGTAGAAATCCTATATGGTATTATAGACACGATCATTCAGCCAAATATACCAGTATGCGTTAGTTGCCCCAATGCATTGCAAACAACTCTTTTTCCATAGTCAATACAACGGGATATGCCATATCTACTTCCTTGTTTAAGGGTATTCTACGTCCCTAGCAGAGATTTATCGGATGGGCATTATGGAAATAATTTATGAAATTACTATGACTAGTTGACAGTTAGATAGCTAGCGTCGAGCATGAATATTTTCAGGATGTCCTTCTTTGGCCTTTAGTACAATTGATCAGATCACTGTTAGGTGACGACAGTAACCAGGGCGCTCACGAATGATTTTAATGTGGTGCCACAATTATGCTAGTGATAAGATTTAGATTAAAAATAAGGCCCCATAATACAAGTCGTGGTAAGCTAATGGTTCTAACTAGTTAGGTTGCGTGAAATCGTAAGTAGTTTGACACACAAAGATATTTATGTATATACATAGATAGGCAAAAGAAATGTTATAGGATGATCAAGGTGGGGTTAAGCTCACAGAATTACGCAGTGGGAGGGCTATTGGTGTACATAAGACTGAATAGGAGAATATTTTAGAAAATATCTGTTAGCACAAGAAGACGATTTCGTCACCGTAGCTGATATATACGCGTAGCACTTTGCGATATCGTATAGTGTCTGAAGGAGGTTAGCTGTTGAATGAATAGTTCATGTATAAGATAAAACCGATATTATTAGTAAATACCGCAACAGTGGTTATACAAATAAAATCTTTGCTTTTATTTACAGAAACTGTTTCATACATCGTAGTAGATCTATATTCGAATAAGGAACAACATAGGAACAGGCCTTTCAATCGATTGCTAATCTATGACTTACGATAGGCGGCAATATATTCTGGAGGGCACAAATTATACGTAATAGCAGCCATTTTAGCCGTTTATTAGGTTGCGGTTGCTTTAAGTTTCCACTCCTTTTAATGCATTAACAGCCTTGGCGTATGTATATATAATTTATACTCGTATAGGTAAAATACTCCGGAAAAACGCATGCTAAACTTGTATTCTTGTTAGGGCATTTTTTACGGGCAATTTTTACGACAGATTCATTGGCTTAACGATAAACAGTAAAGTAATTCCGTTTGCGTTTGTGAGTTAACGTATTGTAGCTTACGGCCCTGATTGACGAATGTATCCTGAAGGCTGATCCAACCGTTGAGCCTTAGGTGGTAGTCAAAGATAAAAACGACACGGACCGATCTAGTCAACTAAGCTAGCTACGTACTGGTGAGAAAAATTAAGTAGACATCTATTTGCGCAAAGAGCAGCAAGCTAAGACTAAACGGAAATTGTCTATGAGACAAAAATATCATTCCCCAGTAGTCGATCTAACAAAATATAGCCTACAATGTAATGATATTTTAAAATGTTTCAAAAGTAGAATGCAAATTTTTTAGTTAGGTTATCAACATTTTATCGATGAATTAAATATAATGTCTTTTTGACGCTAGGAGCAGATATTTTAATGCAAATTTTCATATTTTTTTTTATCGCCGCCTCAAAAAACACTGGCTTCCATCATGCCTGAGTTATACATCCTGCGTGTCAAGCCGATAATCTCATTAAGCGCTCTTGCCAGTTGATACTAGAGTGCTACCTGCAGGCGTCACTCTTACGCCTGTTTTTTACTGTAAAACAAATTCTATTTTATCTATGTAAAGTTAAAAAGGTTAATTATATCTGTATTAAAGGTTACGCCAAATAGCGATCACCTAATTGCTATTGCTATGACACAATAACTCTTTTCACAACATAGTTAAATGATAGTTTTCCATGGAACGCATGTTGAGTACACTTATTCACGCAACAAAAGTACATATTTGTACATTTGATAATAAAGACGATATTGTTCGGTGTTTGTTAATAGCGATTTCAAACAGGAAATGAAAAAGGAATTGCTGACGTTAATGCGCGGCCAGGCAAATTAACACACTCAATAAAAAAGAACAAAGTTTGTTCTCTAAAAACAGAAGTGTTTATTCAATTGGCTTCATCTTCTATACAGCTCTTCCTAAAATCCTTCCTCTGGCTATCCACAAAAAAACGCGAGTCGTTTCGAGTCAAATAAGCACGCGGACTTGACTTTCGGTAGTATAGATAAAGAGATAGCAGTACACAGATAGATAGTACACTGACAACCCTTCACCGATTGTATTTTGTACTCATTTCTCGTTCAGTACATGGTGCACATAACTATGCTAACTAGGAAGTCGTACGACCGCGTTCTGGCAGGTTGTAATGAAACCTACCCTGTAGACAGACGAATATCTACTTTTTACAAAACCTGAAATCAATTTCCTACGGAGCAGCACTGACTTAATGGTTAAAGACAGAACAATGATATACTTTTATCAAAATTTTAAAGCTAGGGATAGTTTAACACACATAAATGTAGACTGGTAGATTTTATCTATTCGGGGAGAAAAACACTCACGACAGCTAAACTGGCTGACCCGAAAAAAATCGCAAATTCCAGTGCATTATATACTTGTGTCCATCATAGTTTTTTTTTTTAATGGGATATAGATATAATGCGGAATTGATTTCCTTGAATTACTTAAAACATAAGCAGTCAGAACCGTATGGGTATTCGCTCTAAACAATTAGTGTAAGTGAATGCTATTTTTTCTAAATCAAATATGTAGAATCGATTGGTGCGTAACAAATTTTGCTATAACTAAAGGAAGCATGTGTTAAATCTCAGCTTTAAGAAGATTTTATAAAAGTATGCACTATTTCCTTAAACTTCTCAATCTCATCCGTAAAATATGTTAGGCCTTCCTAAGATGAGAAACTGCTTTATCCAACAAAGTAAGTCCCATCAAAATTTGTCGGAAGATAGTCGTACAGGTTCCTAGCGACTTTGGGTTACTAACACTATATCTTCGTTTTGACTACAAACATGACCAGTATTCTCAAATAACATAACATGCTTAGGTCGGTGAATATTGAGCTATGTAAAACATATCGGTGCTAAATATATTACTCTCAATTATCTGACAGATTCAAGTGAGAATTCGTCTTGTGCCACTATTGCTTTTTCTAAGCAACTTACGTTCCGTGTTATGAGTAGTAAGCGCTGAAGGAGGTACTTCGGACACTGCACTCAGGATGAAATGCCCGTTTCTTGATGAACTTCATACAGTCACGAAATGGGCACTTTACCGAATGGCGCAAAAGTGGTGATATTTTTTTCTACTTTAAACGCGAAACGATCATGGTGTCTTCCTATTTGTCGGCAAGAAGACAGTCAGGAAAAGGTGGTACTTGACAAGATTCAAATTAAGCGTCACCATTATGAAGCTGAGGTCGTTTTTAGTGCAGACGTTACAACTTAGAAATCTAGTTCATTTCTTTCGGAAGACCGTTAAGAACTAAAGTGATGATTTCCTACCAATTTTTGTGTGCGTAAAGAGGTCAGGGGTTGTCTTCAAATTGTATTCATTGAATAACAGAGATTTTAAAGTAAGAAGAAATAACAAAAAGACAAAGTCGAACTAAATGATTGACAAAAAAAAATAATACACAAATATTCAGGACTGGGAAATAGATACTCTAATAAAATTCCGATTCTAAAATTTGAAACAATAAATGCAATAATGTGTGCGTTTTATGAAATATAACGATAACTTTTTTTATTTTCTTGGGTTTACTATTTCAAAAATACTGAAACTAAATGCTGACCTACGCCTTATCCCGAAAAAAAGCTTTTCGATAATATCTACGCTAATAAAGCTAAAAACGAGTTGGTCCATATATTTGCAGCTTACATATGTAATAAATGAGAAGGCAACAAGATGCTATTATATCACTATGCTTTCTCCTAAACTATTTTCCCACTATGTAATAAAATATCGATTCTAAAACTGATTGTAGAACAAGTGAATCAAGTATGTAGTATTTCTATCTATATTTATTCTTAGCCGTCCTTCAGCTAGACGATGAATACGAGAATGTGCGTCAACAACATTTATACATAGATATAAATTAGCTGCAACCAAGCGAGATTACGCTTTAGCAGTCACGTTCTGCTCTCACATGTCATTCTTGCAGTTTAGTGATTCAGCCTGAAAAAATGAAATGTGTTCATTGTCAAAGCCCAGAGCCATGTTACTATTCACCAGAGTGGCTTCGATTGTCACCGAGAGATTAACAAAGTTACGGAATAGGACTGATTATGAATGTGCTATATGTACCGGTAGTAGTAAACATAATCTGTAAGAACTCCCAGAGTTGGCGCTAGTAGAAGCTGGAACAGGTTTCTATTTCCATCATCGGTACCAGCCATTTGGAGGCGCTCGAAATGACTCACGTATTTCCTCAATTTGCAGTGCTTTCTTTTGTGCTGCAAATATGAAGCGCGTTGATGAAGTTCACACCAAAGTAATACGTTTGCAGCCAATCATTGAAACGCTATAACTAGAATAACTTAACGAAGTCGACTCTATGTCGGCTATAGTGTAAACTTCTTTTTACTCTTCTTACCGCTGCTTGCCCTTAACCTTAATTTATCAATTTATTAATCAACTAAACTCTGTTCATATCTTGGCTAAGAACATATGACATAATACAATAATATCTAATCACAGAATATTGTGAATTATTATATAATAATAAGTACTCGGCAAGACTCTGTTTGACATTTATCTTGTTATACTGGCTGTGAAGAATTTTCATTCAAGGAATAGCCAATCTTGAGAAACGGATTGTGGAAACTGAGAAGATCTGTCGTTTTACAAATTACGTAGATACAGATGCATTGCGGTGTCCTTCATACATTATATGACTTTTTTTTCTATTTAAAGTGAAGTCATATCGAAAATATGTGTCATCTACCCACAATGCCTTTATTGATACCTAGCTTAATATAGAAGTAAAAGAAAAGCAAACATTCTCTGTAATGATTCTTACCCGGAATAGCAATAGCATATTAACGAGTAAGTGTCACACTTTTGGGTAAACGCAAAGCTAATTAATCAACATACTATGTTGAGGGAAAAATCCCGTATGAAATTTGTTGTGCCTGAAGCCCAACGTGCCTGAAGAATAACTGCTCATAAGAAAGCTATAAGAACACCAACTGTTTTTTTGTTCGACTTATTACCAGCAAGATAATTTCGTAAAAATTACATATAAAAATATATATACCATTTGCCACTTTTCCTACTATGATGGCAGTATATTGCCTGGCTTCCATTTAAGTCATCATAATGAAATTATTTGAATAAACATGACTACAAATGTTATTGCTGTGATATCCCCTCACACCTACCCTATTCAGATACACTGGCTTGCGTTGAAATAACCAAAAGCCTGCTTCATATGAGGAGGATACAATCGTTGCTTGAATTGAAACAGGTCATTAAAGATGAGTGTCGTTATGAAGACAGCGCATGTTCAGTGGTAATATTTGTTTACACTGTAGCTAATCATGTACCAAACAAAAAACGACAGCTAATTACTTGATTAGTCGCATGAGGAATATAGTAATCAGTACAAAAAAAAAGTGTATTGACTTAGTAACTTGACAAAATAATCAAGGTGAACACGTGGAGAAACATCGTAAGCCCAGGTTCAGATCGTGCTAAGCCACCTCAACCATTGCCTATACGAGTGTAAACTGCCGCAAAATAAAACAGGCATTGAATTGCGTCACATGAGGAAAACGGTGTTAGATCATATTTACATATCGAAAAACTTGATGAAAGGGGATATTAACGAATCCTAATGATACGAGATAAAAATTCTCAATAGAATTCAGTAGATTCCTCTACGTTCCCCTCGTATACTTACAATTATATCATCATCGTAATTTTCTGTTTTAACGATTATGATATATATGACACTTTTTATATGGCAGTAGGGTCATTTTGGTCTGGACTCATGAAACGATTACGTCTGCTGCTACATGAAACTATATATATATATGATATGTTAAGGTACCCTGATCGTATTGACTTATGGTTTTTGTGCTTTTGCTTAACATTCAGTACTTGACAGCATCATAACAGTAACATGATTGTTTCTGAGAATTTGAGATGATAGAAAATAGTGCTGAATAGAGCGGTATAGTCTTCTAAGCGGTGGTGTTTCGTAGAAACAACTACATTTAACCGGTTCTGCGGCCGTGTGATATCTGATTGCTTTATTTCGTATAACTGTAGATGTAAGTAATAATGATAATACCATCTAAAACGAGAATCAACTTCATCGCTTAGGCATTTTTTAATTACAACTGGTGCATTTGTAGTGGAAGTGTAACTCCTGGCCTAACTAGGTATTGTATACGAGTTATTGGAAACTATAGTACAAGACTATGGAAATCATTTAATGCCACCGGTTTCTTAATTAACAGTATGTGATATGCTTTCCTCCTAAGCAATAAATCCAGTATAGTAAAACTCATCATATTGCCCAAGAAGTGACGATCGATTTGAACTACGCTTGAAATTGAACCATATTTACGTGTCTTGAATTGCAAAAAGAACCCGGCTTCAAGCCAAGGCCCTCTATACGTACGTATAAGATGAGTGCGCTGTCTGTTCACCTAAAAATCGTAAAAATAGGCAGAAATTCTATAAACTGACACGCAAGCGATCGATTTTCCATGGGAGAGTTTTTTCTTCTAGTGATTGAAAAGCTATTAATGTTATCCAAAGAAGATCAGCAGAATATCTTCGAGATCATAATTACATTTCAATAGATATACAATTAAATGGATATCCTTTTATGGAACTCCAAATGAAACCCAAAAAAACAGGTATATCCAAGAAGAACACCGATTTAATCAATTGTACTTTATTCTTTATACTCTTTGTAACGCGTTAGTGGTGCAGAGCAAGGTTACACAGACACAAAAGAAAAGCCCTTCTTTATCGATCTGAGGTTTGTTTTCTAAATGTCCAACCTCCTTTTATCTTTCATTTTTACTTGTTTTTTTGTTTCCTCCTTGACTCAGGCACTCCGTTCGTGCCTTCCATGTGCGTGTATCCGTGATCGTGCGAATGTAAACGTACATCTTATGTAAATGTGTCATATCGTTTTAATGTGTCAAATTGGAAACAAATGGTAGAGTGAACGGTTCAGCGGAAGAGTGGAAGGAAAATTGTAACGATCCTAAAAAGTGTTTGCCAATACCTTTTAATTGCTGATGACTGCTCTTTTGCTGATGATGGTTGAATGGGAAAGGCCAATAGCTGGCTTACAGCAAACGCATACTATCGCGTTGACGCCGAACAAAGAAACAAGCGAAGTAATAAACCGTTATTTGTCTGTGACTCATCTGATCGTTAAGATCAGGGAGTATTTCTTGGCGAAGCGGCGAGGACTTAGAGCGCCGCAACAAAGCACTGAACGAAATGCGAAAGTGATATCAAATATTACACCATACTAGCGTCTTAATTTCAGATAAGTGCAGGACAAATAATTGAATAACTATATCAAATACATCTAGCGACGCAATAGTTATCCTCTTTTTAAGGTCTCGCTGGGGTGAGTTTTGTTGAATTGATCTAGGATTTCTCTGACAGACCTATAAAACTGCATGGTAATCATTACTAACACTGAACTTTGATTCAGCAATAAATGCACGCTCATGGCAACTGTGACAATGCACTTGAAAAGTTGCGCATTAGCTACCCAGGCTACGCCGCCCCATATTTTATTCCCTGTTAGAACAATTGAAATGTCGTTGATATAGGTAATCAAACGCACACACACGGATATACGGTAGTCAGGTAGGTGGTTATGAAGCTACAATATATTTGTACAATGCCACATATATGCCAAGTGAAACATATGATAATACGGAGTTATTTGATATTTTACTATATTTTCAGGGCACCGTAGAAGATCCTATACTACTAACATCTCGAAACGACCCACTGTCTGCCTTTTCTCGGCTTGAAAATCGCGAATGGCCCGACGCTCGACTAGTGGATGGCGACGCACCCAACAAGGGGCGTTTACAGGTGCGCTACAAGTCACGGTGGATGTCCGTTTGCACCAACTCGAAAAAGTAAGTCTTTTCGTAATTTATTCTAAACTATATATCGAACACGATCATCTCTAAAGGAATTTATAACTAAACGTAATTTCTGATACTTATTATATGATAATCTCTAAAACATGGAGGACAATTAAAAACGAAAAAAGAACTTACATTGGAAATACTAAGCAAATACGTAATTAATAATTATTGCAGTTTAGCTCTTATGTAGTCCCGAAATCATCATATTATATTAGACAGTTTAGAAGCTCATTTTGTCTTTGCTAGACTTCTGCCTATTGTATTGAATCGCTTGCTCTGCATAAGCTGCTGCACCAATGTCAATAGGTGTAATTTCACGGGTAACTAAGGGCAAAAAAGAGGTTATAAAACTCCTTTGGCTCATTCTTGATACTGACACCGCATAGAACTTATTTCCATCACTCTAACAATTGTATGTATATATTATAGTAGAACTAAATGTCTGATCTGCCAAGTAACTTGGTTAGCAACCTAAGTGCATGTGTATTTTTAATGATTAAACTTGAACGCTTGATTACTTGTAGGTAATAAATTAATATCGTTTCTCGACTTTCAGTTGGACATTAGATGACCTGTCGGTGGTCTGTCGTCACCTAGGATTTGGAGGTGGTGCTATTTATCGCTGGTTCGAAAAATACAATTATACGGAGCAGCTATCGCTTCAGAATCCCCGATGCACGGGTCAGGAACGCCGGTTAGAGGCCTGCGAAGGATGGGATTCTCGTCTTGTAGGAAGCGGAATCTGCGGTAAGTCTGTTCGTCTTAGTTCATGCTGGAATTTCGCATTCTACTCCATGATCGGAGAAAGCACAGTGATGCGACTTTGTGGAGTCTGCTATACTAATAATAACATACAACACAGACAAACGTCTTATCTGCTAATTACAGCTATAATCATTTATTCAAAACTAGAATTTCAAAGTTAGGGTGAATGAACAGCAAAACGTAGAAATGACTAAAGAGTATTTTGTGATACAGAATATCATCTGGACGTTGGCATACAATGTTCATTGAAACTTGGCCCAGACACTGCATCCCATTGGAAAGGATTAAACTTCGATCGGGCCCGAGCATCTCGGAGAAAGAGATACCAAAATCGAGTTGATAGGCTCATTTCTAAATCGGTGAGTTACTTTGTTCAATGTCCATAGACTTCTTGTGATCAGTCTACTAGAATTAATGCACGTAAATCATTTATATAGTTTCTAATCAAATTATCAATAAGGCATAGAACTATATTTTGAGCATTTGTTGCTCAACAAACTAATGTAGAATTTTTTTCCTGAGTACTGTGATTTTTATCATTATTTTTCGGCAACGATTCTACACTTTCGTTTCCTTATGTCGCTTCCAGGTTTTGAGCAATGTCGTAATACGTCACGCTGGCCGCGATCGGTTCGGTCAGGCAGTACCAAGCCTACACGTTCAACGTGGCAGTCCACCTGTTATGTCAGGAGTCATTGTTGAGGGTTCGGCTTACACTGCTGTGAACATTTCCAACCCAGACGATTCCTTTATTATTCAGGATGCAAAGCTTTTAAACAACCGAGGTATTTATTATAAATAATTATACAACCTAGTAAATTATTTTGCTTGTTTAAAATTTATTAGGTAAACGAGGCAAATACGTTAGTCGATAAATAACAATTATACCTCTTGAAATATGATCACATAAAACCACTTTGTAAATAAATTTTTCACGTTGAATTGCTTAGTGAAATTCAGAGAAATATTTCCATTGCACAATGTTGCATTATGGCAATTTTCATGTTTGTAAATATCCGTTCATAATCCTCTGCAAACCAGATTACTGACAAAATAAGAAAATTTATTGAAATGTGCAGCAGGCTAACAAGATGTCTAAAGCCATGCTTAACAGCAGTACTGAATGCAAAGCTTTTAATTTGGCTTATAAGAAGGTCAAGTAAATTGATTTGATGGCATGAAGCCTCCTGTGAAAATGTGACTAGATTATAAAGTTACAATGATCGTATTTCTACATTGTATCAGAATCATTGCATGTCGGTTCAGATTTAATTTACTTTAGTAAGAGAAAATAGAGACCGAATCAGATGCGCTAATGTATGGAATATTTTTCAATTTCAACGCCTTCATGTTTATGAGAAGGCTATCTGCGTAGCATCTTTTCTAACTGACATCATCGTTTTTAAATGACACGAGATTGATGCTATCATTATCGTCCCCATGCTCTTTTCGTTATTGATTATCTAAATGATACTGAAATGTAAAAATCACCCGACGGATACAAAAATCTGTATTTTCGTCTATGACTATTCGTACTTCGTTCCTTCTGTCTGTCTCTACAAAACGCCGAAACCCGTTTAACCCTGTTACGCTTACGAGAGAAAGCGTTCATATTTGACAAACGAACAGAAAAACCTCACTTAGATATTTTGCCAAATGCGATCAACAAAGAGTTGTAATAGTTATGGTATTAGCTATGTGCATATGCTGCCATTGCACCGTCAATACAGTTGAAATGAAAATTGGTGATGATGATGAAGCAACAAAGGTGTTCGCGTAAAAACTAGGTACACAGTCGCAGCACATGTTCTATCCGCTTACTATGAATGAGGAGGATAATGCTAATGACATTACCGTTATACTGATACTGTTATTTTTGTTGTTGATGCGGTGACTCTTGTTGTTAACTCAACCTGGCAGCTGCAAAGCAGCCCATGACAACTAAACAATGTAAAAACGGACTAGTTGAATTTGACCGCTATAGATAGATTTCAGCATGCCAATGGGACGGCGGTATGGTCTGGGTGGCTAACGTGCAACTCTTCGAGTGCGTTACCATGATAAGCATAACTGACAAGCTTGTTAGTTGTGCCACGATAGGTCAAACTTCAGCGTTGGTAAACATTTTTACCAGATATTAAGGATTAGGAAAACAAAGAATTAACGAAGATGAGGTATTTTAATTATATAGGTGAATTGTTGCTTATATCGTTGCCATATCGTTTCATAGATTAGATGTTTCATCGTTTCATGTTAGAGAAATCTGAGACAAGCCTAGCAAGATCCATTTTCATTAAGGTCCTAATAAACGCAAGTCCTTAATGCTGTACCTAAGAATAAATAAACCTGACGACTTATTCACATATGATGAATAACTTGTCATATTAAATAAAAAAAAAGCAAGCCAATGGAATGAAGCATCGATGACTTGTAAATCGATTTCCAGTGGTCTTAAGTATAAGCGCAGCGACTATATGCAGAATTGTTTTTCATTATTCAGTAATATAATTGAGGCGTGCTGTCTTGTCGGCTCAATTTTGGAGGTGTCCGGTTTTTTGCTAACTTTTGCTCTCATGGTAGACTGATTGAAATATATGCGTACCGTATGTCTTGGTCGGATCTGCTAAAATGACAGTTACCTCAAAAACGCCCTCAACATATATACTGAAGAAACAAATTATATAGTAAACTAGATATATACTAAACAAAAGTAAAATGTTGATGTAGGTAAATTAAATAAAATATGAAATGCTAGTAAGATAATTCGAACTAATAATTTTACCATTTTCTTTAGCTTGAAGTTAATTTGCTTTATCAGGCGGAGTGTCATGCGTTGCAGTATTCCATTTTGATTCATTTTCTTTCAATGTATTCTAGGACCGGGCCTGTTTATAAACTCAAGCCATCTTCAGATTCATTTACGTGGTTTGGTATCTGCATACAATGGAGCAGACGGAATTCATTATGTGCACCATGACTTTCCTGTGTTTTCATCAGAGAGTTTCTGCTCATCACCCATGGGCACCGTATTTCCTCTCAAGTTTGTACAGATCTCTACGGACGTTTCCCATGGATGCGAAAGGGTATGTACAGGAATTGTCTTCGTTCTCCTCTGCACTTTTACAATATATCTTAAAAATTAAAAACTTTTTATACATTTTTCCCTCGAATGCACTTAGATTATTAAAAAATG
Source organism: Varroa destructor (assembly GCF_002443255.2). NCBI lineage: Eukaryota > Metazoa > Arthropoda > Arachnida > Mesostigmata > Varroidae > Varroa > Varroa destructor. The sequence goes on along the minus strand of NW_019211455.1, from coordinate 58,972,801 downwards.
CCATTGAGTACCTAAACAATTGAATTAGTTGCTCAAACGCACACTTAACATTTATATCCAGGTTACGCAAAAACTAAATATGCAGACGATGGTAAAATGATTTGCTTTGCAGACAATTACAATACCTCAACATCAGAGGAATAAGAACGAGGAACTCACCTTGGTATTTAAAGATTTCCGTCGCATACCGCTTGATTGGGACGAAAAACTCAAAGATTATTATAACAGGTGAGCCGTAATGTTGTTTCCGAATATAAATCTCTCACTACACGCACACCAAGTTATTGTTCGTAAAAAATTTTCGAAAAACCTCCTAAAAGCTGAATCTACGGAATAACAGCTAAAGTGTTTTATTAATATTTCAGACAAAGCCCCGATGTAGTGGATCCAACGGTTAGCGTTTACGATGGTCCAAGACAATACGAAGAGTTCCTTTTGGGCACATTTGTAATTAACAATTACACTCGACCACAAACATTTTCTTCGAAACGGGGATACCAAGAATTAACCGTTAGTAAACCCGCATTTCTTCTTTTTTGATACAGACCAATGAATTAAAATGGCGTGATGAAGTTTTGCTGCGTAGAACTGCTAGCTTAACATCTTTACAAACGTTTCAAATAAGAAAAGTGATTGTCCATGAATTTGGACTCATTAGTATATATATACCATGCAAAACGGACTTCTTTGCAGGTGGTTCACCGCGCGGCATCGATGATTGCTGCAACATTCTCATTGGAAGTCTATCTTGAGCAAGGCAAAGTATTCGACATCAATTGTACGAACTGTGAACTCTCTAATAACAACGGGCGAGGAATTTTGGCGCGCGAAATCGTATCTGGTGTGGCTTTGAGGAAGTCCCGCGTAGCAGGGAACAATCATGTGGCCGGTGTACATGTACACGATGGCGCTGGAGATATCATCCTCAATATGACTACAGTGGAGAACAATATCGGTGACGGAATTAATGTAACGTACGCCGGAGGCTATCGCCATTTCGATCGATGCACTATACAGAACAACACAATGAATGGCATCATACTCAATACGAACCATACCAGTTTATACATTCCGTTCAATTATACTGTACACGTGAGCCGTTCATCATTAAGCCGTAATGGGTGGGCTGGCGTTTTTTTTGGTAATAGCTGCTTAGCTGACGCATTGTGGAACGTTTCAATGTCATCTTTTAGCAATAACGGAGATGCTGGAGTGTACTTTGAGTCTTGCCATCTGACCAAGTTTAACAGTTTCCTGTACATTACGCACAACAAGTTTTTTACATCAAAGTATCTGTCTATAAAAGTCAAACCGTTGTTGAATACATACGCGTTTGTCGAAAACAACGTATTCCAAGACCACCTAAATGGCGCTCTGCTTATCTCAAATCAAGACGTCAACTGGAGTTACGCAAACAGAAGAGCGTACGGAATTGTCAAAGAGAATTGGTTCCGGAATAATCGAGGCAGCTACGTGGCAAAGGTGGGTGTAATGCAGGAATCGAACGTACAGGAGCTCCTTTTCACTAACAACGTGCTTGAGCAGAATCGAGTTTCGGAACTCTTCCCAGCTTTGCGGCCCCGCAGCCGAGTGGCAGCTGTTGTAGCTGTTGAGTCAAACAATACTGCCATCTATCGAAACCGCATGTACAACCCAAATTCGAAATATGAGTTAGGTGTGCATCTTGAGGACAGCTCAAAGGTGATCAATGCGACCTACAATTATTGGAGCACACCTGGTAGGGACGAAGGTGAACGACACGCGAGACAGGTTTACGGCAGAATATTCGATCGAAAAGATCGTTACAACCTTGCTAGAGTCGAGTTTCTTCAATACTTAACAGCTCCGTACGATCTTAACACGAGAGACCACGTGTCATTAAGGTTTGATCGAAAGCGTGTGATGACGTTCGACACACAAGGAAACACACACGAAATCGGTGGGGAGATCGCTGGAGATTTCCAGATCGGACCGGGAGACTATACAGTTCGAAGGGATATCTACGTACGGAGCAACGCCAAACTCACAATCCACCCTCAAACAAAGCTCTACTTCGAGCAGTCCGTTGGCTTGATGGTTCAGGGAGAGCTTCGTGCAGTGGGCTCTAGCTTTGAGAAAATTCATTTCACAGCGTTTACTGACCCTTCAGCGCATGAGATTCCACCAAATGAAGACTTCCCACTTGGCTCACCGGTGATTCTTTCACAAGGGACTTATGGACGCGTTGAGGTGGTGGTTAATGGTCGTAGAGGCGGAATTTGCAATCACGGTTTCGGGGAACGTGAAGCTGCTGTTGTGTGTCATCAGCTAGGCTATATAATGGCAGATCGCGGGTGGCAACTCGAAGAAATAGATATGCCAGCGACAGCTATACCCGCTGTACTCTCCCATGTCCATTGTCGTGAAGAGGATCGTGACATATTTGCCTGTCGTGGCCGTGTGCTTGAGGATGTGTACGAGTCAAATGCTTGTACCCAGCTAGTTGGTATCCGATGTTTCAAAAGTTCGTGGTCAGGTATCCGCCTGGGCCCAGCAGCCAAGAGATCGGCAATTGAGTTTGCTGAGATATCTACAGCTGGCCAGCTTGACTACTCTACACATGCGTTCAAGCCAGCGCTTCAAATCGACATGAACAGTCATGACATCAAGAACGTTCGGGTTGACAATAACATGGCCTCGGGAATTGGAATAACGTGGAATAATATTTTCGCTCAAAAGGAAAACCCCTCTATTCAGTCGTGCACTATCGAGGGCAATAACCGTCATGGCATTGAGACGCGTGGTCAGGGGTTGGACATTTATAAGAACGTTATCCAGGTAGGTTTGAACTTATATTCTTGTGGCAACAGTAATGTTACTTCTTCACAGCACCATGTGCAATATATGTTTTGGGAGCTTATTTGTGCTGAAAAATTAGAGTCCGGTGCAAAAAGTACAACCAATACTGTGAGTCCTGACACTATGCGACTTCAACAGAGAATATCAAAATAATCTATATAGAATTTATTTATAAATGTTGAATTTTACCAACAGCTAACGAGGTTAAATAGAAAACTTAAAATACTAGTACAATTCGATATATATCTTTTAATCTGCTATCCTACAGAACAATGAAGGCGCTGGCGTCTTCTACAATCCTGTCCTAACTCGCGAAGAGCACCTTGAGATGCGACAATGGATCCCATCGTCATTGAGCGAAGTCCTACCACCAGCCGATCGCTCGCAACCAGTGTCGATTTCCTTAGAACCTGATCAGCCCAAGTTCCTTGTGCTCGGGACAACTCAACCTGGAGTGGACTTTGAGTTCGAAATTAAATGTAGAGACAGCATGTCCGTTGGACTCCTCGTTATTAGCCCCTTCCAACACGAGTCTACAGAGAACCTCAGCATCACGAAAGGACGCAGGTAGACATATAATGCAATATAAAGCACGCTGTAATTAATAGTATAAAATATGACACTTTTTTATTGGAAAGTAAAAATAACAACTCACAGAAATCGTTTCCAAAAAATCTTTGTTGTCCTATAATAGCCAACTGATATGTATAAGCAGCAAATAAATCTAAAAAGTGCTTTTAAGAAAATGACTTTTGTCAGATGGATATATTCGTCGTCATACTGTCTAAGCTCAACACCCAGTTATAAACTTTTAGGATTAAGTGAAACAGCCATAAATCTCGAATGCATACCAAACAAACTCCACGTGATTATATGGTATTTTTATCTCTTTTGTCCAAAGGGGGTCAAATCGTGGTGACCCTATGGAGACATGGGATCTCCGACGAAACCTAACATCATTTCCCCTTCGCGAAGCGGGCTATGTGGTCAGCGCCAAATACGAGAGTGGAGCCAGACCCATTGGCGGAGCAGTTATCTATCTTCAAGCGTCTTCTCCTCTAGGTGAGTGCCACAACAATAACACAATATCAGCCTCTGAAAGAATCATTCCCTCATCATCTGAATACTACCAAGGGTCTCGCATTGAATTTGCTCTAACTGATGCTACATTCGGTCTTTGATATGTCGTATATGTAAGAAAGGCCAGTTAATAAGGCCATTCACTTACGTTGGTGGCTAAATTTGAATTTAATAAAAATTTGTTCGTGAAGTCAGTATCAATATGCAAACGGCACTGTTTTATTATTTATGCGTATAAACCTATTTTGACATTACACTATGGTCTACGCTGCCTGATATGATAAACAGAAAATGAGAATTAGGCACACTGAACTAGCAAGCTCCTAAAGAGCACAAATATTCATAACCAAGTTTTTTGTCCTTAACCTTGGATCTTGTAATTGCTGGCTATTTATATTAATATAAGGTCTCACTGGAATATAGTCGCTTAGCATCCATCTGATAGCATACAATCTGAAGGTATTCTTTTGTTTGGTATATCTAACGCCATCGTTACTATTCTCCCACCCATGAACTTCCTGACACCGCGTGTGCGTGCGGTGTGATTATATAACGACGTGTATATGATGATACAATACGACGTATGATGGTGATGTTAACCGGTGTAGGCGTGTCTAAGAAGCGTGAAGATATTTTTGTCCCTGCGCGGCCTGCGGGCAGACAAAAACAGTTCCGAAAGCAACAACAGAAATCTCTATCTGTTAGGGCCAACTTGAACGCACATTGGAGCTCTAAGAGAGAGTCACCGATCGCTCCCACGGGACACTTGAACTCGATTCCTCAGTCCCTGGGATACAATCAATCTTATCGTGCAGGTAGACTAGGCTCGTGTCAGTTGTTTTAGAAAACGACTACTTTAAGATCATGGATGCTTGTGCACGATAACGCATGATCTACTGAAGTGAACAACGAAACGAATGAATGGACTAAATGCATGATGAAGGACACAAGGATAAGTGAGCCTCAAGAGCTAGCTATAACCGGTAGCCCAACTATTCTGATCGCATTCTTGATGTCCACTGTCATACTCCTCTATGCTGACTATCTATCTGTTAGAATCTCACATTCCTGTCGATACTATAGATTTGATCTACAATGATATCTCTGTTTCTGCAGAGCGAAGAAATACTAGTTGAACCTTGCTATGAACCTATATCTCCCATATATCCAGCAAACCTTATATATTTACATTTGCTCTCTGTATGGTCGCATGTATTGTAATTATTAGGACTTCCTGCAACTTCTCTATCTTAATTGTGTCCCTCCTGGACTGTTATGAAGATGATGACAATAACTCTCCCTTTGACAACATAATATATTATGTTGTCAAATTATTAATGTCAAAAATGTTAGTAGTTATTAAATTATAATTAATGTAACTGTAATTATATTAAAAAAATGTTACTAGCGTATTTCTTGAATTGATATCTTGCTTTAAAGCTGATATAGTCTGCTCTTTCTTGGTTGTCTCCAATAGGTGCTTGTCTGTCGGTGATGGACTTGCCTACTTAACGAAAGCTTAGGATACTCAAATTAAATAAGGCAAATTAACTATGATCCATACCAATAGAGCCAATGACGTTTTATGGACTGCATCTTTATAAAAAGGTACTACTACGTGGCGTGGTTGGCTTGAGTATGTTCCGTCCATTCGGCTGTTGTCAAACACGCTTGTCAATAACCTTCACGCATTCTGGAGTGCACATTTCAATCGCGACCAGGGTATCGACGGAGAGTTCTACAATCGATATTCAAACGAGAGCATCTACTTTTCGAATAACCTCGTGCGCGAATCAAGGAAACAAGCGATATACGTATCGACCCCACACTGGGACCCCCTCAGGTGAGTTTGTTCTGTAGTTAGTCCTGATCACAGAGAAAGTAGAAGTAGCGAGATGTACGCAACGCTCAGCGGGGGCAGTCCTGAGAAGCTAACTAGGTTTACCCTCTTTGTCTGAAATATGGTTGTTTATTATCATGACTTAATTATTTTGGCTTACCCGTTGAAATTACAGCTTTAAAGAATGGTCCTTGACTTTAACTCCGAAATCAGATTAATTACTACATCTGAATTTCTAATCGAGATGAGAATGTTGTCGTACGCTATTGCAGAAGCCTTTTTTGTTTTTCTTGGCAAGTACAGCAGCATGGATAGTACTAGTTCAATCCTTCGATTTGTCATGTTTAGGATTTATTTACTTTAATACATAATATACAGTATATATATAAATATATAAATAATACATTACATAATATATGCATATACAGATGGTATATGAAATCCTATTTTGTTTTGAAAATGGTTTTCCCAGAATCTAAAGAAAATCGACGTTTTTTGATTTAGATACTCCCCGTGGACGATCTGAATTAATTAATATAGAGAACATGTTTTTTTTTAGGCACCAGCTGGCAGAGATAAATTACACCCTTGTAGACAATCACCTAACTAAAAATCTAGGTGGAATCATATCGCAATATTCAAGGGATATTCGGTCCTCGAACAATCTCTACCACTGGACCCTGGTTAACTGTACGCTGGCTGATAATCAGGGCGGCGTACTTATCCGTTTACCGTACGTGCTTCACTATAATGAGAACTTCACCCACTCCGTCGTTTTCGATGGAAACAGCTACCGTGATAACAGGTAAGAAAGGAATAACGGAATTATGTTCAATGTTAGCAGCTTAGTACTTATTTAGTTAGCCGGTTGATCCATATACCACTTAGTAATTAATCGTTCTTTGAACAGATATCTTTATTTATCATTCTGTTAAAACCCTGTAGAATTTCAGTAAATACGCTAAATATTAATACTACTGAATGTGTATATTTTTAGCTGAATGTATTAAACTTGAATCTCGCTTGTTGAATTTCCGTAGGTGTGGTATACAGGTGGATGGTCATTTTGCCCGTGTAAACATCACACGCAACCAGCTGATGGGTAATCAGTGCCCTAAAGGCGTTCTTACAATAGGTGGTATGGAAAAGGAGTTTCTAGTGGCCTACAACGTCATTGAGAGAAACATCGCTAGATACGCCGTTGAGATATTTATTAACAGCCATTCTGAGCAGTTTAGTCAGGTAATAAAACCTTTTTTCCCAATTTCTTTTATCTGTACAGGATATAAGTACATTACGATTTTATCTCATCGTCACCATAAATAATTTGCAATCAGTCCTCTTGTAATTAACGTTTTGTAGTTATTGATGATTGAAGTCTATGTAGATCTACCTAACCTCTCAATTTTGTGCCACATTCTTAATACACCCTATCTATACATAAGTAATTATATGCCATATATTCAAAATAAACGAAGATTCAGATAATAAAGCATATCGGAAGATAAAAAAATAACTAAGAGAAAAAATGTTTAATAAACAAAATATAATGGAATAAAGCGGGCTTTAGACAGTGGTGCGGTTCATTAACCAAATTTACTACGCTATCATGTATGCAGGTTTCAGCGAACTTTATAGCAAATATTATTCGTGACACCGCCCCATTCTCATTGGGCAAATATGCAATCCACACCGATGGTGTCGTATACCAGCCGAAAAGCTACACACTAGCGATTAAGGGTGTTCAGCTTTTCAACGTTTCACGAAATTTGTTTGAAAATTCCCTCATGGAATTCGAATTGGTTGCTGGAGTAAAAGCGTCATCTCTCAGCAACGTCCTTAATGCTCGTGAAAACTTCTGGGGAAAAACGAGCATCGAAGAGATTCGATCGAGGATTTTTGATTTTGATGACTGGAACAGCTACGCTATTGCTGATTTCGTACCCTTCTTAGGTGAGAGAACCATTTGCCTAAAACATCCGCTCTATATGATCGCACGTATGCAGAAGCGGGGCATCAAATGGAGCATAAGTATTGTACAATGTCGATGTACAAACATTTCGCCGCAGCTGGCAGTAGGTTAGGAAATCGAAACTTTAATTAATTAACCCTATTCGTTTTCGTGAACTAAATAATTCTGTTTTTCCTGTAACCTGTGATTATGTTTGTCGAACGGCTGCTACCGATTATAGCCGTCTTAGAGGCTCGAAGTAATAATTTAACTTTTATTGACGCTTTCTAGGCGCGGCCGATATGAACGCTGTCATGCTTCACGAGGACTTAAGCCGCGCTCCTGTAGATGTTAGTCATCCTCTTGGGGGAAGGCTCTACACTAACCTTACGCTAATACAACGAACTCGCCCTTACGTAATAAAAAGCGATTTGACGGTGATGCCCGGAGCTACTCTGATTTTGATGGACGGAGTCACTGTTGAGGTATGATTAAAATGTACGAATATCTACAGGGCTCCAATGGTAATAATATACTTTAGATAATTACGAATCGTTCAAGCATTTTTTTTTCATTTTTAATAAACTAGCGGCCATAACTCAATTGGGTCAAAATTATTTTTTGCAATTGATGATATAAGGTGTTTTTATGGGTCTTTTTTGTAGGTCTACCCTAGTGTGGGTATCCTTGTACTTGGCGATCTAATAGTGATGGGTCGCGAGCAGAATCCTGTGTACTTCCAGCCAGCCCGAAACCTTCAGTCAGCTCGACCCGTGCGTAAAAGGCAAAGTAACCTTCGCGATACGTCAGATCTTGCCGTACGGCTTTGCGTTGACCAAACTTGCGACGACAATCAAAGAATTGACGGATTTGTGGAGATTTTCAATAAGACTACCCTTCAATGGGTACCCGTCTGCGACCCCCGTTTTACAGAACGGAACGCTCAAGTCGTCTGTTCAGCAATCGGCCGTAATCAAGTAAACGTACAACTGCATCGTGCACCTCGTTTCGACGTCGGCATTAACGAAATGTCTCGAGTACGCTCTTGGACACATCCTCTCGAATGTACCGGTGAGGAGACCGATCTTCGAGACTGTGAGTACCGTTTAAACGGTTATGGCATAAAAGACTACTCGTGCACGCATCAAGGCGAAGACTTTGTCTATGTCTATTGCGGAGAGGAAAACAGACAACCCGACGAGGAATATTGGGGCGGGATTCGCTTCTCTGTTCCAGACAGCCTTGCCGAATCTCAGCGTGGGACTCAAGATCACCTTGCGAGATTTGCTCAAGCCTCGTCCGCAATTCGATTCGCCGTTATTCGCGGTGCTGGAATTCTTCATAACGAGAAGGCAGCTGCAGTTCAAGTTGTACAGCGACGAGTAGCTCTAGAATTATGCAATATTACTCAAAATGCTCATGTCGGCTTAGAAGTCGTAGCGTCTCCAGGATTTCAGTTTGTACATGGAGTGAATTTCACGGACAATCTTGGCTCTGGACTAAATGTACTTACTTTGCATGGTCAGACTAATACGCGAGATTCAAACTTCGTACCCTTAAAGATTATAGACATACCTTACAATCTATTTGGCTTAGTTGACATTTGCGACAGTAATAAGGAGTTCGTCCTAAAGGGCCGTATTCTCGTATACTTCAAATACGACTCTGCAGCGGTGGATTGTATCAAGATCTTCAAAACGGATGTCGAGTCGATAGGTTTTCGCCTGCTTCAGTTTAATTTGTTTAATGCCACTAACTATTCTCCAAATCCGGATAACATCAAATTGTATGACGGTAACATTTTCAACTACACTTCACCTGTCCTGGGAATCCTTTTACCGAACGATGATCAACGAGCTTTTTACGAGACCCGACTTGGTAGCACACTGAGCGTCCACCTCCATGCCACTGGGGGTAGTGAACAAAATGGCTTTATTGCCGAGGTTCTTCCACTGCCCGCTAGGCCATTAGCAGGCCGCGACATCAAGCATAACGTGACCGCTTGCCATTTCTTTAACAATGAAGGGGGAGCTATTGCTTATCGTTCTGCCGGAGAGATTACTCCTATCATTGGTATTCGCTATAACCGTGTCGAGCGTAACGGTTTGCAACTGTTCGGAAACTTAAGCTCGGTTCCAGCAGCGATATTTCTTGATGTGCAGAATGTTCTTCACCTTGACGTGATCGGTAACACGATTCTGGAAAACCAGGGAGGCTTATACGCCAAAGTAGACTCGGATGACTCAGTGTCAGCGGTAAAAGCTCTTATTCGTAATAATCTCTTCTATAGGAATGAACATCGTGAAACACTAGCTTTCGTGGGTGGTAAAGCAGGTTCACTTCAGCATGTTCACGTTTTTAAGAACTACGTGTCGAAGAATCACGCTGATCACCACGATAATATCCTGTTCCATCGGGTGTCAATGAATTTCTCTGAAAACCTCGTTGTAGGAAACCGGGGTGCTCATCAAATTGCCGTTTATGGGTTTCGAAAACAGCTCTCCAGTGACCAGCTTCTATATATGAACTACATCTGGGATAATGAGGCCACCCTGCCAGAAGAAAAGGCCACGATATTAGCTGTGTCACCGGGGCAAATATATCGTTATAACTACCTCTACAATCGTAACAACTACTTCGAGCTCGTTACTGGCAACAGATCGCTGTACGTTAAGGTCTTTTAATTAAGTATGCGACGGAATGGCTGTATTCATAATACTGAAATTGCATAACTCAGTTCATGATAAAAGATGTCGACTAGCTTGTCAATTGTTTTAATCATCGGAATGTTCTATTTATCCTCTATATATTTTTTCTATTTATTTAAATATTTGCAGCACTATTCATTCAGTTATTCGCATTGCGTGTAAATGTTCATTAGGAAGTAGGTATTGTAGGTTTAATCAAATTTTAAGGTTTATTAAGCTTTAGGATGACAGAGAATGCAAGCATACGAGAAAGCCTTTGCGCGAGTTTTGTTCGCAATTGCACTATTCAAGAAATATTTTTAATTAAAAAAAAAACAATGAAAATATATAAATATGCATTTGATTTATATTTACAGGAGCATTGACCAAGAAAGCCGAGACTATATCTACCAAAATCAACCAATATACAATGTCCGCCGTGATCCAATCTTCGTGGAAGCGTCTTTTAACTGGTGGGGTTTCAACGAAGTCGTTCCTGTTTCCGGAAGAATTAAGGTAACAAAAAAAGCAGTTACTGAATCATTCATTACGATATCAACGGTATATGAAGGGCTTGAGCATGAGCATAAACATTTCAATTGTTAAGGTCCTACTCAAAACCACACACTTTTATTTTTTAACACGCAAAAATAATGCGGACTAAATTTGATGTGACCATCAATAGCGGTGGACAGCAGGTTCAGCGGCTATTTTTTCGATTAGTAGAGGTGTTCTTATTATGACTAATCCGCACTCCTAGTTCTAGAGTAGAAATTAAGGAGCATCTGTATTAAGGTCTGTGAGTGAGAATTGCGAGAAAATGTTCTATGAACGGTATATATTTTATTAACAGTTTTTTTTTTGTTTTACGGAAACACACATTGTTACCAGGACTCACTGGATGAGGCAGATTTGCTGAAAGTGCATTTTGAAACATTGCTGGATTCTAATCAAACTCTCATCGATGGCCACTGCGTTGGTGGATGGAAAAATATTGGAACCACATGTTTCCTCTTTGTTACGGCTCTGATGAACTATTATGAAGCGAAGCGATTCTGCCAAGTAATACTTGTTTCGGTTTTATACTACTTTTATATGAATGCAGGTTATAAATTTACTTTTTAAACATATATATCTTGATTTGAGTATAATATGACTTAGCACTTTTTCGTGTATAGGCAAAAGTAACCGCATTAAATAATAGAATAAAAAAAAAAGTTAAAAATGGAGCAATATTTATCTAATGCTTGTCTTTATTTGATCTTATAATATAACTTCCTTCCGATCTTTTAGTCGGACGCTGCATCTCTGCCGTATCTAAAAGGTCGATATGAAATCATCGAAAACTACATTCTTCAAACGCAAGAAGACTACGATCCTGACTATGACCGAGTATGGGTTCAGAGCATTGATGTTCCTTTGGACGAGTGCCCCGTTCTATACAAAAGAACCATCGTCTCACATGACTGCCAAGAAAGGTTACCCATCCTATGCGAAAGAAGTAAGTACACTCATTTTCTTTTTGTGGTGATAATCTCAATAACCCGAACATTGATATTCATAGAACATTCTAAAAAGGAAAATCTACACATTAAGCAAACTATTTCAATAATTTTGTTTTAAGAGAACCAGCTTTGTTGCCTTAATCTATGCTACGTAGATTTCTAGTAGTTTCGGTTACTTTTTTGGTAGAATGAAAATCTTGACATGTCAAATCTTGTTTTGAATAGCTCCAGTAGAATGGTATAGGGTTAACGCTGACCTCTTCAAATTGATGCGATAGTTATACTTGTGTATGTGCTAATAAGGATTTTTACTTGGGTACTTTGATTTGACTGATTTGAAGTCGTTAAATATATGCCTTAATGTTTAGTTAATGACCCAGTAACTTTGCTCACATCCCGGTGAACAGCTCAGGAAATATTTGTTTCGCTGGGAGACCAGTGGTATGTGGACCCGCTGTCTATTGGAGCTTTATCCGTATTGGTCTTGTTGATTGTATGCATTGGGCTGTTCTCGATGTTTTGGTGCTGTAAAAGCCATGAACGACATCTTGAGAAAATGGAACGTCGCAATTCAATCCGAGCCTCAATCAGATCGAATAAAGGATTCGATTATCAGGTTAGCTAAAGAGAATTAGCTAGGTATAACGAAAAAGCAAAGCCTATCTAATCTAGTGCGAAAAAATTTTAATTTTTTAAGCAGTTTTTAAGCAAAATGCTTCAGTGTTACCTTCTGTGTTTATCACAATACTGCCATATAATTGGTTTGCGAATGGTAAATACTTATAACTATAGCCACAAAAAAATAATTGAATATTGCGTCAATGATCATAACGATAATTATATTTGCTTATCAGGACTACAAAGCCCGCATAGGCGCAAAGTCGCCAGTATATTCACAAGGTTCATTAGACTCTGTGACAAAGTTGCCCTTCAGCGCTAGCAGATCACAACAGACTCTGGATTATTCGGATCCTGATGAGCTCGACGATCGTTTTGCACATGACCCAGCTCTAGAAAACGCTAATATAGATGTGCTCGTCAAACCTACATTTGACATGACCTACGAAAATCAAGGGTAGGGCTTCGGCGTACTTAGGTCGTTTCTATTTTCACTAAAAGATTTGAGAGCAGTATAAGGGCAGTTTCAAAAGTTGAAATGAAAAAACTAATCTATTCCGTAACATGACTCTAATATTTGATACTTGAGAATCATGTTTTACGTCCAATTGATACCGGCAAATCGGTTCCGTTCACTGGTTAAGTACATAGCCAATGAAGTAATCGCGAGTCCTATGTTTAGCTTCTTAAACTTTTAAAGTTAAGTATTTCTTATTTAATCTATAAAAGTAAAGTTAAAAAAAAGTCCGTTGCTATGTTCACCAATGTCAGCATTATTATTAAGAATTTCCTAACAGAATACATATTTTACGGAAACTTGCAGCTATCACGACCAATCACGTGATAGTCGCGATTGGTCTCAAGGGACAGGCTCCACGCTCGACATGAAGAGAGAAATTGACGCTGAGAGGCCGCGAACGGGTGAACGTCAGCGAATCCGCGACTTGAATTCGTTTAATTCAGCAACGTCTGCCCAACGCGACAACAACATACCCGCTTATGAACTGAAGGCCACCTCTTTGCACAGTTAGTATTAAACTTTCCTATCATACACCGAAAAGAAAGTGCACTTTTGTAAAAATCTGGGCAAAGTGCAGCGCAGCTATCGAACTACGTTACCACTACTGCTACTATATACCTAACTAAATGCACCTTTGACACGTTTCTCGGGTTAAATCTAGACGTTAGATGAAGCAGTCTTTTTTGAGGTGTTGAAGTTGGTGAAAAGAGTGAAATGTCGCTAAGGTCTGCGCATGTTTTGAGTGATAGCAGTGCCGTACTTTTGGCCTAGATTGTGAGTGAAATCCGAATTGAGGTTTGTGTAATATGTCCGTCACGATAAGCCGCGGCCTTGAATTCGTAGCCTATTTTTCTGTGTTCTCATTGACTATAATATTTAATTAACTTACATCATACCTACTACATCGTAGAACCTATAGCTAATGGCGGCTTGCAAGCTGGTGTCTACGACTCGACGCAAAAGCTTCCTCCGGCGCCACCAACTCCGCCCATCGAGGAAATAAGTACCCTACCCCTGCATGGTGCAACTTGTCTACGTAAGTGAATTAATATAATGTGTATAAACATCGGTACATTAGTAGTCTTAAAATTACCTACATTTTTACTTAGGCATGGTTGAACTTGAAGTGTCGAATAGTACTCCCATAGATTAAACCTAAGTACCACAGAACTACATTTATACATTTTTAGTTTGTTCAGTAACGACACATCTAACTTGATTTATCTAAAATACTGTAGATCCAACGCCATCTCGTACGGCACCACCTCGACCTACTGCTCGTCCTCCTCAGCCACCAGCGCCACCCTATGAAAATGCTCCCGCTGCCGCACTCAATGGAGGACATACGTCTCATATTCGCTTCAGGCAAGCACCCTTTGCTCCTGAAGGACATCTCTACCAGCAGCCATCGCGACCTGATCAGCCGATACCGCAGGACACGGGTGTTCCCGTTCGAGATCCAGGCCATCAACAGCTGTCTCGAAGTCTGGAGCCGCTCCGGGATGAGTCTGATGCGCCTGCGGGAGGACGACTACCTTCAAGAAGCTTGAATGCCTCGTCTGGTTCGCTTAAACCTGCTCCGCTGGAGACTGCCATGTAAACTCTTGAGACACACCGTTACCTATGGGCAAAAAAGTGTTTGTTTTTAGTGCAATTAGGGTTTTGCGAATTCAAGGAACATATTAGACAAATCATTGTCTAGCTAAATTACATCGTTCTTGCAACTATATCAGAATAGTTCGATAAATAAGTTTTCATATCATCCAAATTATTCCAACATATCCTGTCGTAATTTAAAACTTCATTGCCTGCATGACTTGCATAAAACTGATGTGTAGACTAACTTTTTTTCATCTAATTTAGACAACTAATTTAAAGTGTCCCTCGACGCTTATTGTTGCCAGCCGGTGCCAAATGAATACTATAAATATATTCTAGTGCCTTTTATTTCAAATTCAGGCGAACATAAACCAGGCCTACGTTTCCATCACAAGGAATGTAAATAATATAAATATAAGTAATAGAGGACTCCTTTTTTCTGCATAGTTTTCAATTATATTTATACAAATTGCTATTTATATTATATATTGCCGATCAGATGGTAGTTTGTTCTCAGAAACTTGAAAAAGGACCAACGAACACATACTGTAATTATATAATTATATATATATTAAAAAAAATGGACATTGTTATTGACCTGTCAAACTAAGCGATATACGGGGCTAGTTATCCATGCTGGACTTCATTTGAGTGACTCAGCTATTGTTGTTCCTTTGTTTTAAAGAGACAGAATTAATTCATATTGAATAAACAAAGCATAGGGCTGTGTCTCTAGCCGTTGACGCCTCCTTCCCACTCAAATAAAATGACTAGTCACAGACTGGACGGGAGGGGAGGAGGGGGGGGGGGGTAGCGTGCGAGAGACAAGCCAGAAAGTGTCACAGTTTTTTAAACTAAAATTGTATATTCTATTTACATGCTTGTTTTTATCACAACCACGATACTAATACCACTGCTCCCGTTTTCTTATAAATGTTGAAAGGTAACTTTAGCGTAGTGCCACCTTATCATAGGAAATTCGATAAAGCGCTTAAAAAATAATAAGCAACGCAACTATCATTTCACAGCTTAGTATACGAAAATCATCGCGGCACTGCTAACATATATAAAATTAAATGATTTTGTTCGTTTGCCTCAGTTTTTTCTAGAACACGATAAGTATGCAACAAGGCACTACTAGAAAGTATATTTTAGATAGAAATTACACACTGTGTTTGTATATCTGTACATTGACTAGCTGCGCAAATCCGCGTGATTAAGTCGTAGAATAAATAATAGGAAATAGACCGTTAATGAATCAATGAAAAGCAGCGTCCAAGCAAGCACAATTTTTCGGGTGCCGTTGTATCTTCGGCCCCTACGTTTCTTTTTCTTTTT
Organism: Varroa destructor; assembly: GCF_002443255.2. Classification (NCBI taxonomy): domain Eukaryota; kingdom Metazoa; phylum Arthropoda; class Arachnida; order Mesostigmata; family Varroidae; genus Varroa; species Varroa destructor. The sequence goes on along the minus strand of NW_019211455.1, from coordinate 58,956,825 downwards.
TTTTTTTTATCTAAGTATGAATGGTGATTCGTTACGGCAGTGGAGTATTGTGGTGTAATGAATGGTTAAACGTAACGTCCTAGAATTCATTGGGATTCTAATAATAATTCAATTATAATAATATGTTTTGAAGGTAGGCTGGATATAAGCGACCAAGTGACCGGAAACGAATGGCATTTGAAACAATGTATGCGTGAAGTTTAGTACGATATCTGTAACAGTGTGTATTTGCATAAAAGGGTGCTGATCAACAGCAGCTAAGGAACAAATTGTATGTTGAAGTGCACGTTATGGTCAAACCATCAAAATATAATATGACGTTGTAATGGCTTGTATGAGGTGGTATACTGCGGTGCAGTTCTACCCCTTTGTGTGTCATTAATGAAAAGCAACAAGCTAGGGAGGACAAAGACAACATATGTACTATAATTAATTATGATATTACAAATGATAGTTACAATAGTACTGGTAATCTGAACGCAGCGGGTCAGATCCAGCGGCCTCTTCTTTTGGTTTAGGGGTAAATCGATGCCGTGATTTAAGTACGCTTTACATTCACACTGAGAATCTTGAAGAAGAAGAAGAACGGTGAAATAGCTTTGGTGAATTAGTAAAAAACGGTTGGCAGATTACCTATATAACTAGGTTGTGTCCTATGCGTGTGAATAAGACAGTGGCGCGATACAAATGTTATCATAACGAATGAGTCCACGCTAAGTATATTTATACGAAAAAAAAAGAATGAACCTGTACATTAAACTTGTATATTGTATAACTATAGCGTGTATTCATTGTTAATAATAGATAGATAATTTATGGTTACACACAGTAACGGTCAGCTCATCGGACTGCTTAGTGCCAGTGATAACGGAATTTTTACAACCCTATAAGCTTAATTATCTATAATAGCAAGAAGTATTAATACTCTGCGAACTAATCTTGGTCAGATTAAGGGTGATTATACAATCCATTTATGATGTGGTGAAAGATATTTGTAGTTACGATGAATCTGGTTATGAAAATTTATGAGACTAAAATGATAACACTATCATAGTTAACAATTTATTGGTGAAGATTCATTTATGAATATAGACATGATGTACTAATTGCATTTCGCAACGCTATATTCTTCTTTTTCAATCTAAGCTCAAGAGAAGCCGTATTTAACAACGCTTATCTTTAACGAGACCTTTTAACAACGAAGCACTTCTTTGGACAAGGCAGACAAAATTCTTTGAAATTTGGTTTTGCTGGTTTTTTTTTCAGGTTGACAAGAAAGAGCTTGTTTTGTATTATTAAAAACCAAACGATTTTGTAAGCCAAATCGTCCACCGACCACGACGATTTAGCTCGTTGGGTGGATTAGATGCATGCAAAACGTAAGAAACCGAACATAAAAATAGTAACAAACATCGCTGAGGAAGAACCCAGATTTTCCCCAGAATTCACGGAAAGGGCACGAACAGTGGTATTCCTCTGGGCATACCCGTTACGAGTTGTGTAAGACTTTTCATCTATGGCTTTGAATCCGAGACACTGATCCATTACGGTGATAAGAGGTGTTACGTCTTTAAGCGAAATACCTGTAACATGTTTGGAAAATAGAAGACAAAAGCTCATAAAAACATGACTTTGTCACTAGTCGGCCTAAATCATTTCTGCTGTAGCATGTTTTATATAATATCGATTGTTTGAAAGTTTATGGATAAAAGATAAGCATATATATATACACCTGACTTTCTTTCTAATCTGACGTTGCTACAACACTGAATTCCATTTTTACTTTTTTAACTTTCCTGCAAGCGTTTCCGGTGCTAAACATGTAGAGTTAAAGAACTTGTCCAATTTGTGATATCCGCTATCCTGGTAAAGCCATAGCAAATTGCAATCACAAGAGAACTGATTGTTTTCTATGACGAATGCTGGTTCCACCACCTTAAACAAGAAGAAAAAAGCGTCTGCTAAAACTACTATAGGGTAATTGCATGATGGCAATTGGATAGATTGGACCTAAGCTAGATCTTAAGCTAGGTCCTCTATATTAACAAAGCATTTATTGCATTACACTGGTAACACATGAAGCCATTTGGTAAGCTTTATATAAAGCTTCCTTGTGCCTTCATTAAAACTTTTGACATCGCAATCTATCATGCGTTAAGATATAGGATAGGTTTAGTGAAAATAGGCTTGAATAAAAACATCAGTTTACTACGACATTCTAGTGGAAATTTGGGAGCAATAGGATTTATGGAAAACTGTAATGAAATAATTGTTACTGCGCCTTATCAATAGTTAGGTTAGATGTCGGGAACCATCGGCATTACAGCACCAGAGTAACAGGGTCACTGAAGCAGAATAAGAGGTTGACTGCAATAACCTAAAATAATGTTTTAATTGATTTAAATCTGATTCTGACAAAAGAACCGCAATGGAAGTGGGATCTTAGAAGGATATTAACCGTTGGGAATTTTTAACTAAAATAGGATTACGCAATCAGGACTACAAGGTAAGTATAATAAAATAACGGACTAGTGTAGCAGACCTTACTGCATTTTTTTTTTTTTTTTAGCAATCTTATCAATCGCCGCATATTTTTTAAAAAGGATTATAGGTATTCTTATTTTCTTTTCTTCTTATTTTAAATTAATAGAAATAAAAAGTAATAATTTAAGTACAAATTTGGTTGACTAGCCGTAGGCCTGACTATGTCTATCTTCAACTAAATATTAAAGGAGACATTGAAAGGTGTTGTCCTGATAATAAATATTTAGAAAGCTGAAGTTGACGTGTGTTTTTGTGGCTTAATTAGGTAAAAGTACCTCCAGGTAAAGTAAAATTCCATTTGGCTCGACGTGTAGAAACCAATTTTCTGACATTGTAAGCTTGACAACGTTTTGCATGTGGTAGAACGCCTGTAATCCATTTAATTGAATAAAAAGTCTATACTTTAATGTAGATAGCTAGCAAAACTTTCAAACATTGTTATAGAGAATTTATATTCAACTCATTATTATGACTGAGCTTTTTGTAACTCTTTGCAATGTACAATATAAAATGTTGAAAATCTCTTGGTACATCAAATTATGAGTAGGTGTCACGTTGACACGAATTAATAATTTATTTTCTTTTACTACGGTAAGTCGTGCTTACATTGGATCCCACGCGACTAAAGACGTTTCGGACGATTATCATTTCTCCGACGCTGTCGGCGAGAAAGCTTCCTTCATTGAGCCTTTCTATAGAGGTGCCACTCAAGACCACCTATGTTCATACACACGTCATTGTATAAACATTGAGGAACTAATGTTATTAAGATTATGTAGAGGGACGACAATATTTACATGTTTTTAAACTTATTTTTGACTCCGCTAAATTTGTGCCTTGACTCCTTATGCAAAACAATTCGAAAAGATCGGGCGAACGCGAACGAACCTATACCACATCAAATCGTTCGAGTCTCACCTTAGAGATTATACCGTAGCTCTGTTATCGTCAGTCTTTTCTAGGTTCTGAAGTTTTAAATTATGCATTTTATACATTTACTAACCTTTCCGACATGCATGAGATTTATTGCGTCTTCATCCAGCGATGAAACTGAAATCAATATATCAGCATTAGACAACATCATCGCTTTATCGAACATTCTACAGATGAAGGCATACAAACGAAAATATAATACAGTGTCTGTCGCCTATAGTTAAATGTAACGCAATTTTCATAGCCTTAGGGCTTAAGCCTTTCAACTGGAAATATTTAATGCTTATATTAGTCCCAGTTCTCATGCTGAAGGACAAGTGAGTGATCTTGATTCGTTGAGTTGGTTAATTCTTACACAACAAAACAGTCCACCCCTTTGAACTTTGCGGAACTCTTACGGGAGGACCCGCGCAACAACGCTCAAACGCAAAAGCAGATGATGTTGCCTAGTTTTTACTTCAACCGATTAGAGGTTTTTCGATTTTTCAGCTGAATATAATGTGAAGTGATACCGCTCTACCGCGAAATGCCCATAGCAGCAGGTCTAATAAAACGTACTTATAATTATAACTAATGCATATTTTACTATTATGCAATTTTAAATACAAGCACCTTCGTCAGCATTAACGAATCCTTGTGCGTGCACGTAAAGGTTCCCCTATTATAACTATCTATTCTGTTTTATCAAGAAGTTCCCACAAATTATGTAGATTGCTCTACGGTTGCAGATTAAAATAAATGCATTGATATATGGTTTTCCGCCCCTTACTCGGGTACTAAATTAATCATGAAAGTCTGACTTACTATGGCAGTTTCGAATTGTAAAGGTCTGTACTTGATCAATACAAGTCGAGTTTTTTTCCATATGATCTGTAATTCACAAGGCAGCGTGAACTAAAAGATTAGTTGAAGAAATTAACACTATTCAGTAACACTAACTTAAATTGCAGTTTAATAACGGTAAGCATACCCCTAAAAGTTCATACTGTTCAAAATAACCGCATTTCTTCTCAATGTAAAATAAGAACACCGACGGAGATAATTAACATTATCGCCGCCTTCAGGATCATAGTTACCGCGAAAGCAATCTAACACAGTTTAATAGGTCAGTTTTATTATAGGTTATAACAAATTTTTCTGGTTATAAAAATATACGAACAAAACAAAAAAAAACGACTGACCCATTGATGTGTCGATGATATCAACTAGACTTTCATGTTGGAAATGGAGAGCTCCAGTCCTAATTACGCCAATGTGAGAGTCAGTAATACGGACCTCCTTTAATTCGGCAATGCCTGGAACGACAATATATATATATATATATATATAGAAGAATGTGATCGTCAAGCCCAACATTAATGACAGTAGATCTTGTTAAAAAAAAACTTTGCACACGTTTGTTTCTAAAAGGGCTTTGAGTTGACTAAGTCATCGTAAAAGCATGGATTAAAGCAGCTGACAGTTTATACTATTAAGAGCCGCAAATTCGAGTGTTGCGCTACAGAGCTAAGAAGTACAGACCAAGGCTCTGAAGTTAAGCCATCTAGAATCATATGCTGAAACCAAAACGTATGTTAGAGCTTAATGCTCTTTAATATAAGTATTATCTTTCAAAATCGGCGAACTAATTCCAGGTCATTTTAGTATAAAACAATGCCTTTTGAAATATTTATTCTATTAAATAATTAATCAAAAATTGTCTGCATTACTAGGTTGTACACTTTAGGGTTTTGACATCAATAGGCTTTTGTTGAAGTGATTCAATAACTTCGCTTCTTTTTTACAGAGTTATACAAATGAATAGTTATCAAAGCAGATAATATGCCCAGAAATGATTATACCCGGAAGTGAAACGACTTAAGACAATGTAACATCCATATATTATAAGAAAATTCTTATCGTATCCTATTTTCCTTTTACAGATGTTGATGATTAGGATAAAGTCATGCAAAAAGTAACATTAGATAAAAAGGCACTAGGAAAGTTGAAGTTGCGCATTCTGAATAGTTCAGAGCTGAAAGGAAAAAAAAAAGAAAAAATGTGTGACAGTTATTTGGCTGCCAATTTGATGGCTCCGATACGAAATCACGACAAGCTCATTTAGCGCATGTTACGACAGATAGGGGACTGATGAAAGAGGAATGTTAATCGGCTTTAGCTAAACCGCGAATGCTATTGCAGGCTCGACTTAGATATA